>NC_072041.1:2556336-3156336 GCF_027791375.1 Indicator indicator
GGCTTAGGTGTTGCACTGGCTTAGGTGTTGCACTGGCTTAGGTGTTACACTGGCTTAGGTGTTGCACTGGCTTAGGTGTTGCACTGGCTTAGGTGTTACACTGGCTTAGGTGTTGCACTGGCTTAGGTGTTACAGTGGCTTTGGTGTTACACTGGCTTAGGTGTTACACTGGCTTAGGTGTTACACTGGCTTAGGTGTTACACTGGCTTAGGTTTTGCACTGGCTTAGGTGCTGCACTGGCTTAGCTGTTGCACTGGCTTAGGTGTTACACTGGCTTAGGTGTTGCACTGGCTTGGGTGTTACACTGGCTTAGGTGTTACGCTGGCTTAGGTTTTACGCTGGGTTAGGTGTTACACTGGCTTAGGTGTTTCACTGGCTTAGGTGTTGCACTGGCTTAGGTGTTACACTGGCTTAGCTGTTACTCTGGCTTAGGTTTTACACTGGCTTAGGTGTTACACTGGCTTAGGTGTTACACTGGCTTAGGTGTTGCACTGGCTTAGGTGTTACACTGGCTTAGGTGTTACACTGGCTTAGGTGTTACACTGGCTTAGGTGTTACACTGGCTTAGGTGTTACACTGGCTTAGGTGTTGCACTGGCTTAGGTGTTACACTGGCTTAGGTGTTACACTGGCTTAGGTGTTGACACTGGCTTAGGTGTTACACTGGCTTAGGTGTTACACTGGCTTAGGTGTTGCACTGGCTTAGGTGTTGCACTGGCTTAGGTGTTGCACTGTCTTAGGTGTTACACTGGCTTAGGTGTTACACTGGCTTAGGTGTTACACTGGCTTAGGTGTTGCACTGGCTTAGGTGTTGCACTGGCTTAGGTGTTACACTGGCTTAGGTGTTACACTGGCTTAGGTGTTACACTGGCTTAGGTGTTGCACTGGCTTAGGTGTTACATTGGCTTAGGTGTTGCACTGTCTTAGGTGTTACATTGGCTTAGGTGTTGCACTGGCTTAGGTGTTGCACTGGCTTAGGTGTTGTACTGGCTTAGGTGTTGCACTGGCTTAGGTGTTACACTGGCTTAGGTGTTACACTGGCTTAGGTGTTGCACTGGCTTAGGTGTTACACTGGCTTAGGTGTTGCACTGGCTTAGGTGTTACACTGGCTTAGGTGTTGCATTGGCTTAGGTGTTACACTGGCTTAGGTGTTGCACTGGCTTAGGTGTTACACTGGCTTAGGTGTTGCACTGGCTTAGGTGTTACACTGGCTTAGGTGTTACACTGGCTTAGGTGTTACACTGGCTTAGGTTTTGCACTGGCTTAGGTGTTGCACTGGCTTAGCTGTTACACTGGCTTAGGTGTTACACTGGCTTAGGTGTTACACTGGCTTAGGTGTTACACTGGCTTAGGTGTTGCACTGGGTTAGGTGTTACACTGGCTTAGGTGTTACACTGGCTTAGGTGTTGCACTGGCTTAGGTGTTACACTGGCTTAGGTTTTACACTGGCTTAGGTGTTACACTGGCTTAGGTGTTGCACTGGCTTAGGTGTTACACTGGCTTAGGTGTTACACTGGCTTAGGTGTTACACTGGCTTAGGTGTTGCACTGGCTTAGGTGTTACACTGGCTTAGGTGTTACACTGGCTTAGGTGTTGCACTGGCTTAGGTGTTACACTGGCTTAGGTGTTGCACTGGCTTAGGTGTTACACTGGCTTAGGTGTTGCACTGGCTTAGGTGTTACACTGGCTTAGGTGTTACACTGGCTTAGGTGTTGCACTGGCTTAGGTGTTACACTGGCTTAGGTGTTACACTGGCTTAGGTGTTACACTGGCTTAGGTGTTGCACTGGCTTAGGTGTTACATGGCTTAGGTGTTGCACTGGCTTAGGTGTTACACTGGCTTAGGTGTTGCACTGGCTTAGGTGTTGCACTGGCTTAGGTGTTACACTGGCTTAGGTGTTACACTGGCTTAGGTGTTGCACTGGCTTAGGTGTTACACTGGCTTAGGTGTTACACTGGCTTAGGTGTTACACTGGCTTAGGTGTTGCACTGGCTTAGGTGTTACACTGGCTTAGGTGTTACACTGGCTTAGGTGTTGCACTGGCTTAGGTGTTACACTGGCTTAGGTGTTGCACTGGCTTAGGTGTTACACTGGCTTAGGTGTTACACTGGCTTAGGTGTTGCACTGGCTTAGGTGTTACACTGGCTTAGGTGTTACACTGGCTTAGGTGTTACACTGGCTTAGGTGTTGCACTGGCTTAGGTGTTGCACTGGCTTAGGTGTTACACTGGCTTAGGTGTTGCACTGGCTTAGGTGTTACACTGGCTTAGGTGTTGCACTGGCTTAGGTGTTACACTGGCTTAGGTGTTACACTGGCTTAGGTGTTGCACTGGCTTAGGTGTTGCACTGGCTTAGGTGTTACACTGGCTTAGGTGTTACACTGGCTTAGGTGTTGCACTGGCTTAGGTGTTACACTGGCTTAGGTGTTACACTGGCTTAGGTGTTACACTGGCTTAGGTGTTACACTGGCTTAGGTGTTGCACTGGCTTAGGTGTTACACTGGCTTAGGTGTTGCACTGGCTTAGGTGTTCACTGGCTTAGGTGTTACACTGGCTTAGGTGTTGCACTGGCTTAGGTGTTACACTGGCTTAGGTGTTAGCACTGGCTTAGGTGTTGCACTGGCTTAGGTGTTACACTGGCTTAGGTGTTACACTGGCTTAGGTGTTGCACTGGCTTAGGTGTTACACTGGCTTAGGTGTTACACTGGCTTAGGTGTTGCACTGGCTTAGGTGTTATACTGGCTTAGGTGTTGCACTGGCTTAGGTGTTACACTGGCTTAGGTGTTGCACTGGCTTAGGTGTTACACTGGCTTAGGTGTTGCACTGGCTTAGGTGTTGTACTGGCTTAGGTGTTACACTGGCTTAGGTGTTACACTGGCTTAGGTGTTACACTGGCTTAGGTGTTGCACTGGCTGAGGTGTTACACTGGCTTAGGTGTTGCACTGGCTTAGGTGTTGCACTGGCTTAGGTGTTACACTGGCTTAGGTGTTACACTGGCTTAGGTGTTGCACTGGCTTAGGTGTTGCACTGGCTTAGGTGTTACACTGGCTTAGGTGTTACACTGGCTTAGGTGTTGCACTGGGTTAGGTGTTACACTGGCTTAGGTGTTACACTGGCTTAGGTGTTGCACTGGCTTAGGTGTTACACTGGTTTATGTGTTGTACTGGCTTAGGTGTTACAGTGGCTTAGGTGTTGCTCTGGCTTAGGTGTTACACTGGCTTTGGTGTTACACTGGCTTAGGTGTTGCACTGGCTTAGGTGTTACACTGGCTTAGGTGTTACACTGGCTTAGGTGTTACACTGGCTTAGGTGTTGCACTGGCTTAGGTGTTGCACTGGCTTAGGTGTTACACTGGCTTAGGTGTTGCACTGGCTTAGGTGTTACACTGGCTTAGGTGTTACACTGGCTTAGGTGTTACACTGGCTTAGGTGTTACACTGGCTTAGGTGTTGCACTGGCTTAGGTGTTACACTGGCTTAGGTGTTACACTGGCTTAGGTGTTGCACTGGCTTAGGTGTTACACTGGCTTAGGTGTTACACTGGCTTAGGTGTTACACTGGCTTAGGTGTTACACTGGCTTAGGTGTTGCACTGGCTTAGGTGTTGCGCTGGCTTAGGTGTTACCCTGGCTTAGGTGTTACACTGGCTTAGGTGTTACACTGGTTTAGGTGTTACACTGGCTTAGGTGTTACACTGGGTTAGGTGTTACACTGGCTTAGCTGTTACCCTGGCTTAGGTGTTACACTGGCTTAGGTGTTGCACTGGCTTAGGTGTTGCACTGGCTTAGGTGTTACACTGGCTTAGGTGTTGCACTGGCTTAGGTGTTGCATTGGCTTAGGTGTCACACTGGGTTAGGTATTGCGCTGGCTTAGGTGTTACACTGGCTTAGGTGTTACATTGGCTTAGGTGTTACACTGGCTTAGGTGTTACATTGGCTTAGGTGTTGCACTGGCTTAGGTGTTGCACTGGCTTAGGTGTTACACTGGCTTAGGTGTTGCACTGGCTTAGGTGTTACACTGGCTTAGGTGTTACACTGGCTTAGGTGTTACACTGGCTTAGGTGTTGCACTGGCTTAGGTGTTACACTGGCTTAGGTGTTACACTGGCTTAGGTGTTGCACTGGCTTAGGTGTTACACTGGCTTAGGTGTTACACTGGCTTAGGTGTTACACTGGCTTAGGTGTTGCACTGGCTTAGGTGTTGCACTGGCTTAGGTGTTACACTGGCTTAGGTGTTGCATGGCTTAGGTGTTACACTGGCTTAGGTGTTGCACTGGCTTAGGTGTTACACTGGCTTAGGTGTTGCACTGGCTTAGGTGTTGCACTGGCTTAGGTGTTACACTGGCTTAGGTGTTACACTGGCTTAGGTGTTACACTGGCTTAGGTGTTGCACTGGCTTAGGTGTTACACTGGCTTAGGTGTTGCACTGGCTTAGGTGTTACACTGGCTTAGGTGTTGCACTGGCTTAGGTGTTACACTGGCTTAGGTGTTGCACTGGCTTAGGTGTTGCACTGGCTTAGGTGTTACACTGGCTTAGGTGTTACACTGGCTTAGGTGTTGCACTGGCTTAGGTGTTACACTGGCTTAGGTGTTGCACTGGCTTAGGTGTTACACTGGCTTAGGTGTTACACTGGCTTAGGTGTTACACTGGCTTAGGTGTTACACTGGCTTAGCTGTTACACTGGCTTAGGTGTTACACTGGCTTAGGTGTTACACTGGCTTAGGTGTTACACTGGCTTAGGTGTTGCACTGGCTTAGGTGTTGCACTGGCTTAGGTGTTACACTGGCTTAGGTGTTACACTGGCTTAGGTGTTGCACTGGCTTAGGTGTTACACTGGCTTAGGTGTTACACTGGCTTAGGTGTTACACTGGCTTAGGTGTTACACTGGCTTAGGTGTTACACTGGCTTAGGTGTTACACTGGCTTAGGTGTTGCATTGGCTTAGGTGTTACACTGGCTTAGGTGTTACAATGGTTTAGGTGTTGAACTGGCTTAGGTGTTACACTGGCTTAGGTGTTAGATTGGCTTAGGTGTTGCACTGGCTTAGGTGTTGCATTGGCTTACGTGTTGCACTGGCTTAGGTGTTACACTGGCTTAGATGTTACACTGGGTTAGGTGTTACACTGGCTTAGGTGTTGCACTGGCTTAGGTGTTACACTGGCTTAGGTGTTACACTGGCTTAGGTGTTGCACTGGCTTAGGTGTTACACTGGCTTAGGTGTTACACTGGCTTAGGTGTTGCACTGGCTTAGGTGTTACACTGGCTTAGGTGTTGCACTGGCTTAGGTGTTACACTGGCTTAGGTGTTACACTGGCTTAGGTGTTACACTGGCTTAGGTGTTGCACTGGCTTAGGTGTTACACTGGCTTAGGTGTTACACTGGCTTAGGTGTTACACTGGCTTAGGTGTTGCACTGGCTTAGGTGTTGCACTGGCTTAGGTGTTACACTGGCTTAGGTGTTGCACTGGCTTAGGTGTTACACTGGCTTAGGTGTTGCACTGGCTTAGGTGTTGTACTGGCTTAGGTGTTACACTGGCTTAGGTGTTACACTGGCTTAGGTGTTACACTGGCTTAGGTGTTGCACTGGCTTAGGTGTTACACTGGCTTAGGTGTTGCACTGGCTTAGGTGTTACACTGGCTTAGGTGTTACACTGGCTTAGGTGTTGCACTGGCTTAGGTGTTGCACTGGCTTAGGTGTTACACTGGCTTAGGTGTTACACTGGCTTAGGTGTTGCACTGGCTTAGGTGTTACACTGGCTTAGGTGTTACACTGGCTTAGGTGTTACACTGGCTTAGGTGTTACACTGGCTTAGGTGTTGCACTGGCTTAGGTGTTGCACTGGCTTAGGTGTTACACTGGCTTAGGTGTTACACTGGCTTAGGTGTTGCACTGGCTTAGGTGTTACACTGGCTTAGGTGTTACACTGGCTTAGGTGTTACACTGGCTTAGGTGTTGCACTGGCTTAGGTGTTACACTGGCTTAGGTGTTACACTGGCTTAGGTGTTGCACTGGCTTAGGTGTTACACTGGCTTAGGTGTTACACTGGCTTAGGTGTTACACTGGCTTAGGTCTTGCACTGGCTTAGGTGTTACACTGGCTTAGGTGTTACACTGGCTTAGGTGTTGCACTGGCTTAGGTGTTACACTGGCTTAGGTGTTGCACTGGCTTAGGTGTTACACTGGCTTAGGTGTTACACTGGCTTAGGTGTTGCACTGGCTTAGGTGTTACACTGGCTTAGGTGTTACACTGGCTTAGGTGTTGCACTGGCTTAGGTGTTACACTGGCTTAGGTGTTACACTGGCTTAGGTGTTACACTGGCTTAGGTGTTGCACTGGCTTAGGTGTTGCACTGGCTTAGGTGTTGCACTGGCTTAGGTGTTACACTGGCTTAGGTGTTGCACTGGCTTAGGTGTTACATGGCTTAGGTGTTGCACTGGCTTAGGTGTTACACTGGCTTAGGTGTTACACTGGCTTAGGTGTTGCACTGGCTTAGGTGTTACACTGGCTTAGGTGTTACACTGGCTTAGGTGTTGCACTGGCTTAGGTGTTACACTGGCTTAGGTGTTACACTGGCTTAGGTGTTACACTGGCTTAGGTGTTACAGTGGCTTAGGTGTTACACTGGGTTAGGTGTTGCACTGGCTTAAGTTGTACACTGGCTTAGGTGTTACACTGGCTTAGGTGTTACACTGGCTTAGGTGTTGCACTGGCTTAGGTGTTACACTGGCTTAGGTGTTGCGCTGGCTTAGGTGTTGCACTGGCTTAGGTGTTGCACTGGCTTAGCTGTTACACTGGCTTAGGTGTTACACTGGCTTAGGTGTTGCACTGGCTTAGGTGTTACACTGGCTTAGGTGTTGCACTGGCTTAGGTGTTGCACTGGCTTAGGTGTTGCACTGGTTTAGCTGTTACACTGGCTTAGGTGTTACACTGGCTTAGGTGTTGCACTGGCTTAGGTGTTGCACTGGCTTAGCTGTTACACTGGCTTAGGTGTTACACTGGCTTAGGTGTTACACTGGCTTAGGTGTTGCACTGGCTTAGGTGTTGCACTGGCTTAGGTGTTGCACTGGCTTAGGTGTTGCACTGGCTTAGGTGTTACACTGGCTTAGGTGTTGCACTGGCTTAGGTGTTACACTGGCTTAGGTGTTACACTGGGTTAGGTGTTGCACTGGCTTAGGTGTTGCACTGGCTTAGGTGGTACACTGGCTTAGGTGTTACACTGGCTTAGGTGTTGCACTGGCTTAGGTGTTACACTGGCTTAGGTGTTGCACTGGCTTAGGTGTTACACTGGCTTAGGTGTTACACTGGCTTAGGTGTTACACTGGCTTAGGTGTTGCACTGGCTTAGGTGTTACACTGGCTTAGGTGTTACACTGGCTTAGGTATTGCATTGGCTTAGGTGTTACAGTGGCTTAGGTGTTGCACTGGCTTAGGTGTTACACTGGCTTAGGTGTTGCACTGGCTTAGGTGTTACACTGGCTTAGGTGTTACTGGCTTAGGTGTTGCACTGGCTTAGGTGTTACACTGGCTTAGGTGTTACACTGGCTTAGGTGTTGCACTGGCTTAGGTGTTACACTGGCTTAGGTGTTACACTGGCTTAGGTGTTACACTGGCTTAGGTGTTACACTGGCTTAGGTGTTGCACTGGCTTAGGTGTTACACTGGCTTAGGTGTTGCATTGGCTTAGGTGTTACACTGGCTTAGGTGTTACACTGGCTTAGGTGTTACACTGGCTTAGGTGTTACACTGGCTTAGGTGTTCACTGGCTTAGGTGTTACACTGGCTTAGGTGTTGCATTGGCTTAGGTGTTACAGTGGCTTAGGTGTTACACTGGCTTAGGTGTTGCACTGGCTTAGGTGTTGCACTGGCTTAGGTGTTGCACTGGCTTAGGTGTTACAGTGTCCTAGGTGTTACACTGGCTTAGGTGTTGCACTGGCTTAGGTGTTGCACTGGCTTAGGTGTTGCACTGGCTTAGGTGTTACACTGGCTTAGGTGTTACACTGGCTTAGGTGTTGCACTGGCTTAGGTGTTACACTGGCTTAGGTGTTACACTGGCTTAGGTGTTACACTGGGTTAGGTGTTGCACTGGCTTAGGTGTTGCACTGGCTTAGGTGTTACACTGGCTTAGGTGTTACACTGGCTTAGGTGTTGCGCTGGCTTAGGTGTTACACTGGCTTAGGTGTTGCACTGGCTTAGGTGTTACACTGGCTTAGGTGTTGCACTGGCTTAGGTGTTACACTGGCTTAGGTGTTGCACTGGCTTAGGTGTTACACTGGCTTAGGTGTTACACTGGCTTAGGTGTTGCACTGGCTTAGGTGTTACACTGGCTTAGGTGTTACACTGGCTTAGGTGTTGCACTGGCTTAGGTGTTACACTGGCTTAGGTGTTACACTGGCTTAGGTGTTACACTGGCTTAGGTGTTGCACTGGCTTAGGTGTTACACTGGCTTAGGTGTTACACTGGCTTAGGTGTTACAGTGGCTTAGGTGTTACACTGGCTTAGGTGTTACACTGGCTTAGGTGTTGCACTGGGTTAGGTGTTACACTGGCTTAGGTGTTACACTGGCTTAGGTGTTGCGCTGGGTTAGGTGTTACACTGGCTTAGGTGTTACACTGGCTTAGGTGTTACACTGGGTTAGTTGTTACAGTGGCTTAGGTGTTGCACTGGCTTAGGTGTTGCACTGGCTTAGGTGTTGCACTGGCTTAGGTGTTACACTGGGCTAGGTGTTACACTGGCTTAGGTGTTACACTGGCTTAGGTGTTGCACTGGCTTAGGTGTTGCACTGGCTTAGGTGTTACACTGGCTTAGGTGTTGCACTGGCTTAGGTGTTACATTGGCTTAGGTGTTGTACTGCCTTAGGTGTTCATTGGCTTAGGTGTTGCACTGGCTTAGCTGTTACACTGGGTTAGGTGTTACACTGGCTTAGGTGTTACACTGGCTTAGGTGTTGCACTGGCTTAGGTGTTACACTGGCTTAGGTGTTGCACTGGCTTAGGTGTTACACTGGCTTAGGTGTTACACTGGCTTAGGTGTTGCACTGGCTTAGGTGTTACACTGGCTTAGGTGTTGCACTGGCTTAGGTGTTGCACTGGCTTAGGTGTTACACTGGCTTAGGTGTTACGCTGGCTTAGGTGTTGCACTGGCTTAGGTGTTACACTGGCTTAGGTGTTACACTGGCTTAGGTGTTACACTGGCTTAGGTGTTGCACTGGCTTAGGTGTTACACTGGCTTAGGTGTTACACTGGCTTAGGTGTTGCACTGGCTTAGGTGTTGCACTGGCTTAGGTGTTACACTGGCTTAGGTGTTGCACTGGCTTAGGTGTTACACTGGCTTAGGTGTTACACTGGCTTAGGTGTTGCACTGGCTTAGGTGGTACACTGGCTTAGGTGTTACACTGGCTTAGGTGTTGCACTGGCTTAGGTGTTGCACTGGCTTAGGTGTTGCACTGGCTTAGGTGTTACACTGGCTTAGGTGTTACACTGGCTTAGGTGTTACACTGGCTTAGGTGTTGCACTGGCTTAGGTGTTGCATTGGCTTAGGTGTTACACTGGCTTAGGTGTTGCACTGGCTTAGGTGTTGCACTGGCTTAGGTGTTGCACTGGCTTAGGTGTTGCACTGGCTTAGGTGTTGCACTGGCTTAGGTGTTACACTGGCTTAGGTGTTCACTGGCTTAGGTGTTGCACTGGCTTAGGTGTTGCACTGGCTTAGGTGTTACACTGGCTTAGGTGTTGCACTGGCTTAGGTGTTACACTAGGTTAGGTGTTGCACTGGGTTAGGTGTTACACTGGCTTAGGTGTTGCACTGGGTTAGGTGTTGTACTGGCTTAGGTGTTACACTGGCTTAGGTGTTACACTGGCTTAGGTGTTGCACTGGCTTAGGTGTTACACTGGCTTAGGTGTTGCATTGGCTTAGGTGTTACACTGGCTTAGGTGTTACACTGGCTTAGGTGTTGCACTGGCTTAGGTGTTACACTGGCTTAGGTGTTACACTGGCTTAGGTGTTACACTGGCTTAGGTCTTACACTGGGTTAGGTGTTACACTGGCTTAGGTGTTACACTGGCTTAGGTGTTACACTGGGTTAGGTGTTACACTGGCTTAGGTGTTGCACTGGCTTAGGTGTTGCACTGGCTTAGCTGTTACACTGGCTTAGGTGTTGCACTGGCTTAGGTGTTACACTGGCTTAGGTGTTGCGCTGGGTTAGGTGTTACACTGGCTTAGGTTTTGCACTGGCTTAGGTGTTGCACTGGCTTAGGTGTTACACTGGCTTAGGTGTTGCACTGGCTTAGGTGTTGCACTGGCTTAGGTGTTACACTGGCTTAGGTGTTGCACTGGCTTGGGTGTTACACTGGCTTAGGTGTTACGCTGGCTTAGGTTTTACACTGCCTCAGGTGTTACACTGGCTTAGGTGTTACACTGGCTTAGGTGTTGCACTGGCTTAGCTGTTACACTGGCTTAGGTGTTACACTGGCTTAGGTGTTGAACTGGCTTAGGTGTTGCACTGGCTTAGGTGTTACACTGGCTTAGGTGTTACACTGGCTTAGGTGTTGCACTGGCTTAGGTGTTACACTGGCTTAGGTGTTGCACTGGCTTAGGTGTTGCACTGGCTTAGGTGTTACACTGGCTTAGGTGTTACACTGGCTTAGGTGTTACACTGGCTTAGGTGTTGCACTGGCTTAGGTGTTACACTGGCTTAGGTGTTACACTGGCTTAGGTGTTACACTGGCTTAGGTGTTACACTGGCTTAGGTGTTACACTGGCTTAGGTGTTACAGTGGTTTAGGTGTTACACTGGCTTAGGTGTTGCACTGGCTTAAGTTGTACACTGGCTTAGGTGTTGCACTGGCTTAGGTTGTAAACTGGCTTAGGTGTTACACTGGGTTAGGTGTTACACTGGGTTAGCTGTTGCACTGGCTTAGGTGTTGCACTGGCTTAGGTGTTACACTGGCTTAGGTGTTACACTGGCTTAGGTGTTACAGTGGCTTAAGTGTTACACTGGCTTAGGTGTTACACTGGCTTAGGTGTTACACTGGCTTAGGTGTTGCACTGGCTTAGGTGTTACACTGGCTTAGGTGTTACACTGGCTTAGGTGTTACACTGGCTTAGGTGTTGGATTGGTTTAGGTGTTACACTGGCTTAGGTGTTACACTGGCTTAGGTGTTACATTGGCTTAGGTGTTACACTGGCTTAGGTGTTACACTGGCTTAGGTGTTGCATTGGCTTAGGTGTTACACTGGCTTAGGTGTTACACTGGCTTAGGTGTTACACTGGCTTAGGTGTTGCACTGGCTTAGGTGTTGCACTGGCTTAGGTGTTACACTGGCTTAGGTGTTGCACTGGCTTAGGTGTTGCACTGGCTTAGGTGTTACACTGGCTTAGGTGTTACACTGGCTTAGGTGTTACACTGGCTTAGGTGTTGCACTGGCTTAGGTGTTACACTGGCTTAGGTGTTGCACTGGCTTAGGTGTTACACTGGCTTAGGTGTTACACTGGCTTAGGTGTTACACTGGCTTAGGTGTTGCACTGGGTTAGGTGTTACACTGCGTTAGGTGTTACACTGGCTTAGGTGTTGCACTGGCTTAGGTGTTGCACTGGCTTAGGTGTTACACTGGCTTAGGTGTTACACTGGGTTAGGTGTTGCACTGGCTTAGGTGTTGCACTGTCTTAGGTGTTACAGTGGCTTAGGTGTTACACTGGCTTAGGTGTTACACTGGCTTAGGTGTTACACTGGCTTAGGTGTTACACTGGGTTAGGTGTTGCACTGGCTTAGGTGTTGCACTGGCTTAGGTGTTACACTGGCTTAGGTGTTGCACTGGCTTAGGTGTTACACTGGCTTAGGTGTTGCACTGGCTTAGGTGTTACACTGGCTTAGGTGTTACACTGGCTTAGGTGTTACACTGGCTTAGGTGTTACACTGGCTTAGGTGTTGCACTGGCTTAGGTGTTGCACTGGCTTAGGTGTTACACTGGCTTAGGTGGTACACTGGCTTAGGTGTTGCACTGGCTTAGGTGTTACACTGGCTTAGGTGTTGCACTGGCTTAGGTGTTGCACTGGCTTAGCTGTTACACTGGCTTAGGTGTTGCGCTGGCTTAGGTGTTGCACTGGCTTAGGTGTTGC
This sequence comes from Indicator indicator, assembly GCF_027791375.1. Classification (NCBI taxonomy): domain Eukaryota; kingdom Metazoa; phylum Chordata; class Aves; order Piciformes; family Indicatoridae; genus Indicator; species Indicator indicator. The sequence goes on from NC_072041.1 coordinate 2,568,431, forward strand.
ACTGGCTTAGGTGTTACACTGGCTTAGGTGTTGCACTGGCTTAGGTGTTGCACTGGCTTAGGTGTTACACTGGCTTAGGTGTTGCACTGGCTTAGGTGTTGCACTGGCTTAGGTGTTACACTGGCTTAGGTGTTGCACTGGCTTAGGTGTTACACTGGCTTAGGTGTTACACTGGCTTAGGTGTTACACTGGCTTAGGTGTTGCACTGGATTAGGTGTTACACTGGCTTAGGTGTTGCACTGGCTTAGGTGTTGCACTGGTTTACGTGTTACACTGGCTTAGTTGTTGCACTGGCTTAGGTGTTACACTGGCTTAGGTGTTGCACTGGCTTAGGTGTTGCACTGGCTTAGGTGTTACACTGGCTTAGGTGTTACACTGGCTTAGGTGTTGCACTGGCTTAGGTGTTGCACTGGCTTAGGTGTTACACTGGCTTAGGTGTTACACTGGCTTAGGTGTTGCACTGGCTTAGCTGTTACACTGGCTTAGGTGTTGCACTGGCTTAGGTGTTGCACTGGCTTAGGTGTTGCACTGGCTTAGGTGTTGCACTGGCTTAGGTGTTACACTGGCTTAGGTGTTGCACTGGCTTAGGTGTTGCACTGGCTTAGGTGTTACACTGTCTTGGGTGTTGCACTGGCTTAGGTGTTGCACTGGCTTAGGTGTTACACTGGCTTAGGTGTTGCACTGGCTTAGGTGTTGCACTGGCTTAGGTGTTACACTGGCTTAGGTGTTACACTGGCTTAGGTGTTGCACTGGCTTAGGTGTTACACTGGCTTAGGTGTTGCACTGGCTTAGGTGTTGCACTGGCTTAGGTGTTACACTGGCTTAGGTGTTGCACTGGCTTAGGTGTTGCACTGGCTTAGGTGTTACACTGGCTTAGGTGTTGCACTGGCTTAGGTGTTGCACTGGCTTAGGTGTTACACTGGCTTAGGTGTTACACTGGCTTAGGTGTTGCACTGGCTTAGGTGTTGCACTGGCTTAGGTGTTACACTGGCTTAGGTGTTACACTGGCTTAGGTGTTGCACTGGCTTAGGTGTTGCACTGGCTTAGGTGTTACACTGGCTTAGGTGTTACACTGGCTTAGGTGTTGTACTGGCTTAGGTGTTGCACTGGCTTAGGTGTTGCACTGGCTTAGGTGTTGCACTGGCTTAGGTGTTGCACTGGCTTAGCTGTTACACTGGCTTAGGTGTTGCGCTGGCTTAGGTGTTGCACTGGCTTAGGTGTTACACTGGCTTAGGTGTTGCACTGGCTTAGGTGTTACTCTGGGTTAGGTGTTGCACTGGGTTAGGTGTTGCACTGGCTTAGCTGTTACCCTGGCTTAGGTGTTACACTGGCTTAGGTGTTACACTGGCTTAGGTGTTGCACTGGCTTAGGTGTTACACTGGCTTAGGTGTTACACTGGCTTAGGTGTTGCACTGGCTTAGGTGTTACACTGGCTTAGGTCTTGCACTGGCTTAGGTGTTGCACTGGCTTAGGTGTTGCACTGGCTTAGGTGTTACACTGGCTTAGGTGTTACACTGGCTTAGGTGTTGCACTGGCTTAGGTGTTACACTGGCTTAGGTGTTACACTGGCTTAGCTGTTACACTGGCTTAGGTGTTGCACTGGTTTAGGTCTTACACTGGCTTAGGTGTTGCACTGGCTTAGGTGTTGCACTGGCTTAGGTGTTGCACTGGCTTAGGTGTTGCACTGGATTAGGTGTTACACTGGCTTAGGTGTTGCACTGGCTTAGGTGTTACACTGGCTTAGGTGTTGCACTGGCTTAGGTGTTACACTGGCTTAGGTGTTACACTGGCTTAGGTGTTGCACTGGCTTAGGTGTTACACTGGCTTAGGTGTTACACTGGGTTAGGTGTTGCACTGGCTTAGGTGTTACACTGGCTTAGGTGTTGCACTGGCTTAGGTGTTACACTGGCTTAGGTGTTGCACTGGCTTAGGTGTTACACTGGCTTAGGTGTTGCACTGGCTTAGGTGTTGCACTGGCTTAGGTGTTACACTGGCTTAGGTGTTGCACTGGCTTAGGTGTTACACTGGCTTAGGTGTTGCACTGGCTTAGGTGTTACACTGGCTTAGGTGTTACACTGGCTTAGGTGTTGCACTGGCTTAGGTGTTGCACTGGCTTAGGTGTTACACTGGCTTAGGTGTTGCACTGGCTTAGGTGTTGCACTGGCTTAGGTGTTACACTGGCTTAGGTGTTACACTGGCTTAGGTGTTACACTGGCTTAGGTGTTACACTGGCTTAGGTGTTGCACTGGCTTAGGTGTTACACTGGCTTAGGTTTTACACTGGCTTAGGTGTTACACTGGCTTAGGTGTTACACTGGCTTAGGTGTTACACTGGCTTAGGTGTTGCATTGGCTTAGGTGTTACACTGGCTTAGGTGTTACACTGGCTTAGGTGTTACACTGGCTTAGGTGTTACACTGGCTTAGGTGTTACACTGGCTTAGGTGTTACACTGGCTTAGGTGTTGCACTGGCTTAGGTGTTACACTGGCTTAGGTGTTACACTGGCTTAGGTGTTACACTGGCTTAGGTGTTGCACTGGCTTAGGTGTTACACTGGCTTAGGTGTTGCACTGGCTTAGGTGTTACACTGGCTTAGGTGTTACACTGGCTTAGGTGTTGCACTGGCTTAGGTGTTGCACTGGCTTAGGTGTTACACTGGCTTAGGTGTTACACTGGCTTAGGTGTTGCACTGGCTTAGGTGTTGCACTGGCTTAGGTGTTACACTGGCTTAGGTGTTACACTGGCTTAGGTGTTGCACTGGCTTAGGTGTTGCACTGGCTTAGGTGTTGTACTGGCTTAGGTGTTGCACTGGCTTAGGTGTTACACTGGCTTAGGTGTTACACTGGGTTAGGTGTTGCACTGGCTTAGGTGTTGCACTGGCTTAGGTGTTACACTGGCTTAGGTGTTACACTGGCTTAGGTGTTGCACTGGCTTAGGTGTTGCACTGGCTTAGGTGTTGCACTGGCTTAGGTGTTGCACTGGCTTAGGTGTTACACTGGCTTAGGTGTTGCACTGGCTTAGGTGTTGCACTGGCTTAGCTGTTACACTGGCTTAGGTGTTGCGCTGGCTTAGGTGTTACACTGGCTTAGGTGTTACACTGGTTTAGGTTGTAAACTGGCTTAGGTGTTGCACTGGCTTAGGTGTTGCACTGGCTTAGGTGTTGCACTGGCTTAGGTGTTGCACTGGCTTAGCTGTTACACTGGCTTAGGTGTTACAGTGGTCTAGGTGTTACAGTGGCTTAGGTGTTGCACTGGCTTAGGTGTTACACTGGCTTAGGTGTTGCACTGGCTTAGGTGTTACACTGGCTTAGGTGTTGCACTGGCTGAGGTGTTACACTGGCTTAGGTGTTACACTGGCTTAGGTGTTGCACTGGCTTAGGTGTTGCACTGGCTCAGGTGTTACACTGGCTTAGCTGTTACACTGGCTTAGGTATTACACTGCCTCAGGTGTTACACTGGCTTAGGTGTTACACTGGCTTAGGTGTTACACTGGCTTAGGTGTTGCACTGGCTTAGGTGTTGCACTGGCTTAGCTGTTACACTGGCTTAGCTGTTACACTGGCTTAGGTGTTACACTGGCTTAGGTGTTGCACTGGCTTAGGTGTTGCACTGGCTTAGGTGTTACACTGGGTTAGGTGTTACACTGGCTTAGGTTACTGGTTAGGTGTTACACTGGCTTAGGTGTTACACTGGCTTAGGTGTTGCACTGGCTTAGGTGTTACACTGGCTTAGGTGTTACACTGGCTTAGGTGTTACACTGGCTTAGGTGTTACACTGGCTTAGGTTTTACGCTGGCTTAGGTGTTACACTGGCTTAGGTGTTACACTGGCCTAGGTTTTACGCTGGCTTAGGTGTTACACTGGCTTAGGTGTTACACTGGCTTAGGTGTTACACTGGTTTAGGTGTTGCACTGGCTTAGGTGTTGCATTGGCTTAGGTGTTACACTGGCTTAGGTGTTACACTGGCTTAGGTGTTACACTGGCTTAGGTGTTACACTGGCTTAGGTGTTGCACTGGCTTATGTGTTGCATTGGCTTAGGTGTTGCACTGGCTTAGGTGTTGCACTGTCTTAGGTGTTACACTGGCTTAGGTGTTACACTGGCTTAGGTGTTGCACTGGCTTAGGTGTTACAGTGGCTTAGGTGTTACACTGGCTTAGGTGTTGCACTGGCTTAGGTGTTACAGTGGCTTAGGTGTTGCACTGGCTTAGGTGTTACACTGGCTTAGGTGTTACACTGGCTTAGGTGTTGCACTGGCTTAGGTGTTACACCGGGTTAGGTGTTACACTGGCTTAGGTGTTGCACTGGCTTAGGTGTTGCACTGGCTTAGGTGTTGCACTGGCTTAGGTGTTGCACTGGCTTAGGTGTTACACTGGCTTAGGTGTTACACTGGCTTAGGTGTTGCACTGGCTTAGGTGTTACACTGGCTTAGGTGTTACACTGGCTTAGGTGTTGCACTGGCTTAGGTGTTACACTGGCTTAGGTGTTGCACTGGCTTAGGTGTTACACTGGCTTAGGTGTTACACTGGGTTAGGTGTTGCACTGGCTTAGGTGTTGCACTGGCTTAGGTGTTGCACTGGCTTAGGTGTTACACTGGCTTAGGTGTTACACTGGCTTAGGTGTTGCACTGGCTTAGGTGTTGCACTGGCTTAGGTGTTACACTGGCTTAGGTGTTGCACTGGGTTAGGTGTTACACTGGCTTAGGTGTTGCATTGGCTTAGGTGTTGCACTGGCTTAGGTGTTGCACTGACTTAGCTGTTACACTGGCTTAGGTGTTACACTGGCTTAGGTGTTGCACTGGGTTAGGTGTTACACTGGCTTAGGTGTTGCACTGGCTTAGGTGTTGCACTGGCTTAACTGTTACACTGGCTTAGGTGTTACACTGGCTTAGGTGTTACACTGGCTTAGGTGTTACACTGGCTTAGGTGTTGCACTGGCTTAGGTGTTGCACTGGCTTAGGTGTTACACTGGCTTAGGTGTTGCGCTGGCTTAGGTGTTGCACTGGCTTAGGTGTTGCACTGGCTTAGGTGTTGCACTGGCTTAGGTGTTGCACTGGCTTAGGTGTTACACTGGCTTAGGTGTTGCACTGGCTTAGGTGTTACACTGGCTTAGGTGTTACACTGGCTTAGGTGTTGCACTGGCTTAGGTGTTACACTGGCTTAGGTGTTACACTGGCTTAGGTGTTGCACTGGCTTAGGTGTTGCACTGGGTTAGGTGTTACACTGGGTTAGGTGTTGCACTGGCTTAGGTGTTACACTGGCTTAGGTGTTGCACTGGCTTAGGTGTTGCACTGGGTTAGGTGTTACACTGGGTTAGGTGTTGCACTGGCTTAGGTGTTACACTGGCTTAGGTGTTACACTGGCTTAGGTGTTGCACTGGCTTAGGTGTTACACTGGCTTAGGTGTTACACTGGCTTAGGTGTTGCTCTGGCTTAGGTGTTACACTGGCTTAGGTGTTGCTCTGGCTTAGGTGTTACACTGGCTTAGGTGTTACACTGGCTTAGGTGTTGCACTGGCTTAGGTGTTGCACTGGGTTAGGTGTTGCACTGGCTTAGGTGTTACAGTGGCTTAGGTGTTGCACTGGCTTAGGTTTTACACTGGCTTAGGTGTTGCACTGGCTTAGGTGTTGCACTGGCTTAGGTGTTACACTGGCTTAGGTGTTGCTCTGGCTTAGGTGTTACACTGGCTTAGGTGTTGCACTGGCTTAGGTTTTTCCCTGAGTTAGGTTTTGCACTGGCTTAGTGTTACACTGGCTAAGTCTCCAGGAGTTGGAACACATCTGAGTTGAGTGACAGGGAATTGATTCCAGTTTAAAAGTGTAGTTCCTGAATGCAGCTGAATGATCAGTGTGGGTAATTTCTGCAGCCCTCTTGCCTTTACAATGGAAATGGCAGAGTCTGAGGCTCTTTGTGACTCTACATCCTACTGAAGGTCAATAAGAAGCAGGTGCCCAGGGCCTTATCCTTCAGGAAATCACAGCCCAGAGGCAATATTCACAAAGGAGTAGCTTTGCTGCAGTGGATTTTGCTTCTGCTCAGCAGTGCAGCCTGGGTCAGACTCTTGGCTTTGCTTTCATAAGGGGCTCTGCATCACCAAGGCTTCTCCCTCCAGGAGCTGGGTAATGTTGAGGAACAAATATCCTGAAATATTGGAAGGATTTATCTTGTTGGCTCATCTCTTTTTTTTTTTTTTTTTTTTTTTTTTTGCATCAAGCTCATCTTTGAGACAAATGTTGCCATCAGCAGAAAGGAGGAAGATGTTTCCCTGCTTTCAAAGAAGTGGGGCCAGGTGCTTGTTTGCATAGCTTGATACAGTTTACAGTGTGAAGGGTGAGGGGCTGTGGAGATCCTGCCTACACACACTTCCTTTTTATTTGCTTCTTTTTATCCCTTGGATTGATTTTGTTAGTTGCAGAGAGATTCCCCAGGGGACGAGCCAGGCTCAGAAGCACTCTTACAGCTCCAAATATGCTTTCTAAACATCTCCCATTAACTTCCCCACCTGAAAGAAAGAAACCTTAATTACCAAGTTATTAGAGAAGCTCATCTTATTTTTTCCCTTCAGTCTTTCCTCTGTCACTCTTGCTTTGGTGATAAGAGTTTGAATAATGCAGCTGTCTCCATGTGGTGCTGGAGAAGTGTTTTGTCTTCAGGCAGTTCCTTTCTGACAGCCTCTCTGTGTTTGCTTTCACATATTTATGGTTTGTGCTCCTAGGAGGAACACACTGCTTCCTGAGCACCAACCCCTTCTATCTTGTTCCCTCTCCTTCTCCAGCCCCTTCCTTAACAGCCAGCATCTCCCTGATGATTGTATTAGAATTAATCCTTGCTAAATTAACCAGTTACTGGTGGAATCTCTTTCATAGATTCATAGAATGGGTTGGGAGGGATCTTGAAGATCATCCAGTTCCAACATCCCTCCCATGGGCAGGGACACCTCCCACCAGCCCAAGTTGCTCAAGATCTCATCCAGCCTGGCCTTGAACACCTCCAGGGAGGGGACATCCACAGCCTCCCTGGGCAACCTGTTCCAGTGTCTCCCCACCCTCACTGTGCAGAATTTCTTCTTGATTTTCAGTCTAAATCTGCTCTCTTCCAGCTCAAAGCCATTCCCTCTCATCCTATCTCTCCAAGCCCTTGTCCAAAGTCCCTCTCCAGCTCTCCTGTAGCCCTGTTCAGGTACTGGAAGGCTGCTCTAAGGTGTCCCTGGAGCCTTCTCCAGGCTGAACAGCCCCAACTCTCTCAGCCTGTCCCCACAGGGGAAGTTCTTCAGTCCTCTGATCATCTTTGTGGCCTCCTTTGGACCCTTTTCAGCCACTCCAGGTCCCTCTTATGCTGGGGGCACCAGGACTGGACACAGTGCTGCAGGTGCACCAGAGCAGAGAGCCAGACTCACAATCTCTTCTATGAGGCTGGTTCTTCCACAGCTGAAAAGAGAGGAAAGCTGAGACCTTTTTGCCTCTTAGTGAAAGTTAATAACCTATATAATTATTTGAGCATTTATTTAATTAAAGATCTTATAATGATGCTGTTTAAAGAGACTCAGCAGAGTGATTAGGTGGCTCAGGGGACTGGTAATAGGATCTAAACCTTTTCACCTCCGGGGCACTCGTTCAAGTCTAATTTGTGTTGGTAGTGGCCAGGAAGTGTTGTGTGTGGTCAGTGGACTGTTGGAACAGATGAATCATTTTTAGCTTCCTTTCTGAGTCTGTTTATCTGCTGATTAAAGATGTCACACTGGGCACACTGAATGGAGGTTGAATGATTGAAGAGACTGAATGGGTTGAAGCTTGAGGAGGGGAGATTTAGACTGGAGATGAGGAAGAAATTCTTTCCGTGAAGGTGGGGAGGCACTGGAACAGGTTGCCCAGGGAGGTTGTGGATGCCTCCTCCCTGGAGGTGTTCAAGACCTTGAGCAACCTGGGCTGGTGAGAGGTGTCCCTGCCCATGGCAGGGGGTTGGATGATCTTTAAGGTCCCTTCCAACCCAACCCATTCTATGAGATGCTCTCCTGCCTTTCATGGCGTTATTGGAAAGTGACTTTTCCTATCTGCAGCTCTGCCTTAAGGGAACATTAAGAGACAAAATGGAGACAAAAGATGCAAATATGAGAAATATCAGGAATCAGTTCCTTCTCCTAAAGTGTGGGGCTGTTGAGATTGGGTGGATTTGGGGTTTAATTCAGACTCTTAACAGAGATGGTGGCAACTCTGAGATTGGGAATTGGTCCAGAGCAGATTGTGAGTTCTCAGGTGTTTTGAGCTTGGGCTGTTCAGAGAGCTGCTGTAATGACAAGTCACAAGCAGAAGTGCAGTCCCTGCATGGTGTGCTTTTCTGTGCTCAGATGAGAGTCATCCTGTGGTGCCTGCAGGAATATTGAGCAGGTTTTCATGTTGAGATTGAATGTAACCTGATTAATGGAAGTCTGGCAGCAGTCCATGCACACAGGCACTAAGCACTTCCTCTCTTTTCCCTTAGATCTCACAGATTACTTAGCAAAGCAGTGGCTGAACACCTTGTGTCAGAATGTACAAGTGTATCATAGAATCATAAAATCATAGAGCTCTGAAGGGACCTATGGAGGTCTTTCAGTCCAACCCCCCTGCCCGAGCAGGATCACCCAGGGCAGGTCGCACAGGAACACATCCAGGTGGGTTTTGAAAGTCTCCAGAGAAGGAGACTCCACAACCTCTCTGGGCAGCCTGCTCCAGGGCTGCAGCATCCTCACAGCAAAGAAGTTTCATGTTGAGGTGGAACCTCTTGGGTTCCAGTTTGTATCCCTCACCCCTTGTCCTGTTGCTGAGTACCATTGAAAAGAAACTGGCACCTTCCTCTTGACACCCACCCCTCAGCTGTGTATTAATAAGATCTCTCAGTGTGAGACCAAGGCCAAGGCACCTTCTGTGTAACTCTCTCTGCTTTCTGTTGGCAGCTGGTCCTGGCTGAAAGCTCCCACTCTGACACAGGCTCCCAGTGCACCGAGAGCCACACGGACCTTCCACCACCCATCGAGAGGACAGGAGGCATCGGAGACTCCCGGCCTCCTTCGTTCCAGTAAGAGCAACCTGCCTCTTCTTCTTGGTCATTTGAACCCCCAAAACATGCAGTTCCTGCCTGCTTCTTCCCCACATTCCTCCCTGCTGCTGCTGCAAGCCAGCTAGTTATTGGTAGAAAAAAAGAATGTGCTTACTGGGTGCAAGGAATTGAAAGGGGAATGGGAATTAAAAAAACCTCTGTTGTTATTACAATAAAATAGGTATATGTGACCTTCAAGATTATCCACTCCAACCTTTGACCCAGCACTGCAAGGTCACCACTAAACCATGGCCCTCAGCACCACATCTCCATGGCTTTGAAACCCCTCCAGGGATGAGGACTCCACCACTGCCCTGGGCAGCCTCTTCCAGGCCTTGACAACCCTTTTGGGGAAGGAAATTGTTCCTCATGTCCAACCTACAGCTCCCTTGCTGCAACTTGAGTATGGTCCTGTCGCTGCTTGGAAGTCATGTGCTTCCATTGCTTCCTGGGATATGTGTTGCCTGGAAGAGCCCTTAGTGTTGTGCCTGAGGCTTTCATGGATAGATGCCTTCTGCAGGGGACAAGGAATCCCGGGAAATCCTCAGCCTGCCTGGCTGTGTCTTGCAAGGGCTTTGCAAGGGCTTTACTGCCCTCCTGTGTTCAGGAGCTGCTTCGTGTTGACTGGGAGAGGCTTGTGCAGTCATGTGGCCTGCAAGCACAACTAGTTCTTTGTCTTCCTGACCTGGACCTGCAGTCAGAGCTGCAAGATCAAACTTTAAATAAAGAAATAATGGCATGGGAAGCTGGGCTCAGGTCTGTGTTTGTGGAGCCACTCACTGCTGGTTGCTCTGTGTGCTCAGACTGATGCTATCTAAGCTGTGCTCTGCTATTGCACCTTCCTCTCTTGCAGGGTTGTAAAAACCTTGTACCTTCCTGCCAGCAGTCAGCACAGTGCTGCAGGTGATGCCACCTCCATACTGTAGAGCACGTGTGGGTGAATTCAACTCGCTCAGCAACAAGAGAGGCAAGAGGCCAGCTGGGAGGTTCCTTCTGCACCCTTTGTTAGGGCATGGAGTTGGTTTCTTCTCCCTAGGTTCAGGTGATGAACGAGAGGAATTGGCCTGAACTTGTGCCAGAGGAGGTTTAAGTTGGAGATTAGGAAATTTTTCTTTGCTGCAAGAGTGGTCAGGGATTGGAACAGGCTGCCTAGGGAGGTGGTGGAGTCCCCATCCCTGGAGGTGTTCAAGAAATGTGTGGCCATGGCACTGGGGGCCATGGTGGTGTTGGGTGGAAGGTTGGACTGGACAATCTCAGAGAGCTTTTCCAACCCAAACAGTTCTATGATTGTATGGTTCTAGAAAGCAGCTTTTTGCAGGTGGGTTGAGCCTGGGAAGGATCCTGTGGTGGAAAGCAGCAGCAGCAGTGGTCAGCAGATGGTGCTGCTGAGATGGCAGAGCCTCACAGGGTGACCTTAGGGAACTGTCACCCCCTTCCCAGCTGCACTGGACTGGAAGACGAGTTGCAGGTGTGCTGGTGGCAGCACTTCACTGCAGACTTGCATTTTGGCAGCCCAGTTAGGGCTTGAAGCCTGCACTCAGGTGTGTTCTTGAATGACAGCCTGGATTTCCCAATGTGCATGGTGGGCATGTCAGCACATCTCAGGAGCAGAGAGTGTGTGGGTGTGCAGAAAGCTTCTCAGTAGCCCTCTTCAATCTAACACCCCACAGATGTGCTTACACAGCCACCAGCTCTAGGTCCAGCTTCCACACAAACCCAAGGGACCACTTGGTACCACCAATTCCCAGTAGGAAATGTGCATGGCAGAGTGCTCCAGCCAAACCATTCTGTGGTTCTGTGAATCTGCTTAGCTGTCAGCCCAGCACATGATGATCATAGAACTGTTGAGGCTGGAAGAGACCTTTGAGATCATCAAGTGCAACCACTCACCTAGAGCTCACAATCCCACCACTGCCACTGAACCACAATCCCTGCTCTTAGCCCATTAGTAGGGTTTGCTCCCTATGGAAGTCACATGCAGCAGTCCCATGGCAGCTTTTGCATGGTGATGGAACTTGGGCAGGGGCAGGGCATTGACACTGAACTGTCTTCCCACCCTTCAGGTTGGTCTGGGGTGAGCAGAGCAGACTGGGGTGAGCAGAGCAGTACAGGGTGAGCAGAGCAGGCTGAGGTGAGCAGAGCAGGCTGGGGGGAGCAGAGCAGTGCAGGGTGAGCAGAGTAGGCTGGGGTGAGCAGAGCAGTGCAGGGTGAGCAGAGCAGTGCAGGGTGAGCAGAGCAGTGCAGGGTGAGCAGAGCAGGCTGGGGTGAGCAGAGCAGGCTGGGGTGAGCAGAGCAGTGCAGGGTGAGCAGAGCAGTGCAGGGTGAGCAGAGCAGTGCAGGGTGAGCAGAGCAGGCTGGGGTGAGCAGAGCAGTGCAGGGTGAGCAGAGCAGGCTGGGGTGAGCAGAGCAGGCTGGGTGAGCAGAGCAGGCTGGGGTGAGCAGAGCAGTGCAGGGTGAGCAGAGCAGTGCAGGGTGAGCAGAGCAGAACAGGGTGAGCAGAGCAGTACAGGGTGAGCAGAGCAGTGCAGGGTGAGCAGAGCAGTGCAGGGTGAGCAGAGCAGGCTGGGGTGAGCAGAGCAGTGCAGGGTGAGCAGAGCAGTGCAGGGTGAGCAGAGCAGTGCAGGGTGAGCAGAGCAGAACAGGGTGAGCAGAGCAGTGCAGGGTGAGCAGAGCAGAACAGGGTGAGCAGAGCAGTGCAGGGTGAGCAGAGCAGTGCAGGGTGAGCAGAGCAGTGCAGGGTGAGCAGAGCAGAACAGGGTGAGCAGAGCAGTGCAGGGTGAGCAGAGCAGTACAGGGTGAGCAGAGCAGTGCAGGGTGAGCAGAGCAGAACAGGGTGAGCAGAGCAGGCTGGGGTGAGCAGAGCAGTGCAGGGTGAGCAGAGCAGTACAGGGTGAGCAGAGCAGTGCAGGGTGAGCAGAGCAGGCTGGGGTGAGCAGAGCAGTGCAGGGTGAGCAGAGCAGGCTGGGGTGAGCAGAGCAGGCTGGGGTGAGCAGAGCAGGCTGGGGTGAGCAGAGCAGTGCAGGGTGAGCAGAGCAGTGCAGGGTGAGCAGAGCAGAACAGGGTGAGCAGAGCAGTACAGGGTGAGCAGAGCAGTGCAGGGTGAGCAGAGCAGTGCAGGGTGAGCAGAGCAGTGCAGGGTGAGCAGAGCAGCTGGGTGAGCAGAGCAGTGCAGGGTGAGCAGAGCAGTGCAGGGTGAGCAGAGCAGTGCAGGGTGAGCAGAGCAGAACAGGGTGAGCAGAGCAGTGCAGGGTGAGCAGAGCAGAACAGGGTGAGCAGAGCAGTGCAGGGTGAGCAGAGCAGTGCAGGGTGAGCAGAGCAGAACAGGGTGAGCAGAGCAGTGCAGGGTGAGCAGAGCAGTACAGGGTGAGCAGAGCAGTGCAGGGTGAGCAGAGCAGAACAGGGTGAGCAGAGCAGTGCAGGGTGAGCAGAGCAGTACAGGGTGAGCAGAGCAGAACAGGGTGAGCAGAGCAGTGCAGGGTGAGCAGAGCAGTACAGGGTGAGCAGAGCAGTGCAGGGTGAGTAGAGCAGTGCAGGGTGAGCAGAGCAGGCTGGGGTGAGCAGAGCAGTGCAGGGTGAGCAGAGCAGTGCAGGGTGAGCAGAGCAGTACAGGGTGAGCAGAGCAGTGCAGGGTGAGCAGAGCAGTGCAGGGTGAGCAGAGCAGTGCAGGGTGAGCAGAGCAGTGCAGGGTGAGCAGAGCAGTGCAGGGTGAGCAGAGCAGGCTGGGGTGAGCAGAGCAGTGCAGGGTGAGCAGAGCAGTACAGGGTGAGCAGAGCAGTGCAGGGTGAGCAGAGCAGAACAGGGTGAGCAGAGCAGGCTGGGGTGAGCAGAGCAGAACAGGGTGAGCAGAGCAGGCTGGGGTGAGCAGAGCAGTGCAGGGTGAGCAGAGCAGTGCAGGGTGAGCAGAGCAGTGCAGGGTGAGCAGAGCAGTGCAGGGTGAGCAGAGCAGAACAGGGTGAGCAGAGCAGTGCAGGGTGAGCAGAGCAGTGCAGGGTGAGCAGAGCAGTGCAGGGTGAGTAGAGCAGTGCAGGGTGAGCAGAACAGGCTGGGGTGAGCAGAGCAGTGCAGGGTGAGCAGAGCAGGCTGGGGTGAGCAGAGCAGTGCAGGGTGAGCAGAGCAGTGCAGGGTGAGCAGAGCAGTGCAGGGTGAGCAGAGCAGGCTGGGGTGAGCAGAGCAGAACAGGGTGAGCAGAGCAGTGCAGGGTGAGCAGAGCAGTGCAGGGTGAGCAGAGCAGTGCAGGGTGAGCAGAGCAGGCTGGGGTGAGCAGAGCAGAACAGGGTGAGCAGAGCAGTGCAGGGTGAGCAGAGCAGGCTGGGGTGAGCAGAGCAGAACAGGGTGAGCAGAACAGTGCAGGGTGAGCAGAGCAGGCTGGGGTGAGCAGAGCAGAACAGGCTGTGGAACCTTCCAGTGCTGCCCCAAGCCTGCAGCTCCTCACTCTCTTAACAGTTTTCTGCCTTGTAAAGCAACATGCTCGTGATTGTAGCTGCTTTGATCACACAGAGCAGAGGTGACTCCACTCTTTCTCCCTGTTTGTTCCCTCCCAGCCCAAATGCAGCCAGCAGCAGGGATGGCCTGGACAATGACACAGGAACAGAGTCAGTCGTTAGCCACCGGCGAGACAGACACCGCCGGAGGAACCGAGAAGGGCACGAGGAGGGTGAGTCCTGCTTCAATCCTCCCTACCCCCCTTTTTCATTTAGAAACAAGCACTGTTTCTGCTCAGTTTTTCAGAGCAACAGCTCCTTTTTGCATCAGTCCTGCAGAAAAGAAGTGTGCCTGCATTCTTGCCTGCTTTCAGGGGCTATGATTATTTTAATGGAATAATTTGATAATTGCTTTGAAACTCTTTGAAGTTTCAGTGTTTTCCAAGAGGTCTGGACAACCTACAGTAAAGTGGCAGGGAGATTCTTTTTGATGATGTACAGAACTTTCTGGAGGATTAGAAGATGATTTAGCTGGGAGAGGAATAACAACACACCCAGCTCTGAGCTCTACACCTGTCATGGCTAGATGGAGTCCCCATTAGTCAAGGTTGCTCGTTTAAAGGTGGATGAGATGTTAGGATTTTGCAGTGTAGACAGTTTGGGAACTTTAGTATTTTAAAACTGGCAACTCTGAGGCCAAATCCTCTGAAATAATTTCTGCTGGTTTCTCTGGGTTTACACAGATTCACAGATTGCATCAGGTTGGAAGGGACCCTCCAAGGGCATCTTGTCCAACCCCCCTGCAGTCAGCAGGGACATCTCCAACTAGATCAGACTGCCCAGGGACACAGCAAGTTTGATCTTGAATGTCTCCAGGGATGAGGCCTCAACCACATCCCTGGGCAAGCTGTTCCAGTGTCTCCCCACCCTCATTGTGCAGAACTTCCTCCTGATGTCCAACCTAAGCCTGCCCTGCTCCAGTTTCAAAACATTGCCTCTCATCCTATCACCAAAGGCCCTTCCGAACAGTCCCTCACAGCCTTCAGATGTTGAAATGCAGCTCAAAGGTCTCCCTGGAGCCCAGGCAGAACAGCCCGAACTCTCTCAGCCTGTCCCCATAGAAGAGCTGCTTCAGCCCTCTGATCATCTTTGTGGCCTTCTCTGGACATGCTCCAGCAGCTTCATGTCTCTCTTGTGTTGGAAGCTCCATAGCTGGACATAGTGCTCCAGGTGAGGTCTCACCAGAGCAGAGCAGAGTGTCAGGAGGGTTTAGAGCAGTGGGAGCGTTTTATCCTGGTATACCTGCAGCACATTGGCTCTGGAGTTCTTTTTTTTAATGCATAAATAAAGCTAAAGCACAAATATAAGCCAAAGAACTTCAGCATTGCCTCTGGTCTGTACATCAAAGTAAGCCTGGGGTTTTTCATTTGTTGCCAGACAAGAATTTCCAGGTTTAATTAAGAATTAATGGGTGCCACCCATTGAGTTAAAAATGGTCCAGAAAATGGAATAGTTGGGCCCAAGAGATGCCATCACAGGCTTTATTCACAGCTCCACCCACTGAAGTATTTGCCTCCAGTTAGAAAACCAGAAGTCACATCCATGCTGTGGCTTAGGGCAGGTGTCCTGTTCATTTAACCCTTCCAGCTTGGAACTGCCCCTGAGTGAGTGAAAACTGCTCAGTGGGTGAGGCAGGGAGCTGGCTCCATGATCCTGGCTGCAGAGCCCTTTGGGGAGTCACAGAAGGAGGCAGAATGTTCTAACAGTGCTGTGTTAAAGCCTTGCTGCAGCTGATCTGCTTCCTGGAACAGTTTCACCCTGTGCCAGTGCAGATTTTCCAGTTGTTGAATGGCTGCTCTGGGCCCATAGGCTACATTGCAGGTTGAGTATTGTTCTGGGCTCTCCAGTTCTAAGAGAGGCAAAGAACTACTGGTGAGAGTCCAGCAGAGGCTACAAAGCTGCTGAGGGGCCTGGAGCATCTCTGAGATGAGGAAAGGCTGAGAGCCCTGAGGCTGTTGGGCCTGGAGAAGAGCAGCTGAGTGGGATCTGATCAATGCTGATCAGTATCTGAAGGGTAGGGGACAAGAGGCTGGGGCCAGACTCCTGTCAGTGGTGCCCAGGGACAGGACAGGAGGCAGTGGGCACATTCTAGAACCCAGGAAGTTCCACCTAAGCATGAGGAAAGACTTCCTTGCTGTGAGGGTGCCTGAGCACTGGAACAAGCTTCCCTGAGAGGTTGTAGAGTCTCCTTCTCTGGAAAGAGTCCAACCAAACCTGGCCATTGTTTAAAGGTGGTTTGAATGTGGTGCTTGGGGATATGGTTTAGGGGTGAACCTTGTAGAGCAGGGTGCTGGGTTGGACTTGGTGATCTTGAGGGTGTTTTCCAACCTGAATGTTTCTGTGATTGTAATCCTGGGCAAGCTGCTGTGAGTGCCCTGCTTTAGCAGGGGGCTTGGACTGGATGATCTCCAGAGGTCTCCTCCAGCCCCACCATGCTGGGATTCTGTGATTGCTCAGATGCTGTTGCTCAAGCACATGAGTTTCTTCCTTCTAGTGATCTGAAACCAGTTCATATTTCCCCCTTTAGTTAGAAATGGAATAAAATGTCTTCTTCCTCCTGTCAGTCTAAGCTCTGCTCAGGCAAGAACATGCCACTCAGCAGGGCAAACATTACCTCTTCTCAAAACAATTTAGGCCTCCTACCTTCTGAAGCAGGCTCTAGGTGTGAGCAAGAGGTGAGTTTTGTTACCATGCATGAAGCAAGGACAACTGCTGCATCAGTTTTGGGGCTTATGAAATAGATTATTTAATGGCCATAATATTTCTGTGGCTGGAATAATCTTTTATTTCAACCACCAGTGTGTTGTTGTTGAAGCAGGTCTCCAAAGTGCAGAGTCCAGCACTGTGCCCTGAACTGCCACTTAAAAGGGATTAAAAGCAGAGATCCTGAAGAAGGATTTTAAGGCTTCTTCATAAGAACAGTCACACATCAGCAGAGTCATTCTTTTCTTGAGGCTTAATTCCTTTGTCTGGAGCACAGTTGGATGTGAAATGTGGGGAGAGGCCTTGGGAAAGGGGTGGGAGGTTGTGATACCTGGTTCACAGCTGTGTCAGGGGCAGAAGCTGTGTGCTTGTCATCATGAAATGGTGGTAAATCCTCCTCTCCCTGCAGAAAGAAGGAAATGCAGTCAGAGTGTTTGATCTTGTGCTGTAGAGGCTTGTTCAAATAATTCCAAAATTACAGCTCTGGTAGTTCACAGAGAGGCAGGATGAGGAGCTTCACTGGAGCACTGCATTACACACAGGTTTGTTCTCCAGGTAGTAGCCAAGACTTAAGTACAGTCCTGCCAGCTCACCAAGCTGCACACTAATTCCTGTTTGTAACTGTTAGTATGAAGGGAAAGACAAAGAATTCCACACCCTAACAATGAGAATGCCCCTGGATAGTCAGCAAGGGAAAGAAGCACTTGTTCTGTGCCAAAGACAAAAAGGAGCAATGTGTTGCAGCCTTCATTTCAAACAAGGTGAGGTGAGAAAAGGGGAGAACTGCTTCAGTGTGGACACATTGAGCTAAAGCCTACCCAGATCAAGTCAGCTTTATCCTCATTCTGTTGAACCTCTCTTGTTCTAACTTGGGAAAACTGGACCATGTCCAAGAGTGCTACATCTACTCAGTTTTGGAACACCTCCAGGGATGGTGACTCCACCACCCCCCTGGGCATCCTGTTCCAATGCCTGACCACTCTTGCAGTGAAGACATTCTTCCTAGTATCCCACTTAAACCTCTGCTGGAGCAACTCAAGGCCACTTCCTCTCATCCTATTTTTAGTTAGTTGAGAGAAGAGGCCAACAGCAGCCTCACTCCAGCCTCCTTTCAGGGAGTTGTAAAGAGCAGTGAGGTGTCCTCACAGCTTCCTCTTCTCCAGAATGAACAATCCCAGCTCCCTCAGCATCTTCTTGTAAGACCTGCTCTCCAAACACTTCACCAGCTTCATTACCCTTCTCTGCACCCCAGAAAGGCTGCACAAGCAGAGCTGTGATTTTTTTCTCCAGGGAGTTCTCAAAGTTCACCTTTGCTGGATTATTCTCAGGCTTCAAGCATGTTTCACACCAAGAATGCAAGTGGAAAGAAGTTTTGCTCTGGTACTGCTGTTGTGTTCTCAGTGAGGTTGCTAAAGGGATCTGGGTGAGGCAAATGGGCCCTGTGAGGTGAGGATGGACAAAATTCTCTTCTGTGTGTGTGTAGATATAAATTTTTAAGGGATAATGCTGATTATATTGCAGAGAGGCTTTTGTGTATGAATTGGGGAACACATCTTTTCCTGATCACTTTTCACACTAATTAGGAGCAAATCTCTCCTTGGTGTTAGCTTCATGAAAAAACGAGTCTGAAAGCTTCAAGCTGTCAGAATGTCAGAGCTCCTCTTGCTCTCTTAAAGCAACACAAGTGCTTGTTGCTTTGCAAAGCTGACAGAGTCCCATTGAGTGAAAGCAGAGTGAGGATCTTAATTAGAGAGGTGGGAGGTCTGCCTGGCACATGGGCCTGGGACCCCTCACTGTCTAGAACAAAGCTCCCATGACAGTTTCCTGAGGAGGAGTGGGAAAGGGGACTGTGGAAGCTCTAATTAGGGAGGTAATTAAGGGACAAGTTTTCTTTGGCACTGGAGAATGTTTTACAGCTACTGCTTGGTTTCTGACAAGCCTGCAGATGTCAGGTGTTGACGTGAGTGTTTTTCAACACTGAGCTTGCTGTGGGGGGAACTTAACCATTGTGCAGCCAGCTGAAAACTGCAGGGCAATGGCCTGTGCTTTGAGAAGCTCTGGCCTGTGCTTTGAGAAGCTCTCCATGTGGGCACACTTGTAGATCCCCAAGTATCTGGGGAGAGGAGCTGCTGCAGAGTCCCAGCCATTGCTGCAGCTTCTATGCCAAGGAATCTGGGCAACCTGATCTAGTGGGAAGTGTCCCTGCCCATGGCAGGAGGGTTGGAATTTGATGATCTTTGAGGTCCCTCCCAACCATTCTGTGACTCTGTGAAAAAAGGCTGGGACTACAAAACAACTGCAGTGGGAACTTTATCAGTGGTAGCTGAAAGTAGCACTTCTCAGCAGTTGTTGCTCTTTGAAGCCTCTGTCATGCCTAAAGAGCTCTGAGGTGCTTGGTGAGCTCCTGGAGTTCCCAAGTGACCAGCTGGCCGTGCATGGGATGCTGGCAGTGCAGGACTGTGTGTGCCTGTGAGAGCAGAGCTTTGTCACTGGTTGGAATCTGGCCAGTTTGGCAGTGCCCAGCAGCCTGTGTCCAGTAGCTCTGCAGAGGGATTGACCTGTGTAAGGGTTCCAAGGAACATCAAACACAAGCCAGGGGATGGGGAGGTAGCACACAGATGGCTGCCAGCATAAAGCAGGAGTGGACAATGTAATGCTCATCATTCTTCCAGGCTTAGGGAGTAGAGACTCTGACCCCTGCACACAGCAGGGAGCTGCACAGATGGGCTTGGGACTCTTCATTGTATTCCCTGTGGCTGCACTGGTGGGGATTGGAAGCTGTGGTATCTTTTTCTCTTGACTGGGAGCTTGGCCAGGACTTCTTCCTGAGACATTCTCACCTTTGTTCTCTTTAGTGTCACAAACCCCTCTTTACAGCTTCCTTGAGCAAATGCTGCTCTCCTCTTTTCCGCTTTCAAGGCTCATTCCATGGAGTGCTTTGATGTGTTTTTGTCCCTCAGGCAGGACCTACTCTGCTGTTGATAAAAGTCAAGGAGGACATGTTTCAACCTCCTAGGCTATGCTTTATTCTAATCTCTGTGGCACATTGAAAGGCTTTTGTCAGACAGTCTCAGTGAACTCTTGTCATCCTCTAATGGAGAAAGAGGAGCAGGGGGTCAGCAGGGCAGAAAGTCCCTGGTTATTAGTGGGACAGGCATTGAACCACAGCAGAGAAGGATTCCTGTTTAGACTAAGGGCTTGGATACCTGGGAGTATTTTATGACTAAACCCCTTCTAATCATGGCTTGTGAAAGTGCTCACTCAATTAGAATAATGGTTCCTGACCCTCACCCTCTTGCCCCAAACAGCATTGCCTGCATTAGAAATAGTTAAAGAAAGGAATTTTAATTGGGCAGAGAGATTGCAAAACCCTGATGGCACTACAGCAAAGTTAAGAGTTACAAAGGAAAAGGGAGGGCAACCCCCTTTAGAGGCAGGTTTTGACTTAGGGGTCACTGTGGTGGGACCCAGTGTGATTGCTTGGATGTAGCCTAGAGAAAAAAACCCAGAAGCTGGCAGCATGTTTGCCAAGGCACAGATTTAAGTCCTCTGCCATCTCCTTCTGTAACTGTGAGCAGCACTCTGCTTTGGCTCTTGGGAGTGAGCTTAAAGGTGCCAGTGACTCTGTGTGGTGTTGAGATGTGGCTGCAGCCTTGAAGGTGCAGTCCTGCTGCAGGCAGCAAGATCAGGTCAGACTGAGTGCTGGCAGACAAAGCACAGCCATCTCTGCCACCCTCCATCCAGCCTTTCCCTTTCCTTGTGCCTAATGCTTGTGAAGCATCCAAGTGCCCCTCAGAGCTGAATTTCCCTGCCCATGGCAGGGAGTTTGCAGTAGATGATCTCTAAGGTCCCTTCCAACCTAAGCCATTCTGTGATTCTAATTCAAGGGCCATGTGAAGTACCACAGAGGTCTGGGTTGTGTCTGATGTTTGATGCTGCAGTCTGATTGCCCTGGCAGTGCTTATGTGAGGAATTCCCTATCCTTCCCTATTGGAAGACAGGGATGGGATGGGACAAAGTCTTCTTTTTGGTTTGCTGATTTTTCTGGTGGGTCTCCTGAACCTAACAGCCAACCCTGAACCACATGCTTTGTGTTTTCTTAGTACAGTGGAAACCTGATACCCTGCAGCTCCAGATCCCATGGCAGCAGGACTGTCCTTTCTCTTGTGTTTATGTTTAAGGACAGCCTGGCTTCCACTGGGATCATTTGTCCCAGGTCACTCAAGGAGTAGCTGCAGCTTGCCCACCCCTGAAGTCATTCAGTGATTGAATGAGTGGGAGGGACAGGAGGGTTTTGCTTCTCTGGGCAGTTTCCAGTCTGGATGGAAGGACTCTGAGGGGAACACAGGAGCCCACGGATGCCATCCCCATAGCCTTCCCCTTTCAGGTGGGGTTCTGGAGCCTGAGGCTGGGGGCAGGAGCTGCCTTTTGGGGAGCAGGGAGCCCCCCTGGACCCTGCTGTGCTGTGAGTACCACCAGCGGCTGCCGGCGCTGTGGAAGGACCTGGATCTGCTCTGGGGTGGTGGCAAACTGGGCTGAAAAAAAAACCCTAAAAATCTATTTTTCATAATCTTTGAGTCTTCAGGAATGGAATTTTCCAGTGTCCCAGCAGGAGCCCTGAACTGGCTCTTTTTTTTTTATCCCCTCTCACCCTGTGCATGAAAACTAACTCCGTGTGGGAAGCTCTGAGTATGTCTGGATGTGTTTGTTGGACTTGGCCAGAGTGAGAGGCACAGGGATTTCCTTAAGAGGGCACAGCCTGGGCAGGGCAATGGGCACTCCCACCTGTTGGAAGTGCTTTGGTGGGAACCAGCCACAGCAGGAGAGGCAACAGGAGCTCCACTCCCAGCAGCGTTCCCCTCTGAGACCCACTGCCACTAGGAGCTATTGTCACAAGTGGTGTCACCACCTGATGAGGCCACTGGAACCAGTCAGATGCTACCCAGAAGCTCAGCCCTGCGTGTATCACTG
Source organism: Indicator indicator (assembly GCF_027791375.1). Taxonomy (NCBI): domain Eukaryota; kingdom Metazoa; phylum Chordata; class Aves; order Piciformes; family Indicatoridae; genus Indicator; species Indicator indicator. Next base: position 2,589,652 of record NC_072041.1, read on the forward strand.
TAGGTATTCAACCTTCATTTCACCTGCAATCCCTGAGCGCTCACTGCCCTTACTGTGTGCAGGGAAACTGAGGTGCTCAGTGTAAAGATGAGAGGAGTTCTTTAGTACGAGGGTGGTGAGAATGGAATGGGCTGCCCAGGGAGGTTGGGGATACTCCCTCCCTGGAGGGGTTCAAGACCAGGGTGGATGAGGCCTTGAGCAACCAGGTGCCCCTGCCCATGGCAGAGGGGTTGGAGTAGGTGATCTCTGAGGTCTCTTCCACCCTAAGCCATGCTGTGATGTGCACTGGATCCAAAGGGTATGTGAAAGCTTGGATTTGGGGAGCTTCTGTATGGCAGCATTGATAAAATCCTCAGCTGGATGCTCCCCAGTCTCTTGAGTCTGAACTTGCCTTGTTGGACTTGTTGCTCTTGAGAATTCCTTGGGATCAGGGAAGTGATCTTGCCTCTGTACTCAGCGTTGGTGAGGCCACACCTTGAGTATTGGGTTCAGTTTTGGGTCTCTCAGTTCAAGAAGGACATTGAGGGGCTGGAACAGGTCCAGAGAAGGACAACCAAGCTGGTGAAGGGTCTGGAGAACAGGGCTGGGGAGGAGCAGCTGAAGGACCTGGAGTGGTTTAGTCTGGAGAAGAGGAGGCTGAGGAAGGACCTCATTGCTCTCTACAACCCCCTGAAAGGAGGTTGGAGTGAAGTGGAGGTTGGTCTCTTCTCCCTAGTGTTGAGGTGGTGGAACAAGAGGAAATGGCCTAAAATTGTGGCAGGGGAAGGTTAGTTTGGATATTAGGAAAAATTTGTTTCCTGCAAGACTGTTCAGGCACTGGAACAGGCTGCCCAGGGAGGTGGAGGAGTCACCATCCCTGAAGGTGTTCAAGAAACCTGTGGCCATGGCACTTGGGGACATGGTTTAATGGCCATGGTGGTGTTTGGTCAGTGGCTGATGATCTTAGAGGTCTATGATTTATAGGCTGCAGGATTGACTCTGTCCTTGATTTATTTGGCACAAGCTCTGCTACCTTTGCACAGAAATGGGGCCTTGCATCTCCTCTGCCTGAGGCCCTCAGGACAGGTGCTGCTACTGTAGAGTCTGAAGTGAATTTTACAGGGCAGTTTGCAGCCTTCCAGCCAGGTGAGTCCTCAGAGTGAGGAGTGCATCCCTCAGGGACAGCCAGGCATTCAGACATGCCTCATACCCTGGCTGTGGCATCCTATCAAACTGCAATTTTGTTCTTGCAACACAGAAATGTGCAGGCCTGGGGGGAAAATACCTGAGGATGCCACATCCACGCCTTGCCTTCCTCTGAGTTCATCATCTCTTCATGCTGGAAAATCCTTAGTAAGCACCAAGCATCACTTGGTTTAAACAGTTGGCTTAGGCTGTTCAGCCTGGAGAAGAGAAGGCTCCAGGGAGACCTTAGAGCAGCCTTCCAGGACCTGAAGGGGCTCCAGGAGAGCTGGGGAGGGACTTTGGACAAGGGCTTAGAGGGACAGGATGAGGGACAATGGCTTGGAGCTGGAAGAAGGGAGATTGAGAGTGGAGATGAGGAAGAAATTCTTCCCAGTGTGGGTGGGGAGACCCTGGAACAGGTTGCCCAGGGAGATTAGAGACATGAAAACGGAGCTCCAGAGTTTTATCTCTTGACAGCATTAGGCCAGTGACTCAGAGTGGCAAATTCAATCAAACAGCAATCTGCTCCTAGAGTTCTTAAAGACATTTGCTGGCTGAATAAGCCCCAGTGGATGAGATGGGACACTGTGAAACACGTCCTGAGTTCACAGCAGTCCTTCACTGCCAGCTGTGCAAGGGCTGCCTGGGAGCTTGGGGATTGCAATCTGTAGATACCTGCTTGAAATGCTCCCTAATTGATGAGCTCCTGAATTCTCATCAGACAAGTGAATGCAGGATGGAGTTTTAGGGTGGAAAAGGTCCACAAGAGTAAAAGCTTTTTTAGACCACCCACTTGGAATGCCATGAAGAATCTGCATTGTCTAATAACCATGACCTGTGATGGGAGAGACTTCTAGTGGACACTTGTGACAACTCATCTATTGATGACCAGAGGCTCCCTCCCTCCCTCCCTCCCTCCTTCCTTCCTTCCTTCCTTCCTTCTCTCCCTCCCTCCCTCCCTCCCCAGCTGCATAAACAGACTGGTTCTGCAGAGAAAGATTACCAAATCATGCTGACAGCTTTCTGTCTGGGCTGTGTACTTAATAATAATCAAAGCCAAATGGAAATAAGGATCCCTGATGAGAGAAGCATGCTCCCCAAATTTGCTTCCTATTTATACATGGATAATATCCAAGTCATGGGTTTTTTTTTTTTTTTTTTGTTTTGTTTTTTGTTTTTTGGTTTTTGGTTTTTTTTTGTTTGTTTTTTTTTTTTTACTGTAATCTGCTACCCAAAAGCTTCTTCTAACAGGGGCTTGCTTTTCATATCAGGGCTCTGTTCAATGTCAGCTTCTCCCAATGAAATCAACATTATCACCTAATGCTGATGTGATTACTTTTATAAGTCACAAGTGATGAATAGCAGAGGAAGGCAGGAAAAAAAAAAACAAGCACTGGAGTAATAAAAGAAGTTTTTTTGAAGTGGAGAAATCAAAGTCAGTTTTCTCCATGGCTGCTGTTCTGACTTCCAACCAGTCTGGCATTTATACTGCTCCTCTAGGAGAAATAGAAATGTGCAGCTCAGAAGGGTCAAAGAAAAGAGATTTGTTGCAAATGCTGTGCAGGCTACAAAGTGTTGGGTTAATGCTTGGCCTTGGTGGTCTTCAGGGTCTCTTGCAAACAAAATAGGGTCATAGAAAACAGATTTGTTGTCAGATGCTGTGCAGGCTACAAAGTGTTGGGTGAATAGTTGGATTTGGTGGTCTTCAGGGTCTCTTCCAATCAAGACAGGGTCAAAGAAAAGAGATTTGTTGTGAATGCTGTGCAAACTATGAAGTGTTGGGTAATGGTTGGACTTGGTGGTCTTCAGGGGCTCTTGCAACCAAAATGATTTTGTGGTTCTTTGAAATATCTAAGATTTGCTGTTGGCTTCCTGTTGAAGCTGGAGAGGAAATGTCAGTGTAAGCAAGACTCAGCTGATCAGCACCCAGCTCGAAGTTGCTTGGGACTGGGCTGTGTAGGATTTGTCCACCAAAACTCAGAATCACAAAGACTTTGCCACAAGCCACTCTGTGTCACCATGGTTGTTACTCCCTCTCCTGTGCAGAGCTTGGAAGGGTGGTAGTGTTGCAAGCGTTCTGGTAGCCCAGCAGACTGATTCATTGGGGATGATATTCTGGCAAGCCAAGGATTGCTCCTGAAACCACATGGAAGGGTGGAGTGTGTTTAGAAGTCTCTTCTGCTCCAAGCTGCAGAGCCCCAGCTCCCTCAGCCTGTCCTCAGCAGGGAGATGTTCCACTGCCTTCAGCAGCTGTGTGGCTCTGGGCTGGACTCTTACAAGCAGTTCACTGAGGTCCTGCTTGAACTGGACACAACATTGCAGATGTGGCCTCAGCAGGGCAGAGCAGAAGGGCAGGAGAACCTCTCTGACCTACTCATCACTCCTCTTCTAATCCATCCAAGGATGCCCTTGGCCTTCTTAGCCACAGGGGCACATTGCTGGCTCATGGGCATCCTTCTGTCCACCAGGATCCCCCAGGACCTTTTCCCCAGAGCTGCTCTCCAATAGGTCAGTCCCCAACCTAATTCCTCCTGCAGACATTGCTCCTTTATGAAGGTTTTCCATTCTCTAATCAAAGAGCAGATCCCTTGGCCCTGGGAGGAGGGAATTGTGAGTTTGGAGAGTGTGTTTTAAGAGCTCCATCTGCCTTTGAAGCCTGTTATATTTATTTCTTGACCAGGTGCTTATCAAGCTGAGCTTTTTTTTTGCTTCAGGGAGAAGAACATTCTTGGCAAAGCAGAGCACTTAGAGATTATGGCTCTTGTAATGAGAGGTCCCTGAAAGGAAGCAGAAGTAGCAAATCCATAAAGTATCTCCAGAGGAAGATGACTTTGTGTAAAGGGCATTGGGACTGAGGGGATTGTCCACAGCAACGTTTGTGTCTGACAGCTTTTGCACAAGCAGGGAGCAGTAAGGAACTGTTGTGAAGCATTTTGTGTGTGTGGAGTGGTCCAGACTCTGACACAGCTGTGCTGCCAGACAGGGTGCTGGAGGTGTGGGGCCAGGAACATGTGGCACAAGCAGGGAGGGAAAGATGGTTTGCTGGGTGTGGCACTGATAGAATGCATCAAGGAGCGATGGAATTAGGTTCTGCAGAGAGCTTGTGTTTGGTGTAAGGATCCTCCTGCAGAGTTGTCAGCCTGAGTGTCGTGCTCCTGCCAGTGTCACTTCTTCCTTGCCCTTCCTCTGTGCCTGGGAGCACTCCATTTATTGTCTTGTGGGTTTGGTTTGCAGTCCCTCGGATCAATGGGCACCCGAAACTGGACAGGCACCGTGAGCACCCTCCTGGTTACGACAGCTCTTCCACCATGATGAGCAGTGAGCTGGAGTCCAGCAGCTTCATTGACTCTGATGATGATGACAACACAAGCAGGTAGGGCACTGCCATAGTGACTGTGAAGTGCTGTCTGCATCTGTTTCCCAGCCCCTTGACTCTACTCTGAGCTTTCCTAGACCTGCTGGCTGGGGGGATGAGAAGATTTCTGGCTTTTTAGGCTTAATTTTCTTTAAATTTTCCCTTCTTTTCTTTTGTTTCCTGCTGCATCTGATTTGGGGGTTGGATTAGATGACCTTTGGAGGTCACTTCCAACGCAGCACTGAGAATTCATCCTGTGTATAATCACTATAAAGTTATTGAAGTCATTTTCCAAGCTGCCTATAGTCATTGTTCCCATTAAGAGAAGAAATTTTCTTCCTGCTTTTCCCTTTTTAATAGCAAGAGTGATCACATTTGAAGATCAAAGCCCTGTGCAACTCTCTGCCTATTTACAAAGTCATGGTGAGAATATTATAACAAAAGTACCTTCAGTAGAGGTTCCTAATGAGCATGCACTTCACTGAAGCTGGTTATAAAGGAATTCCTGTGTAATTGCAGAGTCTGAGGCCTGGGAGCAGTACAGGAATTCATCAGAATTGCTGCTGTTGCAAAGGCGTTCTGGGATGCCACATGTTTGTAGGTCAAGAGAGGTTCTCCTCCTGCTCTGCTCTGTCCTAGTGAGGCCACATCTGGAATATTGTGTCCAGTTCTGGGCCCCTCAGTTCAAGAAGGACCTTAGGGAACTGCTTGAAAGAGTCCAGCACAGAGCCATAAAGCTGCTGAAGGCAGTGGAACATCTCCCTGCTGAGGACAGGCTGAGAGAGCTGGGGCTCTTCAGCTTGGAGCAGAGGAGTATGAGGGGTGCCCTCATTGCTGTTGATAAAGATGTGCAGGGATGCAGCTACACTGAAACTGCCAACTGAAGATACAGAAAAAACTAAACCTTCTGGATGCTTTGTACTTCACCTGGATGCTCCTGTGCATAAAGGGTTGGCAAGATCAGGAGCTCATCTGATTGCACTCTAAGGCTTCCTATAGCCTTTAGGGCTTCTAACCTTCCTCCCCTCCCTAAAGAAAAAAACCCCTCAAGCCTGCAAAAACCACCAACAACCCTGCAGCTGATTTTGTTTCTTGTACATAAATGAATCATTTCCATGGCAGCAAGATATGCAGTAGGGCAGGATTAGCACAGACAGGGTGGCCACTGAAGCACTTTCCAGTTAGACCCAGCTAAAGTCTTTCTAGATTGACAAAGTAAAACTTCCTGCCTCTGACCTGAGGAGAAAGAGCCTCTTGGAAGCTGCTGTGCAGACCTTTTCCTTTCCAGGCTAGGGCAGGAGCTTTTGGCACACAGAGGAGCTGCCAGGCCAGCTAGTCAGGAAGAACAACTGAATGGAATGCTCCAAGGTATGCTGTTGTGGTAGGGTGATGATGTTCTCAAGCAGATGAGAGATTGTGCTGGCAGGGAGAAGTTTTCTTTAGAGGCAAATAGAACAATCCAGCATGCTCCAGATCTGCTGGAGACAACGGCCTGAGGAAAAAGGAGGTTTGAAGGGGGTAAGTTTGTTTAATAGCAGCTGAGGAGCTCTGGTGGCAGAACCTGGGTTGGAAAGGAGACTGTTCATAGGGGAGGTCAGATGTAAAGGGATGTTACTGCTGTGGAAGGGCTGTGAGGGTGAGGATGCTTTCTAAGGGTGTTTGGCAGTGATTGCTTTTGTTTTTAACTTGGAGCAGCACAGCAGGGTTGGTTTCTTCCCACTCCGAGGTAATTCTGTTGCATTTAGTTAGAGAGAAAGAAGAATTTTTCTGTTTCAGTGAATGAATTTGTTCAGGACAAATCCTGGGCAAACCCATCAGGGTGTTACAAGAGAGTGCAGGACCCTTCAGGCAGTGTGAGTGCAAATGAATTTGTTCAGTTACAGGAGAGTGCAGGACCCTTCAGGCAGTGTGAGTACAGTCATCATTTCCTTTGTTTTCAGAGCAGGATCTGACTGAATGTTGGTGGTGGTTGCTCCTAGGAGGTGGTGTTTTTCCTAAAGACTGATGCAGGGAGCTCCTGGTGAATTTACAGTAAGAGGCTTGGTGCTGTCTTCTGTTAAGCAACAGCCTAGCAGGTGCTGTAAAAGTCCCTCTAAAAGTCTAGCAGAGATCTGTAGCTGTAGGATTATTGTCAGCAGTTTGCAATTAGTCTTCTCAGTTGGGGGTAACTGAAGTCATTTTCTGCCAAATATTGGCAGATACTTATTTCTCCTTTAAGAAATTAACATTTAAAACTCTATGGATAAGTTTTCTGGAGCAAATTACTCCATTTTCCCCTTCCTTTGCACAATGCACATGGACAGATGATTCTTATTCTTTTAAATCACCTCCTCTGTGGGATTTAGTTTTTGTTAGTATTGCAGTCAGGGCTGGTGCAGGACATTGGGAGCTAATGATTTGAGGTTTGTTTTTCATCTTTGCACTTTCTTTTCCCCCAAAATCTCAAATGTATGTATGTTTGGGTTTTTTTATCAAATCTTGGTTTTGCTCATCAGATTGCAGTAGCAACTTGTACTCATTTCTGGGATGCTTCAGAGGGTTTTGCTGTTTATTGAAAATAGATTGGAGCTGGTATTGAGCATCCAGATACTCCTAGAATGAGAGAGATGCTGCAGTGTCTGCAATGATTCAGCAAGCATGCACTTAGGCTCTGGATTTGAAAGGGACTCCAAGAAGAGTGCCATAGCTGCATGAAAATAGATCAAGGCTTGATTCACCTCTGCTGTGAGGACAGGCTGAGGGAGCTGGGGTTGCAGAGCCTGGAGAAGACTCCAGGAGGACCTTAGAGCTGCCTTCCAATACTTGAAGGGAACCTACTGGAAGGCTGCAGAGGGACTTCTCATGAGGCTGTCTAGAAACAGAACAAGGGGGAATGGTTTGAGGCTGAGGGACAGTAGGGTTAGATTGGATCTTTGGAAGAAGTTCATCAGGGAGGTTGGAATAGATGATCTCTGAGGTCCCTTCCAACCTAAGGCATGTTATGATTCTATGATACTGCTGTGCACTAGAGCAGGGAGAAACTGGCATAGCCGGTGAGCCTTGGCTCAGCCTATCCTCCCTGCAGAGGTGCTTCAGCCCTTGGATCACCTTTGTGCCCCTCCTCTGGACTCACTCCAGCAGCTCTGTGTCCTTCTGGCACAGAAGAGGACACCAGAACTGGCTGCAGTATTGGAGGTGGAGTAGAAGGAATGAAGTGTGTGAATGCAATGAATTCTCTTTCTCCTCAGTAACCATTAGAGGATGTCATTCTAAAAAGGTGACAGGAAGCACTGCACACTCCTTAAGTGATGAAGCCCCAAGATATGATCTGGCAGTAGGTGAAATATGTGTGTGAACCATGAAAATCAATTGCCTGGACACTGGGAGTGACTTTGAAGTCTGATTTTAGCAGTCAAAAGGACAGATGAATCTTTAAGGCTTAGTTTTTTTCAGCTCTGGACTAGCTCAGCTGTCTCCAAAACTAATGTTGTGTGTGCAGCAGGGAACAGAGCCTGTGAGCAGAGGGTTTGTCTGCAGGTGGGAGCACTGATTTCATGCTCTATAACCAGTGGCAGAGGGGCACTCACATCTCTCTCCTAGCCCTTGAAGGTATCTTGATGCTTGCCTTGGATTTATGCAGGAAAGCTACCCCAGTCTTTTGCCTCTTTGCTGCCTCTTCCAAAGAGCTGGCAGGTTCCTGACATCAAGGTGATGTCAGCAACACACCTTGACTGTCTTCACATTCTCCTAAAGTCTTGTGTGCTGCAAAGATTTAGCTGAATCCTACTGATTCGGTAGCATTCAGTAGAATTCTGGGAAAGAAAGGGAGGAAAATGAAACTGGAAATGGGAAGGGGAAGAATATTGATAATAAAATGTAAGAGGAGGGTTTTGTGTCAATGTTTGCCATCAGGAGAGGGCTGAATTTTGAACAAGTCCAAAAAAAAAGCAGGAAAATGAATCTGGAAATGGGAAGGAGAAGAATATCGATAATAAAATGTACAAGGAGGTGTTTGTGTCAATGTTTGCCAGCAGGAGAGGGCTGAATTTTGAACAAGTCCAACTTTGGGAGCCCTGCATCAGAGAGACCTCCTTATTTTTCCTGTAGAAAAGGTAAAAACCCATCAAGCCAGGTGCTGTGAGCTGCTTGCACAGACCAAGAACTATCAGATTTTTAATCTCTTTTTGCAAACACCACCTCTTGGCTCTTTACATTAATTTGCCTGGCTGGAAGGGGGCAGAAAAAAAGGAGCATGTGAGGTTAGCATGCCTGAAATAGTTCTGTGAACTCGAAGAGAATGTCAGGAGATTCCCTCCCTCTGAGCAGTTCCACCATCTGCAAGGTTCAGCTCACTGAAACACACCTACTTTGTGCAAGCTGCTGGCTTGGAACCTCACAACACCAAGCTCCTTTTTGAAGTTGCTGCTATCAAGCTTGGCTTGAGGTATTTTAGCATTCCTGCATGTGGCTGGAAGTGAAGGCAGGGCCATGGAGACTGGGGAGGAAGGCAGGGCTGTGGAGACTGAAGGGGTAGGCAGGGCTGTGGAGACTGAAGGGGTAGGCAGGGCTGTGGAGACTGAGGGGGAAGGCAGAGCTGTGGAGACTGGGGAGGAAGGCAGGGCTGTGGAGACTGAGGGGGAAGGCAGAGCTGTGGAGACTGAGGGGGAAGGCAGGGCTGTGGAGACTGAAGGGGAAGGCAGGGCTGTGGAGACTGAAGGGGAAGGCAGGGCTGTGGAGACTGAAGGGGAAGGCAGGGCTGTGGAGACTGGGGAGGAAGGCAGGGCTGTGGAGACTGAAGGGGAAGGCAGGGCTGTGGAGACTGAGGGGGAAGGCAGGGCTGTGGAGACTGAAGGGGAAGGCAGGGCTGTGGAGACTGAGGGGGAAGGCAGGGCTGTGGAGACTGGGAAGGAAGGCAGGGCTGTGGAGACTGAAGGGGAAGGCAGGGCTGTGGAGACTGAGGGGGAAGGCAGGGCTGTGGAGACTGAAGGGGAAGGCTGGCAGCACTGTTGTCTTTGTGACACTGCCAGTTCCATTGGTGGGGTGTAGGGTTGGGTTTTTACTTTCTTTTTTTTTTTTTTCCCCCCCCAGTGGAGCATTGCTTTGCCTTTTTTGGGGCCTTTCTTAACATAATAAATGGAAGGGAGTTGTCTCTGTGGTGTTCCACTGGTATCTGAGATCTGGGCTTTGTTCCATGCTTCTGAAATTCATTTAGGCAAAACTATTTATGTCTCTCAGTGTCTCAGTCCACTCTGTCAAATGAGAATGATTTCAGGTTCCTAACTCTTAAGGGGATCTTAAGGATTTTTATGTAAAAAAAAAAAAATAAAGTGGCACATTTAGGTTCTAGAAGTTTAAAAAGCCTGGAAAGAAAACCAAAGAAAATAAAAACTAACAGAATAAAAAAACAAACAAAAACCACCAAAATAAAAATTAACAGAATAAAAAACACAAACAAAATCACCAAGATAAAAGCTAACAGAATAAAAAAAACCAAAAACCACCAAAATAAAAACTAACAGAATAAAAAGCAAACATACCAAAAACACCAAAGTAAGAACTAACAGAATAAAAAACAAACAAACCAAAACCACCAAAATAAAAACTAACAGAATAAAAAACCCAAACAAAATCACCAAAATAAAACCTAACAGAATATAAAAACAATAAAACCACCACAATAAAAACTATCAGAATAAAAAAACTAAACAAAAAACACCAAAATAAAAACTAACAGAATAAAAAACCCAAACAAAACCGCCAAAATAAAAACTAACAGAATGAAAAACCCAAACAAAACCACCAAAATAAAAACTAACAGAATAAAAAAACCAAACAAAATCACCAAAATAAAAACCAACAGAATAAAAAAAACCAAACCACCAAAATAAAAACTAACAGAATAAAATCATGGACACTCTTCCTCTGTCACTACTTGGTAGCTGTTATCAATTGCTGCCTGATTTCATTAAATTCAAGCTCCCCCATTAAATTCTTTTCAACAGGGTAGATAGCAGCAGAAGAAAATAACAGCACCATGCCAAGATTCAACAGAAATGAATATCTGGAGATTCTCCAGGCTGTCTGCTGCTCTCTCAAAGCAGAGCTTGAGATGAAGGCTGTCCTTGTGGTGTGCATTTTTCTTTGATGGACCTGGAGTCAGAAGCACCTTTAAAGCAGTGGAAGATGGCTACCTCTGACCTTTGGGTGGTTAAATCAGGGTGATCTGAGCTTGCTGAGCTGTGGGCTGCACTCAGGTTTGCTCTCCAGAGAGTACCTGGCACTCTAATCCATGCTGTAGTTCAGCTGGTTCCTCCTCTGTGCTCCTAGCTGGGGCTAAGACAGAGCTCAGGCTGGGCTCGAGCAGCAGTTCAGCACCGAGCAGAGCAGAGCGTTGTGTGGTGGTGGCTCCGGGATTTAGTCTCCTGCATTTGTAGGAGTCAGCCTTTCTTTGGCAGGCTGCAGAGAAATGCCAATGGCTCAGCTTTCCAGAGGTGACATTTGCTCTCCTTTTCCCTCAGGCTGAGCAGCTCCACTGAGCAGAGCACTTCCTCCCGCCTCATCCGGAAGCACAAACGCAGGAGGAGGAAACAAAGGATGCGGCAGGTTGACAGGGTAAGGCTGGCACCAGCACTGCCCAGGGGCTGAGCTGGGAGGCTTGAGTGCAGCAGGTGTGTCTGTGGTGCAGGTGTCCCTGCTGACTGCAGGGGGCTTGGACAAGATGACCTTTGAGGGTCCCTTCCAACCCGATGCAGTCTGTGAATCAGGAAGGGATCCAGAACAGGTCTGTGCCCTGCTGCATTCGTTGGAAAGGTTCTTTAGGCTCTACTCTACCCTGGACTAAACCTCTAACATTTGAAGTTCTGCAGCACCAGAGTCAAGACTTTTTCTCCTCTCCCTTTCTCCTTTTAAAAGGGTTAGACTGGACCTTAGGAAGAAGTTCTTCAGGAGGAGGGTGGAAAGACTCTGGAATAGGCTGCCCAGGGAGGTTGTGGATGCCTCCTCCCTGGGGGTGTTCAAGGCCAGCTTGGATGAGGCATTGAGCAACCAAGTCTGGCAGGGAGGTTGGAGAAGATGAGCTTTGAGGTCCTTAGAGCTTTGAGGTCCTTTCCAACCTGAACCATTCTATGAATTGACATTCTTTTTGTTTTGCTTACAAACTCTAAATGAAGAATAATTCTGAGGCCACAATGATTTCTGCATTCATCAGCTGCCTATGTCAGTCCAGCTATTCATGAGTTCCCAAGAAATTCAGCCTCAATACTTATTTATTTATTTTTTTATTGCCTTATTCTGAGCCATGTCAAACTTTGGCAATTTTTCCTGTTGTATTTTGCAGTCGTCCTCGTTCAGCAGCATCACTGATTCGACCATGTCCCTAAATATCATCACTGTCACCCTCAACATGGGTAAGAAGATCAGCAATGTTGTGTATGATGAATTGCAAGTGACACAGATGTGTTTGGTTATGCTGTGGTAGCATTTGGAGCCAGCAGGAAGTTCTTTGACTTGAAAGGATGCCCCTTGGGTTAATGGTTAGACTCAGTGATCTGAAAGCTCTTTTCCAACCAAACCAATTCTGTCATTCTGGGAACTGAACCAAGGGAATGGCAGCTGAGAGTTGCTGCTCCCTGGATTCCTGGTCCAGTGCTAGATAGTTTTGGGCCATTTGCACAAGCAGATCAGTGTTCAGATCAGTTGGGGCTATTCAGTCTGGAGAAAGGAAGGCTCTGTGGAGACCTTCTTGTGACCTTCCAGTATCTTAAGGGGGCCTACAAGAAAGCTGGGGAAGGACTTTTTAGGGTGTCAGGTAGTGATAGAACTGGGGGGAATGGAACAAAAGTAGAAATGGGAAGATTCAGACTGGATGTTAGGAAGAAGTTCTTCCCCATGAGGGTGGGGAGAGACTGGCACAGGTTACCCAGGGAGGTGGTGGAAGCCTCATCCCTGGAGGTTTTTGCAGCCAGGCTGGATGTGTCTGTGAGCAACCTGCTGTAGTGTGAGGTGTCCCTGCCCATGGCAGGGGGGTTGGAACTGGATGATCCTTGAGGTCCCTTCCAACCCTAACCATTCTATGATTCTTCCCAAGAAACCCTGGGAAGGAGCTAGAACCCCAGGATATGGAATTCTGCTCTTATATGTAGGAATGGTAAGTGGTTAGACCTTGTTAGGAGCAGGAGTAGAAGAGCCCTGGAGCTTTGCATTGCTGCTGCTGCTGCATTTGATTGTTTAGCCAGATAGAAATGTGCAGAACTGGCAGTGCAGCACCAAATCCTTCCTGCTGCTGTGGCATGTGGCAAAACATTGGCTGATGCTGAGTGAGTGCCTAATTTCTAGGTGCAGACATGGCTTTTCAGTGTTGCTTCTCATGCTGGTTTTTTTTGGAATGTAACTTTTCAGTGTCCTGTATGGAAAAAATAATATCTTCAGAATGTTTCCCTCCTGCCTTTCCCTGAAGGAGCCAGGCAGGCATCTGCCTGTAGGGTAACCTGAGCTAATTATGGCCCAGCTGATGTGTTGATGAGAGAACTGATTTTTCCAGGCTGCTGTTAGCTCTTCACTATCACTCCAATCACTTTGTTTGCCTTTTTTTTCCTTTCCTTCCACTTTCTATCTGTATAGAAAAGTATAACTTCCTGGGAATCAGCATTGTAGGCCAGAGCAATGACCGTGGTGATGGTGGCATCTACATTGGCTCCATTATGAAAGGAGGAGCTGTGGCAGCAGATGGCCGAATTGAACCCGGGGACATGCTTCTGCAGGTTGGTCTCTGCCCCTCCAAAAAACCCTGCTGCTGGCTTGTGCTTTGGTGGCTCAGCTCTCACTCATCCCACCAGATCCATGGATTTTAGTCATCAGGTTCACAGAATTCATTTGTGGCTCAGGGAATCTTTTCACTTAAATCTTGAATTCTTTGGCAACTCCGCTGGGTAATTGATGCGCTCTGAGAAACAGGATTGCTGCAGCTGCTCAGAGGAGGGGAGACAGTTAAAAGGCAAATAAATTTGGAAGCAAAGAACGAAAATGTTGCCTATTGCCAAGCCTGACCTCTGCTCTTTGCACCATTTCAGGTGAATGATGTCAACTTTGAGAACATGAGCAATGACGATGCCGTGAGGGTGTTACGGGAAATAGTCTCCAAACCAGGGTGAGCTCAGCACTGAATCTCCTCCTGCTTCTCCTCCAGGGACACTTAGTGGCGTTGGGCAAACCTCAGAGAAATCAACTTTTTTCATCTCAATAAAGCAAGCAGTGTGTGTGACTGCTGATCTCAGCCCTGAGCTTCTCAGGGTGAATGATGGATGTGTGAGAGTGGTTCCAAAGCAGCAGCCAAAGGCAACAGCAAGAGGAGTTGCCTGGTTTCAGCAGCACTGTTTGTTTATGTGATGAGTGGTTTAATATCTCCAGAGCTGATCATTGGATTTCACCAGCAGTGCTCAGGATCTGTGCAAAACATCCTGATGCTGCTTCATACTGAAAATACCTTGACAGGCATCTCCAAAGCCTTCTCAGAAGGTCCTTGACAGCTTGTTGGATAGGAAGGAGTTTGTTTCAAAGAGGTCATTGTAGCAGCTACAGCTTCTGGAGGAAAAGTTGAGTCACCTTCATTTGTTTTCTTTCTTCCCAGACCTATCAGCCTAACAGTAGCCAAATGCTGGGACCCTACTCCCAGGAGTTACTTCACCATCCCCAGGGGTGAGTAGATATTTGTGCTCTTTGCTGGGGCTCCTGTGGAGCCCTAAGGGTGCAGAATATTTGCAGCTATTTGGACATCTAATTTTTTTCCCCACCAGTTTGATACTTTTAAGTTTGGGTTTATTGTTTGTTTACTTTTTATTTTGGGAGGCAGGGCTTTAGTGACCTCTTTCTGAGACCTCAGTGCCTGCTGACTCCATGGAAGTTTTTCTTTTGCTTTACGTAGTTTTGGATCAAGATCTTAACCTTTTGGTGGCTGTATCCTTGTGGTCTCAACCTTTCAGTTGATAGAAGTTTGGAGGATGACTGTGGTGCTGCAAAGCCTCATTTTGTCACATGGACCCTTCTTAGAAAGAATTAAAAATGAGCATTTTTAAAATCTGAGGCAAACCTCCTTGAAAATGATCTGGTTTTAAAACTTCTGACTTAATAAACCTTTCAGTTCTCATGTGACAAACCCAGCTGCCTCCTGCTGGTGAGTAAAGCTTGAAACCAGTTTGCTACCAGCCCTGAGAAGATGAGGACAGCATTGAAGTCAATGCAACAGACTTGGGCAGGCTCCAGGAGCTCACTCAGTGAAGTCTTTTGGAAAACCAGCAAAATCCAAAGAAAGATCCCACAAATGACAGAATTCAGATTTGCTACAAGCAGAGCTGGTGTGGCAGGCTGCCCTTGGTTCAGGAAGGTGCATGAATCATTATCCAAGGCCAGCAGGGGTGGCTCTGCTGCAGGCTGAACTGGTTGCAATAACATCTGGGCTGTTTTGTGGGAATACCTAGCTGAAGCAGAGCTCTTTTAAAGAAGTTCTGGGTTTCAGGCAGTGGAACAACAGCCACTATAATGTAGATTATGGGGGAAATTATTCTTAAGGTCTGGGTGTGATTTTCACTCTTCTCTGACACCAGGCTCTCCAAATGGTCTTTATATGTCTTGTCTATGTACTTTGCAAGACTACTGCAGTCCTACAAAGTTTCATGAGAGAAGAATTCCATCATGCAAATACAGAGCTCTGGACTCAGTGTTCTGATTCACCTTTAGCAGAAGATTCTCTTTCTGCCTGAGTGGTTGGGTTTGACCCAAGACCCGTAGAAGCAGGGAGAGATACTCCCTTCAGCAGGAGCAAAGCATTTGGTAGTCACATCACAGCAAAATCATAGAATGGTTTGGGCTGGAAATGACCTTAAAGATCATTCAGTTCCAACCCCCTGCCATGGGCAGGGACACCTCCTTCTAGAGCAGGTTGCTCAAGGCCCCATCCAGCCTGGCTTTGAAGACTTCCAGGCTTGGAGCCTCCACAACTCTGACAATCTCTTTCTCACTGTATAGAATAAAAATTAAATTTTCTTCCTGGACTGGTAGCTTCTTTCCTTCAAAGGGAGGCATTTAACTCCTGCTGCAGTTACAGGAACAGGAGTGTCATGAATATCTTAAGGGGGCCTACAAGAAAGCTGGGGAGGGACTTTTTAGGGTGTCAGGTAGTGACAGGACTGGGGGGAATGGAACAAAACTAGAAGTGAGTAGGTTCAGATTGGATGTTAGGAAGAAATTCTTCCCCATGAGGATGGTGAGACACTGGCAGAGGTTGCCCAGGGAGGTGGTGGAAGCCTCATCCCTGGAGGTTTTTGCAGCCAGGCTGGATGTGTCTGTGAGCAACCTGCTGTAGTGTGAGGTGTCCCTGCCCATGGCAGGGGGGCTGGGACTGGATGAGCCTTGAGGTCCCTTCCACCCCTGACTATTCTATGATTCTATGATTCTATGGCATGGTTCTGTGGGGGCAGCCAGCTGAGGGGGCTGCCTCAGGTGTGCTCTCCAAGCAGCAGGGACTTGCAATTCCTTTTTCCTCTAGGCCCCAGTGTTTGCTGCAGCTCTGATTCCTTTCTGGTTGCGTTGCAGCTGAACCGGTGAGGCCAATCGACCCTGCGGCGTGGATCTCTCATACCACGGCCATGACGGGAGCGTACCCCCGTTACGGTATGAGCCCCTCCATGAGCATCACCACATCTACCAGCTCCTCACTAACAAGCTCAATTCCCGAGTCGGAAAGTAAGTCACACTGGGGCCAGCACAGGGCAGGGGCCTTCTGCTCGGGGCCAGCAGTGCAGAGCTCTGCGCAAACCCCACCCCGGCCGCAAGCGCGATGAAAACGACACAGCCTCCACCCAGCTCCCGAGGGCTTCCTTAGGGCTCTGCTCCTTTATGGGGAGCAGAAAACCTTTTGCCAAAGGTCAGGAGTTGGCACGGTGCTGGTTTGTTGTCAGGGTTTGCATTCAGGAAGAGGTGGCTTCTCCCTTTCCAAGTTACAAGGCAGGCTTCCAGCTTTCTCCCTTCAGACCAATTAAGTCCTAGCAGACAGCAGAGGTGTCTGCTTCTTTTTCTGCTCTCAGGTTTTATAAGCTCCTTGAATTACTCCTCACCTTCAATGAAAGTGGTGTGGTAGCTCAGTGCCCTCTTTTTCAGGTGCAGTAGCTCTTTAGGTAGTAGCAGCACCACTGAAGGGGAAACACATCTGGAGCAGAGAGCAAGTGAACCACTGCCCTGAGGAGTGCTTTAGCCTGAGATGTGTTTTCAGCCTGGAAAGGTGCTAAGGATTGCTGAGACCAAATGTATCTGCTGATTGCTGTCAAACAAGAGTCTGTTACTCTGCATTCCTCTGGAACCATTCATGTATTGTGTGCCTTGCTATACAGTGATGTGATTGGGAAGTGTGCAACACAGCTGCCCTCTCAAGCATACTTTAAAAATAAAGGTTATTTGGGAGCAGAACCACATTTCTGGAGACAGCTTCTCATTTCTGTGCCAGTGACTTACAGTGTTCCCTTTCCTGAATGCAAGAAAACATGGAGTACCCCTGACCTTGAGTGTGACCTCTCCTTCCTTTGGTCCTGTTACCCACCCTGAGCACAGCAGGCAGCACCTCAGAGCCCTAGCTATAAAGAGCAACCTGTCCTGTGAACCTTTTTTGGCAGGGGAGACAAAGTTAAGGAGGAATGGAGGAGGAGTTGAGAGAGAGGTGAGGAGAGACTGAGCACTGAACAAAGAACAAAGACCTCCATGGAAAATGAGGCTTTCTAACTTTTCATGTCCTAGTGCAAGATTCTCTCTTTCAGTTCCTCTGAGGTCAGTGGTACTGGAAGCAAATGGAATTTCTGCTCTGCAGTGTCTGGGTGTGAAAGTGGGAGCAGTGACTTGACAGAGCCATCCTAGACAAGTCTGGTCCATGGTTCCTTGTTCTCAGTGTTGTGAATGTCTGCTGGTTAAGCCTGGTTGTAGAGCAAGGCTGGGATAGTGTAACTGGAGGGAAAGTTGCTTCCCTTCTCACTGGCCTTCCTTTGCTCCCCAGCCTCTGGATCAGGAGTGAAGTTCTGATACCTGAAGCATTTGCACAGCCACCATCCCATCAGTGCTAGTGACTAAAGCAGCTGAGATTTTGGGGTCATACAAATCACCACCCCCCAGTAGGAATCATTCTGTGTTAGCCTTTTATTGCCTCAGGTTCATTTCTTCAAAACCAGGGCTCTGAAAACCAAGCCAGACTGAGGTGTTTCATAGGAGAATATTCTCACAGTGCTCTGTGGGTGTTGGACTTGCTGGCCTCAGTCAGTGCAAACTCTGCTCTTCTTTAACTCTGCTGAAGGTAGATTTGTCCAGCCCCTTGTTCTGCCACTACAGGACCCATTCCATGAGGTTTTCTTTGAAGTGTTTCAGTGCTTTTTGGAAGTCTTGATGCTTCAAAATGCAATCCACAGACATTGTTGGAAAGTTCTCTTTTACTCAGAGGATTTTAAATGGAGGTTTCAAACTATTTTTGCTTAATATCATTCAGCCTGAGCTACTGCATAATGTCCTGGTGCCTTTTTTTTCCTTTGGGTAGGTGTTTATTTCTTTACTCAAATAAGGATGCCAGCCAGAGGTGGTATGACATGTGGCAGGACTAGAGCACACACCTCTTGGACTACCAGGATCTGCTATTGGGACAAAAATACCACTCAGAACCAATAACCAAAGCCTTGAGAAAGAGCTCTGTGGTAGATCTGATTCCCTAGAAAGCAATTAACTGTCTGTGCTGTTCCTCAAAATTTGCACATAGCTGTAGAGGTGATGGTCAGGGAGGTCAGGAACTTTGAGGTCAGACCAAAGTGGGGACATTTGAGATGAATATGAGACCCAAGTGGATGCCTTTGAGATGAATATTAGACCCAAGTGGATGCCTTTGAAATGAATATTATTTTTCTACAGCAAGTACCAGAGTTAGAAAATACTGAGGTCATTTGGCCAGCCTTGTTCTTTAGATACAGATCACAGGTCTCCAAGAGAATACAATTTCTTGCTCCCCAGGTACTTTACTTCAAGATGGGTTTGTTGCTTATTTTTTTTTTTCCCCAAACCAACATGTTGCTTTTTGCCACTAACCAAACTAACTTCAAAGCAAAAGCAAAGTGTTAGTGTGTGTGTAAGCATTGCAAGTGCATGCCTTGAGGGTCTGGGATGTTGTCATGCATAAAGCATTGCACGTGGGGAAGGAAGCATTTCCAGTTTTCATTGTTTCATGCTGCTTGTACCTTTGGTCAAAATGTTGGATGGCTGGAAAAGGACAAAATCAGCTCCCTTGTGCTTTTATGAGGTGGGTGACGTGGGAAGCCTGGGAGGAGGGAATGGAGGAAAGGTTTCTGAATTGCTAATGGAGAAGAGTCTGAAACAAACACAGGACATGTGCTCAACATGAAGTTTCTAGGCTGAGAGGAGGAGGACATCCTAGGGAGGATAATTGAGTTCTGCACAAGAAGAACACAAGAAGGCTGGTGGACTCTTGGACCCCCAGATTCACCCCACTGGGCTCTCAATGTTAGCTGCCACTTTGCCTTTATGTGTATTAAAGAGTTTCCAAAGGACCTGGAGCCCTACCTAGAGCTCAGTTCAGCAGGGTGAAGCTCAGCCCTGTCCTTAATGGTTCCAGTATAAAAACTGATCAGGAAATGATGAAGCCTCTGAGGAGCCTCAGCTCTGCTCATAACCATGTATGAAATGCCAGTGGAGCAGTGCCAGCTGCTAAGGCATTTGGGAGCAGTGGGGTTTTTATGTGTTCTGCAAGAAAAAAAATGCAGGCCAGAGTAATGCTGGGTGAGGTGACTTGGTGACTGCCACCACTGGGATCCTGGAGAGGTTTTCCTAGAGGGAAAGTGATGATGGAAGCTTTCCTCCTGATGGTGGAAGCTTTCTTTTCTGATTCCAATTCTCCTCAGTTATGCTGATATCCAAGTTATTACAGAAACAAATGGACATTGAGACATCCTTCCCCATGCAGATTGGTATCCTTGCTGACAATGAACCCCAAAGTTAAAGAACAAGCCAAAAAACCTTATCCTGCAGAGTCCTGCACCAGTGGGGGGCTGAGGGGCTCTTCATGGCAAACAGAAATAGAAATCAATGGTCAGAGAGCTCCTTGGGGTCCCTTTTCTGCAAATCTCAGTGCAGTGTGGGTTGAAAGAGTGCAGTGCTGCAGCCAAGACACTCAGGGACTCAGCATCTCAGCGACTCAAGTGGCTGCACTGAGCAGAGTCCCTGAAGAACTGATGAATGCTGTAGTTGATGCCCTTGCTGGGGCTGCATGTGGGGAACCTTTGTGTCTTTTTGCCTCCCTAAAGCTGTGCCTTGAAATGGTTTCATCCAGGCTGGGAGCTGAGAAGTTCTTTTCAGGCTGGGATCATTTCAAAGAAGCATTTAACCTTTCTTCCTTTTAGAATTAGAAGAGTCTCCCTTAACTGTGAAGAGTGACATGGCTACAATTGTCAAGGTTATGCAGCTGCCAGACTCAGGCCTTGAAATTCGGGACAGGATGTGGTTAAAAATCACCATCTCCAATGCAGTGATAGGTAAGCAGATCAAAGGAGGGCTGGGGACACAACCCAACAGTGGCTTTTGGGAAGCAGGCTGAAGAAACCACCTTTATGTGATTTATTTTTCTTTTCCTGTCTGCAGCCTCTTATACTCCCTTGACTTGGTGTCTAAGTGGGACAGGAAATCACTAAGAGCTCTTCTTTGAGCCTGGGCAGCCCAAAATGTAACACAGAGCTGGTCTTTAACCTTCACTTGTTATATTTCAGCTTTTCCATGCAGCTACTTCTGGCTCTAGCAGCCAGCAGGGCAACAATCCTGGTCCCTCGAGTTCCAGACAGCCACACCACCTTAACAAAGCATCTTAATTGCATTTGAAATTACAACTAGGTCTGCCTTTGATCCTGAGTGTCCTGTGACCTCAGCTGTGCCAACAGTTAGTCAGTTACTTTTTGCTGAGAAAGGGGTTGGAGCCCAGGTGTTTAGACAAAGTAAAGTCTCCCTCTTGAGGAAGATGACTCTTCAATCCCTTCTGTAAATCCTTTGCCATTGTCATTGCTGCAGCTCAGAAAGGGCTGAGCAGTGGCACTACAGAATTGGGTTAGATGTCACTGTTAACGTGGTGTTCAAATGGATGCAAGATCCTAGACACCTAGAATGGTTTGGGATGGAAGGGACCCTAAAGATCATCCAGTTCCAACCCCCTGCCAAGGGCAGGGTCACCTTCCACCAGGCCAAGTTGCTCAATGCCTCATCCAGCCTGACCTTGAACACTGCCAGGGATGAGGCATCCACAGCTTCTCTGGGTAATTCTTTGCTTCAGTAGTGTTTGGTGGTAAGTAACCTACCAGTCAGGCTGAGCTGTGGAAAGAGCATTTTAAGCTCATTGCAACAAGATTGCTGCTCTGGGCAGCCTGATCTAGTTGAGGATGCCCCTGCTGACTGCAGAGGGGGTTGGACTGGATGCCCTTCAGAGATCCCTTCCAACCCAGACCATTCTGTGACTCATATTTGTGTTCTCTACCTGGCACAGCAGATCTGGTGGGACTGTGTGATAATCTGAGGATTAAAATAATCAAAAGGCCAGTTTGGCTCAGGCCATGCTGTGTCTCCTCTTCCTCTTGTCACTGTAGGAGCAGATGTGGTTGACTGGCTTTACACACATGTGGAAGGCTTCAAAGACCGACGGGAGGCTAGGAAGTACGCCAGCAGCATGTTAAAACATGGCTACCTCAGGCACACTGTGAACAAAATCACCTTCTCTGAACAGTGCTATTACGTCTTTGGAGACCTCTGTGGCAGTAAGTTCCCCCCTGGGAGGGAGAAAGCTGTGTGTGCTGTCTGTTGGGTGCTCACAGGATGCACAGAGCAGAGCCCTGCGGGGCCAAGTGGGTGCTCAGAACATTCTGAAGTGTGCCAAGTGGTTGACCCTTGCTGCTGTTGGACCACTTGGATGAGATGGATGAGCTCCTCACACAAGGCATGGCACTGAGGCTCAAGAGAGCAGGATTTGTGTATGGTGGTGCTGCAGATTTCCTGCTTGTCCTCAGTTTCCAGTCTGTAAAATTGAGATGATTCCTCCTTGACTTTTGGAAATGCTTCCAAAGTGCCTTGGTGCTCAGTGGTAATTCTGATGTTTGCCTTACGTGTGTGTGGGGCTGGGTCCCTCTCTCCCTCACCTCACTAAGGTGCTGTGTTAATTGTTAGTAGCCTTGTTCATGTGCAGAAATCAGCTGCCAGGTGAGAGCAGAGGCTCAGGCTCCTCTCTCTTTTCCAGATATGGCTGCCCTGAACCTTAACAATGGTTCTAGCGGAGCCTCGGATCAGGACACCCTTGCTCCACTTCCACATCCTGCTGCTCCCTGGCCACTAGGCCAAGGATACCCCTACCAGTATCCTCTGCCCCCTCCGTGTTTCCCACCAGCATACCAAGACCCAGGCTTTAGCTATGGCAGTGGCAGTGCAGGGAGCCAGCAAAGTGAAGGTAAGAGGATTCATTTGGTCTTTCTTTTTCCAGCTGTCATTATCCCTAACCATTTGCTTGAGTCCCTTTGTGCTGTCTGTGCTCCTCTGTCTTGTGGTTTTCTGTGCTTCCTGCATGGTTTTGGTGTGACTGCCCTCAACCAAACCTGTTTGGGGATTGTGATGGAGTGGGTTGGCCTTTCAGCTCTGTATTGAAACTGCCAGTCAGCAGAAGACAGCAGAGCAGAACATGTTCTTCACAGTTACCTTGGAGTTCTGTACTGCAAAATGCCAGCCAAGCTCTTTGTCATGACCATGGTAGCCTGGGCCTCTTGTCTTTTCCTACCCAACAGCACCACACAGTAAACTACTGCTTAGATGATGCTGATCAGGCCAATGTTAATAACTCAATTGTCCAACCTGGTAAGAGAGAGGAACTATTGCCCCCCTTTGATAGAGGTCAGAGCCACTGCAACCACTTGATAGTGCTAGAAATGAGAGCATCTCAGTGCTGTTAGAATAGGGATTAGAACCAAGGTGCTCTTGGCTTTCACTTCAGTGCTCAGTACAAAAGGAAAATCACTCTCTCTGCTTGTGTGAGGTGGGCAGCCAGGTGGTTTACAGGGCTGAAACCCTGCTTAAAGGGCTGAAACACTGCTCACAGAGTTGAAACACTGCTCACAGGGCTGAAACCCTGCTCAAAGGGGTGAAACACTGCTCACAGGGCTGAAACCCTGCTCACAGGGCTGAAACCCTGCTTAAAGGGCTGAAACCCTGCTCACAGAGTTGAAACCCTGCTCACAGGGCTGAAACCCTGCTCAAAGGGCTGAAACCCTGCTCACAGGGAGGAAAGTCTCTTCTGTGATAGATAACAGAGAAACAAACAAACAAACAAAAAGACAACACTGCATGGATTAAAACCCTGACCTCCTCCTTTCCTGCATAATTCTGTAGTTCCTTTTCAACCTCTGGTGAATAAAAATGATGCAGTCTTTTTGGCCATACAGTTTTGTTTGTTTGTTTGTTCATTTTTATCACTTCCAGAGTGAGTTTTGCTTTTGGAAATGGCTGCCAGTAAAGACAGAGTGAGGATTCTGGACAAAAGAATTGCATCACAGGAACTTGCTCACAAGATTTTAGCTTTGGTGCTTCCCACCTCACCTCAAAATCAGTGGCTGGGAGGAAGCTCCTGATGGTATCCAGAGGTGTTAGAACTGCAGGCTGATGGTGCTGGAAGGAATGTGATGATTGTGGGTTTTTTTGGCAGCTGGTTCTGTGGGCAGTAAAATATTAGATCTCAGCTGCTGGAAGAAGAAAGGTTTGGTATTTTATCCATGCAGCCTGCTGAAAGGCACCAAGGTGTTGAATTCTGAAGGGTTTCAACGCTTTCCTTGTTCTTCTTTTGGAAACTACCCTTCAGTGTTGTTTCTTGTTTTGTAACTGTTATTCCCTTGTTTTGTTCTGAGCAAGCATTAGACTGAAGGATTCATAGAGGAATGGCTGACTCTAGGGGATTGGTAAGCTTCAAATGCCTCCATAATAATAACAACGAATTCACAGCATGACCATTTAGACTCTTGTGACCCAATTGTTTAGCTGTTTATTTATTTATTTTCCTCCCCTTTTTATTTGTTTGGGTTTTGGTTTCCCCCCCCCCCTTTAATTGTCTTGGACGCTCAACCTGTCCCAGTGCACAGCAGCATTTCAAACCTCAGCTTTAGGTTGGGCTGCATGTCTCCAAGACAGGCCAGTCCCTAGCTGCCAAGGAGGTGACACAAGGCTTAGAAGGACTTTCTGATTGTTCTGTGACAGGATTTAAAGGCATGTGATGGAGAGAGTGACCCTCAGCATGCCCAGAGGAGACCAGCTATGCTGCTGACTATGCTTAGCTGCAGTGGTAGATGGTTTCTGCCACCTTACATTAGGCTGCTCTGGTGGTAGGTGGTTTCTCTACTGTTTCTGCCACATACCCAGTGTGAAGTGCAGCTGCAGAAAGTCAGATTCTTCTGAGGTAAGAAGTCAGCATTAACCACTTGACCTGAATTTGAAAAGCATCTCTCCACTGAAACCAGCCAAAGGTCTTCTGTTAACCTCAGGGGATTTGGGCCTGGGTGTGAGGATGCTCAGCGTGACCAAGGGTGACAGAGAAGGCAGACAGTTTCTTCTTGAAAAGCTTTGCTGATAGAAGATAACAGAGACAGTGACCAATAATAACCTGCACCTCATTTGCTTGAGGCAAGCCCCAAATGTCTGCTTCTTCCTTTTGCTTTTGCTCCTCTCTGCATCCAGCTGGGTGCAGTGGAGCCTTGGGCTCCCAGCCGTAGTTGCAGGCCAGCTGCTGCTCTCCCTGTGCAAGCTCTGAGGTGTCTCCGTGTACCTGTGCATGGCACAACCTCCTCGGCTTCCTTCTCCCCACTCTCATTGCTCAAGTCCATCAGCCACCAGCACAGTCAAGCCTGGTTTGCTCATCCTTGCGGCCATCCCGACGGTCGCGCCCTGCCCTGATCCGTGGGGTTCGGTGGCAGCGTCCGCGGGGGACGCAGCGGCGCAGGGGGGCCCTAATTCCGCTTTTCTCCGTGGCCTTTAGGAAGCAAAAGCAGCGGCTCGAACCGAAGCACCAGCGAGAACAGCAGGAGGGCTCTTGGCAGGGAGAAGGACCGCAAGTCGGCCGGCAGCGGCAGCGAGTCGGAGCACACCGCCCGCAGCGGCGGCGGCGGCGGCGGCGGCGGCGGGGGGCGGCGGGAGCGGCCCTGCAGCCAACTCAGCCACCGGAGCCACGGCTCCGCCACCGCCCACAGCGAGAGAAGCCACCACAGCCATCATTCTTACGGGCCTCCGGGAGTGCCACCCCTCTACAACCTCCCCAAACTGGGCTCCAAAGTCTACGGGACGAGCGGACCCCCTGGAGGGCCCCCGGTGAGGGAACTGAGCTCGGTGCCTCCGGAGCTGACGGGCAGCCGGCAGTCCTTCCAGAAGGCTATGGGCAACCCTTGTGAATTCTTTGTCGACATCATGTGAGGAGAGGAAGTGCCTTCAAGACTCTGCTTGGGGAAGGGCTGGGGAAGGGATCGATTGGTTTTTGTTTTGTTTTGGGGGGTGGGTGGGCAATTTGGTGAACACTAAAGAGAAGAAACTTGGCTGTCTTGCATGTTCACACCTTGCTGGTTTGCAATCGCCTCGCAGAAAAATCAACAGCAACAAAAAAATACAAAAATTTTAAAAAAAATTCCATCCCAACCCCCACCCCAAAAATGAACAAAAAAAACCCCAAACAAACGAGACAAAAATAATCTCCTGGGATTGTGAGATATCAGCAAATTGATGGCATCTTTTCTTTATCCTTTTTGTTTCCTTCCCCTTCCCCCCTTCTTGTTTTTGGATTGTGAACGGCTTTGGTACTTGTGGCACCTCCTTCAATGCACAATTAGTGTGATCTTTTGGGGCTGATTCAAGGACTGTTTGTTTCACCTGACTTCTGAATTTCCAAGAATGCATAGTAGCACTTTTGTGGGGCTTTTTTTTTTTTAATTATTATTATTATTATTATTTTCCCCTGTTTTTTTCTCCTCCAAGACAAAAATGACTGTTGGTTGGTATCTGTGATACTGCCTTTGGAATGCTGCTGCTTGGATGCATCAATCAGCACTCAGCAAACACTTGCAAGTGTAAGGACTACTCCTGCTTGGAAAGGAGCAGGCTCAAAGCAATTCCTAGCAGAAGGCAAAGTCGTGGCTACATTCTTCTGCTGCCTAGGGAGGAGAAATCTTTCTTTCCTTCTTTCCCTCTGCTTTCCCTCTTCTTCCCTCCTTTCTTTCCCCCTTCTTTCCCCCTTCTTTCCTTTTTTTTTTTTTTTTTTTTTTTTTGTTTTAAGGTATTATTCTGTCAAGGGAGTGGTGGAGTCTTGCTGCTGTATGTGTTCATTGTGCAGAACTTGTAAAGTTGTTGCATTTCCTATCACCCTGGGGAGGTTGTGTAGCTGCAGGTCTGTTCCTGGGCATTTCAAGTCACATCCTGCTGCTGAGGGATGTGTCTGGTCCTTCTGCTTCTAACACCCCTCTTGCTTACAGGTTTTAAAAGTTGCCTCCACAGGACAATTGCTGCTGCACAGTTCTGCCAGTGTAGCTGCAGCTTCTCCCGTTTGAAGGGGATGTTCATCCCTAGGTAAATCCTGCTCCCACTGGGACATGGCTGTTCATTTGGATCACCTTTTGTTCCATTCTTAATTTCTGAGCACTATCTTCCCTACTTTGGTTTTTTTTTTTTTTATGGCAATAGAAACCTGGAGATGCCTGGTCCCAATTGCAGTGTTACCTGAAGGGGACATGTTCTGAACACAGATGAGGACTAGCTAGGTGGGGAGGGGGGGTTAAGAACAGTTCATAAATGGTACAATAAATGAATCTTTACACCTGAGACATAGCAAGACCTGTGCTAAAGCTCCTGCTGGGGAGCTTTGACTTCAGCAACTGCTGTTTTCTGTCCCCAAGATTTCATTCCTGTGTGTTTTTCACTCTAAGGCTATGGATGCTTGCTAAAGCACATTCAGGAACCTTCCCTGAGATTTGAGAAGCTTTTCTGAGGTACCTGAATGAGGGTATGGTAAGAGCACACCCACACTCTGTTCTGGTGGCTCATTTAATGGGCAGTAAGTGTTAAGCTGCAGTCACTTAGTGGCATTTGACCATGGGGCCATGCCTCAAGTTAAATCTTCTTTTGTGAGATGCCTGCTTCTGGCAGGTTTTAGGGCAGGTGTTTTAAAATCAGTCTTTACTGTATATAAATATTCTCTCCCCTGGTAACAAAAGCTTCTTTTTGTTATGTTCCATGCTTTATGGGTAGTGTAAGTATCCAATAGGAATGTCAAAAGAGATCATGGTCTTTCTAGCTGCCTGTAGTGCCACCTTCCTTTGCCACCCTGAAAAATTGTCCCATGTTGTGTGTTCATTCTGAGAGGTTTGTCACTCCTTTTGTTCCTACAGATCTGTGGGTAAACAGATCCCTGTCAGAAAAGCTCAGAGTAACATTTTCAGCTGTCTGTGTGAATTGGAGCTTTAAGTCTCAGAAGGGAGCTGGGTATTTTGGAAACAAGCTGTATGTCTCTCAGACTAGGTTCTCCACTTACTGAGCTTCTAAACTAGCTGAGTGCTTTGGGAGAGGTTTTCTTTGCCCAGCACCTCCCCAAAAGGCTGAAGAAGGTTTGTGAAGGCAATGCTTTCACTGTCCCCCATCTGCTGGGCTTGCTCAGACTGCAAAGAACAGCACTACCTAAAGCCTGACTGCACCCCAGTAGCCTTCCTTTTCCTTTCCTCCTCCCAGCAGCACAGCAAAGATGCTAAGAAAGCTCAGTAAACTGTTTGAAAAGCAATGAAATAAATCAGGGTAAAAGAGTTCTCTCATTCTGCTGTGCGTCCAGGAGGCACTGTTAAGTAGTCTGTGACTTAAGACTGACAATCAGCTGTGCTTCTACTTTGCAATTCATTTCATTTTTTCTGCTCTCATTTCTATTACAATTTTTTTTTCTTTTTTTCTTTTTTTTCTGGCTCACTTTGTCTGAAGGCAGAACTCATAGAGCTGGAGGGGAAAAAAAAAAAAAGACATTTTAATGAGATCTTTCCAAAAGGGAGTAAAAGCTGGGGGCTGAGCTTTCACCCATGGAAGAAATGTGTTTTGATTTCCTTTTGTCTTTTCAAGAGTTGCAGTTTACACACCTGCTGAAGTTTGGGTTTTGTTTTTTTGTTTGTTTTCTTTTGGGTCTTGTTGTTATGCCATTAGCAGAAACTGTTCTGTGTCTTGCTGGTCTTTGCTGCTATGTTGAAAGGACTGTGTTAGATACTTGTGTGTCTGTGGATAACTCTGGAGTGAGGCTGACGGTCCCAGAACATGGGTGTGGGGAAAAGGATTTCTCTGCTGAGGAAATCAGGCTGCAAAACCCAGCCTGAAGCAGCTTCACCCACAAACAGGCTTCCATTCCAGGCTGGTAGTGAGTGCTCTGGATGGACTGTGCAGCATGTGGAGCCTGCTGTTGACAGAGAGCAGCAGGAGAATGTAGATGCCCCTTCTGTGAACAGTGCAATACAGGATGGCCACTGGGTGTGAAAGAGAAGCCTGGTCCTCACCTTGTGATGGGCAGGGGAGAGGCTGCTTGGAGTGAGTGCAAAGTTAGGCCTGGAACATTGCTAGCTCTTGGTTTTCAGAGGTGAATGAAGACAGGAGATCTCCCAGGTCCCACCCTCGGCTTTCAATGCATGTGCATGTCTCTCTGCACCAAGGGGCCTCAAAGTTTCTCCTGTTGGGGACAGTACCACCTGCAGAGCAAAGTGCCACCAGTGCCCACAAAGCTATTTGCAGTAGTAGGGAGGTCTGTGCCAGGTGGATGGAAGTTCAGGGGCTGGAGTCCTGCAGAACTATCTGTTCCTCTCACCAGGGCCTGAAATTTGTCTCTGATCTAATGTCAAGTAACTGGCCCTGGTTGGGCTCTACTACAAGGAGAAGTTCTGGGTTTGCTGCTTTAGGGCATGGAACCAGCCTGGTGCCAGCAGCCTTGCACAGTTGCCATTTGGGTTCTGGAAGTGAGAGCCCTCAGCACCTGCCTGTGCTCTGCAGCTGAGCTGAGTGCTCCTGCAGACCTGCCCACAGGTCTGCCCTGGAAGGAGGACTAAGAGGTATGTTTGGAAGATCATGTGGTGAGAAACCAGTGTGGGATGACGTCCCCTCTCCAAAGGAGGTCATATCTGTAGGGGTGATGCACCCCCACCCTCCAGATTAACTCCAAGGAGTAAAATGTTGTGGCAAATAAGTCTTAAAAGCACTGCTATTGTCTTTTTACCTCCTGCTTTTCAAAGGTAACAGTCCCCTGGACACCTGATCCAAAGGTATATTGGATGGCAAGCAATGATGCACAGACATTGACTTTTGCTATCATTTTTGTTCTCTTCAAGTGGGCAAGTCCCCACCTTGAGACTTGTCAGCTCATGAGTTGATGTCATTGTTTTGGTTTTGTTTTGCATTTAACTGGATTGTAATGAGATTGAGTTAAAATTATTAATTCTAATCAGTGATTAGAAACAAAAAAAAAAAAAAAAAAAAAGAAGAAGACCTGTAAAGAATTTTCTGTACAGTAGAGGAACAAAGTTACATGAATTTAAAGAATGAAACCCTCCCTCCCCCCAGACTATCACCTGTTCTAGAATTGGTTCTACTCAAAGAGTGACCTCTTACTAGCATGGACTGCACTGTTCCTGTTAAATGTCTATTGCATAATTGAATTATTTCCTTTTTTTTTTTTGTAGATATTGTATTAAAACCCAAGTGTCTGTATAGTTAATATATAGCTGCTTATGTGTAAATGCTATTTTAAACACTAAAAAGCTTTTAATTTTATGTGATAACCCCAGTGTATGGCTTCAGTTCTTTGCACTCCTGCATTAGCTTTTATCCAAGAAGGGGGAAATCTTGGTGGCATCTCTTCTTTCCACACTGAATTTCAGCCTCTGGACTGGTTTTAGGAGCTAAAGATGATAGACAGCTGGGAGCTGTGTGGGTTTTATGGTGCTTCAGAAGTGCTTCCAGTTCAGAGTGTGACAGGGACCCTGTCAAGGCTCAGTGCCAGGCTGGGTCACAGATGATTGGGGTGCAGACCCCTCCCTGCAGGTTACTGCCACCTGACTGGACACAAGACCTTGCCCTTTATCACAGGTCCTGCAGCTCTGAGCTACTGACCAACACTGGGAGGCAGGAGTTGTGCTTTCCCCTTCAGCTGCTCTACCTCTTCATTATTGAGCTTCTCCCTCCCTCAGCATGGCAGCAGTAGGGACACAGGGGAGGATGAATACAGTTTGTGATGCAAAGGACACAGGGGAGGCTGAGGACAGTTTGTGATGCAAGGGACACAGGGGAGGCTGAGGACAGTTTGTGATGCAAAGGACACAGGGGAGGCTGAGGACAGTTTGTGATGCAAGGGACACAGGAGAGGCTGAGGACAGTTTGTGATGCAAAGGACACAGGGGAGGCTGAGGACAGTTTGTGATGCAAAGGACACAGGGGAGGCTGAGGACAGTTTGTGATGCAAAGGACACAGGAGAGGCTGAGGACAGTTTGTGATGCAAAGGACACAGGAGAGGCTGAGGACAGTTTGTGATGCAAAGGACACAGGAGAGGCTGAGGACAGTTTGTGATGCAAAGGACACAGGAGAGGCTGAGGACAGTTTGTAAAGCAAAGGACACAGGAGAGGCTGAGGACAGTTTGTGAAGCAAAGGACACAGGAGAGGCTGAGGACAGTTTGTGATGCAAAGGACACAGGAGAGGCTGAGGACAGTTTGTGAAGCAAAGGACACAGGAGAGGCTGAGGACAGTTTGTGAAGCAAAGGACACGGGAGGTTGAGGACAGTTTGTGATGAAAAGGACACAGGGGAGGCTGAGGACAGTTTGTGATGCAAAGGACACAGGAGAGGCTGAGGACAGTTTGTGATGCAAAGGACACAGGGGAGGCTGAGGACAGTTTGTGATGAAAAGGACACAGGGGAGGCTGAGGACAGTTTGTGATGCAAAGGACACAGGAGAGGCTGAGGACAGTTTGTGATGAAAAGGACACAGGGGAGGCTGAGGACAGTTTGTGATGCAAAGGACACAGGAGAGGCTGAGGACAGTTTGTGAAGCAAAGGACACAGGGGAGGTTGAGGACAGTTTGTGATGCAAAGGACACAGGAGAGGCTGAGGACAGTTTGTGATGCAAAGGACACAGGGGAGGCTGAGGACAGTTTGTGATGCAAAGGACACAGGAGAGGCTGAGGACAGTTTGTGAAGCAAAGGACACAGGAGAGGCTGAGGACAGTTTGTGATGCAAAGGACACAGGGGAGGCTGAGGACAGTTTGTGATGCAAAGGACACAGGAGAGGCTGAGGACAGTTTGTGATGCAAAGGACACAGGGGAGGCTGAGGACAGTTTGTGAAGCAAAGGACACAGGGGAGGCTGAGGACAGTTTGTGAAGCAAAGGACACAGGAGAGGCTGAGGACAGTTTGTGATGCAAAGGACACAGGGGAGGCTGAGGACAGTTTGTGATGCAAAGGACACAGGAGAGGCTGAGGACAGTTTGTGATGCAAAGGACACAGGGGAGGCTGAGGACAGTTTGTGATGAAAAGGACACAGGGGAGGCTGAGGACAGTTTGTGATGCAAAGGACACAGGAGAGGCTGAGGACAGTTTGTGAAGCAAAGGACACAGGAGAGGCTGAGGACAGTTTGTGATGCAAAGGACACAGGGGAGGCTGAGGACAGTTTGTGATGCAAAGGACACAGGAGAGGCTGAGGACAGTTTGTGAAGCAAAGGACACAGGAGAGGCTGAGGACAGTTTGTGATGCAAAGGACACAGGGGAGGCTGAGGACAGTTTGTGATGCAAAGGACACAGGAGAGGCTGAGGACAGTTTGTGAAGCAAAGGACACAGGAGAGGCTGAGGACAGTTTGTGAAGCAAAGGACACAGGAGAGGCTGAGGACAGTTTGTGATGCAAAGGACACAGGAGAGGCTGAGGACAGTTTGTGATGCAAAGGACACAGGAGAGGCTGAGGACAGTTTGTGATGCAAAGGACACAGGGGAGGCTGAGGACAGTTTGTGATGCAAAGGACACAGGGGAGGCTGAGGACAGTTTGTGATGCAAAGGACACAGGAGAGGCTGAGGACAGTTTGTGATGCAAAGGACACAGGAGAGGCTGAGGACAGTTTGTGATGCAAAGGACACAGGGGAGGCTGAGGACAGTTTGTGATGCAAAGGACACAGGGGAGGCTGAGGACAGTTTGTGATGCAAAGGACACAGGGGAGGCTGAGGACAGTTTGTGATGCAAAGGACACAGGAGAGGCTGAGGACAGTTTGTGATGCAAAGGACACAGGGGAGGCTGAGGACAGTTTGTGATGCAAAGGACACAGGGGAGGCTGAGGACAGTTTGTGATGCAAAGGACACAGGGGAGGCTGAGGACAGTTTGTGATGCAAAGGACACAGGAGAGGCTGAGGACAGTTTGTGATGCAAAGGACACAGGAGAGGCTGAGGACAGTTTGTGATGCAAAGGACACAGGAGAGGCTGAGGACAGTTTGTGATGCAAAGGACACGGGAGGCTGAGGACAGTTTGTGATGCAAAGGACACAGGAGAGGCTGAGGACAGTTTGTGATGCAAAGGACACAGGGGAGGCTGAGGACAGTTTGTGATGCAAAGGACACAGGAGAGGCTGAGGACAGTTTGTGATGCAAAGGACACAGGAGAGGCTGAGGACAGTTTGTGATGCAAAGGACACAGGGGAGGCTGAGGACAGTTTGTGATGCAAAGGACACAGGGGAGGCTGAGGACAGTTTGTGAAGCAAATGAGAGCTGGAGATTACACCTTACAGACATGAGCTGGAGCAGGGTTTGCTGACTGCAGACCCAGGAAATGAACCTGCTGGCAGAGCCCATCAGTGTATTCGGCTGTTCCATGTGAATATTCCCTCTTCCTGCACTCTGCACAGAAACTCCAGCAGGCACAAGCTAGGATCATTGGGACACCATGCTGCAGACTAACTGGAAAGCCTTTAACCATGCTCTGTTTGTCATGCAAGGTAAGGACTCCCAGCTTCCATGGAAGGCCTGAGTGGTTGATGGGCAGAGGACAGCCAGAGCTGTGAATCTGAGGCAGGCTCTCTCTTCTGAGCTTGCAGGGTTCCCCACTTGCTCCCTGCCAAGCCATATTTGTGGACACAGGATGCAAAATGGTCTTAGGCAGCGTTTCCCAGTTAGGTGGATATTAAAGGATCACCATTTTGGATGTGCTCTGGCAGCCTTTTACTGCAGGGCCTGATGGGCTGCAGCTGGCCAAGTGTCAATTGTCTGCAGGTGACTGGAACTGCCTAATTTCATCACCTGCTTCTCCCTGCCTCCATTTCCTCCCCCTCTGCCATTTTCCTTTAAAAGCAAAGGAGGAATCACCTTATCAGGGCTCCAGCTCTGCTGCCAGAAAGAAGCAGTAGAGGAAAATTTGATTTGTTTTTCCTTCTCTGTTTCTGGAATGATGATCAAAAGTTGCTTAATGCTTCTCTGCTCTGAAGTCCCAGCCCTGAGGTGAGAAGTATTGCTGAGATCCTCATGAGGACTTGCTGCAGGCTCCAGAAACAAGGACTTCCAGGTTAGATTTTTGCTCTTTTGAATCACACTGAGAGCTCTGCTGGTGCTCAGAGAGCAGAGATCATGTTAGGTGTATGAACACAGGGCAGGGATACTTTTTATTTCTCTTCTTTTGGCTCCTTTGCTGAGGGTCCCACTGGGTAAGAAATAATTGTCTGCTGATCTTTGCATGGCTTTTGAGAGGGGAGGACCTTTTTGCTCTGGCTTTGGGTAGAGTGATTTGCACAACTGTTCATTTCTATGTGTGCTGTCCTCATGTCCATGTCCTTTGCAAACATGCTAATGGATCACAAATGAGTTAAAATTTGAATGGCAAATATCCTCTTTATGTCCTGCATACAGCTGCCTTTGCATATCACAATGGCTTCTGCAGGGTCTGGGAAACATCTGGAAGTTCAAGAGTTGGTTTGTGGTTGGCTTTTTTCCATGGAAAGCATTTATTTAACAGAAATTAAACCCTTGATTTTGGAAAGTTGAGCTTTTGGGGTTATGACTGATACCAGAACTGCTCCCAGTGGAGCTTTCTGGGCTCCGGTTGCTCCCAGTGGAGCTTTCTGGGCTCCGGCTGCTCCCAGTGGAGCTTTCTGGGCTCCGGCTGCTCCCAGTGGAGCTTTCTGGGCTCCGGCTGCTCCCAGCACTGATCCATGGATGTATCTCTGGAGAGGCTCTCTAGTAATTCCCGTTTCTCATTTAGTGGCTGTCTCGACAGCCAAGTGGTCTGGGTGAGGTTTCAACCTCAGATTGCCAAACCTGAGAGATTTGTATGAAGTATCAGTGCTGGAGGATTGTTGTAGTGTGGTGGGCTGAAATTCCCCTCCCACAAGGATGTTTGCTTAACTGAACCTGCTGTTGCTGGTGGTGGAACAGGTGGTTGGCTCTGGGGTTGATGGATCCTACTCTGCTGGGGCATTGGAGCTTGTTGAGTAGAACCCTGTGCTTTTGCAGCTTAAAAATCCTGCTCCTGGTGCTCAGCCTGCTGGAGAAGCCATACTTCATAGCATTGTTAGGGTTGGAAGGGACCTCAAGGCTCAGCCAGTTCCAACCCCCCTGCCATGGGCAGGGACACCTCACACCACAGCAGGTTGCTCACAGCCACATCCAGCCTGGCTGCAAAAGCCTCCAGGGATGAGGCTTCCACCACCTCCCTGGGCAACCTCTGCCAGTGTCTCACCACCCTCATGGGGAAGAACTTCTTCTTATGTGGTGATTGTATCTGGGATCATAACCTAGAGAGTAATTCTGGACAGAATGATCTCCTTCAAATACAGGCAGCTTCTGCTGAGGAGCAGGGGACAGTGGAGCTGTGGTTTATTGTCTGTTGGCTGAGTCCTCCTCTGGCTCCTCTTTGGTGGAGTACTGGCAGTAATCCTCTGTGTTCAGGTCAGGCTTAAGCAAGATGATGTAGCATTTGGGGATGTAGTAGGTCCCCAAGATGCCCAGGCTGGTTGTCAGAATGGTGCAGATCTGAGTAACAGACCTGAGGACTGTCTTCAGCGTGGCAAAGAAGGCCACGAAGAAGATGCAGGTGATGAAGTACATGAGGATGGCAAAGGTGATGCCCCTGGCCATGTTGTACTTCTTCCCACGGCTCTGCACCATGAAGGTGCCCAGGAAGCAGACGAGGGCCAGGCAGCCATTGTAGCCATGCAGCAGGGCAAAGGCTCCCCAGGACTGCGTGTGGCACACCAGCAGAACCTCCCTGGGCAGCGACTTGTAGTCTGCCACCAGGGAGTCGGGGCCCAAGCGAAGGTAGCAGCAGCACAAGGAGCACTCGGTGAGGAGGCACAGGGCAACGAGCAGCCAGGCCCTCTGGGTCACCCAGTGCAGCAGGGAGGGGGCACAGCGAGGGAACTCTGTCACCAGGGTGATCTCCAGGGACTTGACAAAGAAGGTAGAGAAACATCCAGTGAGGCCCAGGGCGTGCAGGACCTGCTGGGCCATGCAGAGGTGATCGCTGGGCTTCCCGATGTGGAGGCAGCAGCTGAGGCACAGCAGCACGAGGGAGAGCAAGGCAAAGAGGCTCAGCCTGCCCCCAGAAGCTCGCACAAGGGGGGTCTGCAGGTTCCTCAGGAAGAGCAGAGCTGTCAGGCAGGTGAGGGCTGTGGTGATGGCCATCAGGGTTAGCAGGGCAATGGTGAGGGGCTCGTGCCACAGCAGGTACCTCTGGCTGCGCTCGTAGCACTGCGTGCTGCGGGCTGGGGACCACTGCTGCTGCGGGCAGGGGGTGCAGGTGGAGCTGTCTGCAGGGGAGCAGGGACAAGCACACAATGGCTTAGGTTGGGAAGGACCTCAAAGATCATCCAGTTCCAACACCCTTCACTAGCCCAGGCTGCTCAAGGCCTCATCCAGCCTGGCCTTGAACACCTCCAGGGAGGGAGTATCCACAACCTCCCTGGGCAACCTGTTCCAGGGTCTCAGAAGCAGCTGGTGACCACCTTGCAGTGGAGTGCTGCTACCCTGCTGCAGGAAGGGTCACTCATGAGTTAAGTAGCTGCCTTGGGTGCTGCTTTCCCCCTTCCAAAGTGTATTTGATCTCCAAAGCTTTTGATAGTTCAATCTCTCTCCCCTCTACTTCTCCACCCTCCCCTCCCCAAGAGGATCCACATAATTCTTGGCTTCATTTCCCTTCCCCAGGGCAAACCACCAGCTTCCAAAAGATTCCAGCATTTCATTGCATGCCTCACTTCTACCTCAGAATGTTATCATACCCTTCTCTCCTACCTCTTGAGATAAAACCTATGTATGGTCCTTAAGCATGTTCTGTGGGGTCAACAGAGGAGGGCCCTCCCGTGGAAGGATCTGCAGAGCAAAGACTGCTCTGGCAGCCCTCCATGGAGGGAGAGCTCACAACTGGTTGGTCCCAGTTCTGTGTCCTCAACCAGTAGCCAGGTGTAATACAGACAGTTAAAGCCACTCAGTTTCTCAGACCTCACCTTTCTGGCTCCAGAAGGTGTTTTCTGGACAATCTGTGCAGTCATAGCAGCAGAGGTGGAATCCTTTGATTTCTCTGAACTGTCCTGGTTTGCAGTGTCTTAAGCACTCTGATGTGGGCTCCTAGAAAAAAGGAATGATGAAAGTCAGGCAAACTCTTTCAGGAGAAGCAGCACACCTCCAAAGCAATGAGATCAGCTGGGCTGTACTGGAATCTTTAACAGTGCTGGGAATAGCCCCAGTGGAGATGGATCTCCAGTTTGGGGAGGAGCAAACTGGGTCCCAGACAAATCTTGTAGAGGCAGTGTGCTGGCTAGGATCTCCTCAAGAGCAGTCCTGATGTGACAAAGCTTCCTTCCCTTTGTGGCTGTCTGTGCCTTTGCCCACTCTTTACCTTTTGGTCTGCAGTGTGAAAATGGATCAGGGAGTTGTTGATGTCCAAGGACCCCTCGTAGTCCCCTACAGGCAGGTATGTGAGGCTGTTGTTCTTCCAGGACCAGAAGATGAGCTTGTAGCCTGTGTGTGTGCCATGGGATTGATCAAACCTGAAGCTCTGCCCATTCACCTGGAATGGGAGGGTGTTCATGAAGTGCAGCAGCTGAGGAGAAAGGGACATGGACAGTAAATACTGCTGGAGTTGATGCTCCTGCTTGGAGGGTGACAGTGCAGTAAGCTAATTTCAGTCCCTTCTGGGGGCTAGGACCTTCTGACTGTACTGTTAACTGCTCTGTTGTGCCAGGCACAAGCAGTGGGAACAAGAATGCAGCCCCGGGGAGGAGGGGGTCTGCAGTCCCAGCAGCAGCAGAGAAGGTGCAGTGTGTTGGTGCAGGGACTGACTGGCTGAGGGAACAGCCAAGGTTGCATCACTACCGGGGCAGGAGCACAGTGAAGTGTTCAGGGTCAGGCTCGATGGGGCTGTCAGCAAGCTGCTGCTGCCCCTGGGGATGTCCCTGCTGGCTGCAGGGAGGTTGGGCTAGCTGAGCTCTAGAGGTCCCTTCCAGCCCAGGGCATTCGGTGGCTCCCTCGCTCCCTGTCCGTGCACAGCGCTGACGGACAGCAAACTGCTGTGTCTGTGTCCTGGCCTCCACTCACCTGCCAAGGTCTGATGGGTGCTCTGGGACAGGCTCGGTGGGTGCAGCCCAGTGCCCTGTGCAGGGCATGAGCCACGCTGTAGACAGCCACATGCACTGGCTGGACTTGAGAGAGGCTCAGCGTGGGCCAGACGTCACCCAGCGAGACGTGGTTGCAGGACTGGCAGCGTGTGGGCAGCGGGTCTGGGCCCATCAGCTGGGTGGCTTCTCTGGACTCCTGGCAGAATTTCTCCTGCTGAACAGAGGTGAAGAGGTCAGTGACGTAGTTCTGGAAGCCAGGGACTCTGCTTGTTTTCATGATAAAGCCTAAGACTGTCCCAATGCTCTGAATGTTTGGGATGGACGCAGCTGTGTTGGACAACATCCAGGCTTCGGTGCCAATCCAGACTTTCTTGCTCAGTCCCATCCTGATGCTGTGCCTCAGCAGGGCCTGGGCTGGCTTGCTGTAGGCAAAGAGGATGATGATGTTGACGTTGGTCTTGTTGATTGCTGTGATGGTGTCTTCCAGGTGGGCTTTGCTTTTGGGGTCAGCAAGGTCTGTGGGGATTAGCCCCTCGAAGGCAATGCAGATGCTGTGGTCCCCAGCCATGCTGGAGAACTGCGCCTGGGCTCCTCGCCCATACTCATCATCACTTCCAATGGTGGCAATCCAGTTCCACCCAAACTTGTTCACCAGCTGGACCACAGCCTCCACCAAGTTCTTGTCGCTGGGCACGGTGCGGTAGAAGGAGGGATACAGCTCAGGGTCACTGAGCTGCTCACTGCTGCCTCCATAGCTGACCTGCAGCGGGGAGGAGGAGGGAGAAAGGCAGGGAAAGAGGGAAGCTGAGGGAAGTGTTCACAGCCCAGACCACTCCCAACCTTCTTGGCTTGGTCTCAGTGCACTGGATTTGCAAAAATGCTGGGTGAGGGTGGTGGGGAGACAGAACTCCTCCGAAGGGACACATCCATCACAGCTGCATTTATCCAGACAACCACAAACTGGCTGATCATTGCCTCTGGCACCACTGTCCCACAGGCCTCTGACCTTCCACTGCCATCTGTGTCCATCATCATGGCTCCAGCCCTCAGCAGAGAAAGGCAATGGAGCTGGTGAAAGGTCTAGGGCACAAGTCTTGGGAAGAGGAGCTGAGGGACCTGGGATTGTTCAGCCTGGAGAAGAGGAGGCTGAGGGAGACCTCATTGCTCTCTACAGCTCCCTGAGAGGAGGTTGGAGCCAGGTAGGGGTTGGTCTCTTTTTCTTAAGGAACAAGCAACAGCAGGAGTGGAAATGGCCTCAAGTTGCTCCAGGGAAGGTTGAGGTTAGAGATTAGGAACAATTTCTTTGCTGCAAGAGTGGTCAGGGATTGGAACAGGCTGCCAAGGGAGTGGTGGAGTCACCATCCCTGGAGGTGTTGAAGAAATGTGTGGCAATGGCAGTTTGGGACAGGGTTTAGTGGCCATGGTGGTGTTGGGTTGAAGGTTGGACTTGGTGATCTTAGAGGACTTTTCCAACCTTAATGATTCCATGACTAATGATCATTACCTACATTCTCCAAGAGGTGACACTCCCAAGACTCAGTAACATCTTGGGACTAAATCTACCTGGCCATGAGGGCTCTCCCTGTGGCACTTAGTCACAGATGTATTTGCATAGGATCCTCCTGGCTTGTGCTGGGACCTCTCTTATTCCCATTTTCCATGGATCACAGGACAGTTAACCTTATTCTTTCTGGGAAGTTCAACACTGGAGTGTGTTCCAGGAGGGAAACCTGAGCTACCCCAGACCACAGGGAAAAGCTGCAGCAGAAGGCAGACTGGAACCTGCTCTTCCAACAGCCCTGCTTCAAAGACCCAGAGCATAGACAGCATTGTTGATCCAAGCCCTTGCCCCACCAAAAGGAGACCTCTTGGCTCTGCAGAGAGTTTACCTGTGGGACCAGGAAGAAGCTGAAGAGCTTGGCTGTGGCCAGGCAGAGGTCTGACTTGTGGGGCCCGATGACGGCGGTGACTCGGGGCTGGTAGTCGGTGTAGTTGCAGTGCAGCCCGATGGCCCTGGTGCCATTGCGGGTCAGGAAGAGCAGGCTGGGCTGCAGGGCTGCCAGGGGCTCGAAGCAGGTGTCATACATGTCATAGCCCAGCTGCACCCCTGGCAGAAGGGAAGTGGAGTTGTTGATCTCCTCGATGGCAAACTTCATGCCGAGAGCCCATATCAACCCATTGACGAACAACCTGGAACAGGAGGAGACAGGGAGTGAGGTGGTTGCAACTAGATGACCTCTGAGGTCCCTTTCCAAGCCAAACCATCCTTATTTGATGCTTCCTCTCTCTCTCTCCCCCCAGCCCAAACTCCACCTGGACTCCTGAAGCCACCATTCCTCTTACCTTTCACAGCCAACCAAGCTGGGCTCTGCTCGTGCCGACAGGTTGATGGTGTCCATTCCAAAAGGGAACAAACCTCCTAGGATGTAGTCTCCTGGCCTCCTGAACTGGGCTGACAGGCAGCTGGGTTTGAGGGCTGCTGCACAGCCCAAGGTCAGGCACAGCAGCAGGGCAGGGGCCATTGGGTGTCTCTTGCAGGAAGTGTTTCAAGGCAATCTGCAGGTGAGTGTGGGAGAGGCAGCAGGGCAGGGGGTGCAGGCTCAGCAGTTCTAGGCAGGCTCTTTAAGTAGAACTGAGGGGGATGGAAATGATGGGGGGAGGATTTGGTTAGCAAAATGCATCCTCTGTGCTCAGTGGGCAGTAATCAAATACCCAGCAGTACCCACAGGGTTGCAAACCACTAACCCAGTCCTGCTTTCCTTTGCACCACGAGTAGCCTTCCCTTGAGCAGTGACTTAGCAGCTGTCCCAGCTCTGGAAGTGGGATTTGCTGTGGGACAGGAGGTAAACTCCAGTGCCCCACCTTCATTTGGACACATCTTTTGCTTTAACCCCAACCCAACAAGAAACAGCACCACTGCTGAACTGTCTTGGCACAAACTGTCCCTGTTCAGTCCTCACAGTGGATCTGCGAGGTTTCTGACATGGGGAACAGATCTGAGTGCAGATGACTTTCAAGTCAGCTTCAGAATAATGGCTGAGCAGCCTGAACTAAAGGGCAGTGGTAGGAGACTGACACAACAGTCATCTTTATTTTTGCTTTCAAGGTCACAGCATAGAGAGAACCAAATCTTCTTGATGCCTCACAAGGACTTGTCTGGAGCTGGCCATTCCTACACTGTGAGGTTGGTGAGTGATCACTTGGCTCTACTACTACTTGTAGGAAGTTGTTAAGTGGCTGAGCTATGATGACTTCAGTTGAAAAGTTCTGGTTTAGGTACCAGTTCTGCAAGTGTGGTGCTTTAGGTTGTGCCATGGTTTGCATTTTTTGTTCTGTCAGGTTTGCATTCCTGTAAGCAGGATCAATCTGAACTGGGAAGTTCAATTTCCTGCCTTTTATTGGCTCATTCTCTATTTAGAGTAGCATAAACCCCACTGCTGCTGCCAAAGGGAGAGATCACTTTGGCCACAGGGTTAGAGGAGTGTTCCATGTGTGAAGAGAAGCAGGGGCAGTGTAGGAAGCCTCTCTGAGTACTTCAGACTGAGGACTTCTGTAGCAAGGTGACACAGAAATAGTTACCCACCCTTGGAGGACACCTTCCCCTTAACATGTTTCAAGTGTTAGCTTTATGTAACTTTAAAAAAGCTCTAAATACAACTTCAGCTGCACAGAGGGGACAACAAAAGCTCTTTGAATGGTGCAGAAATCACAATGAAGCAATTATCTCCTCCCATCCATACTTTCCCATCAAATCAAGTGCTTGGTGTGGCACAGGAGGTAGCTGGTGATGGGG
This sequence comes from Indicator indicator, assembly GCF_027791375.1. Taxonomy (NCBI): domain Eukaryota; kingdom Metazoa; phylum Chordata; class Aves; order Piciformes; family Indicatoridae; genus Indicator; species Indicator indicator. The sequence goes on from NC_072041.1 coordinate 2,630,627, forward strand.
GTTGTGCTAAATACTCAAACTCCCTCTAGTGAACTTGTTTGTTGCAGCTTCCAACAAAGTTGATCAGTGGGGGCATGAAACAGGCTGCTGGTGAAGGGCATCACAGAATGCCAGCTAGGAAGGGACCCCAAGGACCATCTGCTCCAAGCTTTCTAGGTGACAGTGGAGCTGCAGTGAGCTGGCCCAGCCCCCTGGCAAGATGAGACTTAGAACTACCCAGTGCAGGGGAATCCACTGCTTGCCCTGGGAGATGATTCCAATCTCTGACTGTTCTCAAGGGGAAGTATTTTCTCCTGGAGTCCAGTGGGAATCTCCCCAGCAGTAACTTGTCTCCATCCCTCTTTGTGATGAGTCCCCCCATGGGACTCCTTGTAAAAAAGGAGTCTCCATCCTCCTGGTAGCCACCCTTGATGTCCTGCTCCATGGCCTTCTCCAGGCTGAACAATCCCAGCTCTCAGCCTTTCCCCACAGGGCAGGTATGAGTAGGTAACACTGTGACAGAATCATTAAGGTTGGAAAAGGCCTCTAAGATCATCAACCCAACACCACCATAGCCACTAAGCCATGCCCCAAAGGGAAGTGAAATTGTGTTCCTTCCAACCCCCCAAAAGCAGGAAGCACTCCTAGAAAGGACACTCTTCAGCAGTGAGTTATTCACATCATTTAATGGCCAGTTAGTGTGATCTCTGTGAGGTAACTGTGATTTCCTGGATCAGTGTTACAAGAGCCTCAAATGCACCCAGCAGAGACACAACCAAACCATCCCCCAGCCTGTGGGTTCTCCCCTCCTCCCCCAAATACCCACATCATCCTGCACTCACAATGTAGCACTTTTTCAGCTTAAAAAGCTGCATAAATTCTATTTCATATACCGTGGGCTGTGTGATTTCATATACACACACACACACACACACACCCAGCTGCTATGCACAGTGATTTGCAACAGAAACTTCACAAAGCAGTGGCTTACAGTAGTACAAGTTCAGGTTTCTCCTCAGAGGAGCCATTCCTGGAGGCATTGGACACATTCATGGAAAAAGAAATTGTGGAAACACCATCAGAAGCATGGCTGGAAACCAGGTTAAGGTGCAGCCTGCAGCTTTAGCTGGATAGACTGGATTGTGCAGGACACACAAAGCACAGATTAACAGGAAGCTACACAGAGGGAAGGCTTTGCTTTATGCATGAAAGAAGAATGGTCCCTTACAGTAATGCCACAGACCACCTCCTCCTTGAATTCTAAAGGACAGAGGATTAGCAGCAGTCATTGAGTCTGTGAACACAAGGAGAAGAGCTGCCTTTCAGAAACTCATTTACTCAGGACTGTATTTGAAAAGTTAAAGCATAACAGAGGGTGAAACCCCCTGGATCTGTTCTAGGGAACAGGGTGTAAACAAAAGTGGCCAAGTGAGCTCAGGTGTAGATGTGTTCAGGCACCACATCCCAAAGCTGTGCTGTCACACAGGTTCTAGTGGTGTAAACTAGTGATGTAGTGGTGTAAACACACAGAGGCTGCTGAAGTTGCAGTTTGGCTTAAAAAAAAAAAAAAGAAATCAACCTCCCCCCTCCGAGGCTGGCTGGGGAGCAGAAGGTGAATCAAGGCAGGAAAAAAGAAATCCCTTAAGCATATTAAGTGTAGTGCTTCTCTTACTGTAGAGCCAAAGCTCTACACATACAGGCAGCTACACATAAATACAAAACAGGTACAGGTTTTTCTCTTATGAAGTGAGGCATCCTGGGTAGCTTTGCCAGTGTGTCAGCTCCCTGCTGGTAAAGGGAGAGTGACCAAGGACCTAGAGCCTGATGCTCTAGGAGCCACTTTTCACCTGGTTCATCCTACATCTGTCAGGATGTGGCTCTTTAGCATCCCTCCTGTCAAGGAAGGTCAAGCAGCTGATGCTGGGCAAAGAGCTCCTGGGTGATGCTGTAGACCTTGGAAATGTAGGGCAAGGCCTCACCCAGCATAGTGACAGCTTCCTCGGTTGTCCCCACGTTCATGATCTCCAGGAAGGCGTTTCGGGGCGGCAGGGCACAGAAGGCCACTGTGGCAGCCTTGCGAATAACCCAGGGGTGGAAGGCAGCCAGGGATGCGTTGTAGGAGTCCGTGCAGATGACAGACGTCCGTGAGTCCTCCTGGCCCGTCCTCAGCCCCTCCAGGAAGAGCTGCAGCCAGCGCAGGGCCCTGTGGAGGCGGAGGACGGTGCGGCATCCGGAATCAGGGTGGCCAGACCGCTTCTGCAAGTCCACCAGCCCGTTGGCCAGCTCATACTCCACCATGGACTGCAGCGAGACGTACTTCTCCCGCTGCTCGCCGCCGCAGTAGCTCTCCATGATCTGCACCTTGGCCACGGCGTCCTTGGAGACGAAGGAGAAGATGGCTCCCAGGCGGTGCAGGAACCTGCGCGCAGGGGGGAGATGCTCGCGTTAACCGGCGGCAAACCAAGCACGGACCCCGGGGGAGAGGTCGCCGAGGGCACTCACCGGATGAGGCCCCGCCAGCCACACAAGTAGGGGCCCAACAGCACCTCCCGCCGCTCCGTCACACAGGTCTGGAAAGCGGCGAGAACCTCCCGCAAGCTGAACTCATCTTCCGCCATCGCGCCCTCGCCGCTACTTCCGCTCTACGTCACTCTCAGCTTGGCCAATCCGCAGCGGCTCCTGCGAAACGTCACCATCAAGCTCCACCAGTCCGCAGCGGCCACTGTCTCACGTGAGCAGCGGCCGGACCAATCCGTAACGGCTAGGGCGGACCCTAGTGGGCTGCGTAATGGCGTTGGAGGAGCAGGCCCTGCGTGGCGGTGAGCGGGGCAGGGGCACCGTTGCTAGGGCCGCGGTGGGTTGGGGGCTTCGTTCCGGGGTCCTGCGGGGCGAGGGGTGCCGGGAGCGCTGGTACCAGCGCTCCCGGCACCCCTCGCCCCGCAGGACCCCGCCTCAGCCTCACACGGAGTGGAACCTCAGCTCAGTGCCCCTGGGTCGCGGTGGTGAGGGTGGTTATCCAAGCCTGAATTCCCATGGGTTGTTAATCACCCAGTTTTTAGCCTGACTTGTGTTTTCTGACTGTTTCCCTCCTAGGATGAAGTTGAGCTTCTGCTTAAGCCTTCTGCCACTGCAAAACAATCCCAATGGCAGCCGTGAAAACGCTTCAATCCTCTTCTCTTTTCGTGGCCCTCACTGGACTGTTTCTGAAGTAGTTTGCCGTGCAGGTTGAGGTTTAGAGTGTTAAAATGCCTGAAATCAAAGTCACTCCTTTGGGTAAGTCCCATCTAAAATCATCCTGAAATCAAGACACTGGAAAACTTTGGGATTTGGAACTCAAAGCACCATGTGTTATGTGTTGTGTGTGTGCCTCATAAAGGGGACACTGCAGTGTGTGTTAGTTACACAACATCCTGACTTGGGGGCTAAAAAATCCACAGGAAGTTAATTTGTCTCTTATATAAATCTTTTTTTTTTTTTTTTTTAATGGGATGCAGAGAAACTATTGATTTGTGTTTCTATACTGGGAGGGCAGAGGATGTGTTTTTTCCTGATGAAGGTCTGTGCCTTCACACAGTGAAGAAGGTGCCAAGAAGAAGGGGCCAGGCTCTTGTCAATGGTGTCTTGTGATAGGATGAGGGGCAGTGGGTATAAACTGGAACACAGGAAGTTCTTCCTCAACATGAGGAAAAACTTCTTTGCTGTGAAGGTGACAGAGCCCTGCAGCAGGCTGCCCAGAGAGGTTGTGGAGTCTCCTTCTCTGGAGACTTTCAAAACCTGCCTGGATCTGTTCCTGTGTGATCTGCCCTGGGTGATCCTGCTCTGGCAGTGGGGGTTTGGACTCAATGATCTCTAGAGGTCTCTCCCAACCCCCTACTATTCTGTGATTCCCTGTGAGGCAGAGAACTTGGGAAGTGCAGAGCCCTGGAAGCACTGAGTTCCTTCCTACTCCTTTCCAGATAATTTTACCTTTACTGGAAGCTGTGTGGCTGTGATTGCCCAGGGGTGGGCAGAGAGAGCTGTGTCCTGCACCTGACGTGCTCCTGGGTTTGGATGCAGTGCTCTGCCATAGTTTTGCTCTCATAAACTTAGGCACTGGGCTAAGTCAGGTCACAGAATCATAGAAGAGAATCATGGAAGAGACCTCCAAGATCATCAAGTCCCACCACCATGGCCACTAAACCCTGTCCCCAAGTGCCATACCACAGGTTTCTTGAACACCTCCAGGGACGGTGACTCCACCACCTCCAGCCTGTTCCAATGCCTCTACCAGATCTTCCCTGGAAGGAGGGACTAGCTGTTTCCTGTACCAGAAAAGGGGCTGGGAAGTTTGTATGGAGCTGCAAATGCTTGTCTTTAAGTGACTGTGGCTGTTCCTAGAGGTGCCTCACTGGTCTGTCTCCTGCATGCACCCAGGGGCTGGCCAGGATGTGGGGCGCAGCTGCATCCTGGTGTCCATTGCTGGCAAGAATGTGATGCTGGACTGTGGGATGCACATGGGCTACAACGATGATGTGAGTGTGCTGGGGACCTAGCTCTTGTGCTGAGGTGCTCCCAAGGTGCCTGGCCTTCCCCAGCAGGACTCCTGCTCCCTTCCTCTGCTCTGTTCCCTTCTGTTTGAAGGCTGCCTGCCTCCTGGGGCTGGTGGGCAGCGGGGCAGCTGGCTGGGGCTGTATCTGATGGGTGGCCTGGTTTGTGTGTCCCTGCAGAGACGTTTCCCTGACTTCTCCTACATCACTCAGAATGGAAGGCTGACTGATTTCCTGGACTGTGTGATCATCAGGTGAGGAAGCTTCCTTGGGAAGCAGGAGAGCTTTGTGGACTGGGATTTCATCATATTCTGGCTGCCTCCTTTATGTCCTGCAGTACTGGAGCAAGATCTGGGCTTTAAATCTGAGCACCAGGAGGGCCAGAACCCTGTGTGCAGCTTCTCTTTCATCCTTTCTGTCTCTGCAGCCACTTCCACTTGGACCATTGTGGAGCTCTGCCCTATTTCAGTGAAATGGTTGGTTATGATGGGCCCATTTACATGACACATCCCACCAAGGCCATCTGCCCCATCCTGCTGGAGGACTACAGGAAAATAACTGTGGATAAGAAAGGGGAGATCAACTTCTTCACTTCCCAAATGATTAAAGACTGCATGAAGAAAGTGGTTGCTGTGCATCTTCACCAGACAGTTCAGGTAAAGGATCACTTCTGCGTGCTCTGGATTGCTGTAGGAGCACTTTCTTTGCAGGAGCAAGTTCTTTACCTTAGGAACAAGTTCTGCACCATGAAGCTGCTGGAACACTACAACAGGTTGCTCAGGGAGGTAGTTGAAGCCCCACCCCTGGAGATACTCGAGGTCAGGCTCACTGGGGCTCTGGGCAGCCTGATCTAGTTGAGGATGTCCCTGCTGACTGCAAAGGGAGTTAGATTAGATGAACTTAGGAGGTCCCTTCTGACCCAGAGCATTCTGTGACTCAATTTTGGTTTGAAATGTGGGCACTGATGCAGGGTTGTGTTGGTGCAGGTGGATGAGGAGCTGGAGATCAAAGCTTACTATGCAGGCCACGTGCTGGGAGCAGCCATGTTCCAGATCAAGGTTGGCTGTGAGTCAGTGGTCTACACTGTAAGTGCAATATTTGTTACAGTTAAGTTGATTCTGTGAACAGATTTCCAGGTGCTCTGCATCTCCTCTTGATGGCCTGGGGAATGTTAATGGATTTCTCTTCTTCCTTCAGGGTGATTACAACATGACACCAGACAGACATTTAGGGTAAGTAGGAGGCAGAGTTTCTATGAAGAAAGATTTCAGGACAGGAAAGGTGACCTTCCTTCTGTGAGAGGGAGATTTCAGCACAGTTTCGTGGGGCTTCTCAGCATTGATTCTTGGTTGAGAGACTGCAACATTAAGGGTGGAAAGATAAATATCAGTTTGAGTTATGAGGGTGAACAGATGGATATTGATTCTTCCAGACAGATTTTAATGTCATCCTCTTCTGGATGCTCAACTAATGTATTTTTAAAGCTGTGTCATATAAAAGACATTAAATGGTTGGAGCAAGTCCAGAGGAGACCACAAAATTGATGGGAGGGCTGGAACCGCTCTGCTGTGAGGGCTGAGAGGGTTGGGATTGTTCAGCCTGGGGAAGAGAAGGTTCCAGGGAGACCTTTCAGTGCTTCAAGAGGCTGATCAGAAAGCTGGGGACAGACTTTTGAGCAGGGCCTGTTATGATAGGGCAGGGGTGATGGTTTGAACTAAAAGAGGGAGACTCAGAAGAGAAGGAAGGACATTTTTATGCTGAGAGTGGTAAGACGTCCCCTAGGCTGCCCAGAGAGAGGTGGTAGCTGCCCCATCCCTGGAACCATTCCAGGTCAGGTTGTTTGGGGCTCTGAGAACCTGCTCTAGTTGCCATGGCAGGGGGGGTTGAACTAGATGAGGTTAGTCCAAACCACTCCATGGTTCTGTGGCCTCCAAAAGGAGGTCCTGGTGCTGCTGCAGAGCTCCTGGATGCCTTCGGGCAAAGGCAGTGCACCTCTGGCCTCCTGCTTTCCTGCCTGCAGATAGAGACAGTGACAGTCCCCAGCCTCCTCTGAGGCCTGCAGATCAGAGCTGCTGCTGGGTGCGTCTCTGGAGCTGATGGATTAGTTTCTCCCAACTGCCTTTGTCCCAGAGCTGCCTGGATCGATAAGTGTCGCCCAGACCTGCTGATCACAGAGTCCACCTACGCCACCACCATCAGGGACTCCAAACGCTGCAGGGAGAGAGACTTCCTCAAGAAAGTTCATGAGACTGTGGAACGAGGAGGGAAGGTACTAGGGGCCTGCTGGAAACCTGGGAAGGGACTTTTTACAAGGGCTTGGAGTAATGGGATGAGGGGGAATGGATTGAAGCTTGAGGAGGGGAGATTCAGACTGGAGAGTAGGAAGAAATTCTTTGTAGTGAGGGTGGGGAGACAGTGGAACAGGTTGCCCAGGGAGGTTGTGGATGTGCCCTCCCTGGAGGTGTTCAAGGCCAGGCTGGATGAGTTCCTTGAGCAACCTGGGCTGGTGGGAGGTGTCCCTGCCCATGGCAGGGGGTTGGAGCTGGATGATCTTGAAAGTCCCTTCCAACCCAACCCATTCTATGACTCTATGGTGCTCTAAGTGATGATCTCTGAGGCTCTTCTTGCCTCTCTAGTGCTCTGTAACCATTAAACTCAGGTACCTGCCTGTGACCACTGCATGGCACTGAAGATGTTCTTGTATTCTTCCATCTGCACTTTATCTAACACTTAATTTTGCCAAGAAGAACCCCAGACAATGAGGTAATAGAGACAGCTAGGGAAAGGCTTTGCTTACAGTCTGCAAAGGTGGAGGATAAAGGCAAAATTAACTTCATTTCCATCTTGGGTACTGAAGGATCCTCTTAGCCATATAAATGCAGAAGCTGAGACCAAGGTGTTAGGCAGGATAGGTGCTGCTCAGATACCACACTGCCTTTTGTTCCAAATCTGCAGAACAAGTGCTGGGGCAGCTCATCTCAACTCCACTGTCACCTAGGAAGGGTGGACCAGATGACTCTTGGGATCCCTTCCAACCATTCTGTGATACTTCTGTGGGGAAATAAAGGCAGTAAAAGGGCATCAGAAAGCAAGAGGGAGCTGAGGGACTTGTTGAGAAGCCACACTGCAGTGCTGTTCCCATGCTGTTGGGGTCTCTCAGACTCTACATCATTCGATTGCAGGTTCTCATCCCAGTTTTTGCCCTTGGCCGTGCCCAGGAACTTTGCATCTTGTTGGAAACCTTCTGGTGAGTGCAGTCCCTTCAGTGTGTGTCCCACCTCCATTTGTCTTCCTCAGGTTGTAGTCCTGGCAGGTTTGTGATTCTTTCATGTTGTGTTGAATCCAAGGATGTTCATCAGTGGTCCTGCCATTTGTGGATTGGTTTTTGCAGCCTCTTATCCATCACTCCTGACTCTGAGCAGTAAAACACAAAGGTGAACCTGCTCTGGCAGGGGACTTGGATGCTCTCTGGAAGTCCCTTCCAACCCCTACCATTGTCTCCTCTAAACATTCAGCATCAACTGTCCTTTAACAAAAATTAATTGCAGCTTTGCCACTTGAGGAGAGGGAGGAGGGAGGAACAAGAAGTAAACTTAAAATAAGGATTGGGTGGAATCATTTTTGTTAGCACAAAGTGCTGCCACTTCATTAAATCTTACAGCAGAGAGATTGATATTTGGAATGGGAATTGTCTGCAGTGGTAGCCACAGGCAGGGTGAGAAGGAGGCTTGGACTGAAGCTGCTCTGTAGGAAGTTGATGCCCAGCCCTGTGCTGTTGCTGTACCCACTGAGAGGAGGCTGTGCACAAAAACACCTTTGGAGGCTTCCATGGCTTTATGGACTTGGATCCTGGCTCTCCATGCTCGTACTTTGTCCCTCACAGGTCTCTTGGAACTATTTTTTTTTTTTTTTTTTTTTTTCTGCAGGGAAAGAATGAATCTGAAGGCTCCCATCTACTTTTCCACAGGGCTGACAGAGAAGGCCAACCATTACTACAAGCTCTTCATCACCTGGACTAATCAGAAGATCAGGAAGACCTTTGTGCAGAGGAACATGTTTGAGTTCAAACACATCAAAGCCTTTGACAGGGCCTTTGCAGACAACCCAGGGCCTATGGTAGGTGGATTTGCAAGGTAAGAGCAGGTGTGGCAGGACAGGGAGCTGGCTTTGTGTCACTGTCCCTTGCTAAGGCAAACCTTAGCATCCTCTGCCCTTTCACAGGTTACACTGGAAGGGACCCTCCAAGGGCATCTTGTCCAGGCCCCCTGCACTCAGCAGGGACATCTCCAACTGGATCAGGCTGCCCAGGGCCACATCAGATCTGCTCTTGAATGTCTCCAGGGGCTGGGTCTCAACGACAGCCCTGGGCAACCTGTTCCAGTGTCTCACCACTCTCGCTGTGCAGAACTCCCTTCTGATGCCTAACCTAAGTCTTCCCTGCTCCTGTTTCAAACCATTGCCTCATCCTTCTAAACAGTCCCTCCCCAGCCTTCCTCTAGGCAACTTTTGAGCATGATGGAACATTATAAAACTGTTCAGTTTCTATCAGAGACTGGATGCTCACAAAATTTTCCTAGAACAGTTCAGCTTATGTGAAAATTAGAATAAAATAGCAAAAAATTCCCCCCTGGAGCTTTGGTGTACTAAAGAAGTGTTCTAGATTGTGTATCAGTGGATGCTCTCCCCACTTGGAGTGTTTCTATATTACAAATGCTGTTAAATTTGTATTCAATATTTTTTTTTTTTTTTAATCATTCCAGGTTGTGTTTGCAACCCCTGGTATGCTTCATGCAGGACAGTCCCTTCAAATCTTCAAGAAATGGGCAGGGAATGAGAAGAACATGGTAAGAAATTGTGTTCTTGATGTGTGCTGATGTGAGGGTGGCACTGACACATTCAGGACAGAGGTTGCAGGAGAGCATTTCCTGAGCACCCAGAGCTAGCTGACACAAGTCCTCTACTGAGCCAGCCCAGGGCAGAGCTCTTTCAAGCTCTGAGTTTTCCTTGCTATGTGTGATGGCAGCAGAGGAGAGGCATCATAGAATGAGTTGGGTTGGAAGGGAACTCCAAAGGTCATCCAGTCCAATCCCCTCCCCTAGCTCAGATTGCTCAGAGCCTTGTCCAGCCTGACCTTCAATGGGACAGAGCCTCAACCACCTCCCTGGGCAACCTGCTGCAGCCTTCCAGCACCCTCATGGTGCAGAACTTGTTCCTTACGTCCAATCTAAATCTGCTCTTCAATTTCAAACCATTGCCCCTGGTGCTATCCTCTGCAGCCTTCCTGTAGCCTCCTTCAGGTACTGGGAGGAAAGCTGGAACCTTATCTCAGACATGGTGATGATGTATTTCCAGAGGTGCTTTGTTAATGTGAAGCTGCTTGAAAGCCACCTGGAACTAGCATGAGACTCTGGAGTGCTGTACGGATTCCAGCAGTTTGCTCTCTCCTTTCCTTGGCTGTTCCCAAGCTACAGAGCAAAGCAAGCAGCTGCCAGGGAGGGAGGGTTGTGTGTGAGATGTTCACACCACAAAGCTCCTCAGCATGATGGCCCTTGTGGTTTGTTACACACAGCCCAGGGGCAGAGTGGGGGCTGTAGTTTGTGAAGAGGTGGTGCTGAGGGACATGCTTTAGCAACAGGCCTGCTAGAGTCAGAGAAGGGTCTTGATGATCTTGAAGAGCTTTTCCAACCAAAGCAATCCTCTAACTGTGCTGCTTCCCCTCTCAGGTCATCATGCCTGGCTACTGTGTGCAGGGAACTGTAGGGCATAAGATTCTGAGTGGACAGCGCAAGCTGGAGATGGAAGGCAGGCAAATAGTAAGTTGGAGTTGCAAGGAGGAGCTTCTGGGGGGAGCTCTGAAGAACTTGTGGTGGTGGTTGGATACCAGGTACTTGTAGTGGGAATGTAGCACACAATGTGGAAAAGAGCCCAGGAACATTTCACTTGGAGCTGGGCTGGGAGTTTTTCCCCTTTACACTGGCAGCAGTGTGTCCCTCTGCCAGGAGACTCTAGCAGGGGCACATTTGTAATGGTTAACAACCAGGCCCCATCAGCTAAAAATGATCCATTTATAAACTGATCCCAACTGACTGTCCTGAAGTGTTGATTTATTCTGGCACAAGTGGGAGCAATGTCATGGAATCACAGAATGGCAGGAGAGGGAAAGGACCTCTAGAGTCCAACCCCTGCCAAGGCAGGATCACCCTGGGCAGTTCACACAGGAACACAGCCAGCTGAGTCCTGAAAGCCCCCAGAGAAGGAGACTCCATGGTCTGATGCTGATCCTGGGAATCAGGGAGAGCTTTTCTGTTCAGCACCATCTTCAGTCTCAGCACACAAGCAGCTCTCGCCTTACTCTCCAGTTTGGGGGTTGTGCTTCCTTCTGTACACTGAACACAGAGGAGCCCTGGGCTGTTTCTGTGCTTGCAGTGGTCCAAAGCAATTCCTGATTCAGCAGGCCTGTGCTTTTCTGCTCCTCCACAGCTGGAGGTCAAGATGCAGGTGGAGTACATGTCCTTCAGTGCCCATGCAGATGCCAAGGGAATCATGCAGCTGATTCGCCAGGCTGAGCCCCGAAATGTTCTCCTGGTCCATGGGGAAGCCAAGAAAATGGAATTTCTGAAGCAGAAAATCGAGCAGGAATTTCGTGAGTACAGTGCTGCCCCTGGGCAGGGAGTGGGGGCAGAGAGACAGCAAAGTTCCCAGCCTTAATCCACTGGGCCTCAGCACAGGCTGCCCAGAGAGGTGAATCCCATCACTGGAGAGGCTCCAGAGCCACTGAGGAGTGGTTGGACTGGATCTTCCTAAAGGCCTTTTCCAACCCAAATGCTTCCATGATTCTGTGGAGTTAGGCATGAAGTAACTTGGAGGAAACCAATACCCATCCCCTACCTGAGCATGTGACAGCCATGCCATGGTACTGCCCAGTGGGACTTGAAGTGAAAGCTGCTTTGTTGTATCAAACAGTTCAGCACTTAATGAATTAGCATTTCTTTAGAGTCCTAAAAGAAGCAGAGGCCTGCAGGGTGCACTTGAAAGTGTAAATTAGCAACTTCTCTTCATTAAGAATTCTTTTCTGGAGCTCATTCCTCTTAAGTCCTTGGAAACAGCTCTGGAAATGAAGAGTTGAGCCTGGCTGGTACCTTAGCAGCTGCAGCTTTCGTTGCAGTCCTTTGTTACCCAGCAGCCTGCAGGCAGTTCTCTTACCTTGATTTGTTAGCTCTTCCCCCTTCCAAGCAGCTCAGTGGAGGGGTTTGAGGGTGGTTCTGGTGAGGATGTTGGCCTGAAGCCTGAGCAGCAGTTCTGCTTTTCAGCCTCTTTCAGATCTCTGCTGTCCACTTTCAGCAGAGTTACTAAACCTCTCCTCCTGCCCTCACAACAGCTACAGCTGGCTGCTGCCAAAATCACAGCACCCAGGGGCACTGCCTGGGGGTGGAGTGAGGCTGGGTGGGGAAGTGCCCCTGCAGCTCTCCTGACAGTGGTGGTTCCCCTTGCAGATGTCAGCTGCTACATGCCTGCCAATGGAGAGACCACAACTGTCTTCACCAACCCCAGCATCCCAGTGGACATATCCCTGGGGCTCCTGAAGAGAGAAACAGCACTAGGTGAGACACTGCCAACCAGGAGCTTCATCTTCTGGACCCTGTGTGGTAGAGGGCTGGAAATGGTGTGGCAGGGCCAGTGGTGGCAGTGGGGACCCAGGGCAGTGCTCCCTGGGACAGAACAGGTTGGGGCAGCATGGAGGGGTTGAGAGCAGCCTGGGAACTGAAGCAGCTCCTGTGCTGTGCCTGCCTGCAGTGGTGTTTAAAACCAAACCACCCCCACTGCTCATTGCCCACCATGAAAACAACCTCCAAGGCTGCTTTTTACAAGCTGGAATTACTTTGCTAGATCCAGCTTAAAATAATCTAAACCCTCTCCAAGCAGGAGGTGACAGGGGAAGAGAGGCAGATGTTCTGTGTTACTAAGCATGGCTGATGAGGAGAGCTCTGATCAGGGTTTGAGCACCACACAGCTTACTGGAGATGGAAATCTTAGTCTCTGAACACCAGCAAGGACTCAGAACTCCAGCCTATGAAGTTCTCTAGCAGCTGGGACCTCAGCAGGGATTCAAGTCCAGTCTATTGAGTCCTCTAGCAGTTGTCTGGTGTGGTAAGAACATCACCATTAACCACATCACCTTTCTCTTCCCTTGGCCTTGGCTTATGTCTCTTACCAGATGTGAAGAAGCCACAGCTGATGCATGGCACATTGATGATGAAGGACAATGTGAGTAAAAATGTCTTCTGTTTGTCTTGTCTCCTCTGTGTGTTGTCATCACTCAAATGGAGTTCTGGGTGAAGGAGGAACTGAAGAGGAGCAGCCCTGGGAAGGTCAATCTGTCAGACAGACCTTAGCTGGTCACTTGTCTTCACTGATGTCTTTACCACCTCTCGGGAACCTCTCTTGCTCTTCAGGAACAAAACTAGAAAGGAGTAGATTCAGATTAGATGTTAGGAAGAAATTCCTTCCCATGAGGGTGGTGAGACACTGGCACAGGTTGCCCAGGGAGGTGGTGGAAGCCTCATCCCTGGAGGCTTTTGCAGCCAGGCTGGATGTGGCTGTGAGCAACCTGCTGTGGTGTGAGGTGTCCCTGCCCATGGCAGGGGGGTTGGAACTGGATGCTCCTTGAGGTCCCTTCCAGCCCTTAACAATTCTGTGATTCTGAGCACTGGATTAGTGGGAGGTCAGGGCAGTTGAATGGGTGTGGGGAGGGCATGAGGGACAGAGGTTGGGGTCATAACCAAGGTAGTTTGCAAGGCAAGGGGAGGCCCAGGTGTGCTTCTAGTGCAGCAGTTGGCATGGCTGAGGAGGAGCATCTGCTCCACAACCACATCTCAGCACCTACCTGGCACCTTCCTCCCAGCCAGGAGCATGTGTAGCTTGCACCTCCTCCTGCTGCAGTAGGTGACATGCTGGGGGTGGCCAGATGGTTGCCTTTGGGCCTCCAGTGGACCTGCAGTGCTGTCTTCCCTCCCCCATGTCCCCCCATCAGCACATGGCTGGTAGTGTGGATTCCCCACCCCGGGAGCCTTCACCCTGAGCCCTGTGGCTGCTGTGGTTGGAAGTGGATGATCCTTTGTGATGGTTACTCACACGGTTACATCCTTGAGGTCCCTTCCAGCCCTAGCCCTTCCCTGACTGTGTCCTTGTCCCTGTGCCCTGCAGAGCCTCCGGCTGCTGTCCCCCGAGCAGGCCCTGAAGGAGCTGGGGCTGGCGGAGCATCAGCTGCGCTTCACCTGCCGCGTCCACATCCAGGACCCGCGCAAGGAGCACGAGACCGTGCTGCGAGTCTACAACCACCTCAAGGGGCAAGTCCTCCTGCAGCTGGGCTGCCTGCTCCCCCCAGGGACAGAGCTGACTTCAGCAGGGTTAGGGTAGGCCAAGCCCACAGTTGCTAGGAGCAGATTCTCTGTAGCCCAGAGGGTACAGCAGCTCCAGATTGCACCTGCAGAGCAGTGGGCACACTGCAGGAGCAGAGGCTGGGGGTGGGCAGCCTGCAGCCTCATGGTTTTGCCAGGCTGGAGCAGGCCACCTAAAATCATAGAAGGGTAGGGGTTGGAAGGGACCCTCTGGAGATCGAGTCCAACCCCCCTGCCAGAGCAGGATCACCTAGGCCAGGCCCCCCAGGAATGCATCCAGGTAAGGTCTTGCAAAGTCTCCAGAGAAAGGGACTCTGCAACCTGCTCCAGGGCTCCCCAGCACTCTCACACCAAGGAGGTTTCTCCTCATGTAGAGGTGGAAGCTCCTGTGTTCCAGTTTGTGCCCATTGCCCCTTGTCCTGTCACAGGACAGCACTGCCAAGAGCCTGGCCCCTTCTCCTTGGCCCCCCACCCTTCAGCTGTCCATAACCATTGCTAAGGTCATTGTCCCTGTTGGTCTGTGGGGGTTCAGAGACACAGGGGTGAGCCACCCTTCAGAGGCATGCTTGTCCCACCCAAAATCACTCCCAGCTCCTCTCTTACCAGGGTGTTGAAGGATTATTCTGTGCAGCATCTGCCTGATGGGTCGATAACAGTGGAGTCCATCCTCATCCAAGCCACAGCACACTCAGAGGATCAAGGAACCAAAGTCCTGCTCGTGTCCTGGACCTACCAGGTAGGAATCCTCAAAGACATTTCCAGTCCAAACCTGTGCTGCAGGGGGGGTTGCTGCTCTGAGGGTGAGCCTTCATCACTCTGGCTCTACAGTCACTGGAGTGGAAGAGGAGGAGGGGAGTCACTGCCAGCTGCTTCACCAGCTTAGATTTGGTGCAAATCCTTCTCTTCTGAGAGAGGTTTTTTCTGGGACCACTGAACTCCAGGCAGATGAGGGCCTGAGCAGCCTGGGCTGTGGCAGATGTCCCTGGCAGGTGGTTGGAACTGGATGATCTTTGAGGTCCCCTTCCACCCCCACCATTCTATGACTCCATGATGTGATTACTCTTACTATAATTAGTTAGGTCATTTTCTCTCCAGCTGTCTCCCTGCTGCCATCAGGGGTTGAGATGTTTTACACTGCACTTCTTAGGTGTAAAATAAACACCAAGCAGAAAGCCAACCCCAAACACAGCCATTATCTTTTCTCCCCTTCAACCCTCTACTTCCCATGGCTGTATTTTGACCTCATTTCCTTCCAGCATTCCAGTACCTTCCTGAGAGCAAAGCAAATAAAACCTCAGTGCTTTTTATTCTTTGCTTTCAAGAGAAGCAGTCATTTTCCTCAAAATAGATGCCCACTTTTGGAAGGAACACCCCAAAAATCCATTTTTAAACACTGCTACCATTTTGCTGGGTCTGAGAATCTTTCAGTCTAGTTCTAGGCACAAGAATCCAATTTACTGCCCCAAATGGAAAAATAAATTGCATTTTTTTTCATCCTCTTTCTCTTTTCCCCTCTCTAGGATGAGGAGCTGGGCAGCTATCTGACATCCCTCCTGAAAAAAGGACTTCCACCAAGCAGCTCCTGAGCAAGCAGGCAGAGTGGGGCTGCAGAGAGAGATTCAGAGTTTTATTTTGTTTACATTGTTAAAAGTTTGGGGTTTTTTCTGGGTTTGTTTTAATAAAAGGATGACAGAGTTCATCCAGTTCCTGCAGTGAGAGCCTGGGCAGCAGCCACCAGCTTGCCCCAAATGGAAACCTGCCCAGGAGCCCTGAGGAGCAGTTTTGAGTTGCTTACACAGTCAGGTACCAGCTGCTCAGGGTTCTTCCTCCCCATAAAGCTTCAGCAGAGCTTTCAAAGCTTCACAATTAAACCACTAAAGTAAACAGAGGCAAGACTCAAACCCCCTACCTGTGTTCTGTACCCAGCAGAGTGACTTTTAATCACCCCTCAGTCAGAGCTGAGGCTGTAAGGAAGCTGCACTCCTGCCTGCAGTCTCCAAACAGTTCTCTCCCTTTCTCCAGAGCAGAAAGAGTTGTGCTTAGCTGGAAGGAACAGTCCCTGCAGTGCTGGGAGCTTTTTTCCATAGCCTAGAAATGGGACAAAAATAGCAGCTGCACAAAAGGGAAAAGATTAATTTGTTTTAAGACTCCCTCAGAGCCTCTCCTCATCTCCATTTCACAAGTGCAAGACTCTGCACTTGTCTCAGCCAGCTCAGGAATTGTTATTTTTAGTATGCTAGAGAAGTTTGTTGCAGGTTTGGTTGGCTTTATGACTTTTTTTTTTTTCCCCCCACTGACGCTCAGGAATTCCTCCAAGCAAAAAGCAAAACCCAGCATCAGAAACAGGTCTCCACTCAGCCTGATTTGACCTGCATGCAGCATTGGAGGCAGGCCAGGCCCCTCCTAACACATCTACCACCACCACAGCCACCAGCACAAAGCCTCAGCTCCAGCACAATGACTTCAGCTCTCCTGGTTTGCTTCCTACATCCCTCCTCCACTGCTGGAGTGCTTTACTGGTTGGCTTTAGCTGCTCAGCACAGCCTCCCACACTGCTCCCCTTCCTTACCAGCTGATTGCACCTTTGCTTTCCACACTCCAAGGCCCCAGCATGCTCCTCACCTCTGCTGCTTGGTATCCAAACCTCTTCCCTCCTGTCTTCAACCAGAGTGGCATCTGCTGCCCTCAGAAAAGGGGTAGAGGCTGCAGTGTCCATGGTGCAGAGAGAAATTAGTGCACAGGATGAAGGCACACAGTCATTTGGCTCCCCACACCACCCTGCCACAACAATCCTGCTCCCTCCTTTAAGCTCCAACGCACTTCCAAGTCCAGTAGCTCAGCACAACCTGAGAACTCAACCACCTGCTGCAGGGCCAGGTCCCAGGGGCACTTTCAGCCTAAATTCTGCACATTTGGCAATGGAAAGGGGGGGACAGGACTCTACAAGGGTGTGTAGTGATGGGACAAGAGGGAAGGGACTGAAGCTGGAAGAGGACAGATACAGATTGGAGCTGAGGAAGAAATTCCTTCCAGTGAGGGTGGGGAGACACTGGAACAGGTTGGCCAGGGAGACTGTGGCTGCCCTCTCCCTGGAGCTGTTCAAGGCCAGGCTGGATGAGGCCTTGAGCACCCTGGGCTGGTGGGAGGTGTTCCTGCCCATGGCAGGGGTTGGAACTGGATGAGCTTGAAGGTCCCTTCCAACCCAACCCATTCTGTGGATCTGTGAATCACAGAATGTTAGGGGCTGGAAGGGACCTCCTGAGATCATTGAGTCCAACCCCCCTGCCCCAGCAGGCTCCCCTGGGGTTCAGCACAGCACCACAACTGGGCACACCTCATTCCCTGTGAAACCAACCCTGTGCCCTCTCCCTTCTGTTCTGATCCCCTCAGTCTCCTGTGCCAAGAGGCCAGGAGCAGAGCTGCACTTCACAACGTCTGGGGGTGGTGTGGGAAGGAAGAGAACAGCCTGGCTCTGGAAGCAACAATCACATCCTCTTGAGTCAACCCTTGGCTTTGCAGTAGTTTGTCAGCCAGCCCAGTGGTTCTCTGGTGACTCTGATAACCCTCAAATGATGATAAGCTCCTTCCAAAGCCTCTTGTTTCCCAGGGTAGAAGAGGTGGCCACTCTCAGCAGCTGTGGGGCTCTGTTAACACAAGAGAAGAGATGAAATAGGTCAGAGAATTGTGTTTAGATCACAAAAAAAAAAAAAAAAACAGAGCTGCAGAGTGGAAGGGGTTGTGCCAGCTCCTGCAGTGACTGCCCCCAGGGCTTGTGTGACCAGAGGAGCCTGAGGGTCCTGCACAGGCTAAACACTTGGATTTCTCAGCTTCCAAACTTGCCTTAGTTGATGTCCAGCTTGAATCCATGTGCACACAGAGGCAGAAGGCCTGTGCTGAGGCACAGCTCAGGAAGCCAATCAGTGGCTTCCCAAGAAGAGCCCTTATTTGGCTGTGGAATGTAGGCAGAAAGTTAGTGAACCCAGCTGGCAAAGAGTGTTACCCCCCAGGGAGAGAACACAGGATCCCTCCAAACTAGGGAAAAGCCAGGCAGGGCTGCCCTGCTCCACTGGCAGTGCAGGCAGGGGCAGGAGCTGCTTGCTCCCAAGTAACCCTTTGCTGCTTCCCAGAGCAGAGCCCTGTGTCCTACCAGCCCTGCAACTAAACAGAAGGAGCCCAGAACACCAAGGCACACAAACAGTGGCACCAGGAGCTCTGCAGGACTGTCAGGAAACACAGCTGGTTGATAAAAAATATCAGATAATGACTCAGGTTGGAAGAGACCCCAGAGATCATTGGCTCTAACCTCCCCACCAGGGGCAGGGACAGCTCTCAGCTAGACTTGGCTGCTCAAGGCCTCATCCAGCCTGGCCTTGAACACCTCCAGGGAGGAGGCAGCCACAACCTCCCTGGGCAGCCTGTTCCAGAGTCTCACCACCCTCCTACTGAGGAGCTTCTTAGCTCCAGTCTAACTCTGCTCTTCCTCAGCTTCAAACCATTCCCCCTTGTCCTGTCTCTAGCCCCCCTGATGAAAGGTTCACCCCATGCTGCCTTGGCCCTGGCTGGAAAAGTGTCAGGTTTCACAGGTTTGGTTGCAAAGAAACAGCTGAAAGGTGGCTGCTGAACTTACTTTGAGCAGGTCAGACGATTCCATCTCCAGGGGGTTTGTTTCCATCTATCTGCTGCAGCTTGTAAGCACAGGAGGCCTCCCCCAGATTCTGGTCACAGATGGTGTAGACCATTTTAGACCTGAAGCAGAGCCTGAAGTTGAAGAGCCATGGTTTGCTGGAGGAGCTGAAGTAGTAGAGGAGTGGGTTAAGGCAGCAGTTGAAGCTCACCAGGGCCAGGGTGACCCTCCTCATTTTGTAGATCAGGTTGGTGAAGGCCTGGTTCTGGATGAGCTGCACTCTCACTAAGAAGTGGAGCAGGTGAGTGAGATGGTAGGGGACAAAGCACAAGGTACAGATGCCCAGGATGGTGTAGATGGTCCTCAGGGCCTTCCTCTTGCGGGTGCTGTGTTTGATCTGGGAGATCTTCCTGGCAATGAGAGGGTAGCTGACCAGAATGATGGAGAAGGGCACCAGGAAGCCGAAGACCAAGGCCAGGACGTTGTAGGGAGCCATGCGGCCGGTCCAGCTGCTCACAGGGAAGTTCTCAAAGCAAGCTGTAGTGTTCCTCACCCCACTGTTGTGGAGAGGACCTTCCAGGATGAGTGGAACTGTGACACTCAGAGCCAGCAGCCAGAGGGCTGTGACCACCAGCAGGTAATGGATGGCTTTGATCTGGAGGTAGGTGAAGGGGTGCAGCACTGCCACATAGCGATCCAGGCAGATGCAGGTGAAGAAGGCAATGCTCAGGTAGATGTTGATGTAGTACAAGGTCCCTGTCACCCTGCAGGCCATGTCACCAAAGATCCAGTCGTTCCAGTTCAGGTGGTAATGGATTTTGAAGGGCAGCACACAAATGAACAAGGTGTCCACCAGAGCAAGGTTGGTCATATAGAGAGAGGAATGAGAGCTGTGCTTCACCTGGCAGGAGAGCAGGTACAGAGCTGGGATGTTCTCCAGCAGCCCCAGCACAAAGACAATGCTGTAGATGGCAGGAAACAAGGAGTACTGGAAGTCTGCTTCCAGAGGAGGCTCTGAACTGCCATTGGCCACTGTGGAGACTCCTTCAGTCCAGGAAATGTCTGCCATGACCTCCACTGGAGTGCTGAGCTGTCCAACACGGAGTACAAGTCTTAAAGCCACCTCTTACCCCAGGAGGCTCTTGAGTTTTAAGTTCATCTCAGGTGGGTTAAGAGCCAAAGCCACACAGCTGAGTGATGCTGGGTCTGCTGAAGCCTCCTCAGAGCTCTGTATCCTGGTGGCAAGCAGGGCTGCTGCAAGGGACAAGAAAGCATTTAGGAAGAGCAGCATTGGCAGTTTGCACTGCAGAGGATTTGCTGGCAGCAGGATCCCTACCAGGTGACAATACTGATGTAAGAGGTAGCAATTCCCTGCCCCCCAAACCAGGCAGGTGGAAAGCTACAGCTCTGGGTGGGGATGGGCCAGGAGCTGAAGCTGCACATCCTTCCCACCCACACTGCTGCTCCTTAGCTCTGACCTTCATCTGTCTACAAGTGGAAGGGCTTGGTGGGAGCTAGTGGGTGAAGTGACAGCTCCCAAGCCTCCTCTGCAGGCACAGAAGGAAAGCACCACTCAGCTCCAAGCTCTGGTTTGTGTTTGAAAGAGGGGAAAGAGCCACTGCACAAAGACTCCTCTCACATCATGGAAGCAACAAACCACACTCCAGCAGTGCAGTTTCCATCAAATGAGAGAGATCTGAGTGACTAAACCAGACACAAAGCCCTGAACTGAAGCCCCTAAAGGCAGTGGAGAATCTCAACCCTGCCCCAGTGCACCTCATGTGGCTAAGCTGAGCCCCTGAAAGCACAAAAGCACAGAGGCTGTTGGTACTTTCCAAAGCAACCTCTGAAGTCACACTTCCTGCCAGCAGTTGTTTATCTCATCGAGTCAAAAGCACCTCAGATGATAACTGGAAGATGAAAATGGAAAATAAAAGAGAGTTGTTTCACTTGGGTTAGGCAAACCAACAGAGCCGCTTCCATGGGGCTTGCACCTGAGAGCAAAGGCCTTGGGCACACAGAGGACAAGGAGGACAAACCCAGGCACAGCTAAGCCAGGACTTGAAACAATCTTGATCTCAGAGCTCTGCCAGAGCAAGAGCCACTCAACATCTGCCTTTTCTGGTGTAGTGTTGAGAGGGGGAAAAGAAAAGGCCTGAAAAATCCTTCCAGGGGCAGGAGAGGCAAAGGAGACTGAGGAGCTACTGCTCCTCACCAGCCAAGCACAGCACAGACAGCAGCCATGGGCACAGCAGCTAACAGCTCCAGAACAAACACTGTCCCAAGAGTCTAGAGAAGCTAAACAAGAGTTTCTGTGTGCTTAGTGCTGACTGGGAGGGGGCAAAGCAAGTTTTGCTACAAGACTGTAGCAAACCAGATCCCTGGCTTGTAAGGCCTTGTGTGCTTGTAAGGCCTCACAAGTGCACAGAAGCTGCTTCCGCCATCAGATGATGTTAATTTAATGTCCTTTCAGCACCTGTAGTCTCACTTTATCCCCTAAATCCCTCCCCATCTGAAACAGGATCCCAAATAAAATAATTTAGGAGGGCTGGACCACCTTCCCTATAGGGACAGGCTGAGGAGAAGAGAAGGAGACCTTAGAGCAACCTTCCAGCACCTGAAGGTGGCTACAGGAGAGCTGGGGAAGGACTCTTTACAAGGGTTTGTAGGGACAGGATGAGAGGGAATGGATTGAAGCTTGAGGAGAAGAGTGGAGAGTAGGAAGAAATTCTTGGCAGTGAGGGTGGGGAGACACTGGAACAGGTTGCCCAGGGAGGCTGTGGTAAGACAGAATTCTGTAGATTCATAGAATGGGTTGGAAGGGACCTTAAAGCTCATCCAGTTCCAACCCCCTGCCATGGGCAGGGACACCTCCCACCAGCCCAGGTTGCTCAAGGCCTTGAACACCTCCAGGGAAGGAGCATCCACAACCTCCCTGGGCAGCCTCTTGCAGTGCCTCACCATCAGTGTGGTCACCATCAGCATGGTGAGGTTGAATTCTAACCAGAAGTTTGAAACCATTTGCAGGACCATCACCAGCAGCTGGTTTTGCACTGTGACTATTAAAAAAACAAAACAAAACCAACCCAGCCCAAACCAGCAGCACTTAGCTTGGCTCCACACCCCAACAGCAGGAGCATTTGGGTTGGTTTTCTGCCCTGGAAAGATAAATGTAGTTGGAAGTTAACTTACCAGAGCTCAGATCTCAATCTCCCAAGCAAAAGCAGCAGCTGAGTGCAGTTGGCTCTCCACAGAGTCCTCACAGCTACCAGGTCCCTGCTCTGCTCTCCTGCACTTAGTTTGTCACCAGAGCAAGCAGCCCTGCAGGTCACACTGCAGAGCTCTCCCACACTGCTCTGCAGAGAAACCACAGGAAGCAGAGATCAAAAGCTGTCACTTACAGAGCACTTGCCCTGGCAGCAAACTGTGCCCCCCAGTCTGGGGAGGGAGCAGAGCACACAGCCAGCACTTGCTTTAGATCTCTCCATGCATCCCCTGCATGGGGGAGGCAGAATGCTCCCACCCAAAGCCACCCTTCAGCACCTCCAGCCTGTCCTGCCCTCCAGTGCCAACAGCTGCAGAGCAAGACCTGCCCCTGGGGAGCCAGGCAGCAGTGCTCCAGCCTCAGACACTCCACAAAGGGCATGGAGCTGCTCTCTCACTTCCCCTCAAAAGAAAGAACAAAGACTTTGCTCCCAGTCCCCTTCAGCCAACCACTGTCTAGAGACCTGGAGGCACCTTGGGGGTTGGCACAGATGGAGAAGCCTCAGAGCCTGTGCTGGACAATCACAGCCTCCCCCCGGGCACCTACCCAGCAAAGTTGCACCAGAAAAGCACAAGCAGGCTCCATGCTGGCACCACAGCAACTTCCACTCTCCCATGGTGGAGCCCCAGGACTCCTCCAAGACTCTGTCATCTTCTTTGGGAAGCAGCAGTCAGCCAGCACACCCCATGGGAAGGCAGAGAGGAAGCAGAAGCATCTTGCCTCTCCTTGTCCTGCTGCCACACCTGGTACCTGGAGCAGAGTGGGGAAGAGATGCATCAATTCTCATGAGGGGACACCTAGCAGGGGGCTGCCCTTGCATTCTGCAGCATCACTAACTCCATCCCCACTGCCCAAGGCAAGGGTGGCTGTAGGGGAGCTCCCAAAACACTGCTGCCTCCCCCTCTGCCTACCTCCTGGCTCTCCACCACACAAACAGAAACTTAAACCACAGCCTCTCAAGAGGTTCAGATTCTTCCTTTCCCAGTCTGACTGTGCCAGTCAGCATCACTTTGAACTGCCACCTAACACAGAACATCCTCTTACCACATCAAGTGGGCTGGCTGCTCTGCCAGCCAGGTTTTCTTGGTCATTCTCCTCTCCTGGACAAAGAGGAGCTGAGTGCTGGTGGTGCCAGCCACCTCAGCTCCCACTGCAGGGCTGTTTAAGCCATGTGTTGTTCCATCCTCTGTAACCTGCCACTGACACTCATTTGATAACCCAAACAGAGAGTTTCTGGTGACATTCATCAGAAAAAAAAAACAAACAAAAAACAACCAAGTCCCCAGAGTGTGTTTTGTTACCTTGGAGCAGAGGAGCCTGAGTGCTGCCCTCATTGCTGGGGGTAAAGATGTGCAGGGCTGGAGCCAGGCTCTGCTCAGGGATGGCCAAGGACAGCACAAGGGGCAGTGGCTGCAAGCTGGAGCAGAGGAGGTGCCACTGGAACACAAGGAAAAACTTTTTCACTGTGAGGGTGCTGGAGCAGGCTGCCCAGAGAGGTTGTGGAGTCTCTGGAGACATTCCAAACCCAGCTGGATGTGCTCCTGTGTGACCTGCCCTGGGTGCTCCTGCTCTGGCAGGGGGGTTGGACCTGGAGGATCTCCAGAGGTCCCTTCCAACCTCTACCATTCTGTGACTCTGATCAGGCTGAGCCACTCACACTGTGGCTCCTGTGCTGCCAGCCCAGGCTGTGCCCATTGAAACAGCCTCTAAGTGCCCTCAAAGGAACTCTGCTCTGGGACATCCCAAGGGCAACAGAGCTGACTTTGTAGCAGGGAACAGCATCCTGTGAAAGCTGCTACAGTTCAGTGAGAGAGTGACTGCTGATGAGGAGAGGAAATGGGGAGCACTTTCAAAGGCTGCTCCTGTAAGTCACTGCCTCAAACAGTGACAGCTGTCCCTTGCACTATGCTGTACAAAGGCAGGGTTAGAGAGGGGCACAGAAGAAATGCTCCATTCTCCTCCAGTCTAAGCCTCTATCCCTCACACACACCAGAGAGAAGGGAAAAAAAAAAAAACCCTAAACCAAACAAAACCAAACCATAAAGCCCAAGCCCCACTCCTTCCTCCTCCTGTTTGAGACGCAGGCACCGGAATTTCAGGGAAAAAAAAAAAAAAAAAAAAAAAAAGAGAAGGAATAAAGCAGTTGTCTGAAAGCAGCATGGAGTTGTTCTTCCTTTCCCCTTGGCAGTCTCAGAGGGCAGGAAGAAATGATAGGAAGAGGCCTACAGCCACAGCCAATGATTTTTATTGAGACAAGACCCTGGATTGTGTAAAGAGCACTTGGCAAAGCTCCATCCAACCTCCACAACAAGAGTCCTTTCAGGCATGGTTGTATCTCACAGAGCTGCTATTCTCCTGGGGCAATTGGAGGGTTCAGATCTGAGAGGAGGAAAGGAAAAAGGAAAACATTGATGTAAGGGGGGGGGAAGCAATCACCTGAAAGCACCCACAGGCTGTGGCCTTCATTTCCCACCTGGGCTCCCTCCATGCTGGCACAGGAGGGAGCCAGCACCAAGAAGCATCTTTGCAAGGCCAGGCCAAGTGCTCAGTGGCAGCTAAGCTGCTTGCACTGCTCTTCAATGCCTCCCTCTCCCTTCTGTCTCCTTCAAGCCCCAGAGAGAGCACTGCCTGGAGCATTCTCTGGTGTGGGAGCTGAGGAGCTGTAGGTCCCAGCATGTAAAAGAAGCCTGTGGGGAGTGCTGCTGCTCCCTGCAGTGTTAGATCTGAGTCCTCCAAGCAGGTCTCCCCTGCTCTCACCTACCTGCTTCACTGTATTCCACTGACTTCAGGAAGAGGCCAGTTGGAGGAGCCATGGCACTGGGGGGAAGAGCTCGAGCATCCTTCCTCTCCAGCAGCTCCTTGATGTGGTGAGGTCTTAACCTGCCCTGGCCAACTGCAACTAGAGTCCCAACCATCCTTCTGACCTGGAGAAAAAAGCAAAAGCAGCAGAGAACACAGGTTAGGAGCTGCCCTTGTAAAGGTTAAATGGATTGGGGGATCCTGTCTGGAGTCCTGCACACAGAGTTACTACTGATGGCAAGTCAGAAACACAGAGTTCATAGATGTAGGGAATGGGTTGGGTTGGAAGGGACCTTCAAGATCCTCCAGTTCCAACCCCCTGCCACAGGCAGGGACACCTCCCACCAGCCCAGGGTGCTCAAGACCTCATCCAGCCTAGCCTTGAACACTTCCATGGAGGGGGCAACCTCCCTGGGGCACCCACAACCTGTTCCAGTGTCTCCCCACCCTAAGAATTTCTTCCTAATCTCCACTCAAAATCTCTCCTGCTCACTTTCTGCTTCCTCCCTCCAACTAAAGACATTATTCTGATGAGATGAGGACCTGAAGCACAATGATCTCCAGCTACACAGCACTGCCTTGGAGCAAGACTTGTTCTCATCATATGTGGGCAGAAAGCTGCACAGAGGATGGGTTCTGTCTCAGCAGCAGCAGCACAGCACCCACACATCTGCCTGTGGCAGGAAGCTCCCAGGCTTGCTGGAAGGGCTGAGCTGCCTCTTAACACATAACCAACTCTGTTTCCAGGCTGGGGGGACTGTGTAGGGGCTTGTTTCTATCTCAGAAAACCCAGAAAGTAAGAGGAGAAAAAAAAAAATAATCACCTAAGCAAGACAGCCCACAAGGCAACATCCCCCACCCTGAGCAGCAAACTGCCATTTCTAACACCTCTGCCTGTCACAGCTTCCCTTCCACCCATCCCACTCAGCACCTCCAGACCTGGGGGCTCAGCACAAATTTCACACCACAGAGCTCACCTCCTGCTTGAACACCCTCACACTTCAGCATCCTCTTGCCTGAAGAACCCTTTCCTCCTCTACCCCTAGCAGACAAGATGCCAGAGGAGGGACAAGGCTTACCCCTGCCAATGCCACCTGCACACCAGATGCTAGCTCCCTCCTGTGTGCTGGCTTCACTGCTCTCCACCCCTGCCATGAGCTGAAGGCACTGAGCACTCATCCTCCTGGTACTTCTTAGGTCAAGGCAGCCTCATGAATCATGGAATAGTCAGGGTTGGAAGGGACCTCAAGGCTCAGCCAGTTCCAACCCCCCTGCCATGGACAGGGACACCTCACACTACAGCAGGTTGCTCACAGCCACATCCAGCCTGGCTGCAAACACCTCCAGGGATGAGGCTTCCACCACCTCCCTGGGCAACCTCTGCCAGTGTCTCACCACCCTCATGGGGAAGAACTTCTTCCTGACATCCAATCTGAATCTCCCCATTTCTAGGTTTGTTCCATTCCCCCCAGTCCTATCATTGAAACACCAGCTGTTGAGGAACAACTGACAAGTAAGAGCCCCTCAGCTGGTGCCAGAAGTGCCCTCAGCACTCCTAGAGAGAGTTATCCACAGGTGATTAGCTACTTCCCATGGGCACCAAGAAAGCTTGTGCAGGAAACAAGGGAAGCAGCCCAGATCCTTGACATCTGTTGTTTTCCCCATCCCTCACTAGAGGTCATTGTATGCTGGGCCTTGAGCTTTGATGTCTCCAGCCTGGGAGTCAGTGTAAATGCAGGCTGATGGCAGCATCTGAAGCAGCCCCATGCTTGGTGCACCCAGGTTTTGGGGCTGTTTAACCTCTCTCCCTACTACAAACCATCCAGCTGTGAGGACTTTTCCTAGCAGCTCTGTGAGGGGAGACAGGAGGTCCACCTAGTTTGGTCTTCTCTTTATGGCAGAGGGTTAGATGCTCAGGTTGAGGAGTGCAGGTCCAGGCTGAAGAGCCTGCTCCTGGTTCCCTACATCCTGACAGCTCCCTGGACAGCAGCTGCTGCCAGCAAGGGTCAGAGAGGCTGAGCTGAGGGTGAGTGATCCCTCTGCACATTTCTGCTCTACCAGGCTGCATGGGGTCCCAGCATTTTCTCCTTGTCACAGGAGCATCTGATGAAGCCAAGCCCTGCTGTACATCAAGCCCTCCTCCAGCATCTTGTTGTTCTTCCCTTGCTCAAATCCAGACACCCACTGTCAGAAAGCCTGCAGAGCATTGCTTGGCACAGGATAAAAACAAAGTTGGCTTGTCAAAACAGAATAAAAAACATAGCTGCTTGCTGTTCCCACAAAAGCCCCTCTCTCCCTCTCCTCCACAAAACAAGCCCTGCTCCTGCCTCTTCTGTCTCCAGAGGGTGACCATGGCCAGGACAGGCAGGCAGGGAACAGCCAACTCTTTCCTAACAAGGTGATCCATTAAGTAGTGCAGAGAGCTGCTCCCCTGAGGACAGCAGAAAAAAAAAAACACCACCACCCAACACCCACTGGAGTTGTTTCAAGGCAAACAGTGGAGAGCAGACAGCATGGCAGAGGGAAAGATCCTGCAGTCATGCCTGCAGAGCTGAATCAGGTCTTCCCATCTCTCCCCTGCACAACCCTGAGTATTATTTTCATGCTCCAAAGCCAGAAAGTAAAATTCCAGGCAGTTTTTGTTGGGCCCAGTGCCATCCAGCAGAGCAAGAACATATGTCTGTTGGGTTTTACCACTCAGACTGCAAAGACAAAGATTGCAGAAAACAAAACTTTCCAACCTCCCACACGACTCTGTGACTTTGGGCATTCATTTTAGACACAATCTTCAGAGATTCTGCCTGCACCAGATCAAACACAGAGCAGAGGACCTCACCTCTCTGATGCTGTGTGTGTCACACAGCTCTGGCACCAGCTCTGCAGGGATGCAAACAATCATAGAACCACAGAATTGGCAGGGTTGGAAGGGCCCTCAAGGATCATCCAGTTCCAAGCCCCCTAGCCATGGGCAGGGACACCTCCTGTGATATTTAAGGGCACTAAAACCTTCAACCTGCACCAAATCCTGCACTGTTAAATCACAACTGAGGCAGTGACATAGAATCATAGAATAGTCAGGGTTGGAAGGGACCTCAAGGCTCAGCCAGTGCCAACCCCCCTGCCATGGGCAGGGACACCTCACACTACAGCAGGTTGCTCACAGCCACATCCAGCCTGGCTGCAAAAACCTCCAGGGATGAGGCTTCCACCACCTCCCTGGGCAACCTGTGCCAGTGTCTCACCACCCTCATGGGGAAGAGCTTCTTCCTAACATCCAATCTGAATCTCCCCATTTCTAGTTTTGCTCCATCCCCTCCAGTCCTATCACTCCCTGACACCCTAAAAAGTCCCTCCCCAGCTTTCCTGTAGCCCCCTTCAGATCCTGGAAGGCCACAAGAAGGTCTCCTCAGAGCCTTCTCTTCTCCAGACTGAACAACCCCCACAATGCTAAGCTGCTCAATAGCTCCAGAGACAGCAACTCTTTGGTTCTTGGAGGCAAAGTGTGAGCTG
This sequence comes from Indicator indicator, assembly GCF_027791375.1. Taxonomy (NCBI): domain Eukaryota; kingdom Metazoa; phylum Chordata; class Aves; order Piciformes; family Indicatoridae; genus Indicator; species Indicator indicator. The sequence continues at coordinate 2,658,728 of NC_072041.1, forward strand.
AAAGCAGAGCCAGACAGTACCTGTCGGTAAAGAAATGATCTGCTCCTGAACTTCAGCTCCCAGAACTCCAGGCCCCTAAAGAAAGCAACAGAAAGAACATTTAAAACTCACATTTCAATGGCTCTGCTCCCCACAAGAGAAATACAAACCACAGGTGGATGTGAGTAGAATGAATAAGGAGCTGCACAGCCCCAAATTAACCTGAACCAGCATCAGGATCTTTTGGACACCAGATGCAGGCTGCTCAGCTGGGCTGAAACAATTCCTGCTCTCTGGGTGCCCAGCTTTAGGGGGCTTGATCTTCCTCACACATAACCATTCAAACTAAAGGCAAAGGGCAACATAACAACAAGGTGCAGCTTAGTTCACCTGAGGTACTACTGACCTGAGGAAGGCAGCCTGATGTCTCCTGGAGAAGGGATGAAACACCCAACCACAGCATAGCAACTCCACCATTTCACTTGGAGCTGGCTCAGGAGGTCCTCACAGGCTTTGCAAAATGACTTTCAACCCCCAGCAGTGCCTGCTGTGACACCCACATGCTACTGGAAAGGTCAGGACAAGCAAGTCAGGGCAGACAGGCCTGAGGAATCCAGCCACAGCACTGCCAGTGCCAGCTCCAACCCCTCTGCTCCCCCTGCTCCCAAGGAGCCCAGTAAGGGCTGCAGCAATGGGGATCAGCTGTGAGAAAAGCTCAGCTGCAAGGTGTTTGTGTGGAGGGTTCAGATGGGCAGAGTGGGGTTATTTGGAACACCTGAGTGCTGAGGAATCCTAGAATGGCTCAGGTTGGAAGGGACCTCAGAGACAATTGGCTCCCCACCATAGGCAGGGACACCTCTCAACTAGACTCAGCTGCTCAAGGCCTCATCCAACCTGGCTTTCAACACCCCCAGGGAGGAGGCAGCCACAGCCTCACCACCCTCATACTGAAGAGCTTCTTCCTCAGCTCCAGTCTGACCCTGCTCTGCCTCAGCTTCAAACCATTCCTCCTAGGGACATGTGTCCTGTCCCTAGACACCTTCATGAAAAGTCCCTCTGCAGCCTTCCTGCAAGATCCCTTCAGGTACTGGAAGGCAGCTCTAAGGTCCCTCTGGAGCCTTCTCTTCTCCAAGCTGCACAACCCCAGCTCCCTCAGCCTGTCCTCACAGCAGAGGTGCTCCAGTCCTTTCCCTGGCACAGGAGACAGCTCTTGGGAGCCATCAAAAAGAGGTGAAGCAAGGACAACACCATCCATGAACACACACACAGGGCAACAGGGCAGGGCTAGCAGGAAGAGAAACAGAAATAAGCACTGCAGGGAGCAGCCACAAGCTGTTTGCTCTCTGGATTTATAGATAAATCACTGCTTTTAGCCCTGTTGGCATATGCAGAGGCAGCTCCTGCCCCCAGATTCCTCTTTCTGTCAGGAAGTGACAAAGTTTCTCTCCCTCACCCCCAGTCTGCTCCCCCCACAGCTCAGTGCACTCACTCTGCAGACATGTGCACTGCTACACACATGCACAAACACTCAGCACATGGAGGCCAAGGCTCAGCTCAGCTCTTCAGCAAAGCACAAGACACAATTCCTTCTAAGAGGGTTAACCCCCCTCTCATCACACTGCACAGAATCATAGAATGGTAGAGTTTGGAAGGGACCTCTGAAGACCATCCAGTCCAACCTCCCTGCCTGAGCAGGGTCACCCAGGGCAGCTCACACAGGAACACATCCAGGCAGGTTTGGAAAGTCTCCAGAGAAGGAGACTCCACAACCTCTCTGGGTAGCCTGCTCCAGGGCTCCAGCATCCTCACAGTAAATAAGTTTCTCCTCATGTTGAGGTAGAACTTCCTGGGCTCCAGCTTCAACCCACTGTTCCTTGTCCTGTTCCCAGGCACCACTGAATGGGGCCAGGCACCTTCATCCTGGCACCCACCCCTCAGATGTTTATAACCATTGATCAGATCCCCTCCCAGCCTTCTCTTCTCCACACTAAACAGCCCCAGGGCTCTCAGTCTTTCTTTGAAGGAAAGATGTTCAAGTCCCTTCATCATCCTCACAGCCTCTGCTGGACCCTCTCCAGCAGATTCCTGTCTCTCTTGAATTGGGGAGGTCAAAACTGGACACAGTATCCCAGAACAGAAGGGGAGAAGAACCTCCCCAGACCTGCTGCATGCCCTTTCTTCAGCCAGCATCCTCCTGTCTTGGCTGTCTTGACAAAATAGATGGGTTGAGATAGCTATGAAAAAAAAAAAAAAATCTCTTGTAGCCTTTGAAAGAGAACAAGATATTTTTTTCTTTAAAGAGGGAAACTTTTTCTTGTCAATCTCACAGACAACTTTGCTTACCAGCAAAAAAAAAAAACAATCAACCAAATAAATCCAGCTGCCTTGGCAGCCAGCACCTTCAAATGAATAATACATATCCTGCTGGAAAACAGGTGACAGAGCAAATCACTCCCTAGGAATATGTGATGGGGCTGAGACTCCGAACACATCCCTGCATTCAAAAGCAGTCGGTCTGGATGGGACACTAAGTCCACTTCCACTGTTGCTGAGCAACTGAGTTTGATGGACAGAATGGTTTGAACAGTCAGCCTTTGAAACAGACAAGTGGTCAATTCAGCAGATTGGTTTCAGCTCAGACAGGAAGGAAAGAATGAGGAAGAAAAGCTGCATTATTTGACTAAGAGACCATGGTTTATCATTCTACAGATTCCACCCTCAAACAGAAAATAAACCTCCTCAGATTAGGCTAAAAGAATAAATAATTACAACCTCCCCCCCTCCTATTTATAAGCTTTTTACTGCTATCCCAGCCCTTTGATTGCAGGAAGAGTTCATCCTGCTTCTGTTTCTTGCACAGGCACTTCAGGCATGTCTGCTGTCTTGTTTGTAGGATGGGCAAACAAACACCCAGCTCCATGGCTGCAACTGTTCCCACAAGGCAGAGTTTTACAGATTAAAAGGAACTAGGACACTGTAATTAAAAGAAAAAAAAACAACCCTGAGTAAACAAACCAAGAAAAAAAAAAAAAGACAACAAAACCAAACCCCAACACCATCTAACCTGTCACTGACCCAAACCTCACCACTTCTCTAGAGCAGGAAGCTCATGGTGGTAGTTACTGCTAACAAAAAGCATCCAAAAGAGAGTTAAAGGCCATTTTTAATGCAGTGAAACTCAGCTTCTCAAAGCCACCACCCTTCAGCCTAAACATTCATTCCATCAATCAATACCCACAAAGTTAGAGAAATAAAACACAACTTTGGCTGTGTGGAAAGCAGAAATAATTCCACCAGCAGCCAGCTTGGTGCTTTTGATCCAGTTTGGAGGTTTGCTTCCTCTCTTGTGAGCTGTTTTTGGCCTTGTGTGGGATGGGTTTGTGCAGCAACTTATGCAAAAATTGGCAATTTCCCTTTTTTAACACTAAAATCAAAAAGAGATTGGTGTTAAAGCTCACAGATGAGTCAAGTGCCAAGAGGAGGCCTGGATTTGGAAGGTAACCTGTTCCATATGCACCTTCAGGTGATCTCCCCAAGAGCATTAACAGTTATTTTCAGGTTGGCTCAGGACTCTCAGCCATAAAGGACAAAGATAATCTTGTGGCTAAAGCATTTCACTGCTACCTGTGTCCCCTTACAGAGGATGGCCAAGCTCTCCATTCAGCAACAGCAACCCAACAACAAACAGCAGGACATGACAGCACTCATTTTCCTCTCCAGCCTTCCTTTTCCCATGGGGGATGGCATTTCTCAGCTGCAAGGTGGGAAGTGCTTACATCTGGCACTAACAGCCCAGGTCCTTGTGCTTACCCAGCAGAGCAGCAGCATTCATAGCTGGGTGGCTCTTTATTACCTGGCTGTGTACTGAAAGGCACCAATGCTGAGCAGCAAAAGCAGGAAGCAGAGAAGATGGAAGCTTGGAGGAACCAAAGTTACTCAGAGCACACAAATCTTTCCCTGCTTCTGCAGCTCCCTTTCAGTTTTTCTTCTACACTCTAAGACATGAGGCTATGTGCAAACTTCAGTGAGCCCCCAAAGCCTGGAGTATTGATACAGACAGCTCAGTAGGTATCCAAATCTAATGGAGAGCTGTTGGCAAAAACTACAAAGAAAAGGGTTTTCTACCTAATCAGAAAGCAGGAAAAAATGTGGTTTGGAGACAACAGCAAGGTTTGCTTTCAAGCTGAAACACAACAGCCAGGGATCTGTGAAAGAAGCCAGGATGAAAGCAAAAGCCCTGTGCAGATGATAAATACCCATGATCTTTCTGGGAAAAAACCTGCAGTTTCTGCTAGAGAGAGAATCCAGCCAGCCACTTGATTTCAATACTTGCAAAACAGAAAGAACCTGACACTCAACAAGCTTTTGTTTATGTAATGGCTGAGGAATATTGGATTTTTCCTTCAGCAGCACCCCCTGGGAAGACAGTAGGAGTTACTGGTGTGAGCTGAGCAGATCTGCACAGCTACAGCAGTGACCTGGGTGGTGGGTGGGTTTTTTTTCCCTATTTGCAGCCTTTACATGAAGCCAGGACAGCAGTGGGGGGAGTAATTTCCACCCCCTGGCAGAGGTGGTCTTTAGCAATCAAAATGAGTGTGAACAGTGAAAGTCCTCACAGGAATTGCTCTGTGCCAGATTCCATACACCACTTTGTAACATCCTGCCTTTTAATGTACAAACAACTGGATCAGCTTCCTTGCCCTCATTCCTGCTCATCTTTCTCCCTGAAATCACTGGGAAGGAGAGGGAAAGAAATGTCCTTTCCAAGATGTCACTAGGCAGAACCTTGCTGCCAGCATCACAGGGCTGTGAAGGCAGCAAACAGGAGGTCAGGTCTCCAAGCAGTGCTGGAAGCAGCTCTTCAGCCAAAGCGAGCTTCAGCTGATGAGCAGCTCCTCAGCTGGGGATCTCACCTGTGCTCATAGTGGTGGGACAGGAAACCAGAAGAGGGCTGGATGTCTATCTGGAGGATGGTTCTGATGGGAGACTGGAAAGGCGTTTCCGAGTGATGGGAGCGGAAGGTGCTGAAGTCGTGGGTTCCCAGCAGGAACTGTGCTGCATCCCGCATGGCAGGGACATCCAGGTGGCTGAAATGAAACAGGCAGAGCAAGGGGAAAGGAGCATGAGGGGGGAACACCTATGTTAGGTGGGTCAGAGTCCAATGAGCTGATGAGAGGCTTAAAGCTGGCACCCAGAGCTGGCATCGCAGCTGTGTGGAAACACATTTTGCAGGCTGGGGCTTGTCTTGTAACAGCCCAAACCACAAACCAGGATGCCAAGTGACCTGAGGTCTGGAGGCACTCAAAACCCCAGGCCAGATGAGGGCTTGGCTTTTACACAAACCTTTCTCCTGCTGTGCTGCTTAAAACAGTTCAAATAACTCTAACTGCTAGCCAGAGCCAAGGGCAGGAGAACCAAAACCTTTTGCAAGTATCTGGATCTTATAAACTGAAAAAGACGTTGCCATGTAAGAAAGCACCAAACACTGTGATGGATTGCCAAACCTGAGCTTTGGAGCAACCAGAAGATGAAAATTAGGAAGCAACAGGAACGGAATGAGTGAGCAAAGTGTTAGAGATGAAGCCAGCACAGAGCCAAGGTGGGGATGCAGCAGAAAGGGCCAAGGGTAAGCCTCAGAATGTCAAGAGGCTGAAATTCAGATTTCTTCATTTAGAGAAGCCAGGTCTGTTCAAAATAGTCTCCAGCAAAGGAACTGAGAGAGATTTGCTGATCTATGTGCTGACCAGATCCTTATTTATCTACTGGTTTGGTCATTTTCTCCTGAGCAAAGCATAATGATCTACGGCCTCAGTTTTCCAGATCCTTACAGAAGTCAAAACGTTTCTGAGGAAAACAAACTAAAAATACCAAGAGGAGATTTTTCCAACATCATTCAAAATGTTTCACTGTGTCCAAGAAAATCAGCTGGCACCTACAGAATGCTGGGCACACTGAGAAGCACTGATGACACCCAGCTGGCACTTCAGATGCCTACAGAAGTTTAATGTGATGTGTTTTCTACACCAGATGTGCTCAGCAGTGTACACACCAGGAGCTTCTCCACAACTAGCAGTAGGGTGGTCCAAAGGTCCAATCCCAATCTCCCCCTGGCGACATCTCAGCTTGCTCAGGGCCTCATCAAGTTTGACCTTGAGTGTTTCAAGGGATGGGGCCTCAACCACCTCCCTGGGCAACCTGGGCCAGTGTCTCACCACCTTCATAGTAAAGAGCTTCTTCCTGATGTCCAAGCTAAATCTCCCCACCTTTGGGTAAGAGACCTCCCACTCAGAAGTTCTAACACCTTTATGTGTGGTAGTGCTGCCTTTTGGGAATATTACCTGCAGTGTCTGGACTAAATTAAATGCAATTTCTTACAGCCCAAGGTTAAGGCACACTGTGCAGATCACACCTCATTGGGCAATTTCCTCTTTAATTTTCCTTTCCACAGCCCACAGAGAAGAAAGGCAACTATCTCATGTTAGTACAATATCACCCCTGCTCTGCTAGAGCAGCTGAGGTGACATTGCCTTCCATTCCCCACAACTGTTTCTCCAACAGTGGTGATGAGAGGACCACAGCTGGCTGCAAACCTGTTTGTAAGTTTTCTTCAATGTCTGTTTACAATATAAACTAAAAGGACAATAACAATTTACCTTCTGGCTTCGGTTTGGTTTTCCTCACCCACTGTTTATCATGCCTAAGTCAGGTTGGTTTGGGTTTTTTTAAATGGCACTGAATTTGTTTTTCTTCCCTTGCATACACAAGCACTGATTTGTTATGACTCTGGCTGCTCCAGGAACACAAAGGGAGCACTGAACTAGGTGCACTTTGTTATGGGAGGGTTGCTCAGAGGCCTTGGCTCTTCATTCCTCAAACACACAAGCACTCAGACAGGGAATGAGGGCACAGATTTACATGCAGGTGTTATCACAAATAGGATTAAGGGAAAAAAAACAAAACCAAAAAACACCAAGAGAATTCTCAGCCTTCATTCTTGCCTGCCTCTGTGGTCACACCTCAAAGCCTGAGATGTGCAGTGCAATGCAGTTCTGCCTCTCTGCATCACATCAGAGCATTGCTCCTTCAGCCAGCTGTCCACAGGGGTTTGCTCTATCACCTGCCAAGGTCATCTGAAGAAATGCTCATCCATGGGAAGGGACACACAAAGTTGGAAGAGCTGAGATGTGAGGAATGGCTGAGAGAGCTGGGTTTGTCCAGACTTGAGAAGAGAAGGCTTAGGGGACATCTTATTACCATGGACCAGGATATAAAGGGTGGCCACCAGGAGAACAGAGACTCCCTTTTCACAAGGAGTCACAGGGTGACGACAAGGACTGATGGGGACAAGTTACTGCTGGGGAGATTCTGATTGGACTCCAGAAGAAAATGTTTCTCCATGAGAACAGTCAGAGATTGGAATCGTCTCCCAAGGGAAGTGGTGGATTCCCCAACATTGGACAGCTTTAAGCCTCAGCTTGCCAGGGTGCTGGGCCAGATCAGCACAGCTCCACTGTCACCTTGAAAGGTTGGAGCTGATGATCCTTGGGGTCCCTTCAAACCCAGCATTCTATGGTTCTGTGAAAGCTGTTGAAGGACTCTACCCAGAGTTGTGGAGTATTTCAGCAGCACTAAGCATGCTTAACCCTGCACAGCTGACAAGACAGCCACAAAAGTGCTGCAAGTCTCAGGGCAGCTGCACCAATTCCAACTGGGAAGTCTCATCAACATGCATGGGGAATCTGGTCTCACATGTAGAAACTACTCACTTCCCCCCAAACCCAAGCCTTTCCAGAGGGCTGATGAGGTGGAACACACTTACCCCCCAGCAGGAGCCCAGCAGAGATCCCTTTCAAAGACTGGGATCTCAGTGTGGTGAAGGCAGCCCAGCAGGAGCCGATAGATGTAGGTCCTGGAGAGCGCCGAGAAGCGCGCGTGGAAGTCGCCGGCCACTCGATGGGCGTTCAAAATGCTGGCAGAGGTGGAGAGAAAGGTCAAGCACCAATTCTGCAGCTCCTGCCTGGTCACCACAACGATGGGAACCAAAACATGCTTTGGATTCTTTGAGAAACTGCACTTACAATTCATTTATTATTCTCTCAGCCAGTGACCAACCGGTGACCAAGGATTTGCATCTCCAGCCTGCCGCAGGCATCTCTCAAGCAGCAGAAGAGCCTTGGCACCACCTCTGCCATCAGCTACACAATGAAACTGACTTTGGGCCAGTCTGGAGAAGGGGAGGCTGAGGGGAGACCTCATTGCTCTCTATAACTCCCTGAAAAGAGGTTGGAGTGAGGTGGGGATTGGTCTCTTCTCCCTAGTACCAGCTGATAGAATGAGAGGAAATGGCCTCAAGTTGCATCAGGGGAGGTTTAGGTTGGGGATTAGGAAAAAATTCTTGACTGAAAGAATGGTCAGGGCTTGGAACAGGCTGCCCAGGGAGGTGGTAGAGTCACCATCCCTGGAGGGGTTCAGGAGATGTGTGCACATGGCACTGTGGGACGTGGTTTACTGGCCATGGTGGTGGTGGGTCAACAGCTGGACCCACTGATCTTGGAGGCCACTTCCAACAGAAACAATTCTATGCTTCTGGGAACCCTCACACCATCACAAGAGGCTAAAACCAATCAGTCTCTCAGCTGAGACCATGCCAACTAATGCTGTGTCCTTTGCTCCATAGAAACACCAAAGTCCTCACCCAGCCCAGCAGGCTGCATTGTGTACCTGGCTGCATTGTGTCCCCAGCTGAAAGGCAGCTACTTCCCACAGCAAGCAGATTCCCTCCATCTCCAGGTGAGGAGCACACCTTATGGATGCTGTGTCCTTCTGCTTTTGCAGAAGCCTGGTCCCAAACACCAGTGGGAAGGACAAGATCCCTCTGTGCTCACCCTCAGAGGCAGCTCTGCAGCTCACTGTAGCAGATGGAGATGTTTGAAACTAGGTCACCTCCCCCCACAACCCTCAAGACAAACAGGACTTTGCTGCAGCAAGGAAAATAGAGGTGCAACCCTCCAGCACCTAGATGGAGTCTGTCAGAAGGCTGCATGCAGGAGCCCTCCTGGGCACCCCCACATTTCAAGGGTGCAAGAAATGGCTTTGGGGAATACTCCTTTCTGCTTGTCTCCCAGTGATCCCAAGCAGTTAACTCAAGAAGCAGCTTTCTAGGCAGCTGAGCTCCTCTGTTTTCTTCTGCAAGCAACAGGGAGAAATTGACTGGTTTCCCCAAGCCAATGCCACCTCTACCATCACACACAGACAGCTTGGTAGCCAGAAGGGAGGGCACAAAGCTGTCTCCCTTCCCTCTGGCAAGGGAGAATTCAGAGCTTTCCTCTGGTTCTGCACCTCCCCCTAAGTGTTGGTGTTGATGTGGACGTGCCAGCAGCAATTTTTACTGCATCTGATCTTCCCTTGTCCCAAAGTCCTGACCCCTCACCATCCTGCAGGGAGCACACAGCAAGGGATCACTCTTACACAGGCAGGTGCTGGTAGTTTCACAGGGCACCTCTCCTCAGAGGGTAGCTTTATTCCTGCTGGGTGCCTTCTTGTCTTTAGAGCTTGACATAATGAAGAGAAGAGACCCAGGGCAGCCAAAAAAATATATGATGTTATTTGGGACCCAGTAATAGACTGACCTATTTATTTACTTTCAAAAGGTTGGTACTTAGGGATTGCTGCCAGCTCAAGTGCCTCTGGCTCACATCCCTCGACTGCAAAGGCTCAGACCACAGAAGGAGAAATTAAAGCTGAGCCACAGGCCTCCACAAAGATTTGCAATAACAAACCCAGGAGATTGCTCCACTGCTATAAACTCCCAGCAGAAATACGAACTACATCCTCCAGGCCTGCAATGGAGTTTGAAGACAGGACCTCCAGCCTCTTCTAAACACAACAACAGAATTATTACATCTATTTCCCCTCCATCTGCAGGCCTGCAGAAGCATTTCATCTACCTTGAGCTTCTCTTGTTAAGGCTTATGTGGTTTCTATCAAATAACCATTTTTTTTGCTCCCTCTCACAGAGGGAGAGTTTCAGAGAAGTCTATTTTTACTCACATGAACCTTCCCTGCCTCTCCTAGCAGATGCAATTGCTACCAGAGGCTTTTCCTAGCTAGGATTGTCTTTCAAGCATTTATTCCAGCAGCTACATCTCAAGCCCTGTTAAGATCCCATTCTTTGAAAGGCTGCTGGAAAAAAAAAAAAAAAAAAATCAAGGCTCCCAGCATTCTCTGCCTTTTCAACAGAGCCTGAATATCAGAAGAAGTGAAAGGGGAAAAAAAAAAAAAAACAAAGCCTGAAGAGATCTAACTAGAAATGCCAATGTCCAAACAGAAACACATCCTGCAGAAGAACATTTTTCACTCTCCAATGCCATCAGAAACTAAATGTCAGTTGGCAGGGGGTGGGAGGAATCCTGGCTGTTGTCACTCAGTTTTTATTGTGTGCAATCAGAAATAGAAGGTGTGAGTCTAAGGTATCATCCTCCTTGCTTCAGGGACAGAAAAGTCCTCCTAAAGCTACCCCAGCTATGAAACACACTCTGATCTTCATGGACAAATATGCTTTGCCAATCTAAAAGACAGATCAGTTGACAGAAGAGACTCATCCTACTACAAAGGAGGTTATTATTGCTGATGATACAGTCAGCCAGCTTGGAATCTTGTTCCCCTTCCAAACCCTATCAACAATAATGTGTTCTCACAAAGATCCCTCTCTCCATCACCCCCTGCTAGCGACCACATGAAAGTGCTGAGCTTTCTCTTCAGCATTAAGAGAGAATTCTTCTTGGCAAAGTAATATTTAGAGAGGGAGGGGATGGCTGCTGAATACATTCAGACTCATGCCCATCACCAAGCTCCTTAATGGAAAGCAGCTGAACCATTTTTCAAAGGTTCAGCCCAAGGGAGGAAGGAGAAGCAGAGCTGACTGTATCCCGGTAAGCTCCAGCTCTACTTGATCAGGGCTGGGCTGCATTCTGTCAGCAGACAGCACCTCCTGGTACCTGTCAGACCCCAGCCTGAAACAAAAACTCTTCCCATCTGCAAGACCACACTGCTGTCTCCTCTTGGAGATGCTCTCTAACTGAAGGCTTTCTTCAGCAGCAATCCTGTTGGCCCCAGCAACCAGGCATCACAAAGCCAGCTGTAATTATCTGTATGACTCCCAGTGCTGAAAGGGGCAGGGTGACAGCAGCAGTTTTAGCTCTCTAGGACAACTTCCCCCATTAAAGCAAGACAAGTTACAAGCTAAACTCAGGGGAGGAAGGCTGAGATTCAGTGGCTGGTGACACATAGAACAGATTGATTACCGCAATGGTAGCCTCTGGCTGTAAAAATCAGCTACTTTGGATTCCCAAACAACTGCTTTAATCTTTTCAAGAAGGAAACTATGACCTGCCTCATGTTCCCTGTTACTGCTAGAACATCCAGAAAGGGTTTGACTTCTAGAGTGCAGAGATTCTGACCCAGTTTCCAGGCTGAGCAACAATAACAACCAAACCCTTGCAGAAGTCAAATTGTATTTCAGATTTTTTATTTCAGACACAGCAGACTGAAAAGAAATCATCTCCAGCCCCAGCCCTCAGCAGCTGCATTAGACTCCTCACACATGACAAAGAAGGTGAAGGCTGTCAAGGGACAGTAACTCCCAGATGTTAGGCATGCAACTTAGCCAGCTTGAGAGAGGGATGTGCTTTGTGTCCTGGCCTCTCACTGCAGAGGAATCCAAAAGGCCCCTGGAGGAACTGGACTGAAATGCAAAACTGTCAATTCTGTGCTATCAGGCTAATATTCAGTCTCAGGTTTGGGATGCATGACCTGACTTGTTAATGGATGGCTGTCAGTGGGCTGGGTAGCAAGAGCAGTGAATCAGCCTCTGCTTTTCTTCACCAACTGTGAAACCTCTGCTCCATCATGGCTGCAAACTGCTAAAGCACATTTTTGCAAAATCAGGTGTGTGTGGGGTGAGAAATTTCCCTTATGGATCCCTGGGGAGTGACAGCCAGGCATTGCTAATGACAGCCACACTCCATACCCAGCACAAGCAGTGCAACAGCTACCTCATGCTGCCCTTAGGCTGAGCTCACTCACTCCAAGATATCTCAAGAGAGTCCTGTGGGGGGACAGCAACAGCTAAGCTAATGTGGACAGTCAGAAGATTGTTAGGATCAAAGGGGAAAAGCAGCCTGACCTTGGGCTGTCAGAGGAAGCGTAAACATCCTGGGAAAAGGTTGGTTAAAACAAGATAACAAACAGCCACTCACAGGGACTATGTGACTCTAGCACTAAGGTCTCACAGTGCCTTCCTGCCCTCCTTCCTGAGCTCAGATTCCAACGATTTTACTTCCTCTTCCCCTCCATCCTCTGCTGGCTCCCCCGGTGTTTGTTCGGAGGTGAAAGAGCACAGCTGGCCCAGACAGCTGCTGCAGCTTCTGCTCCACTCACTGACCAAGAGTCCCACTGCATTTAAATGCAAAGCATCACTGACATCCAGCTGCAGAAACACTGCAAACCCCAATCCTGGGGCCAGGAGAGCTACAGGCTCCAACTGCTTCATCTTTTTGCATAGATTCAAGTGAGAGGCAACAATGCAGCTAAGTTTTTGCTAAGTGCTAATTCAATAAACAGAGAAAAATAGGGAGTTTGGGGAATAGTGCAGCACAGAATATTAATATATTAATGTTCTGGCTTATGTGTGGAACCAGAGTCACCCCAGGGGATTCAGCACTTACATGGTGACCCCAACCTTTTACCACTTCTTGTTTTAGGGGGTTCCAGCATAGATGATCCCCTAACAACAGTGGTGGTGGAGCAAGATTGAACTTTAATGTGCCAAGGGTCTGGCAGCAGCAGAAATACACATGTGCAAGGGAGTGGTTTGCCAATAGGAGGAAAACTCTTGTGGGTGAAGAGGCTGCATCCCCAAAAGGAGACAGCAGGGGCGTCCCCAAAAGGAGACAGCAGGGGCGTCTCGCAGATGGGAAGAGTTTTTTGTCTGACAGGTATCAGATCATTGCTGCATTTCCTCCTTTCTTCAATAAGGGCAAAAGCAAAGATTTTGCCTAGTCACCGACTCACCTGATGGGCTCAGGTTTCAGGTGGTGGTTAAGGCCATGGATGAGCTGTTTCTCACTAAAAGCAGGTTTCCCAGGTGCCCTCTGGATGTCGAGGTGAGCAGCGTTGCAGAGCGCATGGACGCCGGCATCTGTTCGGCTGGAGATGTGGAATTTGATGGGAACTGCTGGTTTTAGCTTCTCTGCTGCCTTCTGAAAGCCAACACAAGATGGATTCAGGAAGAGTGGCCTCATTCTGAGGAGAAAGCATCCTCCTCCTTGATAGTCATGTCTCCTTGTGGCTCACCCAGAGAAACAAGTGGGAGTTTTACTTCAGGCTGCAAAGAAAGGGATGGAGAGGAGCCTGTTTGGGGGACTTCTCCCAGAACCAGTGGCTTCTCAGTACCTTTTGTCCTGGAATCTTCAAGCTTCAGGATCTTTTGTCCTGAAACACCTCAAACAGAACCTCCAAAGTGCCATGTGAACTTCCTTACACATACAAAATACTATCTGAGCAGAAAGATTCTAGGCTTTCAGGAACATAGCCTTAAAATGCACTGGGAGGTAAGGGAAAAAAGACGACTAAGCTGTAGGTGAAGGCCTGGGAAACAGAACAAGAATGACCCTAGCCTTTTCCTCTTCCTAATCCTCCTCTTTGGAGTTCACATGTGGTTACAATTAACAATGAAAATCTTTATTTATCACCCTGAAGCAGAGAGAAGCAGACAGAAACGAAATCAGTTTTTGCAGCAGACCTTGGCTCGCGCCTCAGCAATTTGTCTCAAAGCAAGAGCTGCGTTTAACGGCAAAGATATGTTTGGGTCTTGCAGGCTCCTCCCTTCCTCCACCCTCCTTCTCCCCCTCCTTTCTCATCAGGCAAAAAGCAGACAGAAGGAACATAGTTAAGTGCAAGTAGAGGGAGAGAGAGACCACGAGAGAACATGGAAAACATCCTCCTTTCTCCTTATGGGCTTGGAGAAGTTTGGATGCAGCGCTCCTCTGGATCCCATTTCAATCACTGCATCTGAACAAAGCTGGATAATAAGAACACTGCTTAGATCTTCTCTCCTGCCAGCATTGATAATAAGAACATTGCTTAGATCTTCTCTCCTGCCAGCATTCCTGCCAGGAATTGAGCCCTTTTGGAGAGCAGACTGGAAAGGAAGAGGGGATTGCTGGCTCCAAAGCAAAGCTGGTTGCTCCCCCTGCTCAGATCAGTCCACAAATCCAGAAGGTGCAGGGCTGACTGACAGGTTCAACAAATGGGATTTTCACAGCTGCCCTTCTCCAGCACAATTTTGTCCCAGGTACACCTCTCTGGAGGCATGACTGATGTGCTGGGCATCCAAGGAGGAATGTGACCACCATCAACCCCAAATCTCAGTTGGTGAAAGGGGAAAACTTTGTGGATTCTTCCTCCAGTCTAAGAGTCATGCAGCTGATAACACTCTGCTCCCTCCAGCTTCAATGTTAATATTTCAGTTATATCCCATCCTAATTAATCATCTTCAAGCTGCTGAACTACTTTGCAGGCAATTCAGAAATGACTTCTTCACCTATGTAAATGTCCCATATCTGTACCACTCAGATGTCCTGTGAGCCTATAGGCAGCTGATGGTTTCCTCCTCTGGTTCCTGTGTAGTTTAATCTGTTGGTATCACCCACACTGCATTTCAAAGGAGACAGACTATTTACATTTAGTAATTGCTTGGATAGCAACCAGTTTTTCTTGCCCTTTCAGAAAAATCAAGCCCTTAAAAGCAGCAGGCCTTTCATCTGAGGAGCTCAAAAAGCTTTACTGCTGGGACTCCAGATCCCTGCCCTGTTGGCTATCAACCACAGATTCCTGCAGGGGAAACTGAGGCAGAATTTAAGCACTTAACCCATGGGCACCCAGCTATAAAGCAACAGAGAAGATATAGGAATGAAGGAGCTGGGATGTCCTGCCTTGTGCTCAGAGTTGACAGGTCTCTGCTCCCTTCTTTGAGCTCACCAACCTCCTTCTCTTTAGCAGGTGTTACAAACACTGAGTTCTTGGCTTGGCACCTGCTGGAGGAACCTTTGATTGAGCCAGATCTCATCTGATTTCATTTAGCCTTTACTTCCCAAGTCAGAGCCTTTCCAGACAACCCTGTTCCTGGAGCAGCAACAGGCATCCCAGGGTGTTTATATCTCTTAACAGCCTGCATACCAGCAAGGCAGGGGAAAGCTTTACTTGCATTTAGTAGGCCTGCTCTGCTAACAGGTTTCATTCACTAAGCACTTCCACATTTTGAATCACACTGAAATTTCCACTGTTGTGTGCCAGAATGATATGGATCCACATTCCAGATTGCTATTATTGCTCTCTACAAATGCTTGAGAGGCAAGATGAAGAACAGGCTCATTTAATGTATGCCACCTATGAGGGGGAGCAAAAGTTCATTCATTTCTCTCCCTGAAATCTAAATAAATTAACAACAACAACAAAAAAAACCCCTTCAAGCTACTCAGCCATCTACCTCTACAGAGCACAAAAGAAGTTGCAAAATCAGTTGTGGATGGGTGCATTCAGGAGAAACTGTGCATTAGGAATGTTTGGGGGAAGAAAACCAAAGTGCCTATTTCTCTTCCACAGCAGCTGGATGGCTTACTGGTTTCAGCATGCACAACTGGGTTAGTTGCACAGAACACAAAGGATTGCAGTGGGTGGCCAGGGATGCTGCATGATTTGCAAGTTGCTGTGTCCTAATAAATAACAACTTGCAAGCCTCTGGTTGCAAGTCATCACAGCCTCACTGGGTGCTATATCAAGTGAAGCTGATTAAAAACCTAACTCATTTTAAGTGGAATAGATAAAAGATGAAGTGAAAGCCAGGAAAGAAAAAGCTGAGGAAGTGGCTTCTGCCAGGAGAAAGGGTTTCCAAAGCAATCTCCTATGCCACTGAAATTATTATCCAAACAGGGGTTGAAGATGAGGATACCATGAGGGTAGTGGAATGGGTTGCCCAGGGAGGTAGTTGAGGCTTCATCCCTGGAGATATTCAAGCTCAGGCTCTACAAGGCTCTGGGCAACCTGATCTAGTTGAGGGTGTCCCTGCTGATTGCAAGGGGATTGGACTGGATGACTTTTGGAGGTCCCTTCCAACCCAGACCACTCTATCATCCCATGACAAATCTTTTGGCCCATTTGTCTTTCTTCCTTTTTTTTTTTTTTCTTTGTTTGTGTGGTTTTTTGGTGGGAGGGGAAGAGAGGTGAGGCAGGAGGTTGTACCAAAGCTGCCTTGCATGGGAAGAAGTTTTTCTCTCCTCTCCTACTCCCCCTTTTCCTTCCCTAAGGAATATCATCTGGCCTTAGCATAAGGCTGCTGGCCAAAACAGAGCTTTGTGTGGGGAAGAGTAGTTTTGGGCAACATTCACCAGCACAATGGGAAACAGCACACTCAGGAGATGGCTCAAACCAAACATGAGAGGGAATTTCATTCTGGGTATCTTAGCAGGCCTTGCATGTGATGCCTGTTAGCACAAGCAGCAGCCATTCACTTTAGGACAAGGTGCTGCACTGGAGATCTTCCTTTCCAGAGGTACATTTGCAAGAACTGAGACTGGAGCACAAAGTCCTGCATCTTCAGAGTTTCCAAGAGGAACTGGAGAGAGCCAAGTTACTGGCCTCAAACATCCCCATCTGGGAAGCAAGGTCTGGAATTTTGTTTTGGACTCATCACTAGCAAGCTGGGCTTCCAAGTGCTTCAAGGCAAAACCAGTGTCTTCCAAGAAAGAAACAAAGTGTTGTCTGCAAAGCTTACCCCCCTCAGAGATACATTAGAAACTCCTTCTAATATCTGCATCTGTCCCCAAACTGAAACAAGTCTCCATTTCCTCCAGACAGTCCCAGGGCTCTGAGGGCTATAAAGGCTTCTGTGCTCTTACAATGGCTTTACAGTGACAAAGGGTTACAGAGAAGCCTTCTGCTCAGCCTCAGTGCAGCAATCTTACATTGAGGGCTGCAGCACAGACTTCCAAACCAGTCCATTACACTTTTGATGACACAGTTGTTGAAACCCAAGGTCTACACCTAACAGGTTATTTCCTTGCCTATAACTCCAAACAAATGTCTGAACATATTTACAACACAATGAGGATCTCATTACAGAGTTAATTTTGCCCTTCCCGGCTTTGGAAAGCTGTGAAGTTCAAGGCTGCAGAGCAATGGAGGAAGGAAGATAAATTCCTACAGGGCCCAGAAGTTTTCTATTAAAGTTGCTCTAAGACTTCCCATGTGGTTCTAATAGACACAGTCCTGCTCAGCAGTGCCCAGCATCAATACTACCACATGAAAGCAAAGCACATATTCCAGAACTGGCCTGCAAAGTGCTGATACTGGGAAAAGACAACACCAAATAAGTTTATCTTTTTCTGGGGGTTTTTGGGTGGGTTTTTTCCCCCCTCTTCAACCACCCATCCTACTCATTCTCCTGTTAAAACAGAGTCACTTGGATAATGCAAAACAACTGCTGGGCTCACCCAAAGTCCGGCGCCTGGGGCTGAGCCGCTGGATGGTTCAGAGGATGAGATAAATGAGACACAAAGTCCTTTGGGGCTCTTCTTTCAAGGTCTGCACAATATTTATACACTTTCTCCACAAGGATCTCAGGCAAGAAGCCATACAAATACACCCTTGAGCTCTTACTCAAACCATAATTCATCACACTTTCCTTCTGCAGGAACTCTCACCCTCACCCAGTAACCAAGGCACAGAGTAGAAATGGCTTGGCCATGGCCACGGAGCAGCTGGGTGGGACAGCAAGTCTGCTCCCAGACCAGCTCTTCAGCAACTCTGCTCCTTCACAACACCAGGATTGGAGCTCACACAGGCAGAGCACAAGCACAAAAAAAGCATGAGGTCAGGCTCCACAAGGCTCTGAGCAACTTGGGAAGTCCCTGCTCATTACAAGGGGGTTGGACTAGGTGACCTTCAGAGGTCACTTCCAACCCAAGCCATTCTATGACCCTAAACTGCTGCACTTTGTGATCTCAGGTTAGATAGTCTGACCAAAAATGAGAACCAAGTAGCAAAAAGATTGGTTATTAACCCATGGACATGACCTGAAGCAATCAGTTTCAACCCCTTCAACAAGCTCTTACCTTCTAAAGAAGCATAAACCTCATCTTGATGCTTTGAAGAACAGGAGAGAAAAGTAACACAGCTTCCTTCTACTTCCTGCCCTGCACAGGATGATGGGATTCACCAGCACTCCTCAAATAAATGCAGCTCTACAGCAGATTGTAATTAAATTACAGCTGGGTTACACAGACACTCAGGTGCTGAGTATTGACTCTAGGCCAGTGATCCATTTCCTACTCACTGGTGTAACAGGGAGTCTTTTGCACTCCTGCTGCACACTCACCCCAAGCCCAAACAGTACCAGGGTCCTGAAATCCATTCCTACATCCTGGGAAAATCCTGGGAGCAGTGCAGGAACAACAATGATGGCAGGATCATACCCTTTTCCCTTTGCATGTTAGTAGAACTCCAGAAGAATGGAAATGGACATTTCCCCACACACACACTTTGGAACAATGGACATCCTGCTGTGCTTTGTTCTGAAAATGTCTATCAGAGGCATCCTCTTCCAGGAGGATGCAGCATCTAATTTTTAAATCTATAAAGGACTTAGATATGAGCTAAAAGCAGCTAAACCTGCTCAGAACTGAAGCAGTTGAGAATGAGTGGAGACAAAGCCACAACTGCTAATGAAATTCACATGTTTGAGCACCTTCAGGTGGGCCTGAAGCAGAGAATTAGGCTCAGGTCCACCAGAAGGTTCTGGGGCATTCTCAGGCACTGAGAAACATAGTTTTGGACTCTGATGCCTCAGATTTAAGCCTCATTTTTATTGTTTAAGCCTCATCTTTATCAGCATCCTAATGTCTTTGACTTTACCCTGACCTATTTCTCTCACCTGCATAAAGCACTTTTGACTGCTTTGAATATTACAGTGCCTGAGTGCAATCTAAAAAGAATATTTATCCTTGATAATATCTGTAGCTCAACAATATGACCCTGCAAGTTGCATTTCAATGACAATATCATTAGCAAGGACCTACCTCCAAATAATTCTGAACTCCAACTGTTGCCTGATCACTGGAAGTCTCCATAACTCCACTGCAGAGGAGAACAAATACAAGTTACTGATACATGTCAAGGGCCAAGGGCTTGACACAGAGTCCCCCACCACATCCAGAAATTAATGAGGGACACTCATCAAACTGTTTGCTGCTGACTAGCATGGCTATTTTCACAGAACTAGCAGGGACCAAACACTTTGATGAATGGACAGGAAAAGAGAGGCAGCAGTTGTTTGAAAGGAGGCTGGAAATCATCCTTAAAATGTTACTCTCTGGACTAGCCCTGCAAGTGGAGGCTGATGGGAAGATAAAGGAGATGTACTGAACTAGAAGAGTTTGCAGATAAAACTATTCCAGGGTCAGGAGCTGACTGCCAGTTCCAGGTCCCTGACTTGCAAGCCATGTGGATGTCATAAAGAGACTAAAAGATGTGTAGATGGTTTGTGA
This sequence comes from Indicator indicator, assembly GCF_027791375.1. Taxonomy (NCBI): domain Eukaryota; kingdom Metazoa; phylum Chordata; class Aves; order Piciformes; family Indicatoridae; genus Indicator; species Indicator indicator. Next base: position 2,678,308 of record NC_072041.1, read on the forward strand.
CGAGCTTCTCCACTATGGAAGTCACAGCCATTCACAAAAGCTGTTGAAGAGTAGAGATATCCTGAGGCTAAACCCAACCCACCTGTAACTGCTCCCAGTAATTTAGGTCACTACCCACAGTGATGCAGACCATGCTCTGCAAAAGAACTGTGGGTTTTGGCATGTGATGGTATTATTCTGTAAAATCCTTGGGAAGATAGGCACCATTCCATGCACTGGAGCTGCCCAAGTTCTCCCACACACTTGTTGCTTGTCTTTTCTTAATGTAAATAAGCACAGCTACACATGTGGGATGTTTAAAGTCTGGGGAAACCCAACCTCAACTATCCTCCTGCAGGACTCTCTGCCCACAGATCACCTGCATGTCTTGAGCAGCACAGGAATCTGAAACACTGAGAAACGGCCTCACCACTGGGTGCCCCACAAACCACAGCAGGAAACGTGCCCTCTCCCCTCAGCCTGAGGTCACAAGTTAGCTGCTTTTTCTGCCCTGTGATGCTTTTCCTTTGCCCATTTAATGCATTTCCTGCCCAAACCATCCCCTGCCTAACACTTCGAGGCAACAGCAGAAACCAAAGTCCAGCTCCTCGTCAGCTACTCAGCAAGCGATTTACCACTCACCAAACACTCTGCCTCCCCATCCTTTCCCCAGACACCTCTTTCTCTCTCTCCCATCCCCTCCCATGGAGAACTCCCCCCTTCCCCAGGGCTGCAGCAGCCCCTGCCGTGCTCTCCAGCTGCGGCTGCAGCTAAGACACCTACCTATATTTAGTGCCAAAGTACTGAAAGAACACTAGGTACCGGCTCGGGGCAGAAACCATCTTTGCTGCCTAAAGCCCTACGGCTGAGGCTCTAGATCCGGCTCCGCTCAGCGCTGCGGGAACCGCGGTCGGGGGTGGGGGTGAAGCGGTGGAGCCTCGGGGCTCACCGAGCGGCCTTTCCGCCCCTTTGCACGGCGCAGGACCGGCCTCCGCCGCGCCGCCCGCCCGCTTCCCCCGGCCGGCGCGGGCGGCCCCGCCTGCTTCCGCCGCTGCCGCCGCCGCGCTGGGTGGGCCCTGCCAAGGGCTGGGGCCTGGCTCAGGCCGGAACGCGGTGGCCGAGCTGGGGCCTGACTCGGCTCCTCGAGGCGTGCTGGGACGACCGTGTCGGGCCGCAGTTCCGGGCTCGCCGGGGCCTGGCTCCGTTCCCCGGCAGGGCCTCAGGGCTGCGGGGGAGGCGAAGGGCAGCCCTGTGCAGGGCGTCTGGGCTGCTGCCTGCAGGCCCGGGCACAGGCTGCCCTGTTTGTCCTAACGGCTCTCGCGTCCCTGTGGCACCTCATCCCGGTTAGGGTTTTTCCCCTTTGTCCGGAGAAAACCGAGTGACTGAAGGTGATCCAGGTGATGGAACCCCCCCTCTCGAACCTGTGCTTTTTCACCTTCAGCTCTCCGCAACTCCATGAAAGGAGGTTGGAGCGAGGTGGGTGTTGGTCTCTTCTCCCTAATACCAAGTGATAGGATGAGAAGAAAGGGCCTCAAGTTGTACCAGGGGAGGTTCAGGTTGGATATTAGAAGAAACTTCTTCACTGAAAGGGTTCTCAAACTCCGGAACAAGCTCCCCGGAGGGGTGATTGAATCCCCATCCCTGGAGATGTTTAAAAGAGGCAGAGATGTGATGCTGAGGGCCGTGGTTTAGCACCGAATTTGGTAGGGCTAGAGAGTGGTTGCACTTGATGATCTTCAAGGTCTTTTCCAATCAAAATTATTCTGGGAGTCTAAGTTTTACTGCAGGAGCCTTCTTTTGGCAAGTGGCTTTGTTTGCCTTTCCATTTGCCATTAGAAACCGCTGGAGCTGGACTTGCAGTGTTTGCTTGTCAATTTCTAAAGGAAATTGACTCCCTCCTCTAGCCCTAGCACCTTTGCCTCCTGAAGCCAGAAAAGCACATCAAAAAATCAACTGAAAATGCCAGAGAAGGAATGTAACTTCCACATATTAAAAAAAGCAAAGGTTTAGGGAACCAGAGGTTTACAGGATGAGACCCAGGTCATGGAACTTGAACTCTTCTGTGTTTGAGTTACTTCTGAGCGTGGGTTTGTTGACTTAAAGGCTCTGATGTTCCCAACCTGCAGTGAACCTACCCTGTGTGAAACTGCTCCTGACTGTGCCAACAGCCATGGCAAAGGCCCCACAAAACCCAGCACAGGCATTTCAGGCAAGCCTGAATTCATCTATTTCAGCCTGCCCATGAAAAGACGTGTGCAGGCTACCACTTGCTGAGGGTAAATGACAGCTACAGGGACAGAAATAGTCTAAAATAATGATAATAAACAAAGGCTGCAGATGTTCCTCATGACTGTGCTCTGTATTTTAAAAATCTTTATTCATAATCTTTCTGAAATACTGAACTGCAATATCTGTATGCACAATGGATAGCTTAAAACCAGCATAAACAACTATCCAACTCATTAGCAAAACAGGGAGAGCAAGAGAAAAAAAAAATCCCTGGCCCCCACTCATACAGATCTGTGATCTGTTTTGAATGGAAAAATCCAACTGGCTTTCAACTCACACAATGGCATCCAGACTCTATTATAATGAAAGTGATGAATCTCTGCTTTAAAGAGGATGATAATTTCTAATCCCTGAGCTTGTGCACACACACACACACACACACAGAAGCAGAAACATCCACACGTTTTCATCTGTGCTGGGAGAACCAAAGAAAAGCAAAATGGTAGTGATTTGACCTCTATGAAACCACATAAAACAGAGGCCACAAGAGGTCAGCTTGCCCTTTCTTCTAGACAGAGGTGATCAGCAGGGCTAATTCCTTTTCCTGCCATCCTCAGAATGCTCCAGCACCTGAACACTGTGTTAAGTAAGTCAGAACTTAGAAGATACTCCTGACTAGCTGATTCAACTAGATGGGTTGGGCTAGATGGGCTTCAAAAGCTGGACAGGTTTCATAGATTCATAGAGTGGTTTAGATTGGAAGGGACCTTAAAGATCATCCAGGTCCACTAGACCAGGTTGCTCAAGGCCTTATCCAACCTGGCCCTGAACACTTGTAGGAAGTGGGCATCCACAACCTCCTTGGGCAACCTGTTCCAGTGTCTCACCAGCCTCACTGGAAAGAATTTCCTGTGAGATTTACTCTAGGTGATCCTTGTCTAGCAGGAGTGTTGGACTCAATGGTCTTCAGAGGTCCCTTCCAACCCCTGTGATTCTGTGATTCTGTCAAGCAGGTCTGGGAACTCAAATGGAAATGGAAACCTGGTCTAAAGGTGAAAGGAAACAGGATCCTGGCCTAGAGGTCAATTTAGCTGTACAGAAATGGCATTAAACATCTTATTTCATCTCAGAATCACAGAATATCTTTTGTTGGAAGAGATTTTCAAGATCACCTAACCCAACCTTCAACCCAGCACTGCAAGGTCTCATTTCACCATGGTTCTGTTCACGCTAAGGCCTCATCATGATGTTTTGTCATGGATGCAGAGTGCTCGTCTGACTTGGTTTTAGTTTAGATCCCCATTACACAGGATGCATTTTAAAACATGGAGATTCACACTCCAGGCCCTTTTCTTGGTCTCAAATTAGGCTCAAGACTTGCAGTGGATGATGCGCTTTATGCTGTCCTTTGATAGGTGGAGGATCAGAACTAAGCCCACCATAATTAACCTCATTTCTCCATGCCACGTCAACACTGCTGCATCCTGCAGCGGACATGATCTGCTCAGCCAGCCCCACGAGCCCAGATGTCTTCCTTCCTTGGGTGATTACACTGGCTTGGAGGAGTTACTGCAGATTTACTGCATGGCTGATGGCAGCAGCAAATCCACTGTGTACAGAAAATTAAAAACTAGATTAAGTGGTAACAGGATTGATGCCAATCCTTTTGACACTGCCGGGATGGAATCCCCACTGTGCATCCTGGGCAGTTTAGGATTTTTTTTTTTTTTTTCTTTTTTTCTTTCTCCAGCAGTGCACACAATTTGGTGACAGCCCTACATGCAAATAACCATCTGCACCTCCAGCTAATTGCTCAACCACACAGGATTAGCCTGAGCTGCCATGCAAGGTGGTGGCCACTGTCATAGCCCAGCTTCAAACGGTGTCATAGGTGTCTTCTTGAGGAGCCACCTCACAGAATCACAGCATGGTAGGGCTTGGAAGGGACCTCTGGAGATCACCTAGTCCAGTCCCCCTGCCAAAGCAGGATCACCCAGAGTAAATCACAGAGGAACACATCCAGGCAGGTTTTTGAATGCCTCCAGAGATGGAGACTCCACAACCTCTCTGGGCAGCCTGCTCCACCGCTCTGCCACCCTCAAAGTGAAGAATTTTTTCCTTATGTTGACAGAGAACTTCCTGGGTTTCAGTTTGTGTTCATTGCCTCCTGTCCTGTCACTGGACACCACTGGGAACAGTCTGGTCCCGTCCTCCTGACGCTCACCCTTTAGCTATTGATCAGTATTGAGGAGATCCCCTCTGAGCCTGCTCTTTTCCAGGCTCAACAGCCCCTGTCCCTCAGCCTCTCCTCACAAGGCAGCTCTTCCAGTCCCCTCAGCATCCTAGCGTCTCTCCTCTCACCTAAAACAGGAGAAAGAAAGCGCAGCGGGGAGGAAGGAAACCGCCATTCCCAGACCACCGGACCTCTTGCGAGGCCACCGACCCCTCCACCGGCACTGCCCGCTCGCTCGGCGACAGCCCAGCACGGGTGACCAGGGGGTCCGAGAGCTCAGCGGCCCTGCCCTCCCCTTCAGCCCGCGGGCGGCCCCGATCTGGGCACGAGCCAGCCCGGCCCTTCGCGCCGCGGGGCGGCGGCGTTCGGCTGCTCTCGGCTGCTCTCGGAGGGCGGCAGCGGGCGGCGTTCGGCTGCTGTCGCAGGGCGGCGGCGGGCGGCGGGCGCTGGTCCCCGCCGAGGCGGCGGACGCGTGTGCGGCGGGCGCGGGGGGCGGGCGCTCGGCCGCGCGTCCTTGGCTGCCGGCGGGCGATGCGATTCCTCCGCTGATCGCGCCGCGGGCTCAACCGGCAGGATGACGGTGGAGTTCGAGGAGTGCATCAAGGACTCGCCCCGGTTCCGGTAAGCACCCCGCCGCTCTTCCTCCCGTCTCCCCTCGCTATCCCACCCGCAGCCCCAGCGGGGACTCCGCTCCGCTTAATCGCTTTAGGCGGCGGGGGGCCGCGGGTAAGCCGTAAGGAAGCGGGGAAACGGGACGGGCCCTACCGGCTGCACCGGTGAGTGAATGGCCGGGGATACCGGGAGCCGACTCTGGTGACACCCCGGCCCCGCCACTCGCGCCGGGTGGGTGCCGGGGCAGCCGGCGGGCTTGCAGGCGTTGCCCTCTCGGGGACCGCATCCTGCCCTTCTCGGCCGGTTGCTCCGCTCGGGTCGGACGCTTTGCAAATGAATAATTGCTAATGGTAGCGGGCAGCGGCCAGCGCTGGATCCCGTTGGTAACTGGATAAAACTGGGTTCTCACCCCGTGGGGAATCATCTGGACCGTGCTGATTGCAAGCGCCTGAGGAGCCAGCGCTGAGAAACCGACGAGTCAGTTTCCATGCAGGCACATTCCCGGCTCTCGGAGGAGGCTGGATTTTTTTTTTAAGCGGTCTTAAAGGAATCTGGGCTATGACAACAAAGACTCGGGCTTGGCTGTGCTGCGCTGAAAGCAGAAATGCCCAGGGCTGGAGCGGAGCCTCCACACTCTGCTCCAGATGCTCCATTGTGCCAGCAGCATCCTGCCTAGGTGTGGGGTTGGGCTGGGATGATGTCCTGATGCACCAAAGGGAAGAGCAGAGCTTCCATACCTAACGATCTCCTGCTGCTTTCAATGCTGTGCCTGGATGAGGACAGAGGGAAGGAAAGACAATAGCCTGCAGAAGCAAGTTGGCTGGCTGTGTGTGTGCAGGGGAAGGGGTTAGAATGGGGTCTTCCTTCCCTGCAGACGTTTCTTGTTGCTCTTTCTACAAAACCTTTGTGTTCATCAAACAGAACAGTCTGCATTTTCCTTTAAGTGCATTTAAAAATAATTTCTTGGAATGCAAGATTGACAGGCAAGGCTGCAGTGGTCTGAGCTGTGTCTACTCCCAACAGTTTTGTGTCATTTTGTGTAGGTAGCTGTGTGGCTGTGCACTGCTGTAGGTGACACAAATACCTGGGCAAGTGCATCTCCTTTATCCCTCCGTATGGGGATATGTGGGGCTGGGGAAGGACTCTTCCTCCACATGTTTTAATTTGAGTTGTATTGTAAGGACCTGCTCGCTCTTGTTCCAGAGCTGGTTCCCAAAGTGCAATGGACAGTGTCATGTGAGATGACAGCCTGGTCTTAGCTGTGTGCCTGGCTGGCCCTGGAATCACGAGAGTTTTGTATCAGGTAAAAAGTTAGACGCACAGACAGGTTTGCAGAAGGTATGAACCTCCTGCTTTAAACCTCGGCTCAGTTAGCAGCAATTAGAATTTCTCCCCCCTCCCCTGTCATTTTTGCCTGCTGTGCTGCAGAGCATGTGAACTGCTCAGTGCATCCTTCCAGAGCAGTGACTTCACTGGCCAGATGTCTCATTCCACATGGCAGTGACCATTTTCCTGGTGACGTCAAGATTGATTGATATGTTTATTTATTTATTTTCCCCTTGCTCTGTGTGTCTGTGTGTGTGGGCTTCAGGCCAAGTTTCTTAGTATGCAGGCAACATCATTCTGCACTGTCTGCTCCATCCATAAAAACAAAACAGCTCTCAGAGCACTCTGCTGGACCTTTATCAAAAGCCAGTTATTTAAGCAGGGAATTATGAACTATTTCCCCAAGGGCCAGACACAGTCTGCCTGTTACAGGGAGAACACGAGGGTAGACTAGAGAAATAAGCCTTCATCTCTCAGGAGGGCTGAAATACAGGGGAAAATGTAAACAATGAACACCTCAAACAGTGAGAAAATACTGGCATTAGCAGGTCTGTGGCCAAAACAAAAAAATAGAATTCTTTCTCAAAGGGCACAGATTTTAACCTTCTTGTATACTTTGCTTTCTCCCAACTCTTTAATGAGTTTTTCCTGTTACAATTCTTTGTTTGTAATACAAGAGAATCCTTAGATGCCTGTAAGGAACAGGATTTCTTCCACAGTGCATGGCTGAGATGCTCACTAACGTGTCCCTAAAATCTTGCAACTGTTAAAAAAGTAAAATATCACACAAGCTGAACTGCAGACAAAAAAAAAATCTAGCTAAAAATGAGGTGAGAGAAGGTAGTGTGTAATCCACTTTTTCAACAGAGACTGAGACAGCTATAGGAAAACATCTGTGGAGGAGACAAAAATTTAACCCAGCTTTTCCATACAGTCCCTTAGCTAGGAATCACCTTCCTTTTCCCACTGGCACCCACTGCTTGCACCCTTTGCCCTTCCCAGTGAAGGGTTGTGCCATGGTCTACAGTTAACTTATTCTCCTCTGCAGCAAGCCTCTGAGATGATCAAATTATTTGCTCTTTGTTGCACACAGGGAGAACCAAAAAACCCTCCAAAAATATTCCACAGGAATAAACAAACACAAGCATCCTGTAATAAGGCTAGCAAAGCAGTCTGCTTTAGCAAGCAAATCCAATTACAGGTCCAAACACTCCAAATCAATACTCAATATGCACTCAAATCATCATTGCTTCCTGCTTTACAGGGACCAGTTGCTGTAAAGAAAGCTTTTTTAAAGAGAGAAGTTTGTTACTCAAATAGAGAATCACAGAATCATAGAATCACAGAATCATAGAACCATAGAATCATAGAATCACAGAATCCTAGAATCATAGAATAATAGAATCACAGAATCCTAGAACCACAGATTCCTAGAATCACAGAATCCTAGAATCATAGAATAATAGAATCACAGAATCCTAGAACCACAGATTCCTAGAATTACAGAATCCTAGAATCATAGAATCACAGAATCATAGAATCATAGAATCAGAGAATCATAGAATCACAGAATCATAGAATCACAGAATAATGGAATCATAGAATCACAGAATCATAGAATGGTTTGGCTGGGAAGAGCCCTTCAAGACCATCCAGTTCCAACCCCCCTGCCATGAGCAGGAACACCTTCCACTAGCCCATGTTGCTCAGAGCCCCATCCAACTTGGTTTTGAACACTGCCAGGGGTGGAAATCATATTTCACATAAGTGGAATCTCAAAAAAAAAAACCCAAACCCCAAAAAACTGAAACCAAACCCAGCCCAAACCTTGGCCCAAAAGCCCAGAAGAAATGAGCACAGATCTTTGGCTGGGTAGATAAAGCCTCAGTGCTGAGAGGCATCTTGCAGGGACGTGTATGTTCCATTCCAGTAAACAAATATAATTACCTTGACAGACCAGTTCTAGCACATTTGAATGCAACCCCAAGAGATATTGTGGCTTTCATCCACAGAGCCTTCTGTTTGACTTAGCAGTAGCCTGGGAAATCTAGGAACATGTATCTGACCTCTTCCACTCATGGAAGCCAGTGGTCGGGGGTCAGGCACAGAAGAGCCTTTACCTGTGCAGGGAATGGCCTCAAGTTGCACCAGGGGAGATTTAGGTTGGATATTAATAAGATTTTTTTTTTTTTTTCCACTGGAAGAGTGGTCAGGCATTGGAACAGGCTGCCCAGGGAGGTGGTGGAGTCCCCATCCCTGGAGGCGTTCAGGAAACAGTAAATGTGGCATGTTGGAACATGGTTTAGTGGTCATGGTGGTGCTGGGTAGAAGGTTGGACTTGGTGATCTTGGAGGTCTTTTCCAGCCTTATGATAGTAAGCAGCAGTGCTAGGTGAGTAAATTCAGCTTTTTCTTGCAAAATAGAAGTCCTTGGGAATACAGCCAGCTCCTCAGGCTTACCCCCTACATTTTATTCCCTCCTTGCTCAGGGAGTGCTACTAAGGGTAGGAACATTGGTACTCATTCTGGGTGTAAATGCACTCCAGGAACACCCAGGAGGACGAGGGAAGGGTAGGAACAAATTGCAGAGCTTGGACCTGGCTGTAGCACTCTGTTGGTGACAGAAACCCCCAAATGCTCTGTGGCAGTTCCCACAAGGGAGGGAAGTAAGTGCCATTGCTGTTAACTAACCTTATTAATCAGCCTTGTTGTGAGGTCAGGGTTAGCCACTGCAAAGTGAGCTGCATGTGAGTGGGGTGAGCCAAGAAGGTGCAGTGCTCTGACTGTAGCACAATGACTCAGATGCTGGAATCTTCTCATGAGGAGCCCTTAGAGCTACCACAACCTGAGGGAACAGACAGCTGACAGCATCCCTCCATAGACATCCAAGCCCCAGGCCACCAAGAGACCTCAGAGCTGCTCAGCAGCAAAGGGAGACCTACAATTGAGGTGTAGGCTACACAAGACCGTGTACGTGCCCAGATCTGAGGGGTGCCAGGCTTCACCTCCCCCATGCCTTGCAGCCTCTTGGCTGGTTGGAGCACAGGACTTCCCCAGGGCTCCCAGGAGCAGCACTGTCATTAGGCAGTGACCCAGGGACATGGGCAGGGAGGTTCTAGCAGCGTGCAGCACTGTCTGCACGGTATTGTGGCTCTCATTAGGCAGAGAAAAAAACAACAAAAACCCACAACAAAACCAAACCAGGCATGTAATTCTAGCTCCATGAAAGATGCCAGAAGAGAAAATTTGTCATTTGCCAGAGGACAAGAAAGTGGAAAAACAAGTACCCTCAGAAAAGCTCTTCTGACTCTTGCTAAGGGTGTTTCAAACAGAATGGGGAATAATTAAAACCCTCAGCCAAACTTGCAAAGTCTGATAACAGATTGAATTAGACAAGTTTAAAGCCAGCACAACCAGTTTGAATGCATCCATGCTGTGAGAACCTGTGGTGGTGAGGTGCAGGGGAGGGGGGAGAAAAAAAAACCCAACAAACTTCGGTGGTTTCAGTGTGGTTTTGTGTGGAATTGACACAGACGATTTGAGGCAAGGCACACTCATTAGCTGAAGTTGCTTAAAAGCAAGTTGAAATCACACCCAGGATGGCCAAGGAAAGAATCTTCATCTGGGTAACTAAAACAGTTTACCAACAACAGAAAGGCTGTGTCCAGCAGGAGCAGGGAGGGGATTGTCCCCTTGAACTCAGCTCTGGGGAGGCCACACCTCGAGTGTTGTGTCCAGTTTTGGGCACCTCAGTACAAGAGAGATGTGGAGGTGCTGGAGGCAGTGCAGAGGAGGGCAAGGAAGCTATGAAGGGCCTGGAGAATGAATCTGATGAGTAGCAACTGAGGGAGCTGGGGATGGTTAGTTGGGAAAAGAGGAGGCTGGGGGGAGACCTCATTGCTCTCTACAACTACCTGAAAGGAGGTTGTGGAGAGGTTGGTGCTGGTCTCTTCTCACAGGTAATTAGTGACAGAACAAGAGGGAATGGCCTCAAGCTGTGACTGGGTAGGTTCAGACTGGACATTAGGAAAAATTTTTTCCCAGCAAGAGCGGTCAGGGATTGGAATGTGCTGCCCAGGGAGGTGGTGGAGTCCCCAGCCCTGGAGGTGTTTAAAGGTGGTTTGGATGTGATGCTTGGGGATATGGGTTTGGGGTGAACCTTGTAGAGTAAGGTTCTGGGTTGGACTTGGTGATCCTGAGGGTCTTTTCCAACTTGAATGTTTCTGTGATTCTGTCAACAACAACAACAAAAGGGCACATGCATTGATCTGCAATTGGTTCTGGTTACACAAGGCTTCTTATGTAAGCAAGCTCCCTGATGCTGAGGCAGTGGCATAAAGATACACCCACGTGGAGAGCTTCTCTTTGAATCAGGCTGATGAGTACAATTGCCACTACTTGCTGGTTCAGTTACAGGAGAGAGAAGATGTTATCACAAAAGCAGTGTGATACTATCTGTATCAATCCTAATCCCTGCCCTTATCTGGTTGTTCTGGCATCTCTTCATCGCTGCGCTTCTGAAGCCAGAGAAGTATGGAAGTGGGAGAAGTCAAAGCAAAGATCTGCAAAGAGGTCACCAGAGAGTTACCTCCTCTCAGTCCCAGCCATGAGATGCTCTCCCAGTTACAGCAGTCCATCCTGTACAGCCAGCCTCTAAATACCTATACATCAGCCTGGTGTTTTCTGCATCTAGTGAGGCTTTGTCTCCTCTCCTGGCTTCCAGTCTCCTTTTTTTCAGTATCACAGAATCACAGAATGGTCTGGGTTGGAAGAAACCTCCAAAGGTCATCCAGTCCAACTCCCCTCTGTAGTCAGCAGAGGAATCCTCCACTAGATCAGGTTTCCCAGGGCCCTGTTGAGCCTCACCTTGAATATCTCCAGGAATGGCGCCCCAACGACCTTCCTGGGCAACCTGTTTCAGTGTTCCACCACTCTCATAGTAAAGAACTTGTTCCTAATATCCAATCTTAATCTACTCTTCTCTAGTTTGAAGCCATTGCCTCTGGTCCTGTCACTGCAGGATTTTGTAAACAGCCTCTCTCCATCCTTCTTGTAAGTCCCCTTCAGGTACTGGAAGGCTGCTCTTAGGTCTCCCAGGAGCCTTTTCTCCTCCTCTTCTCTTCTCTTCTTCTCCTCCTCTTCTCTCTTCCTGTCCTCTTCTCCTTTTCTCCTCCTCTCCTCCTCTCCTCCTCTCTTCCTCTCCTCCTCTCCTCTTCTCCTCTTCTCCTCCTCTTCTCCTCTCCTCCTCTCCTCTTCTCCTCTTCTCCTCCTCTTCTCCTCTCCTCCTCTCCTCTTCTCCTCTATTGCTCTTCTCTTCTTCTCCTCCTCTCCTCTTCTCCTCTTCTCCTCCTCTTCTCCTCTTCTGCTTCTCTCCTCCTCTCCTCCTCTCCTCCTCTCCTCCTCTTCTTCTCTCCTTCTCTCCTCCTCTCCTCCTCTTCTCCTCACTTTCAAGTCACCCCAAGTCAGTAAGACAGAACCAAATCTGCCTTTTACTGTTGTTGTACTGGGGCATGGTTTATGGTGGGCTCCATCCCTTACCTTATAATGCTGGCTGCTCCCCTCATGAGTGTCTGTGACAGTTTGTACTTGGTGTGCCATGGCAAGACTGTACTTGTGACAACTTCACCCAGAGGTGACTCCTTTGCAATCAAGCCTGTGTTACACTTCAGCTCCTGTTGGGTCAGATCAAGGCCCAGCCCGTGGCACAGGTTTCATTCCTCCATAGGTGGTATCTCAGAAGTCTATGGAAGCAGAATTCCCTTAATCTGAGGTTCTCTTCTTCAAAACCACCACGTGAATCCTGAAGCACCCAAGGAAAAGCTGCAGACCTTCAGCCAATGTTACTGTGAGCAGACCTGAAGGTATTTACTCAGCGTGTAGCCAGGGAAAACCCCCTGGTCTGAGAGAACTGACTGGGTGACAGCTGACTTGAGATCTCTGGCTTGGCTTCACTGGTGGTGTTTTATGCCAAATTTTGGCCAAGCTGCTTCCTTAGTAACTTTGAATTGTGAACTACCTAAGGCAGGGGTTCCCAGAGGGCCAGAACCCTGAAGCTAAACCCCACTGATCCATCCCAGCTCTCCACATCAGCAGAAGACTTTTTAATTGGTTCTTTCTGTTTTTTTCCCTCCCCAAGATAAAACTCCCCAGCCTTCAGAAGCTGTGAGTTTGCAGTGAATGATCTGAAACTCTGAGTTACAACCTCTCAGCTTGCTCCTGGGGGGCTGCAGCTTGTAAATTTCAGCACAGGGGCGAGGGAAATGTTTGATGTTTCATTGCCTGAGGGTTGAGTTTGTTATTGGAATAACGCTCCTGAAACATCTTGTCTTGGGATAGTATGGAGCCTGCAAACATCTGCAAGGCTCTGAATGCCTCCAGTTGTCTTAACTGATCAGTTTATGAGTTGCAAGTTGCTTTTGAGTAGCTCTTCCTCTCCTGCTTCTCTGCTGGCTGGGATGTTTGTGGCTACAGAGAGATGAAACTCATCTCTATTGTCAGTTGATGTCTTCTGACTTTTTTCTCTCTCTGTGGCTCTCCTTCTGGTTGCCAGAAGTGTAAGGAGAAAGCTGTCCAGAGGAAGTTTTGCAAGGTGTAAAACTCAGGCTGCAACATGGTGTGAATCTGGACTGCTTTTCGGGAGACAACACCACAAGGAACCATAAACCTTGCCCTAGCAGGATGGCCAAAAGCTACTGAGGAAGCCAAGAGTAGGGTTTTGCTAGCTGCTGATTTTTCTAGCTGTCAGAAGAATGCAAGAGGGTTGGAAATGAGATGAGAAAGTTTGCTAAAAAGGAAAAAAAACAAAGCCAAAAGAGTATTAACCCTGTGGTGGAAGAGGGTAAGCAGACCCAGAGGTAATGTGGCTGGGAGATGCTGATGCTTGTTTCTCTCTGCTGTTGAAGTGATCTGTGGAAGAGTCTCCCATTCCTCCTCTGAGAGTGCCACATCTCTTGATAAAAATGATCTGTGGGAGAGTCTCCCATTCCTCCTCTGAGAGTGCCACGTGTCCTGATAATTGTGCTTTGCTGGTTGTCCTGGCACCACTCAGTGTCTCTGGATTCCAGCTCAGGTCCTCAAAGGGCTGCAGCATGGCCAAGTGAGCACGTAGAGTGAGGCTTCAATGAAACATTCTTTGGCCTGACCTCATTCATGGGGGCTCTAGACAGGTTCCTGTTGAAATGTGTTCCTGCCAAGCCAGTGTGCTTGGCATTCAAGGGCGAAGTCAGAGTCCCTTGTCACTCACACTGCTGAAGCTCAGGAAGCTGGAAGGGTGCCACAAAGCCAGTTTGGTGGTGATGGGAGACAAAGGTGTTGAGCCTTCTCCTTCCCATTTGCCATTAGCAACCACCCCAGCTGGCCTCACTGGCTTTTCTTGTCAGTTTCTAAGGGGAATTGATCCCCTGGTCTATTCCTAGCACAGTTCTGAGGGCTTCAGTTGCCTCTCAGATAAGTGTGTCAAAAAAAACCAAATCAAGATTCAAAATGCCAGAGCAAGAGAACCCAGGCTCTCTGCTAGCTTGAGTGCAGAATGGGGTGTCCAGAGCCAGAGGGCTTCTGCTTGCTTTGGCACTCAGTGATTGTTCTGCTCAGGAAAGTCCATTTTAGTCATTTCAACAGCTCCTCTGTTTCGTTTTCCTTGGCTTGGGGAGAGGAGCAGGCTGTGTATCTGAGTCAAGAGGCTGTGCAATAATTCATGTTTGTGATGACAAAGCATGTCCAGGACGTGCTGCCATCAGTACTGATGGATTAATCATTCACTTCTGGTCATCCCTTCAGGTGGGAGAGCATGGTGTGGCAGCACAGGGTGAGGGAGGAGGGCAGGGACCTCTCCCAGCTTGTGTGAGAGGAGCCATCAGTTTCTCTTCATTTCGTCTTGCCTCCCAGAGGCAGGAAGGCAGCAGACACTCCTAGAGTAGGGCTGGGGCTGGGATTTTTTGGTCTCAGTGGCATCATAGAATCATAGAATCGTTAAGGGTGGGAAAGGACCTCAAGGATCATCTAGTCCCAGCCCCCCTGCCATGGGCAGGGACACCTCACACTACAGCAGGTTGCTCACAGCCACATCCAGCCTGGCTGCAAAAACCTCCAGGGATGAGGCTTCCATCACCTCCCTGGGCAACCTGTGCCAGTCTCTCACTACCCTCATGAGGAAGAATTTCTTCCTAACATCCAATCTGAATCTCACACTGCTCTCCAGTCTGGTCAGGGAGAAGGGATCCAGCAGCATGGTGGAGCATCCTTTGCCTGGAGGAGCTTGGACTGCATGTCTGGCAGCTTTCTCTGGCTTGTCTCTTCTGTGCCAGACATCCTGAGGCAGGAGCTTGTTGCACTTTATCAACATTTTCAGTGCCATAGCCTCTGTTAATCCAGCTGAACTGCAGAGTTTTGAGTAAGGCACTTCAGCTTGGACTTCCTTGGTCCTTGCACAGGTCAGAGCATTGCACTGACAGCCCCTGAGTGAAAATCACAGGCTCAGAAAATCAGAGAATCAGAGAACTGACAAGGTTACTTACATGCTGGGGGATCTTGCAAGTCCCTTGTTCCATAGAATTGTTTTGCTTGGAAAAGACCTTTAAGATCATCCAGTCCAACCATCAGCCCAGCACCACCATGCCCAGGAAACCATGTCCCAAAGTGGACAGTTAAAGCAGAATTTTATTATAGATGAAGGGTGGGTGTCAAGAGGAAGGGGCCAGGCTCTTTTCAGTGGTGTCTTGTAATAGGACAAGGGGTGATGGATACAAGCAAGAACCCAGGAGGTTCCCCCTCAACATGAGGAAAACCTTCTTTACTGGGAGGGTGCTGGAGCCCTAGAGCAGGCTACCCAGAGAGGTTGTGGAGTCTCCTTCTCTAGAGACTTTCAAGCCCCACTTGGATGTGTTCCTGTGTGACCTGCCCTGGGTGATGCTGCTCTGGCAGGGGGGTTGGACTGGATGATCTCCAGAGGTCCCCTCCAACCCCCTAACATTCTGTGCTCCTATGATTTTCTGATTCATAGGGCACAGACCCTGGGGTTACAGGGAGCTGGAAGAACCCACTTAAGTCACAAATGGGTAGAAGGAGGATGGAGTCTTTCAGCTTGATGTTAGAGCTTAAGAGGGCAACAGATGAAGTCAGGATGGAAAGGGAGTGTGCTGAATTATTTGAGGTTAGGAGCAGTGTGAAGGCTGAGACCTGTAATCAGAGCTACAAGAGTGACTTTGGGGCTGGCTGCAGCTGTCTGGAGGCTGCTTCACATAGTTTGGCAGGTCAGACACTCCTGCCTAACCCCTCTTCAGATGCATGTGGCTGCTGAGACACTTTCCCCCCCACCTAGCCATTTCCTGTAGCCACTGCAAAACAACTTCATGTGAACTCCTGCACTTCAAAGCTTTCTGAAACTGCTCACCCCAGAAAGCCTCAACCCTGAGTAGTTTAAACTGCTCTGTTCTCCTGGAGCAGTAGAAAAGCAGGGATGGGAAGGAGGAAGGAAATTGAGCACAGAGCTTCTCTGAAATGCTGATGGTCCCTTTAAAACCTGGTTTTGGAGCACTATGAAATTTCAGCCACAGGATTATTATTATTTTTGTGTGTGTGTGTGTGCAGCAGGAAGGCCAATGGAAGCAGGAGGTTTTCTGGCTTCTAAGCAGTGGCTTTGCTTAAAAAAAAGCCAGGCTGCTGCTGGCTTTGTGAGTGCAGCTCTCTGGGAGAGGGAAAAGAGCCCTAGAAGCAGACCTCCAGTCCAAGTGTGGTTGACTTTTGGGGCAGGACAGACTGTTTCCCTGCAGCCAAGTGTTCTTGCTTGCTTGTTTGCTTACACCTCCCCTCTACATCAGGGCTCTATTGTGATTGCAGAGGTTTACAGGCAGTCCTGGCTGCCATTTCCCCAGTGTGTGTTACACACAACAGCTCTTCCCATAATTAACCTGGTTCCTGTCTCATGTAAAGCCTGCTTTAAAAATGAGGGTGGAGGAAAGGAAGTGAAAAAAAATAAAACAAAACAAAACAAAAAAAGAAATAAATTAAGTAGATTTTCCTCCATGCTAACTTTTCCCCTAGGGAAAGGATGGGGAACCAAGAGCAGACATTTGTTCCTTCCTTGACCCAGCAACTGCAGGCTTGGAGGCAGAGAGGCAAGCAGGCACCATGGCCAGTGTGGAAGGTTGAGATTTGCACTGCCAGTAGCTTTCTGATTGCTGCTGTATCTTCTCTGAGGCTCTGCAGACCTTGGGATGGGCAAGAGAAGGAATCTGAGCTGCAGAACTCCACATGTGGAGTATTGTTGGAGCACTAGGGAGTTGTATGTCTCAGTCTCAGGCCTAGGGGCTGGGCTGCATGGCTTGACTGCAGCCCCAGGGAGCTGTGGCTGCCTCCCAGGCTGCCTGGAGAGGAGCTGTGTCTCTGCTCCCCAGTACACAGCAGCTGCCAGCCCTCCTCTCTGCAGGACCCCATAGGGCAAGGAGCAGAATTAGAAGCATGAACAATTATTCCTGTGGACTGCAAGGAGGGTGGAGGCTGGTTTCCTGCAGCTCCACTGCATCCATGCCTAGCTGCAGCCAGACTGGCCCTCAGCCCAGAAGGAGCTGCCCACAACTGGCAGTCCCAAAGCCCATGGTGGCTTGCCAAGCACCAGCAAGGGAAAAGCTTCGTGCTTAATGATCTGCCCATTGTTGTGTGAGCTGCTGGGAGAAAGGGAAATGTGTTTCAACAGGTTAGAAAAGAGGACTGGGCTGGAGGTTCTGTTCTTCTGGAAGGGTCTTCGTGAGTTTCTCAGCACCAAGCATGCACAGGAAAGGAAGCTGCCTTTGTCACCAGCCCTGTGCTTGTGAGCACAGGAGCTTAGGCATGCATGCATCTGCCCTGACAAACCAGGTGAGACAACAGCAACCCAGGTCAAAGAAGCAGTGAGTCAGCTGCACATGTTGCTGCAGGAGCTGGTTACACCTCCCAGCCACTGCTCCCAACAGAAGAAAATGAGGCAAGATAATTGCCCCTGCACAAACCTCCTGGCAAGCTGTTCTGTTCTTTTCCTTCACTGAGGTAGGTGCTTTGGCTTCCTGCAGAGGGTTGGTTTTAAAGCAGTGCACCCACAGATCTGTTTAGTTGTGCATGGTGCTGGCTCCTCTGACCCCTCCTTGTGTAAAGAAGAGAATTTGGTTCAGAGGCTTTGCTTGGAAGGAAGGAAGGAAGGACCAGAAGTAAGCTGGATGTGTGTTCTCCCCAGCCCACACCAGTGCACCCAGTGCAGGGTGGCACATTCCCAGCAGAGTGTGGCCACACACACCTGACATTCTTGTCTTGCTTCACCTTATCTGCCGGAGAAGTTTGCTTTGCTTATGTGCCAGGGCTGCTCTTGAAAGAGGTGGAGAACATTCTGTTACTCTGCTAGGGTTAACCATCTCTGTGCAATAACACACACACAATCACAGAGGCACAGAATCAGAATCACAGAGGCACAGAATCACAGAACCAGAATCACAGAATCAGAATCACAGAGTCACAGAATCAGAATCACAGAATCAGAATCACAGAATCACAGAACCAGAATCACAGAATCAGAATCACAGAGTCACAGAATCAGAATCACAGAATCAGAATCACAGAATCACAGAATCAGAATCAGTCACAGAAGCACAGACCAGAATCACAGAATCACAGAGTCACAGAATCACAGAACCACAGAGTCACAGAATCAGAATCACAGAGTCACAGAATCACAGAACAACAGAATCAGAGTCACACAATCAGAGAGTCACACAATCACAGAATTGTAGAGGTTGGAAGGGACCTCTGGAGCTCATCAAGTCCAAGCCCACTGCCACAGCAGAGTCATCAAGAGCAAGCTGCTCCAGATGGCATCCAAATGACTCCAGAGCTGGAGGCTCCACCATTTCTCTGGGCAGCCTGCTCCAGTGCTCCACCACCCTCAGAGCAGAAGTTCCTCCTCATGTTTAGATGGAACTTCCTGCATTCAAATTTGTGCTCACTACCTCTTGTCCTGTCTCTGGGCACCACTGAACAAAGCCTGGCCCCAACCTCCTGCCACCCACCCTTTAGGGATTTATAAGCATTGAGAAGATCTCCCCTCAGTCTTCTCCAGGCTACAAAGCCCCAAGTCCCTCAACCTCCCTTCATCAGAGAGCTGTTCCAGTCCCCTCAGCATCTTCATAGCCTTTTGCTGTACCCTCTCCAGCAGTCCCCTGTCCCCTTTGCACACATTCATGGTCTCTGAGGGAGGTCATTCTGGTACAGAAATGTTACTGGATGTAGTGAGGGAAGGGCTGGAAAGCAAAGCAATATATTCATCAGGGGGGATTAGAGAGATGATGTCAGAACTCATGGGTGGCACATCCCAGAGTGAAGTGCTCATTCATTCCTTAAATAAGCATCAAGTGGCACAGTCTAAACAGATTATATAATATCAGAGAGTGAGATAATCCCTGCTCTGCATACTCAGCCTGCTTCAGCACACTACAGCAGGGCCTAATAATTTCCACAGCCCTTCTGCAACGCTGCTGCTGCTGATGTGTGGGCTTCCCAAGGGCTGCCTCCATCTGCCTGTTGATAAGGCAAGAGGAGAATTGATGGGCATAAAGTCTAGCTGGATGGCCTGCATGGACACCTTCAGGTGCCCACAGGTACAGACAGGGAGCTTACACTCATTGCTCAGCAGCTCTAGGGAAAAGGACCTGGGAGTCCTGGTGGACAAAAGGATGCCCATGAGCCAGCAAGGTGGGCTCATGGCCATCCTGGGGTGGGTTAGAAGAGGTGTGGTGAGTAGGTTGAGAGAGGTTCTCCTGGAATATTGTGTCCAGTTCTGTGCCCCTCAGTTCAAGAAGGACCTCAGGGAATTGCTTGGAAGTGTCTATCCCAGAGGCACAGAGCTGCTGCAGGCAGTGGAACATCTCCTATGAGGCCAGGCTGAGGGAGCTGGGGCTTGGAGCTTGGAGCAGAGGAGCCTGAGGGCTGCCCTCACTGCTGGGGATAAAGCTGTGCAGGGCTGGAGCCAGGCTGTGCTCAGGGATGGCCAAGGACAGCACAAGGGGCACTGGGGGCAAGCTGGAGCAGAGGAGATGCCACAGGAACTGAAGGGAAAACTCTTTCACTGTGAGGGTGCTGGAGCCCTGGAGCAGGCTGCCCAGAGAGGTTGTGGAATTTCCTTCTCTGGAGAGATTCCAGCCCCACCTGGATGTGTTCCTGTGTGACCTGCCCTGGGTGCTCCTGCTCTGGCAGGGGGGTTGGACTAGAGGATCTTTCAAGGTGCCTTCCAACCCCTAACATTCTGTGATTCTGTGATCCAGTCTTTATTTACCAGGAGAGAGAGGAGACTGAGGTGGTTTTGTCTGCTAAGTCTCTGCCCACAGATTGAAAGCACAGCCTGGGATCCAGGTGTGGACAGGGAGTGTACTGCACCTGCAGATTTCACACACATGGTCCATGGGCATAGGGAACAGCTGAAGCAGATTTCTCTGTACTCCTACAACAAGGAAAAGTTAGGCTACAACCATACACATTTGTGCCTTGCTTTGAGGCCATTTTATGCTCCATGCCCTTGAGAAGACCAATTTAAACGTCACAGGAGCACCACAGCTCTGCTATGTTTGCAGAAGTCTCCATAATTACTGTGAGGAAGGACTGCTTCAGCATCTCAGCTGGTCCTGCTCCCCTCTAGCTCAGTGAAACTCGTTTCACACAGCCCACTTTCTTTGCAGAATCTCTCCCCTTTGTTCTCTCTGATAAACCCAGCTTTGGCAGGAAGTGTAGATTTGTCCCTGCACCATGACCTCGCCCCAGGGTGGAGGAAACAGCCTCTGTGATAGCACTGATACAGCAAGAGGCTCCTTTTCCCTTCCCTTCCCTTCCCTTCCCTTCCCTTCCCTTCCCTTCCCTTCCCTTCCCTTCCCTTCCCTTCCCTTCCCTTCCCTTCCCTTCCCTTCCCTTCCCTTCCCTTCCCTTCCCTTCCCTTCCCTTCCCTTCCCTTCCCTTCCCTTCCCTTCCCTTCCCCACACATTTCCCTCCCCCCCACTTCCCACCTTTTCTCTCTCACACCAGCTGGAGGCTGGCACTTCAGCTGGTGCTCTCAGCTTTGCAGGGAACAGCCTACCTGAGGAGGCTGAGGAGGAAGAGGAGGCAGCAAGCTGACATTTGTAGAAAGAAGCCTGCCTCTGAAGTGTTCCAAGGGTGTCATAAAACCAGTTCTGCCAGATTGAGTTTAGGAGGTTGGGCTAACTGCAAGCTCCTGGTGTGCCACTGACTCATCTCAGTTCAGAGGAAAGGCAGAAAAGGATGGGACAAGGCCAAATCAGTAAACAAAAGTGAGACACTGGAAAGCTCCAAGGTGACCTAGATGTTGATGGGATGGGAAGAGGCTTCTCTGACAGCTCCAAGTGCTGGAGCATATTACCCCTGGACTTTAATCTTTGCTCCTGGCTTAGCTCTCCTGGCTTCTCATCTACCTGTGGCTCGGCACTGTGTGGGTTGAGCTGGGTTGTGGGAGATGGCACTTAGTCCTAGCACTTAGTCCTGGCTTAGCTCTCCTGGCTTCTCATCTACCTGTGGCTCGGCACTGTGTGGGTTGAGCTGGGTTGTGGGAGATGGCACTTAGTCCTAGCACTTAGTCCTGGCTTAGCTCTCCTGGCTTCTCATCTACCTGTGGCTCTGCACTGTGTGGGTTGAGCTGGGTTGTGGGAGATGCCAAGAAACCAAGAAGTGGAAGTTTCCAGCCAGGTTTTCAGTCTGGAGGGTGAGTCTCTGGGAATCCTGCAGGGCTGAACCCTGTTGTTCTGACCCTTGACTTTGTGCTTCAACTCTTTCTCTGCTGCTGAGGCCCTGTTACTACAATGCCAATGTTGTTCTGCCTTGCCAGGGCCACATCACTCAGTACAGAGAGATTAATTTCTACTCCAAGCAGTGCTGTGCCTGCTTCCTGCCCAGTGCTTCCCTCAACCCCCCAGCATTCTGCCTTTTTTGTGTGAGCTGGGAAATTTCCTCCTTGCAATATCAGCCTTGACCATCCTATCTCCAGAGCAGAGTCCAGGACAAGATCAGATGTGAAGTTCACCTTGCAAGGATGATTTACTAGCCCAGAGGGGTGTGACAGTCCATCATAGGGCCACAGAGGGCAGGTAGGCAGTCTGCAGGTGGTGAAAGTCTTGCCAGCTGCACTCAGGACAGTCCCCTTCTAAAGCTGGGTGAGGGAGACACTCCTCCTTTACATGAGAATTAATTCCTCAACCCCAACCACATCACAACAGTTCTGTTCCCTCTGGAGAGATGGAAGAGGAAGTCAGAGCTAGAAGAATGGGAACCTATTCAAGCCCTGAGAGGAGTAAATAAAAGCAAGGGATGAGTAGTGTCTAGGACACCAGGGGGTCAGGGAGTGATAGGACTGGGGGGAATGGAACAAAACTAGAAATGGGGAGATTCAGATTGGATGTTAGGAAGAAGTTCTTCCCCATGAGGGTGGGGAGACACTGGCAGAGGTTGCCCAGGGAGGTGGTGGAAGCCTCATCCCTGGAGGTTTTTGCAGCCAGGCTGGAGGTGGCTGTGAGCAACCTGCTGTAGTGTGAGGTGTCCCTGCCCATGGCAGGGGGGTTGGGACTGGCTGAGCCTTGAGGTCCCTTCCAACCCTGACAACTCTAGGATTCTATGACACATTCCTGTTTCCCCCAGCACGTTTCTATGAAGCCCCAGCTGAAGAAGCAGAGCCATAAACTCCCATCCCTTACTGGCATCAGTACCCTGCAGGAAAAGAAGAATTGTTTTGTGGCACTGGGACACAGCAAAAAAACATTTGGCACCTCCAGGATGATGCAAGTGACACCCAGCTCTCCCAGGGCAAGGGCAGGGGCAAAGACCCTCCCTTATTGCCCCCAGGTCAATCAGCACTTCTGCTGCCAGAGAGGGCAAGAGCTCTGCTGTGTTTGGCAGGACACGACACAGGAAAAGCCTTTCAGACAGAGACAAAGGGAGCATAGAGGTTGGGGAGCTCCAGTTTGGAGCCAAGGCTCAGGGGAAGGAGAGGGGGGAAAAGAAAAAGAAACAAGGAGCATTTAGTACTGAAGGAGATGGCTGCTGGGGGAGGGTGGATTGAGCTAAACTATGGACTAGGGGAAGTCTCAACAAAGCCTGCTGGAACCTCTCCAACCCCGTTGGCAAATGGATCCTGCTGAGTTTACTCAGGGGGAAGACAGAAGGGTCTGATACAAGGTTCCTGATAAATCCCTTTTGTTTGTGGAAGAAAGCAACCAAATGTCACCTGGGGAGTCCCACATGGTGTTTCTGCCTTCAGGTCAGAGAAGAATATCCCTGCCTTCACTCCTTGCTCTGCAAAGTTTCCATATTCCACTGCAAAAGCTCAATCCTTGTGACCCAGGGAGGGAAATGCCTTCTGATGATCAGGGAAGCCTCCTCTGCTCTGAAGTTGCTAAGCAAGGTGGATCAAAGTGTGTAGGAAAGAAAAAGGATTGCTCATGGGAAGCTGCAAATGAGCCTCCTGGTGGAGCCTTGGTGGTGGAGAATCTGTGCTCATCAGCCTGCCTGTCTCTGGGTGTGTGTCTCACTGGGGTCCTGTGTCTGGAACTTCCCAGACTGAACTGGCTGGAGAGGGTCTGATGAAGGAAGTCACATCTGTCTGTGGGAGCCCAGCAGGACCAGGTGGTCAGCACAAGGCAAGAGCCAGAAATCTGGTTCAGGAGAAGGTCATCTGCTGGTTCCATACTGCTGTTGGACTGCTGGGTGTGTGCTGGTGCCTGCTGCCTCACCTCCTTTGCTCATGAGGAGTCTGTGGATGGCATTTTCTTCTCCAGAGCTCAGCTCCCTCCCTTGTATCCTTCTTCAGAGTGACATTCCAGGAGCTGTCCTGCACAGTGTGATACTCAAAGAGGCCTGGAGAATAGTGAACTGCAGGAGCTGACCATGCAGATCTCAGACACAAAGATCTGTGTCTCTCCCTGGCCTTTTCTCAAAGTGGATCAGAGAGATGGGGCTAAGATCTACCTCTCATTGAACCCAAGAGGTGCAATCTTGTGTTCTACAAATTACACAAGCAGAACAGAAAGGAAGGCAGGGAAGCATTCAGTTTGATGACCATTATTAGCTATCAGCAGAAGCAGTGCTATGATCTGATGAGCTAAAGATGGAAGCTGCTGTGTGGTAGCTACCAGATGGTCTTTGTCAGTTGCTCTGCCAATTGATCAGCATTAGTGCACATGGCTGGCCTGAGAAATGGTCTGTGTGGAGAATCCATCACTTTGAGATGCTCAGCTCAGCATTTGAGCTGAACTTCAGTGATCTGAAGGGGACAGGATCAACAGTGAACAAGAAGTGGGCAAGCAGAAAGCCCTCTTTGCCCTCAGGATGGTGCCTTTCTGAAGTCAGCTCTCTGAGGCACTGCCCATCAGGCTGGAGAGTCCCTGAGAGGCTGATGTTCCTTACTGCTTTTACCACAGTTTGCACAGCCATCTGCCTTCAGCTGATCTGAAACCACCAAAAAAAGGGCTGTGTGGAGCAGAGACACTACCCTGGGGAAGCAGTTCAGTTCAGTACAATTTCCTCAGCTCATCTACCTGTCCTCAGCAAGGCTCTTTCCTTGTGGGGTTTTCCTTTTCACACACACTGGAACAGCAGTGCTGGAGGTTTAACAGCACTGTGACATTCTTTGTCTGCTTCCCTTTTTCTCTCAAGGTTTGAGAAGCTGCTCAGAGTGCTGTGGCCAGAAGTAGGAAATAGTTTGCTGCAACTTCTGTCAGAATTGCTTCTCCCTCCCTCCCTGCCCTTCCAGGCTGTAATGATGACTGGTGAGAAGTGAACTGCCTTCTGCACAGCATTTCCTCATACACATTCTGATCTGCATCTCAGTGAGGGAGGGATGGTGAGGGGATCCAGATGCTCAGGTTTGCTGTTGACTCCTTGAGCATTTGGCTGGGGGTTGCAAAAGAGAAGCTGGGGGGGGAGGGGAACCTGGTGCCATGAGATACATAACATAAGGAGTGCATTAAAAGAGCTAAGGAAGGATTTCATCTTTAAGCCATTAAATCCTAGAGTAATTTGGGTTGGAAGAGACTTCTAGAGGTCACCTAATCCAATGCCCTTCTCAAAGCAGGTCCAGCTAGATCAGGTTGCTTAGGGCCTTGATTCTCCAGGAGCTTGGATGGAGTAGTGATGGAAAAATTTGGTGTATGGGCAAAGGTCTTGGTAAACCCAAACACTTTCATAAACTCCAATGAGCCTTTTTCCAATCTGAACAGAGATGAGAAGGAACACTGGAAGAGGAAGAGCAGGGTGCATGAAAGCTTTGTCTGTCATGGGATGCCTCCTGAAGAGAGGTGTCCAATTCTTGCTAAATATTGCTGTGCTGATTTAAAGGCAACAGGAGCAGCATGCAAACAAAATATGAAGCCTTATTCATCTGGCATCAAAGCTCTTGTCTAAACACACACCTCCAGCCTCTCACTGGGAGAATGAGATCCATAAACTGACATTTGGCACATTTCAGACAAAGGCTTGGATATTTCTGTAGCTGTAGCTGTGCAAAATGTCATGCAACAAAGCTAGAGCTAAATTAAGTTTAGGTACAGAATCTCTTCAGCCATGGGAAAATGTCCTGGCAGTGGGTTTTGAGGTCATGTTCCTGCATCTAGCTTCCATGAAAGCATGAGGAAACAGAACACCAAACACCAGGGAAACCTCTCTAGCCATGTACCAGTGAAAGGCAGATTTGGGCAATCTGCTCTCCTGTCTTGAAGCACTTTCTCTGTTTTAATTGTTTTTCTGCTTGGAGGTCCTCATAGCATTCAAAAGCTGTGCTGAGACCACCTCTGATGGCTCCTAACAGCAGAACAAGAAGCTGGTTTCACTCCCTGGCTGTGCTGCCTTGCACTTAGCAACCCAGTTATCCAAACCTCATCTTCCCAAAGTCCACTGCCCATGGGGACTTTATCAGGAGCAAAGAGTTGAGTCTGCTGCCTACTTGGACTTCTGTAGCAAGAAAGGAGCTGGAGCTGATAGCTTTGACAACAAGTTCAAGTGTTTGAGCTATCATTGGGCTCAAAAAGGGAAAAGAATTTTTGCAGTGGAGCCTTTGGAAAAGAAAAAAAAAAGAAACAACAAACCACAAATGAAAATAAAACAGTGAGGAGAAAGATGAGGATCCTGCATCTCGGAGTCATTTCAGTGTCACTTACATCATCTGAGCTCCTACTCCTCTACCTCAGCTTTTGACTGCAGAAAACTCCCTGGTGCTCCCAGGACCAAAAAGCATTGGCACAGCCTCCCACATCTGCATCATGCTTATAGCCATCTGTGGAGAGATTTTAGTCAAGATTAGAAATCCAGCTTATTCCATTATCCTGAAACCAAAACAGGAGACTAAAAACAGCTCTCCTATTGCCATTTCTCCATTAAGCAATTGGTACAGCTGATCCCAAAGTCAGCTGCATTTTAATGATGAGGAAAATCCCCTCCACACCCCTTAGTTTACAGGAGTGACAGTAAATGAATTACTCTTTACAAAGCATGAACCTCAGATAAGGTAATAAAAGCAATTCCATTTTGTTGGTGGTTGTTGTTAAAATGACTTAAATGAGATTGGCTTTAAAATTATTTGCATAATCTCTTGGTTTCTGCTCTCCCCCCCCACCCCCCCAGGTTTCTCCTGGTTCAAAACAGGGATCTGGGGAGAGGGAGGAGATCAGCAGGGCTGCAGGAAATGCAGTTCAGGATGCTTCAATGAAAAGGGAAGCAAGGGGGGGAAGTACAAATCTACCTTAGAGGAAGAAGTGATGATCCCAGGATGAAATGGCTGCTGGCTGCACAAAAGTAGTTAAAAAGAACAGGTAGCAGAAAGCTTTACTGCTCCAGTGAGCCCAAGTGGATCAGCCTGGCATAGGGAATTAGCATAACACTTACTATAAATAGATTTATCTGGGCCAGAGGAAAGCTCAGCCATTCTGACCAGCATGACAAGTCACCTCTACAGGAAGCAGATCCTTGCTGCATTCAGCCACAGAGAAGGGCTTCAGCCAACCCACACTCCTCAGGGTTGAGGGGAGGGAGATAAAGCAGAGAGAGCACAAAGCCAGGGAACCTTGCCAGGCAGCTCACTTCATAGATCCATAGAATACTTCAAGTTGGAAGGGACCTTGAAGATCATCTTGTTCCAACCCCCCTGACACCTTCCACCAGCCCAGGTTGCCCAAGGACCCATCCAGCCTGGCCTTGAACACCTCCAGGGAGGAGGCATCCATGACCTCCCTGGGCAGCCTGTTCCAGTTTCTCACCACCCTCATGCTGAAGAACCTCTTCCTCAGCTCCAGTCTAACCCTGTTGCCCCTCAGCTTCAAACCATTCCCTCTTGGCCTGTCTCTAGACACCCTCAGGAAAAGTCCCTCTGCATCTTTCCTGCAGGATCCCCTTAGGTTTAACCCTCTCCTGCTAATTTATTGTCATTATTGATTAGTTAGAGAAGAGGCAATGGGAGAGGGTTGGAAGGAAATGAAGGCTATGGCCATAAGTGTATTTATGTATATGTATTTATATATATATATGTATGTTATATATAGATGTTTATATATGTGTTTTATATATATATATTTATATATATGTATTTATATATATATTTAGGTGTCCCTGCCCATGGCAGGGGGGTTGGAACTAGGTGATTCTTGTGGTCCCTTCCAACCCTGACTGATTCTATGATTCTATGTATTCCCTTCAAAGAGGAGATCTGGAGACCTTTAGTTGCCCTCACCCTCAGTTCCCCTCCATTCTTTGGAGCAGGACCTCTCCCAGGCGAGAGGAGATATGGGTTGGTGCTCACCTTCTGGCTGGTTTTGCTGGTTCCCTGTTCCCTTTTCCCAGCCCCTCAGCCCATCCTGATGTTTGGCCTTTTACAAGTTCTCTCTGGATGTTTTGCTTTCCTGCTGATTGATGGTTTCCTGTGGGCTGGGAGGAATGTGAGACAGGAGTTAGGTTCTGCTTTGTCACTTTGGGGCTGAACAGCAGAGATTAGGAGCAGCAGGTCTTGGGTTCTGTGGAGGTTTGCAGGCTGACAGCAGAGCTTTAGGAAGGGTCAGAGGTAGGCTGTGGTGACAGGCCAGAGACTGGCTGCCTTGCTGGAGTGCTGAGCCACAGAGCAAGCATTTAGCATCCCATCTAGCATCAGCACAGACATGGGTGCTAGCAAACAGAAGGAGCAGCCCTCCATTCCTTGCTCCAGACTGTATTTGTTTTAGATATCTGAATGTGCAGAAACCCTCACACTGCCTGTCAGATAAATATAATTCTCCCATACAAGAGAGCAAAGGCTGTGGTTAAGACTTGGCAAGCAGCATCCTGCTGCAGATCTGAGACCAAAGCAGGCACAGCACAAAGAGAGCCTTAGAAATGGGAAGATAAAGGACACAGACACCAGGCTCCTGTGTGCTATTCCTGCATATCCTCCAGGAGCACATGGGGGCTTTGTGGTGCTGTTGGGTCATGGCTGTGTCTGGGATGGAGGCAGAGTCCTGCTAGAGCCTGTGAGGTGGCTCAGGATGTGAACTGCCAAGCCCAAGCCTCTTTGGGTCTGGGTTGGGTGGAATTCAGTGCCTTTTGGGTCGGTTGGTGTGTCCCAGTCACCAGCTCTGAGGAGGTTCTGTCAGTTGTTTTCCAAGTCAAGCTCCTGTGATCTCAGTGATCAAGAATCCAGGGCTGTGGCTTGGCCTTGGATCAGCCTCAAATCAAAACCAGGCACTCCTCCCTGCTTGAACTCTGTCTCCTTGGCCTCCTCTTTCTTTCCAGGACATCTCATTCAGGGCTCTGCCTTCTCATCTTCCCTTTGCAGCCTGGAGGATGCTGACAAGATTTCCACTGTTGCACACCTCTCTCTGTCAGACCTTTTGGGGCATGAACCATTGCACCACACTCTGGGTGCTTATTGTTGGGTCCACTGGGGACCTGCTGCAGGCTAGGGACCATCTGGCCTTCTTCCCAACTTCCAGTCTTGTTGCAAGGCTTATTGCTTCCAGTCTGGTTTTGATGATTGCCTCTCACTTTGTTTAACCAGAGGTTTTGAGTTATATTTATCTAACATCCCAACTGGACCCTTATCCAGGAGAAGAGAAGGCTCCAGGGAGACCTTATATAGCAGCCTTCCAGTACCTGAAGAGGGCTACAGGAGAGCTGGAGAGGGACTTTTGACAAGGGCTTGGAGTGCTAGGATGAGAGGGAATGGATTGAAGCTGGAGCAGGGTACATTTAGGTTGGACATTAGGAAGAAGTTCTTTGCTTTGAGTCTGGTGGAACACCGGAACAGGCTGCCCAGGGAGGTGATGGAGGCTCCATCCCTGGAGACATTCAAGACCAAGCTTAATGGGACTCTGAGCAACCTGATGCAGTTGGGGATGTCCCTGCTGTCTGCAGGGGGGTTGGACAAGATGAGCTTTCAAGATCCCTTCCAACCCAGTGCATTCTCTGATTCTGTGATCAATTCTATTCTTGGCTTGAGTGTTGACCTTTTGACTTCTTGGGGTCACCTTACCTCTGCCATGCCTCTCTTCTCTTGCTCTTTACCTGCCTTATCTACTCACAGTCACTGGAGGTGTGACAGCCTCTCTCTGTGGCTGCTATCTGATAAAACATCACACACAGAGAGCTTTCAGTGCACAGCTTCCACTACAAGTGATGCCAACAACAGGATCCTTTCCTAGCCTTGTTTTCCTATGGGTGTGACTTCAGTAGGTATTTTGTAAGCATTAACCAGTAGCCAAAAGGAGTGCAGGAAAACATAGCCCATGGCTTGACTAGTCCTGTCAGGATATTAATAACCCTGCACACAAAGGAAATGATTAAGGACTAGGCAGTGTTCCTAATTGAAGGCTCCTTCCCCATTCATGGCAGGGAGGGTGTGAAATCTTTCTGACTCTTGCCAGCTCTCCTTGCAGAAATCAGTGCTGAGCCCCATTTGTTGGACAGGTTTGCCTGCAGTGCTGAGCCAAATTCCCAGGGCAGGGCTTTCTTTGGGACCTGGAGGAGCTGTGTGGTGAGTAAGGAGTGAAGATCTGTAGGGATTTCTGTCAATTCCTCCCTTCCCCCCCAGTTTATTTCAGAAGTGGACTGGGCTGGGGAAAAAAAAAAATCTCAAAAAAACTTCTGTGATATGGAATTCCAAAGTAATTTTTCATTGGAAAACTGTCATTCTGGTTCTGGATAGGGTCAGGACCTTTGGTGAAGCTCAGAAGTCAAAGGAGCTCAAAGTGATGGGAGCAGAACATAACTAGTCCACTTTTCCCTTATAGAATGGAATATTCCCAGTCTCAACAGCATCCCAGGAAAAGTTTCACTCTGACAGCTGTGGTGGGTTGAAGTGGGACCAATGGGATTGTTTAGACCTCACCATTATTTTCCCTTGAACATCCCATGGTAGTTTATTTACATCCTGCCACTTGCCAGTCAAGAGCTGTGGAACATTTTCTAGGCACAGCCTAAAACTACCACAATAACTCAGCACTTCCCAATGCCAAAACATCCCTTCAGCAAACACATTGATGCTGAATCCAGAAAATTCCCAGGCAGCTCTGGATTGAATTTCTGTGCCATCCCAGGCTGCAGCACAGTGAGTTTAGCTCTTGGCCCCCACAGTTGCATAAGCAAAGCCTTTGATGTGTAATCTACTCCTACTCAGCCCTGAGCAGGGGAACCTGTTTCACAGATTTGTTCAAACACCCCACTCAGAGCCAGAGCTCCTCAGAAGCTTCTTCAGCCTTTCCTGGCAGATCAGTGCATCACTGTGTTATCCAGCTCCTTCCAAATGAGCATGAGCAGACTTCTTCCTACACTTCTTCATTAGATAGGGAACTAATCTCATTTTAGAGCTGATAATCCAAGGCTAGAATTTTAAAGGAGATTCATGAGTGAGTTGTGATGTCAGGAATCCCTTAAATCCCCATAGCCATTAGGCACAGTATGGAAAATATCTGAACACAACCACCAAGGCATTTTGAGCTGTTCCTGGGTGGATTTTTGCACTGAAAGAGAGCAGAACCTCTGACAGGGTGATGGCAAGGTGTGGAAGTGGAGGGTGGAATGGGTGTCTTACTAGCTGGCTGTTGTGGTATCTGGGGAGGCAGAGGGATGCTCTCCATTAGAATATTAGGGATTGGATGGGACCTCTGGAGATCATCCAGTCCAAACCCCCTGCTGTCACTGAGCCCAGACCTTGGAAGATGAGCAGACAAAAAGCTGAGTCAAAAATCACAGCAGGCCAGAACAGACTGAAGGGCTGTGTCACTTCTGGAACATCCTTCTCCCCACACCCTGCAAAACAGAGACTTTGGAAATCCCTGGCCAGAGAATCATAGTCATGGAATGATTTGGGTTGGAAGGGACCTCTAAAGGTCCAGCCCCCATGGCCTCATGTCTCAGCCAACCATCATCATCACACCTGGATGCACCACAGCATCCCTCACATCCCCAACAAGAGCCTGAGCTGACACAGCCAAAACATCCAAATCTTCACTGCTTGAACCATTTCCCAGCCAAGGGCATGGGAAGGATGATGATTGCCAGCTCTGCCATGGGCAGGGTGGCACAGAGGAGTCCAAACCCAGCTTCCCTTTAAACCTCTGTGAATTCCCTACCCGTCTGAGGGCAGGGAATCTCTCTGGGGAAGGAAATCAACCATTCAAAGGCAACCTCAGGAGTGTGAGGAGGAGGGAAAAAAAGGTTGTGATGACACTTTTGTCACAATAGACAGCATCTTTGCTCTGCACCACCTGCAGCCCAGCCTTGGTGGTGCTGGTGCTGGTGCTGGTGCTGGCCAAAGCAAGCCCTGTGCTCTGCAGCTGGGTTTTTTTTTTTTTTGTCATGTAAATCTGTCCTAACACAAAGGTCAAGGTGTTTCCAGAGCTGGAAAAGTTTGAAATTAAACCAAATGAAACAGCATTGGGCCAAATGAGAGCATTAAAATGTGCCTCTGTCTGTGTGTCAGTCCAGCTCCCAGTGGCTCCTGCAGTGGCCATTAAATACCAGGTCAGAGTTTTGGTTGTGCTTACACTGGTGGAAGCCTGCTGGGTTTGTTGGGCTGGTATCAATGGAGGAGATTAAGACTAATGGGGAGGTGGAAGTGAACCTCCTAAAAGGAAGCCAGAACATTCACAAAAACAAGGCTCATTCAGCCTTAAGTTTGCTTTGTGGTTTTCTTGTGAATCAGAAGAGAAAGAGGGAGTGGGAGGAGGGGAGAGAAAAGGCATTTCAGAACCCAGTCCAAAACCAACCCCCTTCTCTCCCCCCAGCCAATATCTCTCGTATAAGACATTTGTTTCTTCTGGCAACAGGAGGAAACCTTTCCAGACATTGTCCTCTGAGAGCTGCTCAGTATTTGCAGTTAAAAGGGCAGTGCACATGTAAATATGTGTGGACTAAAGCAGAGAAAGAAGAAATAACTGTTATTGTTAACACAAAGGATAGGTGGGTTTATTTTTTTGGCCCCAAGAGCTCACACTGCCTCCCATCCAAAGTTTGATTTTGTGCAGCACTTCCTGTTCTGCTGGGCTTGAACTGCCTAAAGCCCCAGACCCCCTCAGTTAGCTCCTGCAGTGACCCTGCTCTCTCTGTCCACAAAGGACATGATGAGGACTCATCTCTTAATGCCTCAGGGCTGCACTTGTAACCCTGAGTCCCCAAAAACATTAGATTAGAAGAGCAATTAATTTCTTATCTGCCTTCATGAATAGTAACAACATTTCTGCCCACTCTGCCACGAGAGGCCAAGCTCATTCCTACATCTCCATCCTCCCAGGGAGGACAGAGCTCCTGGCATTGAATGAGTTCCTTTGCAAAAGGTGCTGCCTGCAAGCTCTTCTTAGGTGCCAACCTGGAGTGTATCCAGGTCATACTCTGAGCCAGGCAATGTGTGGGGTTCACACAGAGCACACTGCACTCGTGGAGGGAATTGTGAGCCAGTTGTTCTGAGCATGCAGAGCATGCAGAGGGCTGAGGTGGTGCAGCCTGAATGTGTTCCCCAACAGATTCACCCCAGAAAAAAAGCAAAGGATGGGCCAAGGAGAACCCAGAGCCTGTGGAGCTGGTGATGCTGCCTGTCAAAGCTGGGGGGCTGCTCTGGAAAATAAGCTTTCAGCCAGCATTGAAACTGAGAAAGAAAGAAAGAAAGAAAGAAGGGAAGAAAGAAAGAAAGAAAGAAAAGAAAGAAAGAAAGAAAGAAAGAAAGAAAGAAAGAAAGAAAGAAAGAAAGAAAGAAAGAAAGAAAGAAAGAAAGAAAGAAAGAGAGAAAGAAAGAGAAAGAAAGAAGAGAAAGAAAGAAGAAAGAAAGAAAGAAAGAAAGAAAGAAAGAAAAGAAAGAAAGAAAGAAAGAAAGAAAGAAAGAAAGAGAGAAAGAAAGAGAAAGAAAGGAAGAGAGAGAAAGAGAGGAAGAGAGAAAGGAAGAGAGAAAGGAAGAGAGAAAGGAAGAGAGAAAGAAAGAGAGAAAGAAGGAAAGAAAGAAAGAAGGAAAGAAAGAAAGAAGGAAAGAAAGAAAGAAGGAAAGAAGGAAAGAAGGAAAGAAGGAAAGAAGGAAAGAAGGAAAGAAAGAAAGAAGGAAAGAAAGAAAGAAGGAAAGAAAGAAAGAAGGAAGGAAAGAAAGAAGGAAGGAAAGAAAGAAGGAAGGAAAGAAAGAAGGAAGGAAAGAAAGAAGGAAGGAAAGAAAGAAGGAAGGAAAGAAAGAAGGAAGGAAAGAAAGAAGGAAGGAAAGAAAGAAGGAAGGAAAGAAAGAAGGAAGGAAAGAAAGAAGGAAGGAAAGAAAGAAGGAAGGAAAGAAAGAAGGAAGGAAAGAAAGAAGGAAGGAAAGAAAGAAGGAAGGAAAGAAAGAAGGAAGGAAAGAAAGAAGGAAGGAAAGAAAGAAGGAAGGAAAGAAAGAAGGAAGGAAAGAAAGAAGGAAGGAAAGAAAGAAGGAAGGAAAGAAAGAAGGAAGGAAAGAAAGAAGGAAGGAAAGAAAGAAGGAAGGAAAGAAAGAAGGAAGGAAAGAAAGAAGGAAGGAAAGAAAGAAGGAAGGAAAGAAAGAAGGAAGGAAAGAAAGAAGGAAGGAAAGAAAGAAGGAAGGAAAGAAAGAAGGAAGAAAGAAAGAAGGAAGAAAGAAAGAAGGAAGAAAGAAAGAAAGAAAGAAAGAAAGGAAGAAAGAAAGAAAGGAAGAAAGGAAGAAAGGAAGAAAGGAAGAAAGAAAGAAAGAAAGAAAGAAAGGAAGAAAGGAAGAAAGGAAGAAAGAAAGAAAGAAAGAAAGGAAGAAAGGAAGAAAGGAAGAAAGAAAGAAAGAAAGAAAGAAAGAAAGAAAGAAAGAAAGAAAGAAAGAAAGAAAGAAAGAAAGAAAGAAAGAAAGAAAGAAAGAAAGAAAGAAAGAAAGAAAGAAAGAAAGAAAGAAAGAAAGAAAGAAAGAAAGAACCAAACCAACAGGGCAGGAACCAAAAGAGATTCACCCTAAAAAGCAAAGTGTGGGCCAAGGAGAACCCAGAGCCTGTGGAACTGGTGATGCTGCCTGTCAAAGCTGGGGGGCTGCTCTGGAAAATAAGCTTTCAGCCAGCATTGAAACTGTGTAATAAATAAACAAAGAAAGAAACAAACAAACAAAAAAGCCCAACAGGGCAGGAACCAAAACAGATTCCCAGCAGAAACAGAACCCAAACAGATTCACACCAAAAAGCAAACTGTGGGACAGGGAGAACTCAGTGCCCATGGAGCTGGTGATGCTGCTTGTCAAAGCTGGAGGACTACTTTGCAGCCAGCATTGAAACTGTGAAATAAACAAACAAACAAACAAACAAACAAATAAATAAATAACCAACCCAAGAGGGCAGGAACCAAAAGAGATTCCCAACAGAATCACCCCAGAAAAAAAGCAAAGCGTGGGCCAGGGAGAACCCAGTGCCTGTGGAGCTGGTGATGCTGCCTGTCAAAGCTGGGGGGCTGCTCTGGAAAATAAGCTTTCAGCCAGCACTGAAACAGTGTATTAATTAATTAATTAATTAAATGAACCCAACGGGGCAGGAACCAAAATGCTGAGACCCAAAGTAAAAAATCAGCATTGGTGGTTCTCAGAGTGACCCTGAGGGGTTTTGTGGGGAAGGGAAAGGGAGGTCAGAGATGAATTCTCTTTGTGTCTCATTGGTTTTCATCCTCCACATCCTGCAGCACTTCTTTTCTCTGTTCTTCACCATCACCCTGCATGCCTGAAGCCCACAGTGGCAGATGACCAGGTCACAACTGCCTGGGAAGTGGAGAGTCCTTCCAGCCAGCTTCTCTCATCCAGTTCTGCATCAGCAGCATCCAAAGCTGCTTTTGCCAACCTGCAGGCAAAGTGTGGGCCAGGGAGAACCCAGTGCCCATGGAGCATGGTCTTAGCAGTCAGTCAAGAGAACCTTACTGCCCTTTAAACCCTGCAAGCTATAATGTGTTAGGCAAAGCCCAGTTGGTGCTCTGGGAAGACTGGGAGGGTTGGGAGACAACCTGTTGTAGCAGATACAGAAGGAAGCTAATGAACTAATAGAGAGAGAGACCTAAAATTGCCATGCTGGCCATGAGCCTGGGATCTGTGGCAGGCATGGCTTGTTTTAAACTGTGCTGCCTGTAAACCCTTCAATAGGATTATTTGGGAGGCCACACTAATTAAGGGATTATCCAATGAAAGTGGTAAGATGCTTTCTCAGCCTTAGATAATGGGACACTGCTCCTTCTGTGGCTGGGAGAGGGATTCAAGGACTGTGTCTCTGACAGGCATTTCCTTGGAATCTGGTGGCTTTAACTGGAAGCCTGCATGCCAAGCAGCTTCCTTCAGCTTTCCCTGTTGGACTTTATCACAGCACTTCTACACTTAGGGGAGGGGTTGAGCAGCAGGCCAAAAGCACCTGAACCTCTGGGAGGTTGATTTCCAGATGATCAGCTCAAAAATCTGTCAGAAGGCTGCTCACAAGTGGCACAATGAGCAGTGGCACATCACACAGCATGGTAGGGGCAGGAAGGGACCTCTGGAGATCAGCCAGTCCAAGCCTCCTGCTAAAGCAGGGCACCCACAGCAGCTTGCCCAGAATCCCAGTGTTCCAGCTGGGTTTGGAATCTCTCCAGAGAAGGAGACTCCACAACCTCTCTAGGCAGCCTGCTCCAGGGCTCCAGCACCCTCACAACAAAGGTTTTCCTTATGTTTGGGTGAATCTTGTGCTCCAGTTTGTGCCTGTTGCCCCTTGTCCTGTCACTGAGCACCACTAAAAAGAGTCCAGCCCCAGCCTCTTATCCCCCACCCTTCAGCTCTTGCTGAGCATTGCTCAGATCCCCTCTGGGGCTGCTCTCCTCCAGGCTCTGAGCCCCAGGGCTCTCAACCTTTCCTCCTCTCAGAGCTGCTCCCTCAGTAGCTTTGCAGCCTCTGTTGGACTCTCTCCAGTAGATCCCTGCCTCTCTCAAACTGGGGAGCCCAGAACTGGGTGCCAAATGCCTCTTGCAATCCAGATGCCTTGGGACAATTCTTAGGGTTCTGTGGGGGCTCCACACCTCCAACAGAATGGGGTGGCTGGGGGCAGACATGCTGGCAGGGGCTGGGAATGTTGTCCCTGCCAGTGGAGCTGTGCTGGGAACTGTAGAACAAAACCCTGCCCTGAACATCCCAGAGAGGCTGGCCCTTGGCAGAGGCTTGGGAAGTCTCACAGAGCAGGGAGAATTGTGGAAGGCTGGCCAAGGGGAACACAGCTCCAGTGTTGGGGCACACAATGGAGTTCCTGTGGTGGTGGCCACAAGGGAGGGCATTGTCTGCAGCCCCGAGTGTGCCTGTGCTCCACGTGCAGAGCCATTAGCTGCTAATGAGTTCAAAATTCACTCTCCAGGCAGAGGACAAGCAGCAATCAGTGCAAGATGATACTGGGCCCTGTGTGGGGCTGCCTGTTGCAGAGCTGATGGGAACAAGAGCTGGAGTGTGGCTGTGTTTGTCTTTGGGAGGGCAGGGGGACCTTTGTCACTGCCACTGGAGAAAAGGGACACCTGCCACTGGCACACTGCAAGGTTTGCCTTGCTCTGGGGATGACAGTTCCTCTTCCTGTCTTTTTTCTTTGGCACTTCAGCTGCTGTCAAAGGGGTGAGAAGGGTTCAGAACCAGGCCAGGTGCACGCTCAGTGCCCACAGCTCTGAGGCACAAAGGAAGCAAAGGCTGCTAGGGAAGGATTCAGAGTTTTGCCTTCTGGCAGAACTCTTCGGCTGCAGGGATGCAGACCCAGTGCTGAAGGCTGGGTTCCTGACTGGTGTGAACCAACAGTGGTCCACTTTGACTTTGTCAGGCATTGGAAGAGGCTGCCCAGGATGGTGGAGTCACCATCCCTGGAGGTGTTCAGCAACTATGGCCCTTGGGGATGTGGTTGGAGA
Organism: Indicator indicator; assembly: GCF_027791375.1. Taxonomy (NCBI): domain Eukaryota; kingdom Metazoa; phylum Chordata; class Aves; order Piciformes; family Indicatoridae; genus Indicator; species Indicator indicator. The sequence goes on from NC_072041.1 coordinate 2,715,031, forward strand.
GCCATGGTGGTGTTAGCTCAGGAGCTGGACTCAACGATCTTAGAGATCTTTTCCAACCAAGGTGATTCTGAGACTCTCTGAAACCCAGGCAGCAAAAGCACTTTTCTGCTGCTTTCTCACACATCCCTTTGCTGATCTCCATCATTTTCCTGACCCCCTCCCTCCCTCACTTGCAGCATGTCCTGTTGTTGGCAATGTCTCTTTTCCCCTTTCCCATTCTCTGGCTCCCATTGATCCCTCAGAAATCCCTCTGTATCCTAGCCCTAGGTTCCAAGCAGGCAGGCTCTGCCTCTCCTGCACAAGCTGGTCCTGTGTGCACTGTGGTGCTGCATGTGTGTGGCAGAAGGAATATTTAGGAGCAAACCAAAGTTTTCTCCCCAGCAATAACCATCATAGACTAAACAAAATCTGGCACCACACATCTGCAGTCCAGCTAGTTCTGGTTTGAGGCAGAGGGCTTGTACAGCATAGCAGAGTCCACTTAACATCTGCCAATGGTGTTCTGGGTTTTTTTTTCCTGCTGGAATTCTGGTGAGCCATAAGCCCCGAGTCTGTCTCCCACTGAAGCAAGGTGCAGGGCTGCACTATTTTGCATAAACCAAATTCATCTTCTGGCAATAAAAACCTGTTTAATCCCTGCTGCTCTCAGATTTCCTTCTGTGTCCTTAGGAATTTAATGCAGATTCTCATCAGCAGGAGGACACAGAGCTGTTTGAGCTAGTCCAGAGGAAGGCCACAAAGATGGTCCAAGGACTGGAGCATCTCTGCTGTGAGGATAGGCTGGGGGAGGTGGAGAAGAGAAGACTCCAGGGGGACCTTAAAGCTGCCTTCCAGTACCTAGAGGGATCCTGCAGGAAGGCTGCAGAGGGACTTTTCCAGAGGGTGTATAGAGACAGGACAAGGGGGAATGGTTTGAAGCTGAGGGAGAGCAGGGTTAGACTGGAGCTGAGGAAGAAGTTCTTCACTACAAGGGTGGTGAGACACTGGAACAGGTTGCCCAGGGAGGCTGTGGCTGCTCCCTCTCTGGAGGTGTTCAGGGCCAGTCTGGATGAGGCCTTGAGCAAGCTGGGCTGGTGAAAGGTGTCCCTGCCCATGGCAGAGGGTTGGAACTAGATGATCTTCAAGGTCCCTTCCAACCCAACCCATTCTCTGAATCTATGAACTGCTTTCCTCCATCTCTCCTCCTGGGGACAGTGAGGCACCCAGGGTTGAAGCCTAGCAGCATGCAACATCAACTCCCTAATTTATTCCTCACTGGGCATATCTCTGGATGTAGTTCACCCCACCAGCCATACCAGTGCAACTGGTTTTACAGAGGCATTGCCTCACTCTGGTTCCTGTTCCAGCTTTGCAAGCAAGCTGGGTGAAGCCTGTGCTTAGCACTAGGGCTGGATGTAAAACCCCACTGAGCTTGGTGGGAGTGAAAGACAGGTTGGAAATCAAATATCTGCTTGAGGACTTTGCATATGCACAGCCTTTACAACCTGCTGGCTCCAGGACTTTCCCTCTCTGCCTTTGCCAATGGAAGCCTTGATGCTAACCCACCTTGGTACCCCACAAAGAGTCATCCAGGACTTGGCAACCAACACTGCCCTTTCCTGAGAGGAAGGTGAAGTGCTGTGGGGTGTTTCAAACCTTGCTTTGCACCTGGCAAACGTTCTGCTTCCACTCAAGCAGCAGAAACCTCAGTCTGAGGGTGGAAGGAGAGAAGAATTTGTGGTCTGGTCTTTGCTGACACTTTGAGACACTGACTGGCAGCAGGAAAGGGGCAGCCCTGAAACTGAAGGTGGTTCTGTGTTCTCTGCCTGTGTGGATGGTGCTGACTTGAAAGCCAGAGAGCAAAAACATCCCAATGTGCTTCTTGCCAGTGTAACTCCTCAAAATCTAGGTCAGTGTTTGCACTGTGCTGAGCCTTTCTGCTTGGGAAGGCTCTTGGCTTGTCAGTGCTGGGGAGGGTGGTAATAAAGCCCTGGCAATATTAAGAGTATCTTAGATCTGAAGGTCTTTGGATGTGGTGCTTGAGTGGAGCTCCCAGGACAGCTTTGGGAAAGCAGCTCCATGTTAGGGAGGGGGAAGCCAAGGCAGGCAGGGCTTCTGAGTTATTTTTGAGGGCATGTCTGAGTCATTGCCAGAGGTAAGGACACAACCCAGGAGCACTGCCTGCCAGACTCCAAGTCTCTAAGACAGCTCTCTGCTCAGCCTGCTTAGAGCCACCCCTGGAATATGGGATTCCAAGGCAAGAACTGCAGCAAGGCTGCTCTGCTGAGCTGGGAGCACAGCGGTGCTGCCCACACCAGGCAGCCAGAGCAACATGGCCAGCAGGGACTGCAGGGGCTTCCCACTCCTCTGACGCTGAGACAAGGCAGGGAGCTTGCAGTCAGGGATAGAAGGGGATAAATGATGAGGAATCCAGGGGCCAAGCTGTGTTCCCCAAGAATCTGAGGGAAGGAAATGAACCTGCTCAAAAGCTTGGTGATAAAGATGAGTGAGAGCAGGTAGCAGGGGCTGCTGGAGGGACGTTTTCCTTGATGTCACTTTCTCCTGCTCTGAACTGCCATCAGTATGGATGAGAAGCTTGAGGAGGGTAGATTTAGACTGGATCTTAGGAAGAAGTTCTTCAGGGTGAGGGTGGTAAGACACTGGAACAGGTTGCCCAGGGAGGTCATGGATGCCTCCTCCCTACAGGTGTTCACAGCCAGGTTGGATGAGGCCTTGAGCAGCCTGGGGTGGTGAAGGGTGTCCCTGGCAGGGGGGGTTGAAACTAGCTGATCTTTAAGGTCCCTTCCAACCCAAACCACTCTGTGAATCCATGAAGCTATGAAATCCACAAGGATAAGGAGGATGGGATGTCTCCCTCCTGGTGCTAACTGCAGAGCTTTGCCATTGGTCCATGGAAGGAGGAATGCAGATTGCACTTTGATGACTTACTGCTCTGAAACAGGATTTGAGCATTGCTGAGGTCAGTGGTCTCCTACCCAGCTGAGTTTTAATGTCTGTCCTGATCCTGCTGTTGGCAAAAGAACAGTGAGGTCCAAGGGAGTCAAGAGCAGCTCCTCTGGAAGGAGAGAGGGACCAGTGAGAGACAACTGAAGGCAGTGCTGTTCATGTGCTGTGACTGATTTGTGCACGTCAGACTCAAGGCTATGAATCCAGCTCCTTCCAGCCAACTTTAACCCAGGCAAGCACTGAATGGTGATTCATTGGCTCTGACTTTTGCTCAGGGCTGTGCAGGGTTTTCAATTTCAAGCCTGCTCCTTTCTTTTTCTGTGCTCCCCCCACCATGTGGAGATGCTGTGAATAGGGTGGATGGAGGTGTGGAAGAGCAAGGGCTAAGGATCAGCAGGATATGCAGGATTGGTGGAAGTGTGATGGGAAAATCTGGTTTGAGTGGAAATCAGTGTGCAACAGAGCTGGGAAGAGGTGGTTGCTGCTGGCTTGTAAATGGAGAGCAGGAGAGGGCTGTGCCAGGTCCATGTGTGGGTGGCTGGGGTGGTTAGGAGAGGGAATAGAGAAGAGGCAAAGGAGAAGCAGATGGCAGCAGCAGCAGCATTTGCTACCCAGCCATCAGCTGAGGAGCCACTAAAGCCTCAGGTGCATCTTAATCCCAAATTAACACTCTTTAGCTCTAGGCAACCCAGTGCTCTGTGTGCATCTGGGGGAGGGCAGTGGTGTCTGGTGAGCGTGGCAGGGGTGGATTAGTGCTGGGTATCATGAGAGGCACAGTTGGCTGACAAAGCAACATGGGCTGGGGATGGGAAGGTTTCCTGTAGATGGAATCTCTTTCCCACTTATTTTTCCTGGCCTCTTGTTGGTTTTGTTCCCCACCAGCCTTCAAGGTCAACTCTTCCAACAGGAGTACAGTTTAAGGCTGGGGCCAGGACTCAGGGGACTCTGTGGTTGTTTGCTTTGGGAAGATGAGGAAGATGAGTCCCTTTCTTTGTGCCTCAGTTTCCCCACCTGAGCTCTGTGATGAGTGAATCATGTGAGTGTGTAAGGGCTCCATTCATGCCTGCAGAGAGCTGTTGGTTTCAGGGGTGGTTGGCATGAATGGAGGGATTGGATGTTCTCAGCTCTTCAATCCCTTCTCAGATCCCTCTGGGAGACCCTCCTGTGGGATTGTGCTTGTTGAGCCTCACAGAGCCAGCACCACCAAAGTGTTTCATGTCTGCAGTGTTTTCACAGGTGATGTGTGTCCCAAGGGGCAGTTTTCTGCCTTGGGTATGAGGACTACAACCTTGCTGTGGCTGTAGCCTCCAGGAAGCAGCTCACCTGGGCTCCCTTAGCTCTCCAGTCCAGGCTCCAGCTGAGGTGGGATGCTGAACTGGTAGTTAATGTCACTGTCCAGTTTCATTACTCCTCAGAACTTCCATCTCCACCACCACTACCCTGTGTACCCTGCTTGTGCTCCTCAGAAAATCCTCCTTTGGGCTTTGCTTAACTGTCTCACAGCCAGGCCCATGCTGTTTCCATGAGCCAGAGCCCAAAGCTGTGCAAATCAAGCCCTCCTTTGAAGGGGAAACCACAGCACTTGCAGGATGTGGTTGTCATGGATACTGTCACCATGGAGCTGTTGCCATGGTGCTGTCTGCTCCCATTGACAGGGAGATGCAAACTACACTTCTGTTAAAGAAAGGAGGAGGCTCAGTGGATATCAGAGGGCACAGCAGCTTTCAGATAAGTATTTAGGAAGGTTAATAACTGCTTGGTTTTCACATTGTGCTGACTCTGCTGTCCGTGTCAGGTTCCTCATTGTTCTCTTTTGCACCTTATGGTAGCAGGCAGCAAAAGTGAGACAAATGTGGTTGCTGCAGGGATGTCCCCAGCAGCATTTCACCAGGCAATGAAAGCAGCAAATTGAAATCCAAAGAGTGGCCACTGGGAATCAGAGCTTGGCTTTTGCACCATCTCAGTTTAAACCTCCAGAAATGCAGAAATCTTGGAGAAGAAGATGTGGAGATGCAACTTAAACCCCTCCCTGCCATATTCTCCTGCAGGCACCTTTTCCTTGAAGGAACACACTCACCTTATTTCAATTTCTAGAGCAGGTCTGTTCTCCTTTGGAAGGCAGTTTGGCAGCTGCCAGTGACCTTGTCAGGCTGCTGCTGGTTCTGGCAGGAGGAGCTGAGTGAGAAATGATTTGTGTCCCTGCCAGACATCCCTGTCTAGTAAGGGGCAGAGCTAAGCTCAGCAAGGCAAATGCTGGTTTCACTCCATTTCAATCAGAACACAGTCAGCTTTAATGGATAATAACAACAACAACAACAATAATAGCAGTTCTGCTCTGCACACCTACAGCTGCTGACTCTCTCCCTGCTGCTTATTAAATCCTCCAAACAATCCTGTGAGAGGGGCTTGGAGTACAGCACCAGAGGGAATGGGTTGAAGCTGGAAGAGGGCAGATTGAGACTGGATCTCAGGAGAAAATTCTTGACAGTTAGGGTGGGGAGACACTGGAACAGGTTGCCCAGGGAGGTTGTGGATGCCTCCTCCCTGGAGGTGTTCAGGACCAGGCTGGATGAGGCCTTGAGCAAGCTGGGCTGGTGGGAGGTGTCCCTGCCCATGCCAGGGGGCTTGGAACTGGATGATCTTCAAAGTCCCTTCCAGCCCAAACCATTCCATGATTATTTTTTCCCATTGTTTTAATAGTGACAATGGGGCACAGAGACTGTGCTAAATGGTCCCCCCTGGATGCTGTGGCCATCAGGAATAGGATCCAGGAGTTCCTGTTTCATATTCCGAGCTCTGGCAAGCCCATGTCTCATTCTGTCCCCCAGGATTAACCTAAAGGACACCCTGAGCACCACTGTAGTGGCACACATGGAGTGTAGGGCCCTGAGCAGGGAACCCAAAGCTCTGGGTGGCTAAATTGCATCATCTCTGATCTGAATATGCCAGGGGCTCACTTCCAAACACATTAGCCTCACGAGGCAGCCCTTTCCCTGGCCACAGAAGATGTTTCTGTGGAGGAGCTGTCACTGGAAGGCAGGGGTCAGCTCTTTCCCTCAGTCTGACAGGCAAAGTTTTGCTTGCTGCTGGCAGAGTGGGGGTTAGGCACTGTGCATGCATGCAGCAATTCCTGCTGCAAGGTGAGCTCCTAGCATCTACCCAACCCACCCAATGCATTGGTCAGGTAGTGGCACAAACTATAAAAGCTCCTCTTTGAAGGTGGTGCTCCTCTTTTGTGTTGTGACTCATCCAAGGCAGGAGGGATTCGAGGCTGAGCAAGCCCTGTGTGCACCCAGGCCAAAAGCTGGCAACAGCTGGGCTGCAGGTGAGGCTCTGCTCAGAGTGCAGGGGCTACAGCTGCTCCCCTCCAGCTTAGGGGAGAGTTTTATGGACAGCAAGACGGGCAGCTTGTAAAGGAGTGGTAACACCATGCAGCTGTTGGATCACACGTGGAAGAGTCACAAATCAGCCTGAGTTAGAATTGGAACCAGCAGAGGTTGAGGGTGGGGGATGCAGGCTCTCCAGAAACAGCCCTGCTCCTGCTGAGCTAAAGGGATGTCTCCATGTGGGCTGCAATGGGAGCTGGCTTGGACCCCACAGGTCCTGCTGATAGCACTTGGAGCAGGATCAGCTCATGCAGGGCAGAGCTGTGTGGCCCCAAAGAGTTGTGCCTACATTTGCAAGAAGCTCCCAGGTGCTTTTTTCCATGCTTGGGCTGTCAAATGCAGCTTTGTAGAGGGTGAAGGAGATAACCTTTGCACAGGCATCTGCCTGAGGGACAAAGGAGCCCTTTGCTTGACCAGTTTCACAACCTGTCACCTGGTGACTGCATGCAGAAAACAGCTCAGTGTTTTTCTGAACTTCAGGACTGAAGAAAAAAGCCAACAGCCAAATCTTAAGTCTTTGGATTCTTGTGCCTCAGTTTCCCTGCCAAAAAAAAAAAAAAATGAGGAAAACCAAGTGTGAGGAAAGGAAGTGAGGCAGTAGAAGGAGATGGTTAATTCAGTCAGCTCTGTGACTTGCTTTGACAGTTGGTAGTGTTGGTAGTGCTATCAGAGCAGCTAATCATTTGGAATTGGAGGTTGTGTTCACAGCACACAGGGTGTTAGGGGTTGGAGGGAACCTCCAGAGATCATCAAGTCCAAGCCCCCTGCCAGAGCAGGACCATAGAATCCAGCACAGGTCACACAGGAACACATCCAGATGGGGCTGGAAAGTCTCCAGAGAAGGAGACTCCACAACCTCTCTGGGCAGCCTGTTCCAGTGCTCCATGACCCTGACAGTGAAGAAGTTCCTCCTCACGTTGAGGTGGAACCTTCTGTGCTGGAGTTTCTATCCATTGCTCCTTGTCCTATCCCAGGGTGCAGCTGAGCAGAGCCTGTCCCCTCCCTCTTGACACTCAGCCCTCAGATATTTATAAACATTTATTAAATCCCTTCTCAGTCTTTTCTCCAGACTAAACAGTCCCCATGAGGGCTCTCAGCCTCTCTTCCCCAGGCAGTGCTCCAGTCCCTCAGTCATCCTTGGAGCCCTCCCTTGGACTCTCTCCAGCAGATTCCTGTCCCTCTTGAACTGGGGAGCCCAGAACTGGATGCAGTACTCCAGGTGAGGTCTCAGCAGGGCAGAGCAGATGGGGAGGAGAACCTCCCTGGCTCTGCTGGCCACACTCCTCTGAATGCACCCCAGGACCCCATTGGCCTTCTTGGCCACCAGGGCACATTGCTGTCCCATGCACAACTTGTTGTCCACCAGGACTCTCAGGTTCTTCTCCACAGGGCTGCTCCCCAGCAAATCCCCTTCTCTTTTGCTTCTTCTCTTCCTCTAGTTGGTAACCAAGCCTTTTTAGGTCATTTGATTGTTTTTTAATACCTGTTTTGGTGCTGGATTCCTGCTTTGCTTGCCTTCACCTGTGGGACACCTGTGTGCTCGTGTCAAAGGCACCCAGTGAGCAGCAAAACCACCCTGAAAACCATGAGCAGTGCTCCAGCAGGGAGGAAAAGAAATGTGAGCAATGCAGCCAGGCCCCTCTGAGAGCTGCCTGCTGCTCACTTCATGCCCAGGCTGGTGAGTAAGATGATATTGTTTAGTGCTAAGGTTTGTCAAACACAGACAGGGCTGCTCTCAGCTTGTCACCTGAGCATCCCCTGCAGCTTGCCAAGCGTGGATTAATCCCTGAGCACTCACAGTGTCACTGGGAAGTAAATGCTTAGCAGTTTAGCAGTGGGGAAGTCAAGGCTGGGAGGTGATTTAGGTGGCAGCTAGCAGCAGCTCTGTGAGGTCTGCTCGTGGCTCCAGTCATAAACCTTCTCTTTTGGAATGGATCTGAAGCAAATGGTGGCTGAGAAGAATCTAACTAAAGAAAAGGCTCTGGGGGTGACCTCTCACAGCCAGTGCCCCTCAGCCAGGATGTGCTTCCCCTCTGATTTTATCCGTCCTCCTGTACTGTGCTTCTACCTGCACCCCAAGCATTGCTCATAAACTGCAATTCTGGGCAGCCACACCATGAGCCTCAGCCTGCAGTGATGCCAACCACTTGATTCCTGCTCCTCTGCCTGTGGAACCTGCTTGCTTTGATGCCTTCTGGGACATGGGTGATGACTCTCCTGGTGCTTGGCTGGGGCTGCCTGATGAAAGTTTGTGGAGAGAGGGAAGGCAGAGGTGTTCGTGTCACAGCCCCTCGTGTCTGTGCACAGCTGTCTGTTCTTCCTCTCCCCACGGGATGTAAAACTGCTCCTGGGAAGGTTTTTGTCACACACAGATCAGGCTTTTGAATGGCTTCTTTACAGGACAAAGGAAAAGTCACAATGCAAACCCCTCTGGGCCGTGGGGAATTGCTGGGTTCTCGGAGCAAGGGAAGTCAAACCTCATCCCTTCAGCTTTGGGGCTCTGCTTTGCTCTCAACAACTAGCAGATGAGGCTGTGGATTATTTTCTCTCCCTTCATGAGGGAAATAGCCCAAGGCCTGGAAAAGCATTAGCAGGAAGAGCACAGCATCAGGAAACACAAAGGGCAGCCAGCCAGGAGATGACTGCACAGCTTTTAGCTGCCCAGCAATTGGGACTTTGCTGGTTTGGGTGAAGGGATTCAATTCCCTCTTGTCAGAAGCACTTTGGTTGCCCAGCCAGATGCCTCCAGCTGGGAGAACGTGTGAGCCCTGGGTGCTGAGCATCCCAGTGAGCACAGCACAGCTGCTGCCTGTGCCTGGGGTTTACTCTGTGTGGCAGGAGTCAGCAGTGCTGTGGACATGGCAAGCATGGAGCAGGTTCAGTGCCACATCAGCTGTGCCACTCGCCCTGCCTGTTCCTCTCTCTTGTGTCTTCCTTCTGTTTGGAGCTCAGCACTGCTGAGGTGGCATTAACTCATCCCCTCTGGAGTTATTCCAGGGTTTCAGCTTGCTTGTGTAACTGGAAGGGCTTTGCCTTTTAGCTGTGCCACAGTGCTTGGGGAGTGGGAGGATTTGAATTTGGGAATCGAATGGGCAGAGGATTTAGCCCAGTGCTTGTGTTCTGCAGTGAGCAGTGCCACTGAAACCTTTTATTTCTCCAGGGGAGCAGGATCAGCAGGCTGGAACTGCATCAGGGAGCAAGATAAGGATATTCTGAACCCCCCAAAATAAGCCCTGGGTTGGACTTGGCCACGCTGTACCCCTGAAGGATGAGAAATCAAGCGTTAAAGAATCTGATCTCACCTCTTTCCCCCAAGCTTTCTGCCTTTTTGCTGCAAGCACTCTGGGCCTGTCTGGGCTGTATGGAGCAGAGTAAGTCAAGAAGGATCTCAGACACTGCTCTAGCTCATTACCAGCTTGTTTGCAACCTTCTGGAGTAGCACAGCTCAGAATGAAGTCTGCTGGCATTCCTGCTCCTCATTCTGGGGAGGGCCAGGGCTGAGTTTGTGAGTAGCAGCAGCACCTCCTGCTTCTACACACTGCTGCTCTGCTCCAGCCCTGCCCTAGCTCTCAGAGAGTCATAGAATCATTAAGGCTGGAAAAGTCATCAGGTCCAAGTGTCAGCCCAACACCACCATGGCCACCAAACCCTGTCCCCAAGTGCCATGGCCACACATTTCTTGGACACCTCCAGGGATGGTGACTCCATCACCTCTCTGGGAAGCCTCTTCCAATCCCTGACCACTCTTGCAGGAAAGAAATTATTCCTAATCTCCAACCTAAACCTCCCTTGGCACAACATGAGGCCATTTCCTCTTGTCCTATTGTTAGTTACTTGAGAGAGCTTACATTGATTTCTAAGAAGCAAATGGCCAGAGCTGCAAAAAGAATGATCTCTGGCCAGCAAATTGAGGTCCATGGGAGGAGACACTGTAGGGTAGGAGTTAGGCACTTGATTGAGGACTGAAGGCATTTTGTCTTCCACTTAGAGCATATCCAAGATGAATGCATGGCTGCACTACCCCTAACCATGTTTCAGTCTCATAATTCCTCTCCCCAAGGACTTAGTTCAGATATAAAAGCAGCATGTAACTAGGAAGGATGGATAAATGCTTGCCCTGGTTTCCTGTAATCAAGCTGGAACTCCATTACAGTCCTGGAACTGAAGAAATCCCTAAGATCAGAGGGCTGGAGCACCTCTCCTGGTGGAGGAAAGGCTGAAAGAATTGGGGCTGTTCAGCTTGGAGAAGAGAAAGCTCCAGGGAGACCTTAGAGCTGCACTTCAATATCTGCAGGAGACCTACAGGCAGGCTGGGGAGGGACTGTGGGGATAGGACAAGGGGCAATGGCTTGAGGCTAGAGCAGGGCAGATTTAGGTTGGACATCAGGAGGAAGTTCTGCACAGTGAGAGTGGTGAGACACTGGAACAGGCTGCCCAGAGAGGTGGTTGAGGTCCCATCCCTGGAGACACTCAAGACTGGACTTGCTGTGCCCCTGGGCAGCCTGATCTAGTTGGAGATGTCCCTGCTGAGTGCAGGGGGGTTGGACAAGATGCCCTTGGAGGGTCCCTTCCAACCTGATGCCATCTGTGAATCACTGAATCAATGTTCTTGAAATCAAACACTTGGAACCTTTCATGTCAAGCCTGGACACCAAACACAAACCTCACATTTCCTCTTCTCCTGGCCATAGCCAATTATAGTTATTCCTTGGTGGATGCTAGACCCAAAGTGTCTTCTTCCTCCACACAGAGTCCAAATCTGTCAACTCCTTTTCTTAGGTGAGGATAAAACTGGGGAGTGAATTACAGATTCCACCTTCTGGCAGGAAATGCACTGCCTTGCCACAGCAGCCTCTAGCTGCTGCCTGCAGATGAAACAATGGCTGCTGTTCCTTCCCTGCAAAGAAAAGCAGATCCAGAGAGAGAAAAAAAAAAAAACAAAACAACAAATTCCTCTTCTCTCTTCTTTATTTTTTTTTAAGCTGGTCCAACTATCAGAAGCACAAAGAAACCCAAGTGGAAAAATTGAATCTGGCAGTAAGAGGGCAGTGCAAGAAGGCACATGACTTCCAAAGCCAGGGAGCAAAAATAGCTGCAAGAGAATAATAATAATAATGATTAAAAAAAAAAAGGGAAAAAAAAAACAAAAAGGACCAAAAAAATTAGCCTGAAAGAAGCTCTTTAATTATTCCTTTTCTTTCAAAAGCTTTGCCCCCTGGCACAGCCAGGCTGCCATTTGTATATAGAGCAGCCCATATGTGAAGCCCAGGAGAGCTTCAGCACTGCTTTGCTATAGAGAAAGAAGCTTCTTCTTCTTCTTCTTCTTCTTCTTCTTCTTTTTTTTTGGCTGTGTTTTCAAAGAGCTGGTAGCAAATCGATTGTGGCCAGAGCCCTGGGCACAAGGGAGTCTGTACTTGCATCATGAGTCACCAGGTTTTAATTTTCAGGCTGGCTGTTGGGAGGGTTTAGATTTCTGTTTGGATTCTAGGAGATGCTCCCAGAGGGCTGCTGGTGGAAGGAGTAGTTGGAGGAAGGCAAAGAAAGGGCTGCCCAGCATTTACAGGAGCACAGGATTTGGGGTTAGGGGTTGGAAGGGACCTCTGGAGATCATCAAGTCCAACCCCTTTGCCAGAGCAGGACCATAGAATCCAGCACAGGTCACACAGGAACACATCCAGATGGGGCTTGGAAGTCTCCAGAGAAGGAGACTCCACAACCTCTCTGGGCAGCCTGCTCCAGGGCTCCAGCACGCTTGCAGCAAAGAATTTTTCCCTTGTGTTGAGGTGGAACTTGCTGGGTTCCAGCTTGTGGTTCTTGTCCCTTGTCCTGTGTCTGGGCACCACCACACAGGGCCTGGCACCTTCATCCTGACACCCACCCCTCAGATATTTATAGGCATTGATCAGATCCCCTCTCAGCCTTCTCCTCTCCAGACTAAACAGCCCCAGGGCTCTCAGTTTTAATTCAGAGGAGAAATGTTCAAGCCCCTTTCTTGCTGCCTTGCCTGCTTTGTCCTGGTTTCTTGCCAGCTTCCTTAAGGATACAGGAGAAGGCATGGGATGAAGGATGCTCCTGAGCAGCCCTTCTGTGTTAGTGCACCTTCAGAGAGCCCAGTGCTTGCTGTGTTCAGCAGCAATCAGCTGCACTCCTGCTTTGCTTTGCTTTGCTCGTGGTGGCTCTAGCTGGAGGGTGTCTGTGAACTCTGTGGCCTCACCTTCCTCTCTACCAGGCTTGGTGGCAGAGAAATGCTGTCTGGTAACCAAGGGAGAAGTGATGTGTGGGGTGAGGGAAGGTGTAACAAATCTGCCTGGTTGCAAGTGCTCAGCAGGTAGCAAGCTCTTGCTAAATCTGCCTCTGTCCCTGCACGGCAGGAAGCAGGGGAGCCAAGTGGTAGGCAGCAGTTGTGCTTTATCCCATCTGGAATTTTGGAATGAAAGCAGATTCCAGGCTGTCTTCTCCCCTATATAATGGTGATTAATAACCTAGCCTGCTTCCTCTTGGGTTTGATGTTTGGCTTATGTTAAGATGTAGGGAGTATTGTTTGCTGAGATGACATCAAGAGCTCTTGAATGGAGGGAGCAGAGACACATCCTTCCCTCAGCCCCCACTGGCAGGGGCTTGGTGCTTCTCTTGCTCCTCTACAGAACACTGCAGCTCCTTTAGGAACAGCAGACCTCCTCCCCCTTTTCTCCTTCAAACTCACTTCTTAAAAGAAACCAGATGAGGAAAAGGGCAGCAGTGGGGTCAAAAGTGGCCTGCAAATGGTCAGCATCCCCCTTCTGCCCTCCCTGTCTGGGGGCAGCGTGGTCAAACCACAGGCTGGAAGGAATTTTTAGTGGAAAGGGCTAGGGGTGGAGGAGACCCTCCCCTGCTGGTGAACTGGGAAGAAGAGAGCAGTGGAAGGGGAGGACAGGAGTCTCTGGAGGGAAGTTACAGCTGTTCCATCCTGGTTCTTGACTGTGTAGCCAGTTTAGATTCCACGAGGCAGTGGCCACAGAGTGTTGTGAGGACAGTCTGTGTCCTCTCTGCTCCACCTGGACTACCCAGGACAGTAGCAATTGTTGGCTGTCTCACAGCACCCAGGTGGGGACTGCACTCACCTGAGTGAGGTGCTGAGCACATTTCCCCTTGAAGAAGGCTGGGAACAGATGATCCTGAGTGTGCTGTGCTGCTTTGGCTGTGTGTCGTCTTTGGAAGGGAGGGATGAAGCCTTCCTCAGCTTGGCAGAAATGCAGATTTAGAATCACAGAGTCAACAAGGTTGGAAAAGACCTCAAGGATCATCAAAGTCCAACAGACCTCAGCTATGTGACCTCTGGGAGCTTTCTTCTTGAATTTATCCTTCCTTCTCTTAGAAGCAGGCCCCTTGCTGAAGACAGTCACTGTCTTCCTTCACTGAAGACACCAAGAGCCTCAGAAGCAGAGAGTTGCTACACACTCTGATGGCTCCTTCAGGACTTTTGCTGTTCCCTTTGGTTTGGGGGTGCCCTGCACTCCTGCTGAGATCTCAGTATTGTTTGACATGGCTCTAAGTCACATCTCTCCTGTTCTTTTAGCTGCCACACGTGGGTGTTGGTCTCTTAGCTCTAGTATCAGGCGATAGGACGAGAGGAAATGGCCTCAAGTTGTGCCAAGGGAGGTTTAGGTTGGAGATTAGGAAAAATTTCCTTGCTGCAAGAGTGGTCAGGGACTGGAAGAGGCTGCCCAGGGGGGTGGTAGAGTCACCATCCCTGGAGGTGTGTTCAAGAAACGTGTGGCCATGGCACTTGGGGACGTGGCCATGGTGGTGTTGGGTTGATGGTTGGAGTCAATGACCTTAAGGAGCTTTTCCAAGCTTTAGGATTCTGTGACTCTATGATTTTGTGTTCAGTGCTGGGATTTCTTTAAGCCTGAGGGTGACATTTCAGGAACCAAGCTCTTAAAGGACAAAGCCACAAAGTTAAGAAGCTCCTTGGAGTGAAGTGTGGATTGCACACCCAGGGGTGGTGTGAGGCTGACCACGTTGCCAGGTGTGTGCTTAGAGAAACAGCTGCCCAAGCAGAGCCCCCAGGCAGCAGTGAGCAGCTCTGCAAGGGAACACTCAGGTTCACAGTGCTTGCTGTTGGAGCCTGGCCTCCAAAGGCTCACTGCATCCCACATGCCTCAGTCTGGGAATGCCTCTTGCAAGTGGCTGATGTCATGTTCATATTTCACATTGTGAGGGAGTCCTGGTGACCTTTGCAGCTGGATTCTGGTAGCTTCTTACTGCCACATCTGTCCAGAGATGTGGAAAGAAAACAGAGCTCAGCATCATGGAGCAGGCTTAGCCCTGGGCAAGCAAAGCCCCATGTGTGTGAAAGAGAAGTATGGGCTTCAACCACAGAAGGGCTGAGAGGTGTTTCTGCTTGAGGGATGGTTCCTGAGGCTCAAAGGACATCACTCACCACGTGGCTGCACTCCAGGCATGGTCAGAGCCTGGAAAATGGGGACTGGTAGTGCTGAAGCAAGCAGTCTGTGCCTGCTGTGGATGGCTGAGGCACAGGGATGGCTCTTTCCATCTCACTCAGCATTGCTACCAATTCACAGCAGCACCCAAGGCCACCAAAGGAGTTTGTTGTGTTGTCTGTGACTCCCAGAGCACACCTGACACTGACAAATGCCAGCACAATGCCCACCTCTTCCCCCAGCCCTGTGAAATTCATTCCTGATGAGATGTGATCCTGCTCCTGAGTCAATCCCAACCTGAGGTAGCAGCAGGAAGCTCCAAAGTGGGAGGTGGGAATCCCTCTTCCTGCCCACCCTCACCAGGCAAACCTTTGATCCTGACTCACCTGGGACTTCCTGGCTCCTTTCCCAATCATCCTGCACAATCAGTTAATGATTCCTTGTTGTTGTCATTGCAGGGCAACCATCGATGAGGTGGAAACAGATGTGGTGGAGATAGAAGCAAAGCTTGATAAGGTAAGGTGGGACAGCCTGGCACAGGGGGCTGAAGGGGGACTGCAATATGGCCCCACCAAGGCTCCTCTAAGAACTGAGCCCATCTCAGGCTGTCAGAAGCTGGTGTGGACCACACTGGGCTTGTCCAGAGGTCCATGTCTCCCTCTGCTGCCAGCCACCTGCCAAGGCTCCTTCCTGCC
Source organism: Indicator indicator (assembly GCF_027791375.1). Lineage (NCBI taxonomy): Eukaryota > Metazoa > Chordata > Aves > Piciformes > Indicatoridae > Indicator > Indicator indicator. Next base: position 2,730,481 of record NC_072041.1, read on the forward strand.
CCTGCCCAAGGAGTTAGGACAAGAGGTCCACACTTGGTCTCCTACTCCTGGAACCACAGAGTGGTTTGGGTTGGAAGGGACCTTAAAGCTCATCCAGTTCCAACCCCCCTGCCATGGGCAGGGACACCTCTCACTGGTCCAGGCTGCTCAGGGCCTCATCCAGCCTGGCCTTGAACACTTCTGGTCCTGGATCTCAGAGGGTCTGGCACTGCTTCTCCTGCTGTGGAAGGGTCACAGTCACAGAACGTTGGGGGCTGGCAGGGACCTCAAAAGATCATCAAGTCCACAACCCCCCTGCCAGAGCAGCATCACCTGGGGCAGGTCAGGCTCTCTCCTCTCTCCACCCCCTTGCTGGTGACATGAAGCTGTGTGGAGTGGGAGCTGTTGTGTGCCCACATGGGAAGGGCACCACTGTGTCAGCACAGGGATGTCAGGAGCCACTGGGCCAGGCCAGATTCAGGCTGGTGGTGGTGGCTGCTGTCTAATCTTCTGCCTGGCTGTGCACCACAGCTGTAATCTGACACTGGAAATAGCCTCTCAGGGACCAATTTGGCTGTGTTGCTGGTGATGCTTCACATCCAGTTGGTAGTTTGGAGCTAAGTCAGAGGCTTTATGATGGAAAGCAGCTTTTCCATGCTCAGCCCTCCTGGTGTCTGAGACATCAGCCAAGTTGTTTCTAAACCAGAGCAGAGAGAAAGGAAGGAGCCAGGAGAACTGTTGGCTTTTTGTCTGGGAGATTTCCCTCCCAGAGCTAGCAAGGGATAGAACTCCTGCAGCTGATGCAGAAATGGCCTCTGCTGAAGTCACCAGCCCTGGGCAACACTGTGACCTACATAACCTATTTACTTATCAAGCTGCTTGCAGTGGCTGTCTGCACAAAGCTAACTGCTCTGCCTAGTGAGAGCTGCAAAGGGATTTGTCTCTTCTCCTTTAAGCTCTAAAGACCAAGCATGGGGTGAGACTTGCTCTGCTTTCACCCCTGGTGCTGTCAGTGCTCACTGCAGGCAGCCAATGTGGTGTGCCAGGAGCAGTCCTGGAGCAAGGAGTTGGTCTGGAAGTGCAGGAGCTGCTCAGGGCAATCACCTCCATTCCTACTAAATCAGCCTTGGAGGGCCCAGGTCTTCTTCTGTGCTCTTCTTCTGTGCTCTTCTTCTGTGTTCTTCTTCTGTGCACCAGCTGTGTGGATGCCCAGGGCTTGGTGTGAATGATGCCCAGTGGTGCCCAAACAGCTGGCATGCCAAGTTCTTGCAGAGCAGCAGTCTGTCAAGGGCTGACTGTTCCTCTGCCTTTCCTGTGCTCCTATAAAGGATTCTGAGGAAAGGCTGAGGGACTTGGGGCTTTTTAGCCTGGGCAGGACTGAGGGGAGCTCTTCTCAGTGCTCATAAATCCTTCAAGGGTGGTTGTCAGGAGGCTGGGGCCAGGCTTTTTTTAGTGATGCCATGAATTTGAATGTAGGAAGTTCCATCTAAACCTGAGGAGGAACTTCTGCTTTGAGGGTGGTGGAGCACTGGAGCAGGCTGCCCAAAGAGGTTGTGGAGTCTCCATCTCTGGAGCTATTCCAAACCCACCTGGATGCCATGCTGTGGTGACCCTGCTCTTGCAGAAGGGTTGGGCTTAGATGTTCTTGGATGTCCCTTCTAGCCCCACCATAGTGTGATTCTGTGATCAGCCTTTTAACTGCCTGTTTAACAAGGAGGGAAATGACTCATCCAAAGGGACCCCAGAGATCTGGGCTGGATTCCTCTTGCAAAGAGATTCCCTCCACTCTGCCTTGTGCCATCTTGTGCCATCTGCAGAGCCCTGGTTGCTCCCCTGGGGAGCATGCCTGTGCTGAATGGCCTTCAGCTACTTCTAACACAGCCTTGGCCACAAAGGCTTTGCTCAGAGCAGTGCTGGAAACTGCCACGTTGCAGAGCAGCCCTGGGCTTCCTTTCCAGAGGATCTGTCTGGCCTCCAGATGTGACAGGAGCTGCATCTGTTTGCTTTTGCTTCTCTGGGCTTGGATGGGGAGAGCAGAAGTTTGTTAGCATCCAGTGCTGCTCGGTCAAACTACCTGGACAGGAGTGGGTGGGAGTGTGAGGGAGCAAAGGTTGTGTGGGGTTGATGCCCAGGCAGAGATGTTCTGTGTTTGGCTCTGTGCATTAATACCTGAGACAGAGGCACTGGGGGGCTGCAGAGGGACTTTTTACAAAGGCATCTAGTCACTGGTGGCTTCAAACTGGCATAAGCTGGGTTTAGATCAGACATTAGGAAGAAATCCTTCCCCAGGAGGTTGGTGAGGCACTGGAACAGGTTGCCCAGAGGTGGTGTGGAGGCTCCAAGCCTCACTGGAAGTGTCCAAATCCAAATTGGATGAGGCCTTGAGCAAGCTGGGCTAGTAAGAGGTGTCCTTGTCTGTGGCAGGGGGTTGGAACTGGATGATCTTTAGGGTCTCTTCCAACCCAAAGCATTCAGTAGTTCTGTGCTGTGTTTCTACAGAGCTGCTGACAGAGACAAGCAAGGTTTTTGTGCACTCCATGCATATAAGATTAGACCCCAAAGCCTTGTGGCTGCCTAAATAGAACCAGCATCAAGCCCCAAAGCAGCACACCATGCTTCAGTGGGGCTTTGGCATCAAGCCCTGCTTGAGAGCCACTCATTCCCATGGGAGAGTCACTCCTATGAGGAGAAACCTCCTCACTGTGAGGGTGCTGGAGCCCTGGAGCAAGCTGCCAGGAGAGGTTGTGGAGTCTGCTTCTCTGGAGACATTCAAAACCCATCTGGATGTGCTCCTGTGTGACCTGCCCTGGGTGATCCTCCTCTGGCAGGGGGGTTGGACTGGATCTAGAGGGTCTAGAGGTCCCTTCCAACCCTACCAGTCTGTGATTCTGGGATTCTGTGACTCTGGGATTCTCTGATTCTCTGATTCTGGGATTCTGTGATTTTCTGATTCTGTGATTTTCTGATTCTCTGATTCTGTGATTCTCTGATTCTGTGATTCTGTGACTCTGGGATTCTGGGATTCTGTGACTCCAGGATTCTCTGATTCTGGGATTCTGGGATTCCCAGCTTGTAGGTGAGGCTGGCTAGCAGGGAAAGGTTTCTAAAGCCATTGTTCATGAGGAAAATTCATATCTCTAAAAACCTCCTGGATTTGGAGAGTGGAAAACTTCACTTCCAAGTGAAGTGTTGCTCAGCAGCAGCAGCTAAAGTTGTTTTTGTTTGTTTGTTTGTTTCCCTTAGTTAACAAGTGCAGAACAGTGCTGATGTCAAACCAAGCAAACAAACAAACAACTGTAAAGTTTGTGCTCAGTGGCCAGCTGTTGCTGTTGCAAATCTCTTGGGCCTCTGGTTTATGGATTTATCTGAAGTTGTTTAAGGTAAACCTTTGCCAAGGAGCTTTGGCTGACAGGAGATAGGCTAATGGCCAGGAATTCTGGCTAAGCTCAAGCTCCAGCCTTTCCAGCCAGACCCAGGGCTTGCTAAGGCAGTTTTCTGTGGCTAGGAAGTCTGGGACTGTTCCTGTGGCTGTTAAATTATCAAAAAGTTAATGAAGGCTGTCTGGAGATATAGGTTGGGTGAGCAGTGGCTGGAGAGCAGTCTCAAGGAGAAGGACTTGGGGGTGTCAGTTGGTGACAAACTCCCCAGGAGCCAGCAATGGTCCCTGGCAGCCCAGCAGGCAGCTGTGTGCTGAGCTGCATCCAGAGCAGGGAGAGCAGCAGCACAGGGAGGGGATTCTGCCCCTCTGCTCTGCTGAGACCCACCTGCAGCACTGCCTCCAGTTCTGGTGCCCACAGCATTAAGAGAGACATGGAGCTGATGGAGAAGGTCCAGAGAAAGCCACAAAGATGATCAGAGGGCTGAAGAACCTCCCCTGTGGGGACATGCTGGGAGAGCTGGGGCTGTTCAGCCTGGAGAAGGCTCCAGAGCAGCCTGAAGGGGCCACAGGAGAGCTGGGGAGGGACTTTAGACAAGGGCTTGGAGAGATTGGGCAAGAGGCAATGGAATGAAGCTTGAGGAGGGCAGATTGAGACTGGAGATTAGGAAGAGATTCTTTACATCTCTGTGATTCAGAGTATGCAGAACAGCAAAGTGGGCTCAGAAACTCACCAAAGCCAAACAGCAGCATGGTCCCAGTGGGGACATCCTGGACAGCTCATCACTTCCACCTAGCACCAAGGAGGCTTCCCTCTGCCCACTGTGCAGTCTGGTTCCTTTTTTATTGCAGTCCTGATGCCTCAGGATAGAATGAACAAGAAACCCACTGGAAAAACAAATGGGTTGCCCTGATTCATTTGTCCTCAGGAGCTGTTGTCCTTAAGGGACAGGTGGAGAGTGTGGCATGCCCTGAGAAGTTCATAGAATCATAGAATCAGGCAGGGTGGGAAGGGACCACAAGGCTCAGCCAGTTCCAACCCCCCTGCCATGGGCAGGGACACCTCACACTAGATCAGGCTGCCCAGAGCCTCATCCAGCCTGGCCTTAAACACCTCCAGGGATGGAGCCTCAACCACCTCCCTGGACAACCCAAGTGCATCCCTGCCTCTCCCCCTGCAGTAAGGGCTGCTGGTTGTCACCCCAGCAGGCAAGGTGAAGGACACGTTGCAAAGGGCTGTGGTGTTGGTGCAGATGCAAAGCAGCCTGGCTTGCACTTCAGCTGGATGTGGTGAGCTCCCTGTCCACTCACCCCTGTCTCCTTGTGCAGCTGGTGAAGCTATGCAGTGGGATGATTGAAGCAGGCAAAGCCTACATCACCACCAACAAGCACTTCGTCAGCGGAGTCCGGGACTTGTCGCAGCAGTGCAAGAAGGATGAGATGATTTCGGTGAGTCAGCTGCTGGGAGGGAGCCTGGGGCTCAGAACCAGGTGTCTAAGAGCCTTTTGCTGTTTAAGTAGCCATGTAGCATGAGCTTTTCTTTTTGGAGGAAGGTAGAGACCACCTGGAGGGTGCTGGAGCCCCTGTTAGCAGGGACGTGCCAAGTTCAAGTGGAGAATGCCCTGCTGGGTAGTTGTCTCCTTTCCAGGAGCACTGAGAAGCAGCATTTCATGCTGGCATATTGTGTCCTCCTCTGAGGAGGGAAGGCTGAGAGCCCTGGGGCTGTTGAACCTGCAGAAGAGCAGCCTGAGAAGGGATCTGATCAATGCTCAGCAAGAGGATGGGACCAGACTGTTCTCAGTGCTGCCCTGTGATAGGACACAAACTGGAACCCAGAAGGTTCCACCTAAACATAAAGACAAATTTCTCTGCTGTGAGGCTGCTGGAGCCCTGGAGAAGGCTGCCCAGAGAGGTTGTGGAGTCTCCTTATCTGGAGAGATTCCAAACCCAGCTGGACATTGTGATCCTGGGCAAGCTGCTGTGGGTGACCCTGCTTTGGCAGAGGGTTGGATTAGAGGATCTCAGAGGTCCCTTCCAACTCCCACCAGGCTGTGATGTGATAATGCAGGGTGAGATTCATTGCTCACAGTGGGAAGTGGACTTTTAAGAAGCCACAGTGCTGGCAAGGTTGTTGGAATCTAGGTCAGTAAGCATCAGTTGCTCAGCACTGGGGGGCAGCCAGCTCCACAAGCCACCCCTGGCATGGTGATTGCAGCACTGAACTGGGAGGCACAGGGAGCCTGTGGCTTCAGTGTCAGGCAGGATGGAAATGCTTTTCTTGCCAAATGGCAGAGTGGCTCTTCCATGGCTTTATGAGAGCCTCTGTCAGGCATGGAAGCCCTGGGAGTGAAGGGCAGCAGCTGCTGCTCACTGCCACTTCTCTTTACCTTTCTTTTTTTTTTTTTTTTAGGAGTGCCTGGACAAATTTGGAGACAGCCTGCAGGAAATGATTAACTACCACATGGTAAGATGCTGCTTCCTCTTGACTTTTGGGATGCTGAGGGCAGCCTCCTTCCAAAAGCACTGATTGAAGGTCTCCTCTGTTGGGTGGAGGGGTCTATGAAGGGATTGTCTTTGAGGCTCTGGTCCCTGCACCTTTGGGGTATCCCAGAGAGCAGCAGAGAGATGGGAGTTGTTGTTGCCTTCTTGCAGCAGTATTGAACTGGGTGAGCCTTGTGTCTGTGCAGTCACAATGATCAGTCCTGGGGCATCATGGACCATAGGAAATGGAGTTTCTCCAGGCTTGCAGAGGAGCTTCCAGCACTTAGTGGGTGTGGACTGCTGCATGGGTGCCTTTTGGGTCATTTCAGGTCAGAGATGTACAACAAATATGTAGAAGGGAGAGGTTAGAGACCTCTTCATCCTCTGTGATCTGGTATAGGTGGTCCTGCTCTGGCAGGGGGGTTGGACTGGATGATCTGTCAAGGTCCCTTCCAATCCCTAACACTCTGTGTGATTCATCAAAGACAGAGGAGAACTCATGCAGGTCCTGCACTCCAGATGCTTTCTTCTTTTTGGACAGCACAGGATGCTGTAATGAGACCTGAGAGGGTTCTGAGCTGCTCTGACAACTCAGGACTCTGGCTGTGAACAGTTTGCAGGGATGAACCTGGCTGCTGCAGATTTGGAGTCCATTCTGAAGCCTGCCATTCAAGCTCATGGCATTAGGACACCAGCAAGGCTGTGAAAGGATCAACCCCAAAGGGCTGCATTGTTCCCTGGGAGCAGGCTGAGTGCTGTTGTCTGCAGCTCTGTGTTTAAAGATAACACAGGACACGTCCATGCTGCACTGAGATGAAAGGAGGGAAGTGCCCAGACAATGGCCATTCTCCTGAGCTGCCTGTGTCTCACTAACAGAGCCCAAAGAGTTCCAACCTGCCCTTTCTCCAACCTAAACATCCAGCCATGGCATCTCTCAGGATAGGAAGGTGCTTCATGCTTTGGTGGCTCTATGCCAGAGCCACCATTTTAAGTGTGCAACTCTGGAGGAGCTCAGAGTACAAAGTAAAGTGGAGGAAGCTTCAGGGCTGGCAGCACTGGGCTGACCCAATTCTGTACCACCATGCCCTTGTCACAGTGCATTAGGCATGCTGCTTGCTTCTGGGCTGCAAGATAGCCACGTGCAGCTGGAGAAGAAGCTGTAAGTCCATTTGATTATTTCATGAAGCAGGTGGGAAAAAAAACAGCAGGGGAAAGGAGTACTGGACACAGAGCTCTCCTTGGACTGTTAGGATTTGGGGACAAGCAGCTGTGCAGCAGTGTTGGTGGTGGAGGAGAGAGGGAACAAACCAGTGTGAGCATCAGAGGCAAGCCAAACCTTGATTTTTCTGATCCTGCTCGAATTGCCTCTGCCAAGGAGCATATGAGCCCCTGAGAAGCTGCCCCTTCATTGCAGGGGTCACATCACAGCTGCACTGACAGAGGCTGGGCTGGGGAGGTTCAGCTCAGCCCTCAGGAAGCAGCCCCAGCCAGAAGCCTCTAGATGCAGAACGCTGCCTGCGAGCACTGCCACGCCAGCTGTGCAGCTTCCCCTGGCCCCCTGCTCTCTGCCAAAAGTGCCACTTCAGGGACTGCTCTCACCTCAGCCAAAGAACAAGCAGGAGGACCCTTCCCAGAGCTGTCAGATCCCCAGCTGATGTGGCCTGACCCTTCCCATGCACCCCACCCTGTGCGGCAGGGGTGAGCTCCCCACCTCTGTCTGACTCAGGGCAGGGTTCCCCTAGCACCAGCTGCAGGCACAAGGAGAGACAGTGCTGAAATCCAGCACCCTCCTCCCTTGGTGCACAGTCCCCTCTCCAGGAAATGGCTCTGGAATGGTTGCTGCATCTTGAGCTGTTCAATTAGCTGAGTTATTTTTAGGGTCTTCTGCCTTCTCCTTTGTGTGTGCCTCTGCCTGGTGTGTGTCTTGGCTCATCCATGGCTGAGGATCTCAGCTCTGAAGCAGTTGTCAGTGGAGAGGACAGTATGTACAACTGGAACAAGTTAAAAGGAAGGGAAAAAAGAGCCCCCCTCCCTCAAGAAAAAAAGAAAAAATCAGTTGGAAAACCTTGTTCTAGAATTTTATTGCTAGAGCACGTTGCCCAGAGATGTCCTGATGCAAGTTCAGCAAAATCCAAGTGAAAAAACCCCAACAACAACAAAAAAAAACCTTGAATGTAGAGGATGAACACACTCAGCTCCAGAGCATTCCAACCTTCCTTTGAATGCACAGAGAAGTGAAAAAAAAAAAAAAATCAAAGCAACCTTAGAGAGCAAATGGCAAAAGAGAGAGAGCTGAGCTCAGAAGAGTTGGAGTCAGTGTTCTCTGCATTTTTTTTTTTTGCTGCTCTTAGCCACATGCATCTGGGCTGGGGCCTTCCTCCTGTCAAAGCATGCCCAGAGCTTACAGACCTCAACAGCTTTATGGATCTGGACTGTTGCACCTTTGTGACCCAGCTTCCAGACCTGCAAAAAGCATTTCCAGTGCATTCCTGTCTCTGAGAGGCTGCAGGGAGGGCACACAGACTAAGGGCTAACAAAAGCTCTGCTGATTCCTGCCAGGTAAATACCAGGATTGGCAGAAAGGTGAATCAACACCTCAGGTCATGGAATTTTTTTGCCCAAACTCTAGAAAGGGATGGAACCAAGGAATCACAGAATCATCAACCAGATTGGAAAAGACCTCAGAGCTCATCAAGTCCAACCTCTTACTTAATGCCTAACACCTTCTGACAACTAAACCATGGCACCAAGTGCCACATGCAAACTTTTTTTTTGAACCCCTCCAGGGAAGGGCAGATAAACAGGGGGTTGAAGAGGATAGGTTTGATATGGAGATGGGAAGTGCTGGGATTCAAAGTTTATTCAGTCATACAGACTACACAGAATGGCTTGAGTTGGAAGGGACCCTAAAGATCATCCAGTTCCAACCCCCCTGCCATGGGCAGGCACACCTCCCACTAGCCCAGGTTGCTCAAAGCCTCATCCAGCCTGGTTTAAACACTTCCAGGATGAGGTGTCCCTAGCTTCTCTGGACAGCCTGTTCCAGCTGTTAGGAAATGACACTGATGTGACTGGAATCAGCACTGAGCCCCTGTCTGACAGTGCAGGTTGGGTGGGAGATGCTGTGAGGGAGCAGCACTGCTCCTGGGCAGCTGAGTCCCTGGAGGATTTCAACCCCAGACCACAGGCTGCTTAGCAAAGCAGTGCAGGGAGCAGCTCTGCTTTGTCCCTCCCCTCTTCAGATCTGGGCTTGGTGAGAGAAAGCAAAGCAAGCACTGAGCCAAGGCTTCCCTAGCTGTACTCTGCAGGTGTTTGCCTCTCCACGTGGAGTGGTGGAGAAGTTTGGGCTCCTGGCTTTGGCTGCTTGTGTTGAGTGCCTAATGTGGCAGCTGCTGTGCTGTGGATGGCTTTGTAGAGAGGCAGGGAAGGCTCAGGCAAAGCGGTGCAGGTAATGATGATTGAGCAAGAGGTCAAGGGGCTAATGTCTCTGGCTGGTTGTGTTTGGCTTGACTGGTGAGCTGGAGAATGGCACTGCCCTGGCAGCCCCAGAGGACTTGTTCCTGTGACATGCTTAGCTGGGAGGCTGATTTTGCTTGCTGCTCTCAGGAGAATGGCCTTCCAAGGCTGGCAGCTGGCTTCACAGGATGTTCTGAGCAGAAACCTGTGCTTAGCAAGCTGGAAAAGGAGCATCCTACTGATGTGACAATGCTGACCTCTGGAGGCATCACTGCAGCTGCAGAGGTTGTGGTAGCAAGAGCAGCAGAAAAGCCAAAGGTCCTGCTGGCTGCCAGGCCACACTGAAGACAGGGTGCTCAGTGCCTTTTGCTTGAGGGGAGGCTGTGCAGTCATGGCAGGCTGTGCATCCTCTCAATTCCCCACCCTCATCCTCAGTGCTCTGATTCTCAGTTGCACTAATGCTGCTCTAGATAGCTGAGTGCTGTTTCAGTATTTCAGTTTGTGCAGGAGGGTGGTACCTGATGAGAAATGGCTGTGGCTCCCTCCCTGTGTTCCCAAGGCAGCCTGGTCCCTGTTCCCTGTTGGCTGGAGGAGCCCTGCAGTTGTGCTCCAAGTCTCCAAGCATCAGTACTTGTAAAAGGACAGGGCTTAGGGTCCTGGCTCTTTGCCAAGGACAGGCAGGGCAGAGGTGCAGGCTCTCAGAGTTCAGTTCTCCAATCACCACTGGAGAGCATCCCACCCTCAGCTGGAGGATTAATCCTGCTCCTGAAAAATCTCTTGTGCCTGAAATGCTGAAGGAGTGAGAGATCTTCCCTTCCCTGTGCAACCACTTCAATACTCCAGAAGACTTCCCTCCAATAAATATTATGGTCTGTGCCCTGGTCAGGACTGCTGTTCTTTTCCTCTCCTACCTGGCAGGAGCCTTTGCCTGCACACAGAGTGAGCTGACACTGTGCAGAGCCTCTCCCTGCCAAGCGCAGGCTGTGCAGCACAGGGCACAGCTGGGCTGTCTGAAGGATGCTCCATCACATCACCTCACCAGGAGGGCTTCCATGCCATGCTTGGAAGTCTATGATCCATGACAGGGAACAAGTTTCCAGCTACCTCTGAGAGACCTCTGAGCAGTGGGTGGCAAGGCAGAGATGCCAGAGCCTTGCAGCAACCTTCCTGCACTGCTCACCAGAGCAAACCATTTCCTTTCACTGGAGCCTGAGTGGCATGAACTGGAATTTAGCTGGAGGGCCTGAAGTCTCCCCTGTGACCCCCTCCTCCTCACTGCATACCACACTGGAGTGAGGAAGCTCTTCTGTACTGGAAACACTCCTTGTCTGCAGGCAGATGCTGTGCTGCCAGCTTCAAAACCTGTGTGGGATTTTTTTTTTTTTTTTGCCTCCTTCCTTCCTCTTTAGGACCCATCCTAAAACACAAACCAGACTGAAAGGCTCAGCAGTGTGCCAGGCCATTAGAGCTGAGAAAAAAACCCCTTCCCCTCTTTTTACAAGGCCTGCTCAATGTAAGTACCTGAGTGTAACAAGGTTTGCCCCCAGGTAAAGGAACCTAAAGTTGGCATCGGTTCTAGAGCAGCCCTGGAACATTCTGGGCTCTTATATTTACTCTTAAGCCCTAGGCTTGAAGTAGAGTTTATCCCCCCCCTAAATTCTGACTAGCTCAGAGGTCCCTGTGCTGCATTTAGGTGCAGTTCTTTCTAGTGCAGTCCTACTCAGCCCTTGTGAAAGCAGAGCAATCCTCCCTATGGATTCCTGAAGCAGCCACTGCTGGCTCTGCTCAGTGCCAGCCTCCTGGTGCTGACTTGCTGCCCAGATTAGGAGATGTGCAGCTGATAGCTCAAAGCTGTCAGCAGCCACTTCCAAGGAACTAGGCAAGGAGAGGCTCCAGGTTTGCCAAGGGGAAGAGGGATACAATCATCCCTGGCTCTGTCAAAGAATGGGAGGCAGTATTCCCACCAGGCTATTGCCCTACAGATGCCTTGGTAGGAAATAACAGGAGCTTTGTCAGGTTGCACCAGGGCAGGTTTAGGTCGGACATGAGGAACAATTTCTTCCCCAGAAGGGTTGTCAAGGCCTGGCCCAGGCTGCCCAGGGCAGTGGTGGAGTCCCTATCCCTGCAGGAATTTCAGAGCTGTGTAGCTGTGGTGCTGAGGGCCATGGCTTAGTAGTGCCCTGGCAGTACTGGGTTCCTGGTTGGACTTGATGATCTTGAAGGTCTCTTCCAACCAAAACGATTCTGTGCTTCTCTTTACACACCAAACCTCTCTCCCATGAAGTTCCCTCTCTTTGTGTGGTCAGAAGGTGAAAGGATGCTGTGGTAGGATCAGTCTGGCTGAGCCCTTTCACTTCATCTTCAGCAGCACCAGGTGCTTTCCAGCTCAGAAGATGCAACATGAACATTGCCCTCATCAGTGCTACTCCAGACAGCTCTGTGCTGAGCTTCATTAAACCCTAAGCCTTCCTGTCTGCCATAAACCACTGCAGCTACGTCAGAGGGATCCTCCAGCAGGAGCAGGAGCAGCTTGCAGGGGAGATTGAGCTCTGCTGAGTGAGCCAGGAAGCATTTCCTGCTGACAAGAAGCAAAGCCACCCAAGCTGTGATGAGTCAGTGAGGCAGATGGCAGATGTCAGGGGTAGAGGGTAGTGGTGGAGTTCAGGGGGGAAAGGAAGTGAAAGTGGAGAGAGCTTCCAAGCTGCCTGTGCTCCACAGGGCTGCCTGGACCACCTGCCTTTCCTGACAGCAGCTTGGGAAGGGGCCAGGTGCACCCAGACAGGGACAGCCATTTGGAGGTGCAGGATTGCCACCTGACAGGGCAGTGCTTGCTGTCACCTCCTGGCTTCACACCTCCTGCCACTGTGTCCCAGCGCAGTGACAGTGTTTAGTCCACATGACTTCAGGGAGCTGCTGCCCTGGGTGCTGGATCAGTCTGGCAGTTAACTCCAGCTCAGTGCTGCTCCCCACGGCTCTCACAAACACCAGGTCCATTGTCTGGCTAAAGGAAAGGATCAGCTTCAGTTGTACACAAAGGGCACAGAGTTATAGAATGGTTTGGGGTGGAAGGGATCTCCAAAGGGCATCCAGTCCAACCCCCCTGCAGTCAGCAGGGACATCCTCCACTGGAGCAGGTTGCTCAGAGCCTTCTCCAGCCTGACCTTGGATATCTCCAGGGATGGAGCCTCAACCACCTCCCTGGGCAACCTGCTGCAGGGTTCCAGCAGCCTCCTGGTGCAGAACTTGTTCCTCACATCCAATCTAAATCTGCTCCCTTTGGATCTGTGATGTCTTGTATCTTGATTTGAGGTTTGCAGTTCCAGAAATAACATCCTGGGCCACTGAGCTTGCTTTCATTTCTTGGGAGGCATGAAATTCCTAAGGCCCCTCCCCCCACCTTGTCAAACACAAGTTGGGATTTATCCCATTGGCTCAGAAGTCCGTGGTGGGGAAGTGAAATGCAGGCTCCAGCCTTCTGCTGCTGTTAACTCCCTTCTTTCATGCTGACCCTCCTCAGGCACAGATGTGTGTGAGTCATGGGCTGGACTTCTCATGTCTTGGTGGAAGCTAAAGAGAAGAGGGTGTGGTGATATTTGGTCTGGAAAAGCTTAAGACAAAGGATTTGTTCCAAGAATGTCTGGGAAAGAGGGAAAAGCCAAGGGATGATCTTATATTTGAGACTCCAGCTCTCAAACCTCTCTTTATTTCACATGGAGAATTGAGTGGAGGATCCACCTTGAAACCTTCCCCTGGCATCTTGCCTGGCAAAATGAATGAAGAAGCAGTCAGAGAAATGCTGCTATCACAGGATGGCTCTGAGCAGAGATGCTGCTGGCAGCAATCTTGCCTAGTGTCCCCTCACAAGCCACTTGGCAGCCCCTGCCCCAGACTTACAGTGTGTGAATCAGTGCAAGACTGGAGGGGAGGACTCTTCACAGTGGTGTGGGGCTCAGTGCATGAGGAACAGCACCAGGGGAGAGGAGGATTGACAGGAGAGATGGAGGTGTCTATAAATATATATTTATATGTCCTCTCTAGCTCCTTTGAGCAGTTCCCCTGTTCTGATCTGACTTTAAAATCAAAATTCCACACAGATTGGTCCCTGTCCCACAGGCACAGGATTGTCACTGATGTGCTCACCATGAGGTCAGTTCCCTCTCAGTGAGCAGCTTCAGGAAGGAGCAGTTTTGTCAGCTCTGATGGTTAGATCTGCATGCCACAGAAGCACAGACTGCTGTGGGTTGGAAGGGAGCTCACCTAGTCCAAGCCCCCAGGGACATCAAGCTGAGGGACTCCCACTCCTTAGCTGTGTGGCTTGAATTTGATGTGCCCTGGAATCCATTCTTCCCTGGAATGTCTCAGGGCACTGAATCCAACCTAGAATCATAGAATCAGTCAGGGTTGGAAGGGACCACAAGGATCATCTAGTTCCAACCCCCCTGCCATGGGCAGGGACACCTCACCTGTCCCTTCCTTCTCCTGATCCTGAGCAAATGTGTGATCCCAGTGGAAACCAACTTTCCAGACATAGGTGCAGGTGGGAACCAGGTGGCTTTGGGCTTCTTGCCTATCCCTGCATGGTTTCCTAGGGTGGTGTGGGTTGGAAGGGACCTTAAAGCTCATCCAGCTCCAACCCCCTGCCGTGGGCAGGGACACCTCCCACCAGCCCAGGCTGCTCAAGGCTCCATCCAACCTGGCTTTGAATGTTTCCAGGGTTGAAGCTTCCACAACTTCTGTGGACAGCCTGTTCCATCATGGGTGGAGGGAGGGATTGTCAGTGCCCAAACCTCACTTGGGAAAGCTGCTCCATGGGAAGAGTTGGAGTCCAGAGGCTCTTGGAGTGCCGTTGGAGAGAGCGAATGGATGCCAGGAGCAGTAAATAATTTACATTGGTACAAACACCAAGCTGGGTGGTCTCGGGGTTTGCTTTCTTCCCCCCTTGCTTTGCATCTGTTCATATTTAGAGGCTGTCCATGGCTGTTTATACTCAGCTAGGTCCTGGCATGTTTCTTGCTTTGTCCTTGGCTGCAGCAATGAGCAGAATGAATGTGCCTGAGGTTCTGCAGCCAAGGCTGCTGCCTCTATGCAGAGTGCTTTGTGTTCTCTTTGGAGCTGTACACCTGTGTGGTGTCAAAAGCAGGAGCTGCTTATCTGCTGGTAGGGAGGACATCTGTGTCTGTGTGAGTCTGGTGGCACTGGAGGGAGGGGTCAGGAACGAGCCAGAGTGGCTTTGCTGGTAGATTGCTAGGAGGCATGAGGAGGTTAAAGCTTGTGACCACCTCAGGGTGTGTGCCAGATGTCAGACTGGATGGGGATGGAAGGGACCCTCAGCCTCCCCTCGTGCACCTTGTGGCCATTCTCTCTTGTTCTAATCACCTAATACCAGGGAGAAGAGACCAACCCCCACCTCCTTGTAGAGAGCAATGAGGTCTCCCCCCTCAGCCTCCTTTTCTCCAGTTCCCTCAGCTGCTCCTCATAAGACCTACTCTAGAACCTTCACCAGCTTCATTGCCCTTATGGAAGATGGAGGGAGCTGGAGGTGAGGTGGGCAGAGGGTGCAGAGCAATGGGCTTGGGACCATTTTTTTGAGGGACAGATAGGAGAGTAAAATTTAAAAACCTTGTAGGAACTAAATCTCTTCATGCTTGGACCTCTCCCCATGTTCAGCAGCGTGTGGCTGGCTCTGATGCGCCTTCAGGTCTGTCTCCCTCCCTGTGTTGAGGTGACAGCGCCATCCTCTGGCAAAACGAGGCACTGGAGACTTGGCAGAGACACTTCAGCCTGGGACAGTCCTCTTAGGAAAGGATGTTGGTGGCAGAAGCCTCTGAGCTGCAGAGCCCTGGCACAGGCTGTGGAACCTGCAGCGCAGGAATCCTGCACTTGCTGCAGAAGAAAATTGTTCTCCATTATGGCAGCCAGCATGAGCCCTGGAGTAATAACACTGAGTCCCCCACAGTGAAGCTCCTGGAGGACATTCCTGGATTTTTCTGCCTCCTTAATGTTCCCCTCTTGCAAAAAAGCTGACCTTCCCTTCCCTCCCTTTGTCTTTCAGATCCTGTTTGACCAGGCTCAGAGATCAGTCCGGCAGCAGCTGCACAATTTTGTCAAAGAGTGAGTACTTGGCTCAGCCCTTTGGGCTTCAGCTTCCTGACCTTCCACTGCACCTGTCCTCTGGGTGCTGGAAATAGAACTGCAACCTCTGCACAGCTGCTGAAGCTTGGTGCAGGGGAGGCATTGAAGGGCAGGGGACAGGATCTGGGTTGAGTGATGGCTGCTGCTGTCCTCTTGCCATGCTCTGTTGTCAGGCAGATGTCTTCATCCTCTTCCTGGCTCTCAGTTAAAGCTGGACATGAGGCACACTTCCAGATCAGAGCATCACCCCCAAGATCCAGTGAAGCTCATCTGCAGATCCTCTAGGTCAGAGCTCCCAGAGTTCAGATTCAGGGCAGGGCTAGCTCTGACTCTTACCTCCTGCTCCCTGCAGGGGTCTGAACCACTGCATGCTTGCAGAAGGACAGAACCTTGCAGCCAAATGACTTTGGGGTCCAGCAGAATCAGGTTTAGTCACTCAGAATCACAGCAGCCCTGCTCTTCTGGAGTAACCTGGGCATCTGTCTGGAAGAGCAACCTGATCTAGTGGGAAGTGTCCCTGCCCATGGTGGGGGTGAGGGGGTGGGGGGGGTGGAACTGGATGATCCTGGAGGTCCCTTCAACCCTGACAATTCTGTGATTCCAAGATGACAGGCAGGAGAGCCCTTCTTTGTGTGGAGGGAGCAGCTGATCCTCACTCTGCCTCCAGTCTGGAGCCTGACCTCTGGTTCAGAGCTGCTTGCTAATGGAGAGCAAGCTCCCAGCACTCTGGTGTGAGCAATGCAGAGTGGTAGGGATGGGAAGTTGCACATGGCAGGCCTGAGGTGCAGAGGAACTGGGCCCAGGAGGTGAACTGGATGGGGGCAGCCTGTCCCTTTGATCCAGGCTCTCAGCAGGCTGTCCCTGCTCTTGCTGCTCTGACACATCTCCTCTGAGTGCCACATTTCCCCAGGGCAGCTACCTAGTGCAGCTCAGGATCCCAAACCAGCTGAATATAGGTCAGAGAGGCACCCGAGGTCTTCAGCTACACAGGAGCTGGTTGTCATGGAAACTGGCAACTGAGTGTCAATCCCTCAGCAGCTGTGTGCTTTGATGGAGGGAGGGGGTCCCTAGCTGACCCCCACCCCCATTCCTCATCCCCATCTTCTTGCACTCACCCTACCCCCACTTTCTCTGCAGTCGTTTCTCTGATGAGCTCAGATTTAATCTGCTTAAGGCTGGCAGTCTGAAGGGGGAATTCCACCTTCAGTTTTGGGTTTGTCATCCCCTCAGCACCTTTGCAACTCACCCTTTGTACTGCTCAACCTCTGCAGCTGCAGGCCTTGGTGCTTTGATATTTGTGTTGCTCCTACCCTTGGCTGGAAAACAAACTCTGAACCCAATCCCATGTGAGCTCTCTCTCTGCAGAGCCCTGAGCCCAACCTCATGTGAGCTCTCTGCAGAGCTCTGATCCCATGTGAGTTCTCTGGAGAGCACTGATCCCATGTGAGGTCTCTGGAGATCCCTGATCCCATGTGAGGTCTCTGGAGATCCCTGATCCCAACCTCCAGTGAGGTCTCTGCAGAGCTCTTGATCCCATGTGAGCTTTCTGCAGAGCTCTGATCCCATGTGAGCTCTCTGGAGAGCACTGATCCCATGTGAGGTCTCTGCAGAGCCCTGATCCCATGTGAGGTCTCTGGAGATCCCTGATCCCAACCTCCAGTGAGGTCTCTGCAGAGCTCTTGATCCCATGTGAGCTTTCTGCAGAGCTCTGATCCCATGTGAGGTCTCTGCAGAGCTCTGATCCCATGTGAGGTCTCTGGAGATCCCTGATCCCAACCAGCAGTGAGCTCTCTGCAGAGCTCTGATCCCAATCCCATGTGAGGTCTCTGCAGAGCTCTGATCCCAATCCCATGTGAGCTTTCTGCAGAGCTCTGATCCCAATCCCATGTGAGGTCTCTGCAGATCTCTGATCCCAATCCCATGTGAGCTTTCTGCAGAGCTCCTATCCCAATCCCAAGTGAGCTTTCTGCAGAGCTCTGATCCCAATCCCATGTGAGGTCTCTGCAGAGCTCTGATCCCAATCCCATGTGAGCTCTCTGCAGAGCTCTGATCCCAATCCCATGTGAGCTTTCTGCAGAGCTCTGATCCCAATCCCATGTGAGCTCTCTGCAGAGCTCTGATCCCAATCCCATGTGAGGTCTCTGCAGAGCTCTGATCCCAATCCCATGTGAGGTCTCTGCAGAGCTCTGATCCCAATCCCATGTGAGCTTTCTGCAGAGCTCTGATCCCAATCCCATGTGAGCTCTCTGAAGAGCTCTGATCCCAATCCCAAGTGAGCTTTCTGCAGAGCTCTGATCCCAATCCCATGTGAGCTCTCTGCAGAGCTCTGATCCCAATCCCATGTGAGCTTTCTGCAGAGCTCTGATCCCAATCCCATGTGAGCTCTCTGCAGAGCTCTGATCCCAACCTCCAGTGAGGTCTCTGCAGAGCCCTGGTGCCATGTGAGGTCTCTAGGTGTAGGTCAGACTGGGGCAGTTGATGCTGTGGATGCTGTGTTGCTGAGAGCCAATGTCAGTAATGTGCCTGTGGCACGAGGGGAGGATTTCGCAGCCAGAAGCAGCTGGAGGTGCTCCTGAGCTGCCCTAGTTCAATGCCCTGCCCTGGGCAGCAGCCCACTTCACTCCTTGCAGAAGGAGCCCCCTGGAGCATGTGTTTTCACAGGGAGCTTCTGCAATGTTCTCCTCACCACTTACTCTGAGGGCAGCTGTGGACTATCTTTAGAGCAGGACGCCATCTGGCCTGGCTTTCTGGATGCTCTCCTTGGAGAATTCCCTTCAGACCTTGGAGGCAGCCTGGGAGGTCCAATATCTTTCTTTGCCAGCTAAAGAGAGGCTGCCTGGAGTTAATCTGGAGTGAGTCCAGCCGGACATGGTGGAGCTTGGTGGGGTGGGGTGGGTTATTAGGATCTTGGTGCACCACAGTGAGCTGGTTGCACTCTGCTGGTGCCAGCAATGTTCTGGCTGGGTTGATTCTCATCCCCTCATCTCCTTTGGGTTCCAGTGACGTGAGGAAGTTCAAGGAAACCAAGAAGCAGTTTGACAAGGTGAGGGAGGACATGGAGATCTCCCTGGTGAAGAACGCTCAGGCTCCTCGGCACAAGCCGCACGAGGTGGAGGAGGCCACAGGCACCTTGACCATCACCAGGAAGTGCTTCCGGCACCTGGCCCTGGACTATGTCTTGCAGGTTGGTGTCTGTGCCCCCAGCTCTGACTGCATCTCCCAGTACAGAGCAAGACATCACAGGCAGAGAGCTGAATGGTCTGCTTGTAGGGAAGCACAGAATCATTTTGGGTGGAAGAGATCACCCTGAAGGGCACCAGGTCCAACCATTCACCCTTCAGAGCTTGCACAGCATTGACAACAAATCTCTTTGACCCTGTTTTGGTTGGAAGAGGTCACCTTTAAGATCACCAAATCCAGCCATTAACCTAACACTTTGGGGCTTGCACAGCATTGACAACAAATCTCTTTTCTTTGACCTTGTTTTGGTTGCAAGAGATCCTGAAGACCACCAGGTCCAACCATTAACCCTTCAGAGCTTGCACAGCATTTACAACAAATCTCTTTTCTTTGACCCTCTTTGGATTGGAAGAGATCACCCTTAAGAGCACCAAGTCCAACCATTAACCCAACACTGTGGGGCTTGCACAGCATTTACAATAAATACATTTAATTTGACCCTCTTTTGGTTGGAAGAGACCCTGAGGACCACCAGGTGCGACCATTAACCCTTCAGAGCTTGCACAGCATTTACAACAAATCTCTTTTCTTTGACCCTATTTTGGCTGGAGGAGACCCTGAGGACCACCCAGTCCAACTATTTATTAGCTCTTCATGGCTTGCACAGCATTTACAACAAATCTCTTTTCTTTGACCCTATCTTGGTTGCAAGAGACCCTGAAGTCCACCAGGTCCAACCATTAACCCTTCACAGCTTGCACAGCATTTACAACAAATTTCTTTGACCCTGTTTTGGTTGCAAGAGACCCTGAGGACCACCAGGTCCAACCCTTCACCCTTCAGAGCTTGCACAGCACTTACAACAACTCTCTTTTCCATGACCCTTTCCTTTCCCATTCCATTCCACCTGCAGTTCACCAGAGTTGCCTTTTCAGAACCAAACTTTTTGGAAGTGTCCTTGAATGGTTTGTGGTTTGCTGCCCAGAGGTCTTGCAGCAAGTGGTTGCTGTCTTAGCTCTCCAGCTCTCCAGGCTGCTTAATGCTGCTGGTGCTGAGAGTTTTGTCTTGATTCCTTCACAGATCAACGTCCTGCAGGCCAAGAAGAAGTTTGAGATCCTGGACGCGGTAAGGGCTCTCTGTGTTTCCTGGGGCTGCTCTCAGTGCCTCCATCAAAGGCAGCCCTCTCCATTGCAGGTTGCATGGACTGACAAACAGACTCCTTGGTCTGCCCTGGAGATACTGTCTGGGGCTGCTCTGGGGACTGCAGGTGTGCTCACAAGAGAGGAGAGGGAAGATCCAGCAAGATACTCCACAGGCCAGCACTGGAGGGGACTTGCAGGGCTGAGGGGATGCTGCTTTTAGTGCTTTCTGCTGACAGCAGGGGTAACCTGACAGTGTGGAAGGGGTTGTGAGAGGGAGGGAGGAGAAGAGGGAGAGGGAACTGATGGACAGATTGCTTTGGGAAGGGAGAGGGTTAGACCTTGAAGAAAGCTGTTTGTGGGTTATGAGGGATAAGGACTTTTCACAGTCACTCTTCTGACCTTGCTGTTGTTTCCTTCCCCAGATGCTGTCCTTCATGCATGCCCAGTACACCTTTTTCCAGCAGGGCTACAGTCTTCTCCATGAACTGGATCCCTACATGAAGAAACTAGCCACAGAGGTGAGGGCACAGGGGGTTTGGCTGACCCAAGCTGCCTGTTGGTAGCCCTTCCCTCTGAAAGGACATCCTCTTTGCTATTCAGCTACTACACCTGGTAACCAGGGAGTGGGCAGAGCATCCTGCATGTTGCATGAGCTGTGCTGCACCCCAGGGTGACAGCCAGCAGCTGTGGCTACTTTCACTGCACCCCAAACAGCCTTTTCCCCTCCTGTGGGAACTTGTGACACTGAGTAGGGCTGGGGTAACCCTAGAGCAGAGCAGCAGAAGTGGGCAAGTGGCTCAGAAACCTCCTTCTTGGCTTTTATACCTGATGTTCTCCTCCTTGCCTTTAGCTGGACCAGCTGGTGATTGATTCTGCAGTGGAGAAGAGGGAGATGGAGCACAAGCATGCACTGATACAGCAGAGGGTGAGTCCTAGCTGCAAGCAGCTCGTCTCCATCTCTTTGGTTGTCTGGATCACAGAGGGACCTTGCTGGGTTGGTCCTTCATAGCCTGGAGCAGTGGGAGCAGAAGTGGCTGAGATGAGAGCAGTGCCCTTGTGGGTGCTGGGAGGGGCAGGCAGGTCCAGTCAAATGCAGGGCATTCAGCTGCTCACACAGCTGAGTCCTCAAAGGAGAGGGGCAGATGGAGGACCCCCTGGGTCAGGGCACCCAGGTTGTTTTCCCAGCTCTGCCTCTGAGCAAGCCATGAGGGTTCCTTCTCTGCTTGATCTCTGTGATGGTTTGAAACTGTCTTTTTAATTTTTCCTTGCAAAATTCAGAACAGAGAAAGTGAAAGAATGTAAATAAGTCGCTATTGGGTGTAAGAAAGCAAAATAACGATTGTTCTAAACACTTCCATTGGATAGATAGAAATGTTTAAGAACTATTACCCAAACAAAGTAGGCACTCTGCACATTCTGCGTTCTGCAGTGGGGGCAGTTGCTGGGCTGTCTGGCTGCTGTTTCTTCTTCTCTTCTGGCTGAAGATAACACACTGACCTTGGCAGCTAAGTTAACAACTTTCTGCTCTAACTAAACTCTGCTTCTCTGTCCAGGGGGGTCTGGGGGGGAAGCTCCTGGGAGAGAGAGCCCCTTTGGGAGGGTCCCCTTGGGGGGAAGCAAAGGGAGCTTGATTGTGCTTTTTCTGTTGATTGTATATATTTGTGAATGTTGTGAATTTTGTATATTTGTACATATTCATTGCATTTCATTGTAGATTTTAGACTCTGCTTGTAAATACAGCTTTTCATTTGCTTCCAGACTGAGCTAGCCTGGTTATTGTTGGTGGGGGGGAATTTCAGCTCACACCGACACAATCTCCCACTTTGCTGCTGGGGATGGGGGAAGACTCCAAGGCTCATGTTCTGTAAATGGCTCTGAGACAGAGGAGTGGATGCAGTTGTAACCACCCGTGAAAACTTGAGTGCATGGCAGAGCTGCTTTTGGCTGGAAGCTGGAGCACTCCTCCCACCTGTTTTTACTTCTCCTCTCCCCCAGTCTCACCTCTTTGCTCTGGCTGAGCTTTGATTCTGGCAAAGCCCTGTGATCTGCAGCTACTGTGGCTTAGCACATCCCTTCTGACACTTCTCCTGCCTTGCCCCTGGTGAGGCAGCAGGATGGCAGCATGCCTGAGTGCCCAGCACAACCAGATGGCCAGAGTCCCTGCTAAATCATCTGCCAGATGAGGGAGTGGATGCTCTCCTTTGGTACCCACAGCCAGAGCCTTTCCTTCAGTGATGGGGAGCTGCCACTGCTCTGATGTCAGTGAGCCAGGGGGGAGAGGCAGCAGGACTCTGTACAGCTGCTGGGAGAGGAGTGTGCTGCAGTGGACTTCTTTGATGCAATTTGATGCAGCTCAGCTGATCCTTGCTTTGCTCCTGTGATGTGACACAGCTACAGCCATGGGCAGCAGAACTGTGGGAAGGGCCACAGAGAGCCAAGCAGTGGAGCTGCCATGGCTGAGCAAGCTGTTGCCTGCAGCTGAGCTATGGTAACCCTCTGTGTGTGTAGCTCTCACCTGCTGTAATTGGGGGTAACCACCAGGAACTGGCAAGATTAAAGGATTTATTATCCACAAAGCCTGAGCCTTCAGCAGGGAGGCATCTCTGCTTCATGTGGGCTCTGATTTTCCAGCCCTTTTACTTGGGAATGATTCCAAATCCCAGGCTTGGAGAAACAGCAACTAATTGTTCTTATTTGTGTTTCTTTTTTTTCCCTTCTTTTCCTTCTCTTCATGGATTGCTGACTTGCTCCTGCAGACCCTCCTGCAGGTGAGTACCCACAGGTATTTCCTTCTGGCATCTTTGTTGCTCAGAACTGGCAGTTGCTGTGGGGATCTGAAGGGGACCTACAGGAAGGCTGGGGAGGAGCTGTTTAGAAGGGTCTGTGGGGTAGGACGAGAGGCAATGGTTTGAAACTGGAGCAAGGGAGAGTTAGGTTGGACATCAGGAGGAAGTTCTGCACAGTGAGGGTGGGGAAATACTGGAGCAGGTTGCTCAGGGATGTTGATGAGGCTTCATCCCTGGAGACATTCAAGATCAGGCTTGCTGTGTCCCTGGGCAGCCTGATGTAGCTGGAAGTGTCCCTGCTGCCTGCAGGGGGGTTGGACAAGATGCCTTTGGAGGGTCCCTTCCAACCCAGTGCCATCTGTGAATCTGTGATTTACAAAGTTGTGGCTTTGAGAGCGAAACAGAGAATCCTTGCCATAGGATCAGTGCTGCCACCTGAGCACTGGAGATGTCATTCTAAAGCCCAGTTTCAGCTGAGTTTGGCTTCATCCTCATCAAAGTTGTTTCCAGTCCTCACTTGTCTCTGCTCTGTGTGGTGGTCAGGCTTGACTCTGAGATCAGTGCTGCAGTGGCAGAGGTATTTGGCTGGCACCTAGTGCTTGGTTGGTGTCTGGGGGCCTTTGAGGACCATGGGTCTGGTGGGAAGTGAATTAGCTGCACAGCACAGAGTGGTGGTGGACTTTCAACACACACAAGGGATTTCATAGCTGCTCAGGAGCCAAGCCCTGAGCAGGAGTCACTGAGGAGTCTATGTCTGGCAGGCACTTGGGTGGATCAATACTCCTCAGCAGGAGGAACCTAAGTGGCTGTGGCTTTCTCTCTAATGCTCTCTCTCCAAGATGTCATAACCCATGAAATGGAACCATAAACAGATTGAAAGCTAATGACAGACCCTGCCTGTGAATTGGCCTGGCCAGATGCTGCTTTTGGTTAAGTGTTCTGAGGGAGGGCTAAATCCATTTGTGAACTCTCAGCTCCCCTGGGACTCTGCTGCAGTGATGACTTCATTGGTGGGGGGCAAGATGGCAAATCTCTCCAGCACAGTTCCAGGCTTTGCTGACTGGACAGGCAGGAAATGAAGCAGAGGTCAGGTTCCAAGAGGGAGAACAAGCAATTACTCCTCTTCAGGATACAAGTGGCTCTCTGGCTTGTAAGAGAGCTGAACATCCCTCCTGTGATTTAAGATTTAAAGCTTCCTGCCTAGGAAATCTTCTGAGGCTGCTCTTCAGCTGCTTTGGGTCAGTGCTGCTCCTCCCTTTGCAGCAGAGCCTGGCACTCTGCATCTGGTGAGCATCTCACCATCTCCAAATGGAGCACAGCACAGATGTGAATGTATGTCTGCATGCTGAACCCAGAGTACCCTCTGGTGCCTCCAGAAATGTAGAGATTCACTTGGGCTTAATGAGAGAGGAGAGGCAGAGGTATCCTTTTTTCCCTCCTCTCAGCACAGTGTCTTCCCAAGCAGCCTGCTAAGGTGTGACAAAGGGAGGGGAATTCAGCTTAAATAACAGGTTTTGAGGTGTTCTTTGGGGACTTGCTCAAAGAATTGTCTGTGGGCAGCTTTGGGAGGTGTGGAGGGCAGCCTTCCAAGAGACAAGTTGATAAGGAAAGGGTCTGGGGCCTTTTGTCATGATTGCTTTGATTAAATTTGGTAGGGGAGAGAAACTCAGCATTAATCTTGACTGCTTTCTTTTGTCCTGTGTTACTCTTTGCCCATCTTGCCTTGTGGAACATCTGCCATGCTTGGACCAGACTCCTAAGGCAGCTGGCATTTCAAGCTGCCCTCTCCACCACTGCCTTCTCCACCACTGCCTTCTCCACCACTGCCTTCTCCACCACTGCCTTCTCCACCACTGCCTTCTCCACCACTGCCTTCCTGTCTCCCAAACCTTCCAGAGCTCCACTTGCAGCTCCACACTTCCACATTCAGGGCAATAAAATCAGCCAGAGGAAAGGAAGAGTCTCATTTTTTTCTGGGCTCCAGTAAATATTGGAGTTGTCCTCCTGTTGTGCAAAGAGAAGACAGCTTCAAGCATGGAGGCTGTGTTGGGGGGGTGTGTTGGGGGGGTGCCTTTCTTCTTGTGGCTGTGTGTGGGATGCATGTGTGCAAGGACTGCAGCAGGGAACACATTTCTGCAAAGCTTGAGGAGCTTGTAGCTTTCCCACATTCCACCTGAGTGTTGGTCTAAACCCTTTTAAACCACACATGCAATGAGTTTGTAGGGTTTGATGTGGGCTCACAGGGCATCACTTGAGAGATGAATTTGTGGCCAAGCATCGGAGCAGGCTGCCCTGAGAGGTGATAGAGTCACCACCATCCCTGGAGGTGTTCAGGAAAAGAGTGGCCATGGCACTTTGGGATGTGGTTTGATGGCCATGGGGGTGTTGGGTTGATGGTTGGGCTTGAGGTCTTTTTTACTCAAAAGAATTTTGAGGGCTTGAGGTCTTTTTTACTCAAAAGGATTCTGTGATTCTGATTTTGGAGAACACACAAGCCTGGGGTGGGAAAGGAGGAGTCGAATGGTGATGTTTAAAGCAGCTCTTCCTTGCTGATCATGACCCCACTGAATCCTTCCGCTGGCCCAAAACAGACAGGGACTGAAAGTAGAAGGATCAGAGGCTCTGTAAAATCTCCTCTGCAGCCTCCTACCTGCTCCCTGGTGCAGAGTGGGCAAGAAGCTGTGCTCATGCTGGCTGTGTGCAGAGGAAGGGAGGCTGGAGTGCCAGGGCAGAGCTCTCTGCCTCATTTAGTCCAGCTGGTAGATCACAAACCAGGGGCCATATGGCATCTCAACCCCCTGATTCCTGCAGAGGAGCAGGGCTGGAATCCCTGGCCAAAGGGTGGCTGTCCTCCAGGAAGCTGGAGGAAGCAGACCCTGCTCCAGGCAGACAAGCCTGGCTCTGTTAAGGTCAGGGAGGCATTTGGTGAGCATCTTCCTGTCAACTTTGCTGTGTGTTGCCTGGCTTCTCCCACTCCCCTCTGTGCCTGCATGGCAGCTGTATGATAATTAGCCCTTGCTCTAAGCTGATTGACTGTGAATAGGAGGCACCAGGAGGGGGTAAGCAGGTGGTCCCCAGAGGCCAAGCTTCCTTCTAGTGCCCCTCGCTTTGACAGGAGCCAACGGCAGAGCTGAAAGCTTCCCAAAAAGGAGTAGGAGGGGTAAAGGCAGAAGGGGCTGCAAAAGAAATCCCTCCTTCCCTGCCAGCCCACGGCGCTTAGCAGTGATGCTACTCTAGAGAGCGAGCAGGGAGAGGACACAGAGCTGCTCCCTGCTCTCCCGGCAAGAGCAGCAGAACCTCCCTTGCAGCTGGCAGCATGAAGATCTTCGGCAGGCTTGAATACCTCCTGGTAAGGAGATTCCTGCAGGGTTGCTTTGACGTGGGGAGAAAGTTTAGAGGGCAGTTTTCTCTCGAGGGGAGGTGGGGAGCAAGGATTGTGCCTCTGAGACTTTGCTGGTGTGCCCCCAAACCAAGCAGAGCTTCGTTACCACAGGAGAGCAAATGTGTTTGGTTCTTTTTCTGGGATGGAAAGGCTCTGGGACAGGGCACAGATCTCCGTGCAGCATCTGCTGGCAAGCTGCAGAGCAGGGAGATCATCTGGCATTAGGAAATTGAAGAAACAAAAAGGTCTATAAATGGGATTTGGCTGGAATGAATGAAAGCTGTCTGTGCAGAAAGGGAATGGGAGTGGGGGAGTCCTCCCCCAAATTCCATCCTCCTCTGAGCTCTAGGATTGTACACAGGGTAGACACAGAGGCAAAAACAACCAAGCAGAGAAAAGGTTGACATATAATCAGGCACCAGGAGAGAAGAGAATGTGCATGCAGCAGTGTGTGTGTGGAGGGGGGGAAGCATCTTTAAGGATGTGAATATTGCTCTGAATGAAGATTCTCTCTAGAAGCAAACAGCCAAGGTAGTCACACACAGCTTTAACTCACCTGCAGGAGAAGTTCTTTTCAGTGCATGGATGTTGTTGGGGTGTGCATGATGTTATTGTTCAGTGCTGAGCATCCCTGGGTGCTGGAGTGAAGAAGGCACTTTAGGATAAAGCCTTTTGTCTGCTCCAGCCTGGTCCTGATGGTATTGATTGCAAATGACTGTGGAGTTTTGGGAGCAAGATGTGTTTCTCTGAACACAGTGGAGTCAGATGACTCCACTGGTCGTGGCTGCCTACTTTTGCTAATGTTTTCTATCAGAGGAAATCAAAGCCTTGGGCAGAAGAGGGACAGCAGCATCAAATCCACCTCGAATCAGTGCACCGAGGGGGTAGTGCTGTGGCTCTTCAGGGAGGGATGCTGCCATGGGCAGTGCAATTTGAAGAATGTTAAGGAAGTTTTGGCATTGTAGAGAAAGGTTCTTTCTGTCCTTAGCCAGCTGTGGTGCTCTTTGGGGTAGGAATGAACCTTCAAGCAAGACTTTCCTAATTTACTGCCCTGCTCTTAGGCACTGGCTCCGTTCTTGGGCTCTGTTCTCTAGGCTCCCCTGCTGCCAAGGACTCCAGGCTGATGAGGGCCGTCTTCACTCTTCATATTTCTCTGAAGCTGGGGCTTTATTTAATTTCTTCAGCCATTTTCTGAGCATGACAAGCTGGAAGAGCTTCCCTGGCCTCACAATGCAAGCAGTCTCTGTGCGTGCTGCGTGGAGATTGGACAAGGGAGTGCTGAACCAAGTGGGTCAGGGGAGGCAACCTGAAAAATAGCTTTTCTTTTATTATTTTAATTCTTTCCTGGGCCTGTCTGTGCCTCTGCTGGGTTTTCAATTTGCTGGTTTAAAAGTGTCTACATGAATCTTTTTTTTTTCTCCCCCCCTCCTTTTGCATCCCTGTGGATGTGTCTCGGAATGTGTCACTCCGTGTGCTCCCATAGAAACCTTTGTGGTGTTCTGGGGCAGGCTGCTATGTGAACTCAGAGTGACAAGGCTGGGAAGGGGTCAGGGAGACAAGGCTGATGTGGTTCACTGAGGCAGTGAAGGAAGGAGAGGGAAGCAGATGATGGCAGAGATCTGGCTGCTTAGTCTGGAAGGTGTCTGATTTATTTTACCAGAGTGTGATCCAACATCTCCCTGCTGCTGCTGTTGCTGCTGTTGGAGCCAAAGCCATTCAGATCCCAGGCCTGGGAAGCATTTTTATTGTTTTTTTTTTTTTCTTATCACAGAGACAATGAGGTGCTAAATGCAGGCTTAATAAATCAGTCTAATAAATTCCAAACTCATTTGGAGCAGGCTTGCCTGTCTGTGTGTTTGGCAAGGAGGGGAAGAATCAGTCATAGAATGGTCTGGGTTGGAAGGGACCTCTGAAAGTCATCCAGTCCAACCCCCTCTGCAGTCAGCAGGGACATTCTCCATTAGGTGAGGTTGCTCAGAGCCTCACCTTGAATATCTCCAGGGAGGGAGCCCCAACCACCTCCCTGGGCAACCTGTTGCAGTGTTCCAGCACCCTCATGGTAAAGAAGCTGTTCCTAACATCCAATCTAAATCTGCTCTTCTCTAGTTTGAAGTCATTGGCCCTTGTCTTGTCACTGCAGGCCTTTAGAAACAGTAAAACTACCTTTGTAAAAGGTAGTTTATGAAAATCATGCATTAAAATCTCCTGCATAGCAGGAAATGGAAACAAAAAAGGGGACAAGGGAAAGCATAAATGTGAACTTTCTTGCCCTGCTGTGCCACTTTGGATGTTGTAAAATGGGTGACCACATTCCTTCTCCACCAGCACCTCCCAGACCCTGTGGCTTGATGCACAAAGCTGGAAGGTTTTGATTTCCCAGCTCTGTGTGTCCACAGATGTGGTGTATCCCTTGTAAGAACCATAGAACAGCTGAGGTTGGAAGAAACCTTTGAGATCATCAAGTCCAGCTGCTCCCTTTGAGCTCACAATCCCACCAGAGTCACAGAGGAGCTTACTGATGGCACAGGTGATGATGTGCTGGGCAGGACCAGTGTCCATCAGCAACTCTCTGATGTGCTGGGCAGGACCAGTGTCCATCAGCAAGTCCCTCTGACTTAATTCCCTTTAATTAACAGGATCTACATCTTTTTGTGTCCATTGATGGATACAGGGGCTCATGAAGAGCAGGTTTGCAGGTGAAAGGGATTCATTGTCACACATCTGTGTGCATCCAGCTGTGGTCACACACTCCCAGGGTGTTTCAACACTGTTACAGATGATCTCCATTTCTCAGCTGGCTTTGACTTGGGATCAGGGTTCAAGAGGTTTTCTTGTAGCTCTTTTTCCAGAAATTTGTCCTGTTTTTTTTTTTAATGGCTGAGTAGGAGAGCTCCTTGGATGGGTGGCAGCAAGACGATGTGCCTGGGAATTGGTGGTGTAAGCTCTTGAGAAAAGGTTCAACCATTCCACAAATGGTTTGAACTTGTTCTAGTCTGCTGCACGTTTCACAATTGCACTTGCCATGATTTTTGCCTTTCAGCTGCTCAAACCATTTCTGTACATTTCCCTTTTGGCCTTTGGCAGTGAAAGGAAAAAAAAAATATACTGATCAAGTGGACAGTTTCAGGACTTTTCCCTCTCCCCTCTTTTCCTGGCTTCGTTTGTCTCTCGACACTCAGTAACTTCATAGCAGAGACTTCTGCTCCCAAGCAGAGTGCAGTGGAATGGAACAAAGTGCCCCTGAGGATCACACTGTGGCATCTCCCCAGGGATAAGAGGCAGTCTGGTCCTTATCCTCCAGATCTCTCCTTGATCTGAACCTGCTTTACAAATGCAGCTTACAGCTCCGGTTAACATATCCTGCCCTTGACTTGCCTTGCAGTGAGTTCTGTTGAGAGCAGTGGAGTTGCTCAGGGATTACACCAGCAGAAATACGAGCAGAATTTGGCCTGGGGATAGTTCCTACCCAATGAGAGAACAAGGGGGAGAAATAGCTTTGAAGTCATGCAAACAGAAGCCACTCTTCCCAGCCCTGGGTGTCTATATTTGGACATCATCCAGATGGCTCTTGGTTGCCTGAGCTGTTGAGTGTGCCTGGTGGGGTTTGTGTGTAACTGTCTAAAACTGGGGCAGGTTGGGGTTCTTTCCAAGGCAAGGATCATCTCCACGTGCCTTCAGCCCTTCTTTAGCCTTTCAGCTGTAGAGGGGTGGCATACAATACAGGCTTCCCAAGGTTAAGTTCACACCTGGCTTGGCTCCACTGGTTCTGAGTGGATTTACTCCAGTGACGTCTGTGGCCCATCTGTTTCTCCTGCACTCATCAGCAATAGATCCTTCTTACCATCACCCTGCTTGATTATCTGAGGACAGCTGAAGGAGTCAGGTGATGATATTTAGTCCCTCCTCCTTATTTTTCACCTCTTCCTCCTAAGGTGGGGCACAGCTGAGTGGTCCTTTTTAAGATGTGTTTGGAAGGGGTTCACCCTGCAGTAGCTGTGCCCTTTGCAGCAAGGTCCAGATTGCTGAGGGTTTGCATTATTTAGTATAAAGCAGTGCAGCCTCTCATCAGAATTGCAGAATTGTCACTCTGGAGGAAGGGAAAAAAAAGAGCACACCTTGAAACATCTGGATGAGGCTTTGAGCAACCTGATCTAGTAGGAGATGAATGGCAGGGGGGGATGGAACTGGATGCTTCTTAAGTTCCCTTCCAATTCAAGCCATTCTAGGAGTCTAACTATCTATGAATTAGAGGAAAATTCCCTCTGGGCTTTGTTTGCAACGTGTCCATGAAAGACAGCTGCAGAAAAGGACTGCCCCCCATGGGATTCACCCTCTTATGGCAACGAAACCGTGGGGCTGAGCAGACCTCCGCTAATTGGGGGCCTTACAGCGGTTGCCAGTGTCTAATTGGGCCTCGTGCTGTCTTTCCAAGGAACGACTCAGTCCTGTCCCATGACATCTCCTCCTTCTGTGTCAGTATTGTGATGCTGATGACACCTCCCAGGCAAGCTTGCATCTCTGAGCAGGGCAATAACTTAGCTTAATGAGAGTGAAGTGCCTGTCGCCTGGCAACGCAGCATTGCCAGGGGCTTCAGCTGCTGCGCTGGGGAAGGCACTTCCCTTAACGGGGCTCTTCCCCACTGCCACTGTTGTGTCGTTGAACCAAGCAGTGCAGGGGGGAATGTTTGTGCTGGGGAGAGAGGGATGAGTGGGTAGAAGGCAGCATGGGAGAGGAATCAGTGTGCAAAGAGGCAATGTGCCTCAGTCCCTCTGGTTAGAGGTGAGCGTCGCCGAGGTTCTGTGACCTACTTTCTCTTGGGAAGGAAGCAGCCCATGGCCCCAGGAGGAGGCTCTCATGTTCTGTGGGAGCAGCTGCTCAGCCCTCTGCTTTGTGTCTTGCTCGCCAGCTGTCAGAATCCATGAGATCTGGCTGATGAAGCAGTGCCAGAGCAGACAAGTCAGTCGTGCCTGGTGGCATGGCGCAGAGAATTGAGGGAGCACAGATTGGGGATGGCAGATGAGGGGAGCTAATGAAGGTGGAATTGAGGAGTCTTACCCTCTGGAAGCCATCATGCCTGTTTTCCTTGGGTGAAAACACTGAGGTTTGGTCTGTTCCTGGCCCCTTGCAGACCACAGAGGTGGCTGCAGCATTGCTGACTCACTCAGCCACCTCTGCTGCCTTCTTTCCATTCACACTGCCCCAAATACTGACACATTTTAGCTCTCATGATGATAAGCTACCTTTTCTCCTTCTTTTGGAAGGAAGCTTTTCTCCTTCTCAGCTACCAGAGAGGGGAAATCCAGCATGTGGAGTAGTTTCCTGCAAGCAATAGGGACAGATAAGCTCACTGGAATGGGGATAATTCCTGACTGTTGTTCATGGTTGAGCCCAGTAAGGCATAAGGATATGCTGTGACAGACAGCTCTGCCTGAACCTCAGGATTTTAACACAGATGTTTTTCTCTCCCGGGTGTTTTGATTAGGTTCATCTCCATCTTGCTCCTAGAGAGTGCAGTCATGCCAGGGTCTCAGTCTCTTTCTGTTTGCAGGACTTCTCCTATGATGACTCGAAGGTGGAGTTTAACGTTGATGCCCCAAATGGAGTGGTGATGGAAGGTTACCTCTTCAAGAGAGCCAGCAATGCTTTCAAAACATGGAATCGGTGAGTAGTGACTCATTTCCCCTTTCTCCTGACAGAAACAGTCTCTTCAGAGAGATTAATGTGGCTTTCTCAACACACTACCCTCTGAGCCAAGTCAGCTCAGAGCAAGAGAGGAGTGAGCATCTGCCTCACTGCGAGTGGTGTTTTAAGACCACATACATTTCCTCCCAGCACATTTAGAGCTCCTGTGCTGAGCTTGCAGAGCTTTGCAGTGCTTTGATGTGTGGGAGATGTCTACATTCATCAGGAAAAAGAGCTGGGTGCTGGGTAGTTTCTGGCCATGATTATTTTCCTGTTCCAAACCAAACCAAGCAGGCTTCTCTCTGCCAGGCTGTGTATCCCTCATGGAATGAGCCAGCTCCTGCTTTCCTGCAGCTTGCTGAATGCCAAGAGAAGAAGCCAGGAGCTACTTCCACAATGGAAGAGTGACCAGGCTCCATGCAGGGCAGAGAGGGCACAATCATAGAGTGGTTTGGGTTGGAAGGGACCTCCAAAGGGCACCCAGTCCAACCCTCCTGCAGTCAGCAGGGACATCCTCCACTAGATCAGCTTGCTCAGAGCCCTGTTCAGCCTGACCTTGAAGATCTCCAGGGATGAGACTTCGACTGCCTCCATGGACAACCTGTTGCAGTGTTCCACCACCCTCATGGTGCAGAACTTGTTCCTAACATCCAATCTAAATCTGCTCTTCTGTCTTTCAAACCATTGCCCTTTGTCCTATCCCTGCAGGCCTTTGGGAACTGTCCCTCTGCAGCCTTCTTGTAGTCTCCTTCAGGCTGCTCTAAGGTCTGCCTGTAGCCTTCTCTCCTCCAGACTGAACAACCTCAGCTCCCTCAGCCTGTCCTGATAGGAGGCAGACCTCTCCAGCCCCCTGATCATCTGCAGCTGGAGCCTTAGAATCTCGGAATGACAGAATCTTACCCTAGGAGAGATGTATAATGTATAGTAATTAATAGTATTTGTAATAATTAATAGAACTTGTAATAATCAATAGGATTTATAATAGAATTCATAATAATTAAGAGAATTTGTAATAATAGAATTTCTAATAATTAATAGTATTTATAATAATTAAGAGAATTTATAATGATTAATAAGATTTGTAATAGAATTTATAATTAAGAGAATTTCTAATGATTCATAGAATTTGTAATAATAGAATTTATAATAAGAGAATTTATAATAATTGATAGTATTTATGATAATAGAATTTCTAATGATTCATAGAATTTGTAATAGAATTTATAATAATTGATAGTATTTCTAATAATAAAGAGAATTTCTGAGTCATAGAATTTGTAATAATAGAATTTATAATGATTAATAGCATTTGTAATAATAGAATTTATAATAATTAATAGAATTTATAATAATTAATAGAATTTATAACAAGTAATAGGATTTGTTAACAAGTAATAGGATTTGTATTAATAGAATTTATAATAATTGATAGAATTTATAATAATAGAATTTATAATGATTAATAGAATTTGTAGTAATAGAATTTATAATAATTAATAGTATTTATAATAATTAAGAAAATTTATAATAATAGATTTTATAATGATTAACAGAATTTATAATAATTGATAGAATGTATAATAATTAATAGAATTTCTAATGATTAATAGGATTTGTAATAATAGAATTTATAATAATTGATAGAATGTATAATAATGAATAGAATTTCTAATGATTAATATAATTTGTAGTAATAGAATTTATAATAATTAATAGTATTTATAATAATTAAGAAAATTTATAATAATAGATTTTATAATGATTAACAGAATTTATAATAATTGATAGAATGTATAATAATTAATAGAATTTCTAATGATTAATAGGATTTGTAATAATAGAATTTATAATAATTGATAGAATGTATAATAATGAATAGAATTTCTAATGATTAATATAATTTGTAGTAATAGAATTTATAATAATTAATAGTATTTATAATAATTAAGAAAATTTATAATAATAGATTTTATAATGATTAACAGAATTTATAATAATTGATAGAATGTATAATAATGAATAGAATTTCTAATGATTAATAGGATTTGTAATAATAGAATTTATAATAATTGATAGAATGTATAATAGTGAATAGAATTTCTAATGATTAATAGGATTTGTAATAATGGAATTTATAATAATTGATAGAATGTATAATAGTGAATAGAATTTCTAATGATTAATAGAATTTGTAATAATAGAATTTATAATAATTGATAGAATTTATAATAATAGAATTTGTAGTAATAGAATTTATAATAATTAATAGTATTTATAATAATTAAGAAAATTTATAATAATAGACTTTATAATGATTAACAGAATTTATAATAATTGATAGAATGTATAATAATGAATAGAATTTCTAATGATTAATAGGATTTGTAATAATAGAATTTATAATAATTGATAGAATGTATAAAATTAATAGAATTTATAATGATTAATAGAATTTGTAATAATAGAATTTATAATAATTGATAGTATTTATAATAATAGAATTTATAATAATGAAGATAATTTCTAATGATTAATAGGATTTGTAATAATAGAATTTCTAATAATGAAGAGAATTTCCAATAATTAAGGGATTATTAAGAGACAGAGCAGGCCATGGCAGGAGTCTCCAACCTCTTCTGGGACAAGGAGATCTGTCAGAGTGCAGATATCAACTGTGCTGCAGGGAGCTGAGAAATGGCTTCTGTGCACTCCCCTTGCTCTGAATAATTTCCAGCTCTTCCCAGGTCACTGGGGGCACCAAGCACACGTGCCTCCCGCAGTCCCCAGGGCTCTGCAGCTGCCAGAGACCTCGGGAGAACGGAAGGAGAAGGTTTCGTGTTCTGGCCTGGCTCAATATTTGTGCATTTAGTTTCCCTTGAGATAGTTGGGAGGCTTTCATCTGTGCTTGTGCAAGAGGATTTGAGCCCTGCCAGTGAGTTTCTAATGCATGAGATCAATGCCCCTTTTGACCTGCATTTCCTCCTCTCACATATCAGGGAAAGCAAGGCTGAAGTGTGCTGTTGGAAGATTGGTTTTTTTGAGGGTGGGGGGTGTTAAATAAACCACCAAATGTTTCAGTGAGCAGTTTGTGGTGTGCACAGAAACTGCCTGGATCTGCATGGAGGAAAGACTCAAAGTTATTGGAGATCTTCTTTCTGAAGCTTCCCCTGGTGCCAAGGAGATTGCAGTCAAATTTAGTAGAGTTTTATTACCCCTCAGGCTCTCTGGCCCCCAAGTTTGCACTTGATGGAACCAGGGAACCACAAGAGCAGCACAGGAGCATAGTGGTGTCTGATTCAGGGCTCACAAGCTGAATTTTGATCAGCCTTCTAGGATCTCCTGCTTGGTGTTCCCTAAGCCAAGTGCAGCCTTGGTCCGTGGTGTGGCTGCTTCACTGACACCACAAGTTCTGCAGAGCACAAGGTTGTTCCAGAGTGTGTCAGGTTAAGGTCAAGAGCTGTGCTTGAGTCTTGAGATGAAGAGCAGTGGTTCCAGGTAGATCCCTTCCCCTAGCAGCTCCTAGGCTGTGAATTCAAGAATCACTCCAAAGGGCATTTCTCCTGGAGGGAACATGACCCTCTAGGACTTTTCTTGATGTCTGAAGGGCTCTGAGTTTTCCCTGCCCCCTAAATCCCAGCTATCCTCCTCATGTCCTCCTACATCCCAGTCACACACAGGCTGTATCCTCCCCACAGCCATCTCCTCAGTCCCACCCACTCTCAGCCATCTCTACCCACATCTGAGCTGTTCACAGCTCCTGGAGCCTACTCATCACCTTCTCACTGTCACTCAGCTCTGTTTGTGCCTCCCCCTCCTGTGAGAGGGAAGGGTCAGGCAGAGAAAACAGCAAAACCCACAGCTGAGGCTCTCAGGCTGGGAGCCAGCAGCAGGCAGGAGCAGATGCTCTGGGGTGGTGAGCCCGAGAGCACAGCTGCAAGGAGCAGAGAGCAGAACCTGAGAGAAAAGCTTTCTGCTTGGCTTCAGGTGACAGCAGAGCTGCTTGAGCATAGGACTGCTCCTGTCAGAGCAGCTCAGGGTGGTGCAGAACTCTGTCAGCTCATTAAGATGGGCTCCCACACTGCTGGGATGGCCTCCAGTTACCTGCCTTTTCCCATTTCCTCACAGACAAGTCAAGTCCTTTCATCCTCTTGTCTCTGTTTAATATTTCATCAATGGCAGAAGCAAGGCAGTGCTGTCTCATCTCATTCTGCCGGGACCCAGTTCTCCTGCAGACAGAGGGGGTGATGCCTTCTCTGAGTCATACAATCACTCATTTTGCTTGAAAAGACCTTGAAGCTCACCCAGTCCAACCATTCTCAAACTCTGCCTAGGCTGGGGCTAAGCCACAGCCCTCAGCACCACATCTCTGCCTCTTTGAAGCACCTCCAGGGATGTGGGGATTCAACCTGAGGAGCCTGTGCCAGGGTTTGAGAACCCTTTCAATGAAGAAGTTTCTTCTAATATCCAACCTAAACCTGGTGCAACTTGAGGCCATTTCCTCCTATCCTATCCCTTGTTACTAGGGGGAAAAGACCAACACCAAGCCTCTTGGACTCTTTATGCTCAGGTATTCCAGTACCTTCTTCCTGAAGCTTAGTGGTTAGTTGTGGCTTCCTTTGCCCTCCATGAAGATGATCAGGTTGCTAAATCTTAGGCTTGAAGAAGTGATTTGGGGGATTGGATTTAGCTCCAGAGATTAAGACACCAGGGAATTACCTCTGCTAGCAGCATGCCATGGACCTTCTGTCCCTTGTATTTGAGGGGAAAGCTGCTGGCTGGCAATTTGGTGCCTTCTAAGAAGGCTAAGCCCTTTCACACACAGTTATCCATCTTCCAGTCATAGCAAGCAGGACCTCTGGCATCATTTGGCCTCACTTAGGCTGTAGTGAGTCCAGAGAAATCAGCCTGGTGGGCAGCACAGCCTGGATAGAAAACAAGATGTGTGACTGCTTCATGCTATTTTCTCCAAAGCTATTTTAGCAAAGCCAGTTAGCAGAGTTTTCTGAGATGAATCTCTTCCCACCCCCTTCCACCTGGAAGCTTCTTCATGTTGTCAAGGAATTGCTGGCTTGCCTTCTTGACAGCCTGCTTGGAGAGGCAGCAGGCAGGCTGCAGCTGGCATGGCACGTGCAAGAAATCCAACTTAGAACCATGGAACTGTTTTGGAAGAGACTTTTAAGATCATCAAGTCCAACCACTCAGCCAGAGCTCACAATCCCACCACTGCTGCTAAGCCACTGCCACTAAACCACATCCCTCAGCACCACATCCAAGTGTCTTTTAAATCCCTCCAGGGGTGGTGACTCCACCACCACCTTCCTGGGCTGCCTGTTCCAATGCTTGAGAACCTTTTCTGGGAAGAAATTGTTCCCAATATCCAGCCTGAACCTCCCCTGGCACAACTTGAGGCTGTTTCTTCTTGTCCTGTTGCTTGTTGCATGTGAGAAGAGACCTCCTCCCACCTCCCTCTAATCACCTTTGAGGTAGCTATAAAGGGTAAGATGTGAAGTATGCCCAACTGTGCATGTTTGCAAGTAAGCTCTAACCAGTGCAGTGTGTCCCATGGGCCCTGGGTTTGCTCCCTGCACCAGGAGCAGTGTGCTCACAAAGTTCTGCCCCAGGAATTGTAGAATCATAGAATTGTTAGGGTTGGAAGGGACCTCGAGGATCATCTAGCTCCAACCCCCCTGCCGTGGGCAGGGACACCTCACACTGGATGTAGGCAGCAGGGTGGGGACTGCCCTGCTCCTTTGGTTCTTCTCCTCTTTCCTTCCTCCTTGCTGTAACTGACCTCTCTCACAGTTGCCATCACAGGATCTCAGTGCCAGGAATCATTCCCTCAGGCTCTTAATCCTGTTTGTCCTCCAAGGAAGGGTACTGGAGAAGTGTGACCTGTTCTTGGGCCATTACTTCCTAACTTCTGGGAGTAAATTTCACTCCCCAGTGGAGAGCTGTCCTGCTCTGCCCCCGGATGAGCTGCCTCTCTGTAGCTCTGCTGTTCACTTGTGCTGATGTCTGTCTGTCTGTCTGTCTTCCCTCAGGAGGTGGTTCTCCATACAGAACAGTCAGCTGGTGTACCAGAAGAAGCTAAAGGTCAGTGAGGCTGTTCTAGGTGACACTGGCAGATGAATCACTTTGGTTGTCCTGCTTTGCTGGGAACTTCTGCACCGTGGCAGGGGAGTGAGGAGAGGATCAGAGGACAGTCATAGAATCATAAAATTGTTAGGGTTGGAAGGGACCTCAAGGCTCAGCCAGTTCCAACCCCCCTGCCATGGGCAGGGACACCTCACACCACAGCAGGTTGCTCACAGCCACATCCAGCCTGGCTGCAAAAACCTCCAGGGATGAGGCTTCCACCACCTCCCTGGGCAACCTGTGCCAGTGTCTCATCACCCTCATGGGGAAGAACTTCTTCCTAACATCCAATCTGAATCTCCCCATTTCTAGTTTTGCTCCAACCCCTCCAGTCCTATCACTCCCTGACACCCTGAAAAGTCCCTCCCCAGCTTTCTTGTAGCCCCCTTCAGATCCTGGAAGGCCACAAGAAGGTCTCCTGGGAGCCTTCTCTTCTCCAGACTGAACAACCCCAACTCTCTCAGTCTGTCCTCATAGGAGAGCAGCTCCAGCCCTCTGCTCATCCTTGTGGCCCTTCTCTGGACACCTTCCAGCACCTCCAGATCCTTCCTGTAATAGAGGCTCCAGAACTGGATGCAGTACTCCAGGTGGGGTCTCACCAGAGCAGAGTAGAGGTAGAGAATCACCTCCCTGGGCCTACTGGTGAGTCCACTGGGGGCATTACTGTGCTCCAGAGCTGGACTGGACTGAGGGCTAAGTGGCAGCAGAAGGTGTTTGTGGTGATTTAAATACTCAGCAGAGGAGGCTGGAGGAGTCCCCAGCAAGGCTGTGCCACACTCTGGTTCTGTTTGCTGTGGAGCTGTCTGGGGGTGGGCTGGCTCTGCTCCTCTTCTTGTGCTCAGCATGTGCCAACCAGCAGGGCTTGGGGAGGGCTTTTCTGTACAGAGATGCAGGGAAGCAACAACCCCACCTGTTGTTACCCTTTCAGGATGTCCTCACAGTAGTGGTGGAGGACCTGCGGCTCTGTACCGTGAAGCCATGTGAGGACATAGAGAGGAGGTTTTGCTTTGAGGTCGTCTCCCCTACCAAGTAAGTTTGGTGGCTTCCCTGGGCCATCCTCCTGGTGGGGCCTGGAACTGCAGGAGATGAGATTTCACAGAATCATAGGGTGGTAGAAGTTGGAAGAGGCACCTCTGGAGATCCTCCAGTCCGACCCCCCTGCTAAAGCAGAGTCAGATAGACCAGGTTGCCCAGGATCAAAACGGACTGGATGACCTCTAAAGGTCCTTTCCAACCTGTTCTGTGATTCTATTCTATGATTCTAATAGAATCACAGAATTGTTAGGGTTGGAAGGGACCTCAAGGCTCATCCAGCTGCAGCCCCCCTGCCATGGGCAGGGACACTTCACACTACAGCAGGTTGCTCACAGCCACATCCAGCCTGGCTGCAAAAACCTCCAGGGATGAGGCTTCCACCACCTCCCTGGGCAACCTGTCCAGTCTCTCACCACCCTCATGGGGAAGAACTTCTTCCTAACATCCAATCTGAATCTCCCCATTTCTAGTTTTACTCCATCCCCCCCAGTCCTATCCCTCCCTGACACCCTAAAAAGTCCTTCCCCAGCTTTCCTGTAGCCCCCTTCAGATACTGGAAAGCCACACTAAGGTCTCCTTGGAGACATGCCCCCTGTCCTTCTGCCCTTTCCAACTGATGTCCTTCCCTTGCAGGAGCTGCATGCTGCAGGCTGACTCAGAGAAGCTGCGTCAGGCCTGGATTCAGGCAGTCCAGGCCAGCATTGCTTCTGCCTACCGGGAGAGCCCTGACAGCTACTACATTGAGGTGAGTGAGGGGGTCAGGGAAAATCCATGGCTGTCTTCTAGAGCACTGACAGTGGGATTTGGGCTGTGTGTGGACCCTTTGGAAACACTCTTCTGCCTGCATAGAAGGAGCTGATCTCAGTGCTAGGGCAATAGCTGTTCACCAACCAAAGCAATGCTGATGCAGCTGGGCTGGGGGAAAGGTAAGGCTTTAGGTCAGCTTTGTCCTGACATCTTCACTTGCTTGCCATCACTCTGGATTAGGAATTATGTTCCCCTGGGAAGAGTTTGCTCCCTAGCTGGGACAAGTGCAAGCAAGGGACATCTGCCCCCTCCTGGAGATGTTCAAGGCCAGGTTGGATGAGGTCTTGGGCTAGTGGGAGCTGTCCCCTGCCTGTGACATGGGGCTGGAACTGGATGATCTTTAAGTTCCCTTCCAACCCAATCCATTCTATGAAGGCACCATGCCAGAAGTGGTTTGCCAGCCCATGGCCTGCTTGCTGCCCACATTCCCAGAGCAGAGATGAGGTCTCATGGCACTCGGAGAGATCAATGAAGCTTTGCCCCTTCCCTTCTTGGGCCGACCCTAGTGTATTCCCCTTCAGGTGATGCTTCCTATCAGCCCTTCTGCTGTGCAAAGCTGTGGTTTGTTCCACAGTGCTTTGCAGGATCCTAGAACCCTGGGGTTTGTTTTCCCCCCCTCAGAGACTGGACCGCACTGCTTCCCCCTCCACCAGCAGCATCGACTCCGCTACCGACTCGCGGGAGCGCAGCGTGAAGGGGGAGAGCATCCTGCAGAGGGTGCAGAGCATCCCTGGCAACGACCAATGCTGTGACTGTGGGCAGCCAGACCCTCGCTGGGCCAGCATCAACCTGGGCATCCTGCTGTGCATCGAGTGCTCTGGCATCCACAGGTACTGTGTGTGTCTGCTCAGGGCTCCTAGCCCAGGGATGGAGCCCTCGCTGCGAGAAGGGCATTGAGGGGCTGGGGCATGTCCAGAGAAGGACAACAAAGCTGGTGGAGGGCCCTGAACACAGCTCTTGTGAGGAACAGCTGGGGACAAGTGCAAGCAAGGCACTTTTGCCCCGTCCCTGGAGGTGTTCAAGGCCAGGTGGGATGAGGCCTTGAGCAACCTGGGCTGGTGGGAGGTGTCTCTGCTCATGGCAGGGGGGTTGGAACTGGATGATCTTTAAGGTCCTTTCCAACCCAAACCATGCTATGAATCTATGTTTAGTCTTCCTAGAGGGGAGATCTAATCACCCTCTACAACTGCCTCAAAGGAAGTTGGAGCCAGGTAGGGTTGGTCTCTTCTCACATGCAACAAGTGACAGGACAAGAGGAAATTGCCTCAAGTTTTGCCAGGGGAGGTTCAAGTTTGGATATTGGGAACAATTTCTTTCCAGAAAAGGTTCTCAAGCATTGGAACAGGCAGCCCAGGGCGGTGGTGGAGTCACCATCCCTGGAGGGGACACTTAGATGTGGTGCTGAGGGATGTGGTTTAGTGGTAG
Organism: Indicator indicator; assembly: GCF_027791375.1. Classification (NCBI taxonomy): domain Eukaryota; kingdom Metazoa; phylum Chordata; class Aves; order Piciformes; family Indicatoridae; genus Indicator; species Indicator indicator. The sequence continues at coordinate 2,771,480 of NC_072041.1, forward strand.
TGGCTTAGCAGCAATGGTGGGATTGTGAGCTCTGGGTGAGTGGTTGGACTTGATGACCTCTGTTCATCTTTGTGGCTCTCCTCTGGAGCCTCTCCACCAGCTCCAAGAGCAAGACTGATCCTGGTCATCTCATGCTGTGTGAGAAGTTCTGAGGCACATAACCATTTCCATTTTCTTCCTTTTGGGTCAACAGGAGTCTGGGTGTTCACTGCTCCAAGGTCCGATCTCTCACCCTGGATTCCTGGGAACCAGAGCTACTCAAGGTGAGAGGTGACTTTGAACAGCAAGAGACAGACAAATGGTGGCCAAGGAGGGAGCCTTGACGAGAGGGAAGGTTGCTCCTTACCTGAGGGTTTCATTCATTGCCTGTTATATTGCAGCTGATGTGTGAGCTGGGGAACAGCACCATGAATCAGATCTATGAGGCACAGTGTGAAGAGCTGGGACTCAAGAAACCAACAGCAGGGAGCTCCAGGTGAGTCTGAGGGCACACCCTGAGGCATACCATGCTGGTCCCCCTCAGCCCTGGGGGAGGCTGTCCTGCCACACATCAAATCCAGCACCTTCAGCCCTCTGGAAGGTCAGATAAAGAGTGTGTCTGGCCCTTCACTGAGGGCCACAACTGCCTCAGGTACACCTACCTCAACCTAGCTAACCTGTGCCTGCCTGTCAGAGAGGTCAGTGGGGCATTACCAGCCAGCAACCTGGTGGAAGATGCATGGGGACCAGGGCTTGCTGGGTTTGCAGCTGCTCTACACATGCAAGTGAAGCCCATGGCATTGCCTAGGGGTGAACATCTCATTCTGCTCTCAGCTTAAACCCTTCACTCAGTTTTCCTTTGAAGTGGGAGATATTCCAAGGTTTGAGAAACTCTCCCTGCAGGCCTCAATGACTTTGAGGAATCAAAGCCAGGTTGACAAAATCACAGAAACATCCAGGTTGGAAAAGACCTTGGGATCACCAAGTCCAACCCAGAACCCTCCTCCACAAAGCTCACCCTACACCATATCCCCAAGCACCACATCTGAAGGACCTTTAAACACCTCCAGGGTTGGGGACTCCACCACCTCCCTGGGCAGCACATTCCAATCCCTGACCACTCTTGCTGGGAAAATTTTTTTCCTACTGGAAAGTTCTGGGTAGGTCTAAACCTCTACCCAGTCATAGCCATTCCCTCTTGTTCTATCACTAATTACCTGTGAGAAGAGACCAGCAGCAACCTCTCCACAACCTCTTTTCAGGTAGTTGTAGAGAGCCAGGAGGTCTCCCCTCAGCCTCCTCTTTTCCAAACTACAGAACCCCTCCAGTTGGAAACACCCCAGGAGCAGCTCCACCTCCTTGAGGCTTTGGCTGAGCGGTGACCCCTGTGCACAGCTTGATGCTGCTCTTCTCTTAGGCAGGACAAGGAAGCCTGGATCAAGGTGAAGTATGTGGAGAAGAAGTTCCTGAAGAAGCTGCCCAGCGGGGAGAGCCTGGCGGAGAGCGAGCGGAAGCCGCGGCGCTGGTGCGTGAAGAAGTGCCAGAGGCACAACAGCAGCACCAAGGCCCCCGCCGCCCGCAGAAAGTATCGCCACGAGCCAGGCAACGCTTCCCCAGCCATGCTCTCCTCAGGTGGGCACCTCCCTGGCCCCGCTCCACACCTGCCCAACAGCCTCGGCAAGGGCGGACACAGCTGTCCTGATGTTGAATCACAGAAGGGACCCCCGAAGGTCATGCAGTGCAACCCCCCGCTGCAGTCAGCAGCATCCCCAACTAGAGCAGGTTGTTCAGAGCCTTCTCCAGACTGACTTTGAGTATCTCCAGGGATGGAGCCTCAGCCATCTCCCTGGGCAACCTGTTCTGGTGTTCCACCACCCTCATAGTACAGAACTTGGTCCTAACATCCAATCTAAATCTGCTCTTCTCCAGCTTAAAGCCATTGCCTCTTGTCCTGTCTCTGCAGGCTCTTGTAAACAGCCTCTCTCCATCCTTCTTGTAGCCCCCTTCAGGTACTGGCACGCTGCTATTAGATCTCCCTGGAGCCTTCTCCAGGCTGAACACCCACAGCTCTCTCAGCTTGTCCTCATAGCAGAGCTGCTCCAACCCCCTGATCATTTTCGTGGCCCTCCTCTGGACCCTCTTTCTCAGGTCCATGTCCTTCCTGTATTGAGGGCTCCAGACCTGCACACAGTACTCAGGTGAGGTCTCACCAGAGCAGAGCAAAGTGGCAGAATCACCTCTCTGGCTCTGCTGGCAGTGCTGCTTTTGATGCAGCCCAGGCTGTGATTTGCCTTCTGGGCTGCAAGTTCACACTGCCTGCTCCTGGCCATCCTGTGGCTTTGTCTTTCCCTAGGACCTGCAAGCCTGCCAGGGGCATAAGCAGAAATGCTGTTGCACAAACCATGGTGCTGCAGGACCTTAAGGCCATCTCCTGATGTTTTCCATCTGTTTTAAGGAGATCTTGTGGCTAAAGAAATAAGGATGAATTTGTTTTTTACAGTGAGGGTGGTGAGACACTGTCTCAGGTTGCCCAGAGAGTTGGTCAATGGCCCATCTCTAGAACTATCCCAGCTCAAGTTGTTTTGGGCTCTCAGCAACCTGCTGTAGTTGGGGGTGTCCCTGCTGACTGCAGGGGGGTTGGACTGGATGAGCTTTAAAGACCCCTTCCAGCCCAGCCACTCTGTGATGCTATCATAAAGCTGGAGGTCATAACACTACGATGATCCAGCACCTGCTGAGCTGCGTTGTGCATTCGCTTTTGAATTCCAGCTTCCTGCTTTTAATGGGTTTCAAATCCTTCTCTTTTTACCTGCCTGGCCTGTGGCTGTGCTTAGGAAGGGTTCTGGCTGCTCAGAATCCTCTCTGATCTAGTTGGGGATGTCCCTGCTTACTGCAGAGGGTTTGGCTTAGATGACCTCTAATAGCTCCCTTCCAGCCCAGCGCATTCTCTGACTCTATGACTTGGGCTCCTAGGTGTATTTTGGATGGCATCCACGGGCACAAGGTTGGCAGTGGACACATCTGGGGGGCACTGGACGTGCAAGTTCAGCCTGTGCAAATAGAGCTGCAGAAATGTCTCATTTGTTTATTTGCATGTGGTTAACTGTGTGCTAAAACCTGTGTCAAACAGCAGCTACGCTGGAGAGGAAGTTCCGTCGCGATTCCCTCTTCTGCCCTGACGAGCTGGACTCCCTCTTCTCCTACTTCGACACTGGTGCTGGCTCTGGCCCACGCAGTAAGTACAAAGAAAGTGTCCCTGCTCCTGCCACCTTTTGCCTCCCAGCTCTTCCTAGGCCACCAGACCTAAAGGCAAGGTATTGACCTCCCTGGAGAGAGAGGGTAAATACTTCAGAAGAGCGCTGGGGAGTTCGTTGCACCAACTCCAAACCATTGCTCTTTTGCTGGACTTGCTGCTTGAATATCCCCAGCCAGCCAGTCCCTGCTCTTTGCACTCTGCTGGATGGAAGTCGGTTTTGGTTTTGGTTTTACTCCCAGACTATACATTCCACTGGTTTTTTTTTTTTAATTTTATTTTTATTATTATTATTTTTATTTTTTTTTAATTATTTTAAAATTATTATTTACTATTATTTCCTCTGGATTTAGTTTTGGCTTTTAATTTTTTTTTCTTTCAATTTTTTTTTAGTGAGTCTTACTGCAGACAAATTTTTATTATTATTTATTATTATTTTTGTTATTATTTTATTTTTATTTTTTAATTTTTATCGTTATTATTTTTTATTGTTATGATTCCTTCTGGATTTAGTTTTGGCTTTTAATTTTTTTTCTCTTTTTTTTTTTAGCAAGTTTCACTGCAGACTTTTTTTTTTTAATTATTAGTATTTATTATTTTTATTGTTATTATTTTTTATTATTATTTTATTATTTTTTAATTATTTTAATTTTTATTATTTTTCCAATTTTATTATTATTATTCCTTCTGGGTTTTTGTTTTGACTTTTAATTTTTTTCTTTTAATTTTTTAGTGAGTTTTACTGCAGACAAATTATTATTATTATTATTATTATTATTATTATTATTATTATTATTATTATTATTATTATTCCTTCTGGTTTTAATTTTGGCTCTTAAGTTTTTTCTTTTAATTTCTTTTTTTAGCAAGTCTTACTGCCGACAAATTTTTTTCTCTCTCTTATTTTTTTCCTTTTTCTTTTTTTTTGTGGTGTTTTGTGACGATGAACTCCCCTCATGTTCCGTCCCACCCTTCCTCTAGGTGCCAGCCACATCTCTATGCAGCATCCGCTAGCAGGTGGCCCATGGAGTGGCAGTGGCATTGGTCCCGGTGGGAGCGGTATGCCGTTCCTCCTGGACGGAGGTAAGGTGACGCTCTGGCAGCTAGCAGCAAAAGAGACACCCCAAATTTTGACTTGTTCCAAACCAACCTTCAGAGGCAGTATTTTTTTTTTAATTTTTTTTTTAATTATTATTTTTAATTCTTTTTGCCTTGGAAACTCTTTCCAGTTCTTTCTGTCTTTCGACAGGCTGCTGGGGGGTTCCAAAGGTTTCAAAGCTTCCTCAAGGTTTCCATCAGTCTGTTTGAAAGGATCAGTTGGCCCTCAGATGAGGTGAAGGATCCAGATCTCAACCCTCCCTGGAGGTGTTCAAGGCCAGGTTGGATGAGGCCTTGAGCAACCTGATCTAGTGGTTACTTAGGAGGTTGGAACTAGATGATCTTGAAGGTCCCTTCCAACCCAACCTGTTCTAGGAATCTGTGACCTGGGGTTGTTTAGTCTTCCTAGAGGGGAGACCTAATCACCCTCTACAACTTACCTCAAAGGAGGTTGGAGCCCGGTGGGGTTGGCCTCTTCTCACATGCAACATTCTGTGAACCTATGAGATGGAGGATCCAGCTGATAAAGGAGGATCCAGAGGAGATAAAGGATCCAGTTCTGAACTGTTGACATCTCATGGCAAATAGGAAGCAAGAGATGTCTAACTTGCAAGTGCCCCACATCTGTCACAGACCTTGGTCTCTTCTCCCTAGTGATAAGTGATAGGACAAGAAGAAATAGCCTCAAGCTGCACCAGAGGAGATTTAGATTGGATATTAAAAGAAACTTCTTGCCTGAAATGGTTCTCAAAGTCTGGCACAGGCTGCGCAGGGAGGTGGTTGAATTCCCATCCCTGGAGGTATTTCAGAGCAGCAGAGATGCAGTGCTGAGTGATGTGGTTTAGGACCAGACACAGAGTTGGAGCATGGTTGAACTTGATGATCTTGAAGGTCTTTTCCAAGCAAAATGATTCTGTGATACCATACTCAACTGAGGAGTGCTGACTTCTTCTAACTCCCTGTCTTGGTTGCTTGTTGTTGTATGAGCTTCAGAGAAAGGTTTATGGTCCTGAGCCAGCACAGCAGGACGTCCCAGGCTTTCCTCCTTGTCCATGGTACCTCTTGAAAGCAGTGAGAAGATGAATCAGTGCCTTAAGGGCCCTTCCAGTTTCAAGGAATTTCATGTGATTAGTCAACAGAGACCATTACTTGGGAGATGCAGGACATCACAGCTGCTCAGCAGCCTGATCTTGCTCCTGTAGAAGAATAATAGGAATTTCATCCCTGATTCATTAGGACAGAACTGGGAATTTGACATCTTAATGCTTATGTAAGGTGAGCCAGATCCTCCTTCCTTGCTTTGATGTCCTGCTGCCATGTGGCCTCACTGGAGTCACTCTTGCAGTGAGGTCATGGAGAGCAGGATAGTTGCTTTCTACAGAGTCCAGTAGGGTTTTGCTGACAGAGAGGTATGCATGGGATGTGCCACTTGAACCCTCTCCTCCTGTAGCTTCTTTATCTCCTGTGGCTGTTGACCACTGCTGAAGGGTTGCTTGGGAGCCATCATTTCAGGACCAGTGATTTAAGGACTATTCTTTACCTGGGCCCTCACTGTGGCTGCTATGAGGATTTCAAGAGCCAGCCTGTAAGGTTAAGCTGTTGTGTTCTGCTGTGGTTTTCAAGGCTCCCATCTCCAGTCCTTGCAGCCTTTCCTCTTGGCAAAGGCTACTCAGCTCATGTTTTGTCAGCTACAGCCTGGCTCATTTTTCTTTTTAAGCACAGTGGTTTGAGGGTAGGTCTTGAGGTAGGTCATGGGGACTTCAATCTTGAGTTCTGGGAGGACAGACACCCCTAGCCATTACAGTCACTTGGAAATTAAAGGCAGCAAGAAGCTGAATCCAGCCTGAGTTCCCAAGGGGGCTTGGGCATCCCTTTATTGCCTTTCTTTGGACACTCTGCAACACCTCAATGTCCTGCTTGGAGTGAGGGACAACTCTCCTTAAGGCAATGGAGTTGCTGTAACAGTGCTGTAGCATCCCTGTTCCACAGGAGCAATTCCTGCAAGTCCTTCTTTCTTTTCTGTCATTGTCTTGAGTGCTTTTGGCTGCAAGCTGGCAAAGATACAGAGTTCCTCTACCACTGACACATTGTGTGTCCTTGGGCAAGTTGCCTCATCTCTTTGTGACTCCATTGCTTGTATCTGTCTTGTAATGGCCACCAGCAAAGCGGGGAAGGTGGAGTGAGGAAAGGGAAGGTGGAGTGAGCCCATGGGCAGTGCTTGAAGAGTTTGGCTGGAGGCAGTCTGTTGATAATATTTGACCCAGTCATGACAAACAATCTCTCAGAAGAGCAATGCATTGGCAAGTGTCCCAGTGCCAACTGAGAAGCTCTGAGGAGAGCACAGGTAGAGTGGCCACTGGGCTGGTGATTCGTGGTGAAAGCAGAGCAGTGTCTGTCTTTGCTGCTGACACTGCACAACCTGCTGCAACCCTGTCTCTGCTGCTGCTCTGCTCCAGTCTACGTCACGGTGTCCCTCATGGATTGCAGCAAGGGCTGTCCTCAGCCAGCCCAAAGTGCCATGGCAGTGTTGGAGCATCCCTTGCATGAAGGGCAGCGTGTGGGACATGGACACCATAAGGCTTTGCAATTTTTTTCCTCGGGCAGTTCTGTGGAGTGGTGCTGAATGGGGTGGCAGTGCCCCTGCCTGCCCCTTCGCAGCGGTGCCCGGTGCGGGGTGTGTGTGACGTCCTGCACAGCCCTTGTCCCCTGTGCTCGCAGCTGGGCCTGCCACCGGGCTGCCCCTGTATTAAAATGGGCTTGGTTTGTCTTCTGTTGGCCCTGCAGGTCTGAGCAGTGACAGTGGGCTTGGAGGAAGCACAGATGGCAGCACTGACATCCTGGTGTTTGGCTCGGTGGTGGACAGCGTGACAGAGGAAGGTGAGCGGCACAGGCTGCTGCTGGAAGCGTGGGGAGGTGGCCAGTGCTGAGGTGGGGTGGGTGGTCAGGACAATCTGGTGCCAGGAGCAACAGGGAACATAAGAGATTAGAAATGTGAAGCTTTTGGGTCATCTCTTTCCATCCTTTTTTTGCCTCTCAGAGTGCGAGGTGTCGGAGGAGTCGAGCGGTGAAGCAGAGATTGAGCAGGAAGCATCAGACCTGGAGGACCTGAGGGAGCTGCACCCTGGGTTGTTGATCTACAAGGCAGCACAAGCCAGGAACCTGCCCCTCATGGCAGAAGCCCTTGCACATGGTGCTGAAATCAACTGGGTGAATGATGAAGACGAAAACAAGACTCCTCTGATCCAAGCTGTGATGGGGGTATGCCATGCCAGAGGCTGGGAGACCACATTGGGGTTGGATTAGATGATCTCCAGAGGTCTCTTCCAACCCAGACCGTTCTAGGATTGGGGAATGTGAGGTCTTGGCTCCAGCTGGGATTGCACTGACGATGCGCAAGCCACAGCCTGCTGTGTGCTTATGGTTCCTGTCCTTTGCCTTGCCAGGGCTCCTTGATAGCCTGTGAATTCCTGCTGCAGAATGGGGCAGATGTTAACCAAAGAGACAGCCGAGGCAGAGCTCCCTTGCATCATGCCACATACCTAGGACACACTGGGTGAGTTCTTTGCACCTTGCTGGGATGAGTTCTATCACCCTTGGATTGAGATTCAGTGTTAACACTGGGAATCATGGTGTGAAGTGGGCAGGGGAGCTGGAGTTTGGTGAGTTTGCCTCAAAACGTGGCTCTTCACATCACATCAGCACCTTGATTGGCTTAAGGATAATTGTCCCTCACTCCAAGAAGGGTGTTGAGGTGCTGGAGAGTGTCAAAAGAAGGGCAGTGAAGCTGGTGAAGGGGCTGGAGCACAGGGCTGGTGAGGATCAGCTGAGGGAACTGGGGGTGTTAGGAGAAAAGGAGGCTAAGGGGAGACCTTCTGGCTCTCTACAACTCCCTGAAAGGAGGTTGGAGCCAGCTGGGGGTCAGTATCTCTTCTCCCGAGTAAGAAGGGATGGGACAAGAGGCAATGGCCTCAAGTTGTGCCAGCTGAGGTTTACCTTGGAAATGAGAACAATTTCTTCCCCAAAAGGGTTGTCAAGTCCTGGCACAGGCTGCCCCCAGAGCAGTGGTGGAGTTCCCATCTCTGAAGGTGTTTCAAAGCCATGGAGATGTGGTGCTGAGGGCCATGGTTTAGTGGTGGCCTGGCAGTGCTGGGTTGATGGTTGGCCTTGATGATCTTAAAGATCTCTTCCAACCAAAATGATTCCCTGATCTGTGATTCCCTGATTCTGTGATGACAGACAGAGGGCAATGGTCCCCTCTCCACCCACTCCTTTCTCCACTCTGCTGCAGAGTTTCCCACTTGAAACCAATCTGAGTGAAGCTGTGCCTGCCTGTGGAAGCACAGAGCCCTCTGCCTACTTCCCTGTGGGGTGGTGGAGCTGGAACCTGTGCTCTCATGATCTCTTTGCCTTCTGCAGCCAGGTCTGCTTGTTCCTCAAGCGAGGGGCAAACCAGCACGCGGTGGATGGCGATGGGCAGGACCCTCTCAGCATTGCTGTCCAAGTAGCCAACGCAGACATTGTCACCTTGTAAGTGCAGCCAGGACTTTCCCAGTCCATGTATGCAGGGACACAGCCTGTAGACAGCCATCAGGGCAGGACTAACCAAACCTCTCTCCCTTGTGCTTTCTCTGTGTCGCTCCAGGCTGCGTCTGGCTCGAATGAACGAGGAGATGCGAGAAGCAGAAGGTCCCTTTGGACAGCCAGGTCAATATCCCAGCAACAGCCCTACTGAGCTGCAGTACAGGAAGTGTATACAGGAGTTCATCAGCCTTAATATAGATGAGTGTTAGTGACAACTTCCCCACCTCCCCTTTGCTGTCTTGAAGCTGGGCTGAACTTCTGGAAGCCCCAAGAAGCCCCATCCTTGGTACATTGGTGTCTCTTGGTCTGTTTTTTGATGCCTGCACATAGAGGTTGAGATGCACACAGGAAGGAGAAGGGATCAATTGGTTTTTTTTGTTTTTTTTTTTTTTCCTGTTAGCATTGAGTTCTCATGCTTGACTACTGGCTGGTTGATTTGTTGTGTAGGAAGACTCCTAGGGCATAAAACCACAGACCGTGGTGTGTGGACTTGAGTGTGTGGGAAAAGTATGGGGAGATGAGTTTAGCAGTAACAAAGGAACAAAAGCAAAACAAAGCCAGACTCAAAATCAAACAAAAATTAAGAGAAGAAGGAAAAGAGAAGGGAAGGAAACTGTCACAAGGAGAAACTCACCAGGAACACGATGGGATGAAGCTGTCTCTGCTCCAAGTGTAGTTGCCATGCACTGAGCTCTCCTCTGAACACTCTCTCTGGAAGGGGATTCTGCTGTGGAACCTTCTCCCCTGCCAGCGTGACCAGCAGCCCTGCTCTCTCATGGGACTGCTGCAGCTTCTGGGAGCTGCTGGGGAGGGACCAGTTCAGAAAACTCCCAAGAGGACCTCTGGAGTCAGGACCAGGGCAGAGAAGCCTTTGCTCCAGCAGGCACAAGAGAAGGGGTAGGACGGAGAGCGGTGGCTTCTCACCTCCGTTGCTCTCAGGACTAGACCAGCCATGCTCCCCCTTTTTTATTCAGCTGGTCAAAGCCATAGCTCCCCTGCTTCCTGGGCCAGGATGCAACCTGCACAGCATTATGGAAGCAGCAGTGTTTGCTGTTGTGTTTTTGGAGGCTGGGAGAAGCCTGTTGCTGGCGATGGGCTGTGTGTCAGGGAAGAAAAGCCTCCTCCACCTCCACCTGCTGCACAGTGCCACTGGACTTGGGTTCCCTTTGTTTCCTTGGTCACTTTGGATTTCTGACTCAGCATCTCTCTGAAGGAGACTTCCACTTGCATGTCTATCCCTCTGTGCTCTCCCCCAGCATGCTGAAGCATGTGAGTAGGGCACCTCAGCAGCTGGCCCAGGGGCTTTTGGAGTTCCCAAGTTCCAACGACCAGCAGAATCTTTTGTTTCTTTCCTTTTGTTTTCTTGTATGATTCTTTGCTGGAGTTGGGGGAATGTGTTTCTACTTGGAGCACTTTGTTGCTGGGTTTGTGGTCTGAGTTATGGGGATCATGCCACAGGAGCTCTCCATGCAAGCCTGTCTTGGGAGGACACTCATGCCACTGGCAGATTATCCTCTGGCTGGGAGTCTGTCTGGAAGCCAAGCTGAGGAGTGCTCCTGCAAGAGCCTCTTCAGGATGCCCTCAGCTGCAGTCAATATTGGAGTTCTTTCCAGTCCACAACTGGGATTCAGCCTGCCTGGGCACCTAGGCTGCTGCTCTGGGGTTGGGCCATAGTGCCTTACAGATAGTGCTGGGATCTTGAGGGAATCAGCACCTCACAAGAGCACCAGGCAGAGCTCCCCATTTCCTGCATGCCATCAGCAGTGGCACACAATCATCTTATTTGTCATCCAGTGCCCATTTTTGTCTTCTTTACCTTCTCTTTGTGTGTTGGCTGCAGCCCAGGGAGGGTTAAACCTTTGCAGGGTTGCTTCTGTTGATGTCACTCTGTCCTCAGACACTGAAGCAGCAGAGATCCAGCCTCAGACCAAGCCATCAGCACTCAGTGTCCACCTACACATCTAGAACAAAAACAAACTCCACTTAGTCTCTAGCTGGGATGTCCTCTCAGTTCAAGGCACAGTCCCTGCTTCTGTTGGGAGCTGCTGCCCCCCAGGTTTTGCTGCAGCCAGAGCACAGTTTTCTGTCTGTGCAGTCTGGGTCTTGAAGTCCATCTTTGTCTTCTTGCTTTCTCATTCCTGTCCCCCTTGGAGCTTTGGGATTCACAGAATCCCAGCATGGTAGGGGTTGGAAGGGACCTCTGAAGATCATCTAAGCCAACTCCCCTGCTAGAGCAGGATCACCCAGAGGAAATCCCTCAGGAATACCAATTGCTGTGTTCTGATCTTGGTCCCAGTGGTCTGTTGTGACTCTCAAATGGTCCTTGTGACTGTGCTGAAGCTGCTGCAGATCAATGATGATGTAAAATCTGGCCCAGGGCCTTTTGTGCTTCCCTGAAAACCAATCTCCTTCCATCAGTCTTGGAAAATGAAAAGGAATGAGCTTGGCCCCAGCAGCCTTTTCATCACTGGCAGTGCCCTCTGTGGCCTTTTCTCCATCACCCCACTCTTTGTCCCAGGAGGTCACTGCTCTACACACAGCTGCTGCAGCTGGGCCATGTGTGACCCTGCTGACCCCCAGCACCCTGAGGGGCTGGAGGTGGGGTGCACCCCTTCCATTCTGCCTTCTTCTGCCAGCTCTTCAGTGCCTGGTCTGAAAATGACCAGGCAGTACTGCCTCTGAGCTCTTCTCTGGGTAGAAGCTGTAGGACTTGCCATCAAGGGTTGGCAGAGGGCACACCACTTGGCCTGTACCCCTGCTGTGCTCAGCTGTGGCAGCCCCAGGGGTGGTTCAGGGCTGTGTGTGGGGGTGAGGCAGTAGCTCAGCTTCAGAGGAACACTGGGATGTCTCTACAACCACCTGGAGGGTGGTTGTAGCCCAGTGGGGGTTGGTCTCTTCTCCCAGGCAACCAGTGACAGAATGAGAGGACACAGTCTCAAACTGCACCAGGGGAGCGTTCAGGCTGGATGTTAGGAAGAAATTCCTCACAGCAAGAGAGATTGGCCCTTGGGATGGGCTGCCCAGGGAGGTGGTGGAGTCACATCCCTGGAAGTGTTTAAAATAAGGCTGGATGAGGCACTCAATGCCATGGATTAGTTGATTAGATGGTGTTGTGTGACAGGTTGGACTTGATGATCTCGAAGGTCTTTTCCAACCTGGTTCATTCTGGGATTCTGTACAAAGCCTCAGCTCAGGGGACACTCTCTTTGTGAGCAGGCAACACCTCCTGCCTGTGGCTCCCAGGTGTGGCTCTGGAGTGCAGGCAGAGGGCTGAGGAAGGCATACACCTGTGTGACCCCAAGCAGAGGCAGATGTGCACAACTGGTGCTGCTACCTGGGCTCCTTCCCTTCCTGGTTACCACACCCTGGCTTCCATGCCCTGCTTCCTGCTGCCTGTGTGATGGTAGGGCCAGCACCACTGCCCACTCAGCCTTTCTTGTGCAGGATTGCAGGAGGTTACCACTTGACATTCTCATGGAGCTTCATCTTTTTGGTCCTTTTGTCTTCTTTTTGGTCCAGGACACCCTAAATATGAACGGGTTTCCCCTCTGGGCAGGGCAGTGCCTTCACTTGTGTATCACTGCCCCATTTGCCCCCCCTTCCTTGTTGGTGGAGCCCAATTCACTCTGCAGCTGGTGGCAGTGTTCCTATCAGCCTGAGTGGGGTCAAGAGCCAACCTGTGGTCTTAAAAATCATCTGTGGGAGATGCTCTGCTGAGCTCCCAGCTGCATGCAGAGCTCCCAGCTGCATGCAGAGCTCCCAGCTGCATGCAGAGCACAGATGGTGCTGGGTGCTGCTCTCCAGTGACACAAGTCGTGGTGCTGAGCTGCTAGCAATGCAGCAATGTCCTTAAGCAAGCCTCTGCCTTCAGCAGGACTCTGCCTGTGGCTTAGATCCTGCAGATCACCCTGTGGCATCCAGACCAGCACTCAGAGTGCTCAGCACAGGATCCAATATCCAGCCAAGATCTCACTCCCTCTGCTTCCTGGGTTAGGAACTGAGAGATTCTCTGTAAGGAATTCCCTTTGATAATCCTCTCCCCTTTTTTTATACTGCACCAAGGCAGACATCTCTCTGTCCTGCTGCCCCCTCCAGTTGTGCCCTTTCCTAGCACAAAGGCTCCAAGCTGGCACTTTTCAGGGTACTTCAGAGATCTTGAAAGGCAAAAAGCTCTTTCACCACTGCCATGGTCCTCCTCTGTGGATGAATTTCAGCATGCTCATTGCCCAGCAATGCTTTTCTTAGCTGATTTTATAAAACTCCAAACACTCTCAGTTGGTTTTCCAGCTTTTTACCAGAAATAGGACCGATCCTTTCTGTCAACCAGGGAGAACTGGAGAGGTGGCTTCCAGTTCTTGGGGTCATTTGATTTCACTCTCAGCTCACGAGAAGAAAAACAAACAAACAAACAAACAAAAGAAACCAACCAACCAAGCAACAGCAACAACAACAACAACAAAATCCTGTACAGTTCAGGTCCATTGAAGCTCAGCCTCACTGCTGAAGTCCCTGAAGTTCAAACCCTTTGTGTAAATAACTGCTGCAAAGAGCAGTGTCTTGCAAGACAATTCCTCTATTTAACATGTATTGGTACTTTATTTAGAGTCAATGTATAAAGCAACTTTGTGCACTTTTCCTACATACAGTATTTGGGGGTGGGAGGGAGGGAGGGAACGGAGGGGTTGGTGTTTATGTTCTTTCATTATGAATTTTCTTTTTTTTTGGTGTGTGCTGTCTTTTTTTTTTTTTTTGGTTGTTGTTGTTTTTAAAATCAGTGAAATTGTTTTAAGTATTTAATTTATTCTTGATGTGCCCAGAGGCCTAGTGCAATTTTTATTCAATACAGTTTGTCTGTATTTAATGTCAGGATGATTATTATCTTTTTTTCTTTTCTTTTGTAGCATTGCTAGGGAATATTTTTTTTCCAAATCTGCCTTTGTTTTCCCCACTCCTCACCCTACTTTTCTCCCTCCCTTTTCTATTTTCCTTCTCCCTTCCTCCCTTTTCTATCTCTTCTCCCTTCCTCCCTTTTCTATTTCTCTTCTCCCCTCCTCCCTTTTCTATTTCTCTTCTCCCTTCCTCCCTCCCTTTTCTATTTCTCTTCTTCCTTCCTCCCTTTTCTATTTCTCTTCTCCCTTTATCCCTCCCTTTTCTATTTCCCTTCTCCTTTTCTCCCTCCCTTTTCTATTTCTCTTCTCCCTTCCTCCCTCCCTTTTCTATTTCTCTTCTCCCTTCCTCCCTCCCTTTTCTATTTCTCTTCTCCCTTCCTCCCTCCCTTTTCTATTTCTCTTCTCCCTTCTTCCCTCCCTCTTCTATTTCCCTTCTCCCACTCTCCAAGGCATTCAAAACGCCTCTAGTTTGAAACAGAACCAAACACTCGAGTCCATCCTTGCAGTTTCTCAAACAGTCTCCAGGATAAAAAACCCCAACCAACCAAACAAAATAATCATTCTAAGGAGGCACTTCTCAATGTTTTCTGTGTTTATTTGCTTTTATTTTGGTTGAGGGTTGAGGGTTGCGTGTGTGTGTGTGTGTGTGTGTGCTCAGAAGTTTGGAGGGGGAGAATGGGGAAGTTGTGTGGAAGATTTGCTTTCAGCAAAGGAAAAATGGCCAAGCAGGCTGCAGGGAAGTGCAGAACACTCTGGGGTTGATTTTTCTTATTTTCCCCCCCCCCCCTCCCTTCTGTATTCATGTGGTACAATCCTGTTTGACATCTCTCAGGCCAAAACTTCTCTCTTTTCTTCATCCTTTCTTTTCCAAGGCTCTTACCCAGGTGGCAGTAACTTGGTTGCCACCACAGACAGCACAGAGATTTGCCTTTGCCTAGAAAGCAACATGCCAGGCAGTGCCCAAACACAACTGGGTGCAAATCATTGCCTCAGCCCTGCAGATTCTCTCAGCTTTTGACTTTCTGGAGATTTTTCTTCTTTTTTTTTTTTTTTTTTTTTTTTAACACCTGTCCTGGCTAGTTTGACTCCATCCAAACCCTATAACCAAGTGCCTGGCCAGGTGGGGCTGGGTGTGAAGCTTTGGGGGTCTGCCACGTGTTTGTGATTCCAGATGGGATCAGGTCAGGTTGGTGGCTGGCTGGGAGGATGCTCTGTGTTTTCCCTCTCCACACAGCATCCAGGGAAACCTCAGGTTGTTTTCATATTGCTGTCTCTGAGATGGTTTCTGCAGCAGGGAATTTCTTCCAGCAGGCTAGAGGGAAAATATGGGGTTGGAGGAAGTTTTGTCCTTAAAGAAGGAATTTTAGCTCTAAAGGAGAATTTTTTTTTTTTACCTTTAAAGGAGACATCTTTTGTCCTTAAAGCAGATTTTTTTTTTGTCCTTAAAGGAGGGTTTTTTTGCCTTTTAAAGGAGCAAATTTTGCCTTTAAAGGAGAAAATTTTTGTCCTTAAAGCAGAATTTTTTTGTCTTTGAAGAAGAATTTTTTTCTTTTTAAAGGAGATTTTTTTTTGCCTTTTAGAGGAGAAAATTTTGCCTTTAAAGGAGAAAATTTTTGTCCTTAAAGCAGAATTTTTTTTATCTTTAAAGAGGAATTTTTTTCTCTTTAAAGGAGGAGATTTTTTTTTTTTGCCTTTGCAGCAGAAATTTTTTGTCTTTAAAGGAGAAGATCTTTTTGCCTTTTAAAGGAGAATTTTTTCTCTTTAAAGGAGAAATTTTTGCCTTTTAAATGAGAGATTTTTGCCTTTAAAAGAGAACATTTTTGCCTTTAAAGGAGAAAATTTTTGCCTTTAAAGGAGAATTTTTAGTCCTGAAAGCAGAATTATTTTTTTTGTCTTTAAAGGGCAAATTTTTCTCTTTAAAGGAGATTTTTTTTTTTTTGCCTTTCAAGGAGAAATCTTTTGCCTTGAAAGAAAAAGATTTGACAAGCTGAGCATAGACCTAGCCCAGTACCATCTCAGACCAGCAATGATGGCCATGACTTATGCAACATGAAAACAGAACCTCCTGAAGAAATGCACTGAGCAACTTTCTTGTCCAGTGGCCACAACACAGCTGCTGTCTCCTGCTGAGCTTCTGTGTTGTCCTGTGCTGCTCCACTGCCCCTTAACCAACTTCTCTCTCCTTGCAGCCAGAGCATTCTTGCTTTCAACCAAAGACAAAACCAGGCTGAGAGGTGATTTGTGCACCATGCTGGTGCCAGGTGTCTGTGTGAGTGCCCAGGGATGTGTGTGTGGGGCTGTGAGGTGGGAAAAGGAGTGACTGGGCAGGAGAAGGGAGAGGGGGAGGTGTTGAAGAAGCAAGGTTTGAGATTCCGAGAGAGAGAGAGTGCTGCTTCCATAGGGATGTGATTCATATCAGTCTGCCTGAAGGGAATTTGGGTTGGGGGATGTCCCTTCTGTCCCTTGATACTGGAACAGGTTACCCAGGGAGGTGGTGGAAGCCTCATCCCTGGAGGTTTTTGCAGCCAGGCTGGATGTGGCTGTGAGCAACCTGCTGTAGTGTGAGGTGTCCCTGCCCATGGCAGGGGGTTGGAACTGGCTGAGCCTTGAGGTCCCTTCCAGCCCTTAACAATTCTTTGATTCTGAGCACTGGATTAGTGGGAGGTCAGGGCAGCTGAATGGGTGTGGGGAGGGCATGAGGGACAGAGGTTGGGGTCATAACCAAGGTAGTTTGCAAGGCAAGGGGAGGCCCAGGTGTGCTTCTAGTGCAGCAGTTGGCATGGCTGAGGAGGAGCATCTGCTCCACAACCACATCTCAGCACCTACCTGGCACCTTCCTCCCAGCCAGGAGCATGTGTAGCTTGCACCTCCTCCTGCTGCAGTAGGTGACATGCTGGGGGTGGCCAGATGGTTGCCTTTGGGCCTCCAGTGGACCTGCAGTGCTGTCTTCCCTCCCCCATGTCCCCCCATCAGCACATGGCTGGTAGTGTGGATTCCCCACCCCGGGAGCCTTCACCCTGAGCCCTGTGACTGCTGGATTTCAGGAGGAGCTGTGGAGTTACACAGGCTGCAGGGAAAGCCTTTGGGATGGAGGCAGCCCAGCCAGCTTCTTCCTGGCTAAGGCTCCCAACCCTTCCTCATCTGAACAGCACAGAGAGAAAGAAGCTCTTGAGCCAAGCCAGAGCTGCCAGGGGTGGTTCTCAGCACTGCTCAGTCAGCCAGGGGCTGAGCTGCTCTGCCAGGGCTGACCCTTGCTGTAAATATGCTCTAACCTCTTAACCTCCTTCACTTGCCTGCTTTCAGTACAGCTTTGTAACACATTTTTAATCCCCCCCTTCCTCCCTTTCCCCCCCCAACACATCCTGTGCTGACTGTAACTATGGAACCAGATATTCTCTATGTTATTATCTTTGTACCATTTTAAAGCTGTTGCTGTGGTGTCTGCCTTTCCACCCCCCCCCCCCCTCCTCTCCCTTCTCTTCTATTGTCTCTTGAAACACTGTTAATAAAAATCTAGATAAACTCCTTCCCTCCTCTTTCTCTGGCTTGGTTTATTTATGGTTTCTTGCCTTGTTGCCTGTGTTACCTGGCTCTGGAACACCTTCTAACCTGGTTTCCTATCTCCTCTGCAAGCCACAGCTTGAACTGGATGGCAGGGAGTAAGAGGCTGGGATGCCACCTAGCTACTCTGCATTTTTTGCAGGGGTTTCTGTGATGCTGTCTTGTGAGGCTGTGATTTCAGGGTGCTTTGGAAGGAGGCTGGGGGGAAAGGTGATGAAAGGTCACTCTGCTTCCTGCTGTCACCTTGGCTGTGTGGAACGAAGCTTTTGTGTTACCTTTGCCCTTCCCACTGCTCCAGGCTTGACAGAGGATGTGCCCTGGAGCTCTGCAGCTCATAGCAGCTGTGGAGCTACCCTCCCAGTGACTCTCCAGGACACAGCTTCTGTCAAACAAAGGGCAGAGGAGCTCTGAATGAAAGGCTAAAGGCAGCCACAACTCTCATAGGTGAATAGCTGGAATCCTT
Organism: Indicator indicator; assembly: GCF_027791375.1. NCBI lineage: Eukaryota > Metazoa > Chordata > Aves > Piciformes > Indicatoridae > Indicator > Indicator indicator. The sequence continues at coordinate 2,789,304 of NC_072041.1, forward strand.
CCCTTATCTTCTCCCCTGTGGCTATGTGGGTTCATCACCAGGTGAAAATGAGCTCAGTAGCCCTGTCCATGAGCAAAACCCACCCTAGAACAGCAAGCAGCAAACACACAAGCAGAGACATCACTAATGGGATGTGGGTGCCTTAATTACCCCTGGAATCACAGCATGAAGCTGAAACCCTTCCTGCAGCAGGGGAGATTCCATCAGAGAGCCACTGCTGGGACACCTGAACTCTTTGCCTTCACTTGTGGTTTGTACAGGGCTTTGAGTCAGCTCCCAGGGAGGGTAGTTGTTATCTGACAGTGCCCTCCAGCAGGTGCTTGTTCTGTTCCAGCACAGCAGGGCTGGTGCTGGACCTGCCACAGCAAGCTCCAAAAAGCTCTGCCTGCCAGAAGAGAAGCCAGAAACAGAAACTCTTACATGGCCTTAACTCTGTTCCTGGCTGAGCTGTGAACAGCAGATTAATGCCAAGCCAACTTCATGAAGCTCCTACTTCAAAGGAGGTTGGAACTGGATGATCTCTAAGGTCCCTTCCCTTCCAGCTCAAACCATTCTATGAACTATGAACTGGGGTTTAGTCTTCCTGGATGGGGAGACCTAATCACCCTCTGCTCCTAGTTCAGAGGAGGTTGGAATTGGGTGTTCTTTAAGGTCCCTTCCAACCCAAACCATTCTATGAACTGGGGTTGTTTAGTCTTCTTGTATGGGGAGACCTGATCACCCTCTGCTCCTAGTTCAGAGGAGGTTGGATCTGGATGATCTTTAAGGTCCCTTCCAGCTCAAACCATTCTATGAACTATGAACTGGGCTTGTTCAGTCTTCCTGGATGGGGCAGACCTAATCACCCTCTGCTCCTAGTTCAGAGGAGGTTGGAATTGGATGATCTTTAAGGTCCCTTCCAAACCAAACCATTCTATGAATCAATGAACTCAGGTTCTTCAGTCTTCCTGGATAGGGAAACCTAATCACCCTCTGCTCCTAGATCAGAGGAGGTTGGAACTGGGTGATCTATAAGGTCCCTTCCAACCCAAACCATTCTGTGATTCTACATCTGGCACCAAAACTCTTTCCATTTCCCCTCCCCCATACATTTAGTCTTCTACAAGGTGTAGCCATCCTGTGAAGCTCTTTCCTCCCACTTAGAAATGACAATCAGGCAGTAGCAAACCCAAATATTGGTTAAAAGCAAAAAGCAAGCAAACAAACAAAAGGTCAGACTAAGCCCTCAGCCATTGCCTCTATTTAGAGCATTTTATTTACTTAAAAAAAAAAAGGCTACAAAACAAAGCTGGCTGATTTCTTCTTCATTCTTCTTGTCCACAAAGTCATAAACCAGCTCCTACCAGAGTCAAATGTTTCTGTGCAAACATCATCATCATCATCATCATCAAAAATAAAGGTCTTCTTTTATGTACACATAAATTATTGGCAAACATAAACATGAAAACCTCTCTGCCTATAAATGGGCTGCAACAAAAATGCAGCATTGTTTGGACCCTCTAAATAAATCAGGTGCTTTGCTTGGGAGTTCAAAAAGCCACTGACCCCTTTCCTTCTCTTTCCTCCAAGATGGCCAAAAAAAAAAAAAAAAAGGGAAAAAAAAAAATCTCCCCTGAAATCATCTGGGGGATGTCCAAAAGCATCTCAGCAGCAGCATTCTGTGCACTGGCCTCAAAATGCAACAGTAAGAGGTTAAGGCCAGAGAGGTGCCTTGGAAACAAAGCTGTCAGCAGAGCCACCACATCTCCAGGCAGCACTGGCTGCTCTCAGCCTCCTCTGGAACTCTTCCCATGACCAGCTAGGCTGACTTTCCTCTTGAGCACACTTCTGAAATGTAGATGGGCCAGTCTGAAGCCACAGGCTGATTTCCTCAGCAGGCTTTAGAAGTTAAAAGCTATGGATAGGCTCTTAGGAGGACTCAGCAGCTGTCCTGGAGAGCAGAAGCAGAGTTCTCCCCTCCCCAGATACTCCTTGGGAACAAAAGGACATTGCCTGAGGTCTGGATGCAGGACACACAGCTGGTTTAGCAATGAGCTGGAGACAGTTCCTCCAGAGGACTGCCAGGCTCAGCAGTGTGGTGTTTAGATGCTCCCAGATGATGGTTCCAGAGCCTTTCTCTTCACAGCCTTCCCATCAGCTCCTGAGGGGAGCTGCAAGCCTCCCACTTCTCCCTGCACACAAACATGTCCTTAGCTGTTCAGCTGCCCTTCCACAGAGCTCTCCTTGTACCTAAATCCATTCAGCACCACATCTGGGCAAAGCTCTGGCATCTCCACCTTGCTGGAGAAGGGATGAAGATGCAGGTGACTGTTGTCCATGGCAATAGTCACTCCAGCAGGGTGAGTGTGAGCAGAGTCCTCACCTTTTCCACCTTCTTCCTGCAAAGCTCTGTAGTTCTCCAGGGCCAGGCTCACGGTGGGGATGGTAGGAGTGTGAGCTACTTTCAAAGTCTTTGCCCTGAGCCTTTGGTAGCAGAAGAGGAGAGACAAGACCAGGGTATCTATGAGCAGCTCAAACATCTCAACCACAGACAACACTGAGGATCCAAACCACAGACTCCACTGGCTTCCCATGCTGGACAGAAGCAGATTCTCCTGTGGAAAGAATCCAAAGGTTGTGTTTTATCAAACCCAGCAGAGCTTTGGGAACACTAAAGTCTTGCCTGTTGCCAGCAGCTGCTTGCCATCTGGGGAGCAATCCTGTGTGATGGGAAGGGTCTGGAGAATAGAGCTGATGAGGCGCAGCTGAGGGAGCTGGGGATGTTTAGTCTGGAGAGGAGGAGGCTGAGGGGAGACCTCATTGCTCTCTACAGCTCCCTGAGGAGGGTGGGGTGGGGTGGGAGCTGGTCTCTTCTCCCTACTATCCAGTAATAGAAGGAGAGGGAATGGCCTCAGGCTGTGCCAGGGGAGGTTTAGATTGGAAATTAAGAAAAAATTCTTCTTTGCAGGAGTGGTCAGGCAGTGGAACAGGCTGCCCAGGGAGGTGGTGGGGTCTCCATCCCTGGAGGAGTTCAAGAAACCTGTGGCTATGGCACTGTGGGACATGGTTTAGTGGCCATGGTGCTGCTGGGTTGCTGGTTGGACTGGATGAACTTTTTCCAGCTAAAATGATTCTGTGGCTCTGTGATTCTCATTTGGTGCCTCCTCCTTAAGAGGAATAATCCCCTCCCCTCTCCTCCAACCCCTCACAGCACACCACAGCTGAGGTAACAACATTTTGACCTACTGAGAGCAAAGGAGACTCATTCACAGCCTGGTAGTTGAGTTGCTTGTAGAAGATGGTCACCTTGGCAATATCCTTCCTGGATTGGGGAAAGGCAGCAGTTAGCAGTGGTGGTGGGGGTCTGGAAGGTTCTGCTGGCATTCTGCTCTCAGCTTTGCGTGCTGAGTGCTAGGCAATGGCTCTCAGCACTCCCTCAAGCTTTCTGCCTGAGGATGTTTAACATGAGCTTGGGAAAAGGTGACAGAAGTGACTGCTGGGCAGTGGTGTGAGGACAGATGAGGCATGACCCAGAAGAGAATGTTTCCCTCTGAGAACAGTCAGAGATTGGAATCATCTCCCAAGGCAAGCAGTGGATTCCCCAACACTGGGCAGCTTTAAGCCTCAGCTTGCCAGGGGGCTGGGCCAGATCAGCACAGCTCCACTGTCACCTGGAAAGCTTGGAGCAGCTGATCCTTGGGGTCCCTTCCAGCCTGGCATTGGGGACTCTGTGTGATTTTCCTCTCATCCTCCCTTTCCAGCCTGACATCCACAAACTGTGCAAGGCTGGAGAGCTAACCCATAGCTCTAGGAGCTGTACCTTCTGGCAGTGACTAACCTGTGGCTGGTAGAGTTGTATCCATTCTCATGCCTCAGAGCTTGCCGGACCCAGTCCTGCAACAGAGTAAATGTTTGTTACTGGCAGCTCCCTCTCCTTCTGTGGTCCCCAGGGGTTGTCAAAGCAGATTTCATCAGCAACTCAGTGGCCATTACACAAAGGATGTAATTGATTGGTTTCTAACATAGCACAGGAAGGACATGAGCTGGTCCAAAGGGTCATGAAGAGGATCCAAGGGCTGGAGCACCTCTGCTATGGGGACAGGCTGAGGGACTTGGGGTTGGAGAGAAAGCTCCAGGGAGTCCTTAGAGCTGCTTTCCAGTACCTGAAGGGGGTACAGGAGAGCTGGGAAGGGACTTTACAAGGGTTTGTTGTGATAGGACAAGAGGTAATGGCTTCAAGCTGGAATTTAGATCAGACATCAGGAGGAAATTCTTCACCATGAGGATGGTGAGGCACTGGAACAGGCTGCCCAGAGAAGTTGTGCAGGCTCCAAGCGGGGAGGTGTTCAAAGCCAGGTTGGATGGGGCCTTGAGCAACCTGGGCTGGTAGAAGGTGTCCCTGCCCATGGCAGAGAGTTGGACCTAGATGATCTGTAAGGTCTCTTCCAAGCAGAATAGCAAGGAGCACACTTTGATACTTTGTGTTTGTGTTCTGGTTCTCCAATTCTGCCTTTGATAACAACCCCAGCAAATTAATTCCCTCTTCTCAAATGTATTGTTGGACTGACATCTAGCTTGGGGTTTCTCCAAGCCAAGTGTGGCCACTTTTCAGGCTGGGCTGGCAGTTTGAAGGCTGAGCTCTGAAACTCTTTCTAAACATTTTGCTTTGATATTTACATAAAGAAACATTTCTGCCCTCCCCTCCCCCCCCAAAAAAAAAAACAAAAAAAAACTGTTGTCAAAGCCTGGCCCAGGCAGTGGTGGAGTCCTCATCCCTGGGAGGGCTTTCAGAGCTGTGTAGATGTGGTGCTGAGGGCCATGGTTTGGTGGTGCCCTGGGTTAAGGACTCAATGATCTGCAAGGTTTCTTGCAGGGCAGGCAAAACAATTCCCTGATTCCATTATCACCTCTGTGACACGAATTAATGAGCTGCTGAGGTGCCTGTTGAGCACTAGAAGATGAGCCACAGCAAGAGGTCATGTCTTGACTCACAGAGTTTCCACTGCAGTCATGAGCCAGTTGCCACACCACAACACCCACTGAAGCAGAAAGTCATCACCACCACTTTGTAGGTGGGAACTGAGGCATTGAGGTGAATTGCTTAAGGTCATGAGGAAGCTTGGATTAGACCTGGAACAGAATGTACCTCTCCAGCATCTTAACTGCAGAGTCATTCCCTTGGGCTCATGTTTTGGAGCAATTTGTTGCCTGATTTCATTGTTTTCACCCTAAATTTTAATGCCCCCAAGAGCCACAGGAAACACAGCATCCCTTCCAAACACAGCAGTTGTCTGTGGGGTACCTGAGACTTCACTGATGGCCATTTGGCTGTCCCAGCAGACACTTTGTAGAGTGATTCCCTGGTAAGATAAAAAAAAAAAAAAGAGGAGATTGTGATCACTATGAGTCCTGGCATTCAAATGTGGGCACAGGAAGGAGGCTAACAGTGCTGGCTGCTTGCCCAAAGAAAAGGTTCCAGGGGCAGCTCTTGGAAACCTTGGAAGGAGCTTTGGGAGTCATCTTGGAAAATAGGAAATGAAGGAAAATAGGAAATGAAGGAAAATATAGGAAAAGAAAGAAAATATAGGAAAAGAAGAAAATATAGGAAAAGAAAGAAAATATAGGAAAAGAAAGAAAATGTGAAAAGAAAGAAAATAAATGGGAAAAGAAAGAAAATAGGAAAAGAAAGAAAATATAAGAAAAGAAAGAAAATAGGAAAAGAAAGAAAATAGGAAAAGAAGAAAATATAGGAAAAGAAAGAAAATGTGAAAAGAGAGAAAAATTAATGGGAAAAGAAAGAAAATATAAGAAAGAAAGGAAATAGGAAAAGAAGAAAATAGGAAAAGAAAGAAAATATAGAAAAAGAAAATAGAAAAATTGAATGAAAATACAAAATTTGAAAGAAAATAGAAAAGCTGAAAGAAAATAGAAAAAATGTAAGAAAACGGGGAAAATGAAAGAAAATGGAAAAAATGTAAGAAAATATAGACAATGAAAGGAAATATAGAAAAAGAAAGAAAATAGAAAAAGAAAGAAAATAGAAAAAGAAAGAAAATAGAGAAAGATAGAAAATAAAATAGAAAAAGAAATAAAATAAAAATAGAAAAAGAAAGAAAATAGAAAATAAAATAAAAATATAGAAAATAAAATGCAACCAAAGGTTTTGGAAGTCGTCTTATAAAATAGAAAATAAAATAAAACCAGAGGTTTTTTTTTGCCTGAAAACTAAGTCAAGAGGGAGACTAAAATGACTTTTAAATCCTGGCAGCTTTTCTTGGATGCATTCATCCCCCAAATCTTGGATGCTTGGCTTTAAACTACTGCCTTTGCCTTCTGAAATGGATCTGCAGTGACGAAGGGGGAGGGAGAAGAGCAGCACACTGCACAGTGCCACAGAGAGTTGGGTTTGGGCTTGATAAGAGATTTCAGTGTGATTAAAGCAAGGACCTCTCTCTGCTCCTTCCTTCATCTGCCTCATGCTGCCCTCCTTCTGCTGTCTCAGCACTGGGGTTCGGACATCAAACTGGAGCCTCTGGTTGAGGAGACACCAAAACTCCCTGGATCACTTGCTCCATAAATCTTTCCCTAAGCTCCCTGCATTTCCACTTTTCCCCTGCAAGCTGCCTTTGATTCCTTTTCTTTGCTCTGCTTTGGTGACCCACTGTCCAGCATCAGACCTACCTGCAAGGCTTGGGGCACTGGTCAAAACAATTCAGGTGATGGTTTCTGAGCCTGCTGTAGAGCTGGTAAAAGCAGTGACCTGGGGAAAGAGGTGGGAGGAACACACTCAGCAAATGGAAAGCTACCAAATGGAAGGCTCCCAAAACCTTTGCCCTCACTTGGCCTTCCCAAGAGCATTCTTTCAGCTGGCAGAGTCCTGCTCTGGTCTCACTCTCACTTTGGAATGGGTCCAGATGGTTGAGCTAATCACCTGTGTGCAATGCAGGTGCCTTGCCTGGAAAGGATCTGCTGGGCACCAGCCAAGCAGAGCACCAAGAGAACTGACTCAAAGCTTTGTCTTCCAGCAGCACAGCCACCAAAATTGGTAATGGGAAGGAGCTTGGTGTGACATCAGTGTCCTTGAGAAGAGGAGACGTTGGAGGGCATCAGGATTCTTAACGCACTAACTTAATAGCCATGCAAAAACACAGGAAGGTGTCTGGCACCTTGCTGGAGTCAGGGGTGTGAGGAAACAGCCTCAGCAGGACAGAGGCACAGAGCAGAAGGGCAGGAGTGTTTAGCCTGCAGAAGAGGAGGCTGAGGGGAGGCCTCAGTGCTCTCTACAATGCCCTGAAAGGAGGCTGGAGTGAGGTGGGGCTTGGTATCTTTTTCTTGCTAGCTAGTGATAGAACAGAGGAAACATCCTCAGGTTGCACCAGGGGAGGTTTAGGTTGGGTATTAGGAAAAATTTCTTTCCTGACAGAGTGGTCAGAGGTTGGAACAGGCTGCCCAGGAAGGTGGTGGAGTCCCCATCCCTGGAGGGGTTCAAAAATCCTGGAGCCGTGGCACCTGGGGCCATGGTTTAGTGGCCATGGTGGTGTTGGACTGCTGGCTGGACTTGATGATCTTAGAGGGCTTTTCCAACCAAAATGCTTCTATGATTCTAGGAGGAATGCTGTCACCAGTGACTCCTGCAGGAAGGTGTCCCCTTCCAACAAGGACAGCACAAGAGGCTTTTGCTCTTACCCCATGCAGGCTGCTTGTTGTAGTCACAGTACTCAGCACCAGGAGGCAGTGGGTAGTAGTAGTAGCCACAGCCACATTTTTGAACCATAATGTGCTGGAAGCAGGAATGCAAACAAGCCTGGAGAATAAAGAAGGCACAGAAAAGGATTGGACAAGCCAGCAAGCCCCAAGTGCCCAAACCTTCATTCTGCAGCATGCAGCTGCCAGGAGACAAGGCACAGATATTGATACTGCAGTCCCCAGCAGCCAGTACTGGAGTGTGAGGATGCAAAAGCTTTGCAGTTTTCATTCCTGTTTTTTTTTTTTTTTTTTTTAATCTCTAACCCAGATATTGAATTTAGTGAGGTCAGAATTTGCCCAGCTCCCTTTTTCATCATGTCCAGTAACATCCCAGTTCAACAGCCCAAACTCCTAGAGCCAGGAGCAACTACTTCCACAAACACAGACCTGGTGGCCCAAGAATGTCCTACAAGAACAGTCCAGCTGCCTTGCCTGACTCACTGCCTGATCTCTGGTGTGTTACAAGGAGGGTAGAGCCCCCATGCCAGGCATTGAGTGTCCCTCACTTAATAGAACCCACTCCAAGCTACAACACTTTGTGAGCTGCTTCTCAGAGGGGCAGGAATCTCTCTGTTATCTCCAGCAATGAACCTGCTCCTTTGCAAGGGCTCTTTGGAGTCTGAGGTGTGACTTGCTTGCTCTTCATCCACTCTGAATGAGCTGGGGCCTCAGGCAGCCACTCTGACTGTACCTGCAGGGTGTAGGAGTTGTTGTACAGGAGTTTGACCTTCACATCGTGGCCATTGGTCGTGCACTTCCCATAGTTGCCACCCAGGCGATTCACCTCGTCCTGTGGACACAGAAAAGGGAGGGCTCAGGAGCTTACATTGGCCCCAGCCATCACTAGATGGTCTCCAGTGGTGCCTTCAGGCTGTCATTCTGTCATTCACTGGATGGAGCAGCAGCAAAGGTCAGGAAGTGTAGGAAGAGCTGGGAGCAGCTGAGCTATACCTGGCTCATAAAGCAAGTACCTAGGCAGGAGAGTGCTCCTGGGCACTCATGGTTCAGCCAGCAAGGAGCCAAGAAGAACCCTCTAGGTGCTTGTTCTCATCCTGCTACACACATCTGTGCAGAGCTGGAAGGAGATGTAAGGGGGCTAAGAGCCTGAGTGCCAGGCAGGCCAAGCCCCAATGCACTGAGGACCAGAATGCCACACTGGGGATCATCTTGTGGGAAGCTGAGCACAGTGAAGAGAGAAAAGAGGCTTGCAGCAACAAACAGGCACAGTCAGGAAGCAGACAGCAGAGTCCCACATATCCATTGCAGAGCTGAGTCAGTGACCTGCTCCTCACAACCTCCTGCAAGCAGAAGGGCCAGGAGCAAAGCTCTGGGGCAAGTGGCTAACCTGCTGGATGCCTATGGTGGTTGCAATGCCTGGTCTGATGTCAAAGCCTTCATGCTCTAGGAATGGTGTCTGGTTGTGGTTGTGGATCATCACTTTCACACCTGCTACTGTGGACAGGAGTGGGATGTGGTCCTTCTGCTCTGCTTTCAGGATAAGGGAAAGTCCTGTGAACCAAAGGCAAGCATGCAACAACTTATTTGGGGCCAAACCAGGATCACCATCACATCCTGAATCAACAGCTCTGACCAAATTGCAGCCTGAGCTCACAGTAGAGACATTTTTCTCTTCCTTACAGACCTGGTGAGTGGTTAGGAAGCAGCTGGACCCGCCTGGTCCCAAGATGTAATAATCTCCTGCTTGAAAATTTGTATTCTGCTTGAAAAAATAATCTTCTGCTTGCTTTAAGTTAAAGTATGGCTGATAAGGCTGCCAGGCAGGTGAAGCAAGCAAATACAGGACAGGATTTGTGCCACCAGACCAGAAGAGAGGGCTCTGTGTCAGTCAGAGAAGACACAAAGGTGATCCAAGGGCTGGAGCACCTCTGCTATGAGCACAGGCTGAGGGAGCTGGGGGGTTCAGCCTGGAGAGGAGAAGACTCCAGAGGGACCTCAGAGCTGCCTTCCAGTACCTAAAGGGATCCTACAGGAAGGCTGCAGAGGAACTTTTCAGGAGGGTGTCTAGAGACAGGCCAAGGGGGAATGGTTTGAAGCTGAGGGAGAGCAGGCTTAGACTGGAGCTGAGGAAGAAGTTCTTTAGCACCTGGGAGGTGAGACTCTGGAACAGGCTGCCCAGGGGGGTTGTGGCTGCCTCCTCCCTGGGGATGTTCAAGGCCAGGCTGGATGAAGCCTTGAGCAGCTGAGTCTAGTTGAGAGGTGTCCCTGCCCATGGCAGGGAGGTTGGAGGAGATGAGCTCTGAGGTCCCTTCCAACCCAAGCCACTCTAGGATCCTATGATTCTCTGTCTCTAAGTCAGGTACAGAAGATATATCTCATCCATAGGCAAATTCTATTCACTTTAGCTCTTCTCCCCAGCCTGTGCCAAATACCATACCATAAGGGATTCCTGGTTTTGTAGCTGTCCAAAAGGAGTCTGTTCCCTGGCTGTTAAAAGTGTAGCAGCTTCCAAAGACTGGGTGGTGAAAGTGAACGTAGTCACTGAAAGCAAGAGAGATTTGGAGGGGTTTAATGAGTGTAGCCTTGACCTCTGGGTAGGATGTGCTTTGTGTTTGTGTCTATGAGCAGGAGAACAGCTCCAAGGCTAATCTCTAGGTCCTAGCCCCATGCCCTAATGAAGAAAGTTTGGTCTTCCTTTCACTCCACCAAGGGCCAAGCCTGGCAGAATGCCATGATGTCCAGTGCCTGAAAGTGTAGGCTCCATGGCAGCCTCCCAAGCCCTTGAGTCCTCCTGAAAGCCCAATCAACACCTCAAGAAGAACCATACCTGGGTCTGCAGGGCTCCCCATCATACTGACAGGAGTAGACCATGTCTTCTATTTGCTCCTCATGATCAGAGATGTTGATTATAACTGGTAGCTGGGACATGATGTTCATGTAGTGGAACCTGTACCACTCCAGAATTGCATCCATCCCAGAGGAATAGGTCTTGTAGAAGCAATTCCCACCTGTGGCATTGCACTGGAAGAGAAGAAGAAGAAGAAGGAGAAGAAGAAGGAGAAGAAGAAGGAAAAGAAGAAAAGGAGAAGAAGAAGGAGAAGAAGAAGGAAAAGAAGAAGGAAAAGAAGAAAAGGAGAAGAAGAAGGAGAAGAAGAAAAGGAGAAGAAGAAGGAGAAGCCAGCACAGCCAGGCCATGACAAGCTAAGGGTACCCAAGATCAGGAGATAAGGGCAATACTGGATACAGGGACAAGGGGAACCTCTGTTCTCTTCAGATATGATCTCTGATCATTGGAGTCATCACAGAAGCACAGAATGGCTGAGTTTGGAAGGGACCTCTGGAGGTCATCTTGTTATGTGCGGAGCACCTTCCCTCCATGAAGCTGACTTGGGTGTGGGGTGTGCTGCTTCACCTCAGAGGAATGAGTGCATGGGGAAAGAGGCAGGAGAAGAGAGCAGACCCCTCTGAGGTGTAGAGCTGCTGCCTCCCAGCTGGGCTGCTGTCTCCTCCTACCCTGTTGTGGAACCAGCTGATCCAGTGACCTAACTTCACAGCCTGATCTTAAGCAGGACTTGGACCACCATGGACTTGCCTGAGGAGCTGGACTGTTGGGTGGACCTGATCATCACCTGTGAGCTTTCCCTGCTTGCTCATTCAGGCACTGTGTGGCATGGGTCCCACCTTGCCCTGCTGCCAGGTTCCCCTCTGCCCTCCATCCCTTGGGGAGCAGCCAATCCTTGCTGCTTGGCTTTGTAGCCAGGGCATGGTAGTTCTAGGCTGTACCTTTAAATTTTTTCCGCAGATCTTTAAGAGAAAGTAGTAGAATGTAAATAAATCACTGTTGGGTGTGAAAAGGAAAACAATGACAGCTCTGAACAATCCCATTTGGGGAGGCATCTACCAGAAGAATTAGTTTGGTAAACTTTCTGCCTCTCTTTTGGCTTCTTTGCTATGGGAGATACTAACTTTGTGCTTCTGCTGCCCTGGGCTGCATTGTTTTGGCTGAGTCTGACAAAATAACCCTCTGCTCTTTTCTCTTGTCCCTTTGTCTCTAAGGGGGCAGGGAGGGAGAAGCTATCAGCTCCCTTAGTTTTTGGCCAGAGGGAGGTTTCTTGTACTGTTTATGAACTGTAAACCCCTGTAGATGTTGTAAATATTGTGTATTTTGTACATATCCATTGCCTTCCATTGTAGAGTGTAGTTTTGCTTGTAAATCCAACCTTCATTTGCTTCCAACTGGGCTGGGCTGGGCAAATTTAATGTTGGGGGGATGGGGGTGGGGTGGGGGTAGAATTTTCAACCCACCAGACAGGGCAAAGGCTGAAGGAGGACAGAGACTTACCAGCCTGAAGCCCACGTTGGAGTGCTTCTTGCCTGCCCTGTTGTCGTGGTCAGGCATTCTGAGGAGGGAGAAGTTGTGGCTCAGCTTGAAGGCAGACCTGCTGAGGTTGCCTATGTTTGGCAAGTCCTGGACATGGATGTTGCCCTCGTGCAGGTGGGACAGGCTGGCTGAGGTGTTGATGCCATAGAGGAAAGCGATGGAGTCCTCTGCCATGTGATCCAGCTGGACCAGGTGCTCACTCACCAGATCAAACCTGCAAGGGACACCAGCAGGCCTGGTTTGGGGATACCTCCACTTCTCTCAGGCCAAAGCACTTGGTCTTGTGTTAGCAAAGCCAGAAATTCATAAAGTCATAGAATGCTTTGTGTTGGAAGAGACCTTTAAAGGTCACCCAGTCCAAACCCCACCCTGCTGCTGTCTGCAGGGACATCCCCAGCTAAATCAGGTCGCTTAGAGCTCCATCAAGCCTGACCTTGAATGTCTCCACCAACCTGTTCTAGTGTTCCACCACCCTCATAGCAAAGAGTTTCCTCCTAGAGTCCAACCTAAATCTACCCTGCTCTAGTTTAAAACCATTGCCCCCTCGTCCTGTTGCTGCATGCCTTTGGAAGCAGCCCCTCCTCAGCTTTCTTGTAGCCCCCTTCAGACACTGGAAGGCCACCAGAAGGTCTCCATGAATGCCTCCTGGTGTCTATGCTCAGTATATGCAGCTTCAATAAATTATTAGGAGCTCCAGTAGCCAAATTTTCTAATGCTAAGCTCCTCCACTGGGAAGCTCAGAACTTGAAGCTGTGCATCATCACCAGCTGCACAAACTGGGCTGCCTGTTAGCCAGCTGGGCCATGATTTGGAGGGAATCACAGAAATCCTTTACCATGTCATTTGGAACACCTCAGTAACTGGCCACTGCTGTGTGAGCCTCACAGAGCCACACAGACTTCTGGAGAAGTTCTTCTGTGTCCTTCAAGCCATGCTGTGGTACAAGAAGCCAAGCAGAATCAGCTCCAGCAAGCACCATGCCAGACATCAGCTGTTTCTGGAGGAAGGGCTGCAGACAGCAGGCATGTTTCTCAGGGAAGGGATGGATTTATCAGAGCACAGCATCAGTCCAGCAGCAAGTCACAAGGCAGAGCTCCCTTTATCCTGACTCAGTGCATTAAATAAACTGCTACATGCTCTTGCACAACTCCCAGCAAGATCTTATCCTGAAACCAGTTTGGAAGTAACAACAGTCCCTTTCCACCTCTGTGAGGCAGGGGGACCTCCCTCTACCTTCAGCTTCCTCCAGGCTGCAGTCTGAAGGTTGCTGACTCTTCCTCAACCCTTGAGACTGAAGACATGAGCAGAGCCAAGGGCAAAGCACAGTCACCCAGAATCACAGAATAGCTTGGGTTGGAAAAGATCATTAAGATCATAGAGTCCAACCAAAATAGTAAAGAAGTTCTTTTCTGTGAGGGTGGTGAAACACTGCAACAGGCTGCCCAGGGAGCTGATGGAGGCCCCATCCCTGGAGACATTCAAGGTCAGGCTTGATGGGGCTCAGAGCAACCTGCTGTAGTTGGGGATGTCCCTGCTGACTGCAGAAGACCTTTATAAAGTTCCCTTCCAAGCCAAACCATTCCATGACCAACTCTCCCAAGTCTGGTGCTATCCCACATCCCTCGTGGTACCTGTATGGGTCTAGGTTGCAGATGGTAATTGCTGGGAACATCTTGGGTTCTGAATGCATTGACATGGTCAGGACCACAGGGTAAGCCCAGTACTGGCTGAACATGAGGGCAAACTGCCAGTACAAGATGCCAAAGCTGGCCAGGAGAAGCAGAGTCCAGAAGGCTGTTTTCATCCTGTTGCTGTCGGAGCACACGAGCCGGATGGTGCCGTGGATGGTTGTGTTCTTGCAGAAGAACTCAAACATGTCCTTGAAGGAATCATAAAACTCAATCAAGCCTTCTTTCTTCTCTTCTTCTTCTCTTGCTGCTTCCTGCTCCATCCTCTAAGTCTGTTTCTGCTCAATACAAAAAACAAACAAACAAAAAACAGAGAAAGAAATCAATCTGATTAGTTTGTCAGAGCACGGCCAGCCTGTGGGCTGTGGCAAACAGGGTGCCAAGGAGTTTGTGATTAGCAAGAGCTGGGGATGACTGTGAGCTGCCACTCATCTGTCCTTCCAGAGTCTGGACAGCAGGAAGTGGCACGGAGGTCAAATGTTCTGCTGCTGAAGCACTGTGACACATTCTGCCACACACACTCTGACTTCTCTCTCAGCAGGGACACACAAAGCTCCAGTGACTAATGCCCTGCTGGGCAGTTTGCTTCTCTCCAAGAACACTCAGCAGCAGCATTTCACACTGAAATATTGTGTCCTCCTCTGAGGAGGAAAGGCTGAGAACCCTGGGGCTGTTGAGCCTGGAGAAGAGCAGCCTGAGAGGGCATCTGATCAATGCTCAGCAAGAGGATGGGGCCAGACTCTTCTTAGTGATAGGACACAAACTGGAACATCATTTGTGCTGAGATATTTCACCCAGCACAGACTGAGGACATCTTCTATGTTCCTAGATTTCACCCAGCACAGACTGAGGACATCTTTTCTGTTCCTAGATTTCACCCAGCACAGACTAAGAACATATTTTATGTTCAGAGAGTTCATCCAGCACAGACTGAGGACATCTTCCTAGGTCTGAGCACCAGATTAGGACACAAGGCTAAATGCTGACATACTTCCACTCACTCAACATGACATCAGGCCCTGTAATGCTTTGAATTTCCAACATTACAGCACTCTCTGAATCACCCCACCTATTATGCTATTAAGAGAGGTTTACTGAGTACAACCCTCTGCTTCAACCTTAACTCCAAATCAGGAAGAGAGTTTTGAAGACAAGGAGTGAACAAATAACTACAGAGTGGTTGCAAGTGGGCTACATGCTGATGAAATCCAAGTTGTCACTGAATTATGGACCTTGAGGGCTTTGGTGGTGGCTGAGTGGGGTGACCACAGCCCAGCAGATACACAGTGGTGCCCTGACCTGTGATCATCTTCAACCAGACCCCTCCATTTTAAAACAGCTTTGCTTCAAAGTTCCATGGAAGAGGACACTTCATGTGGAGTGATACCTTAGAGTTACAAGCTGCTAAGACAACCTCTTCATACAATATATACAATATAAGCTTTAAAATAGGCCAAAAAAGGTGCATTTTGTGATGAGGAAACCCACTTTATCACAAGTTATTACCCCCAAAGCCCACCACACATGCCATACCTGTGTTTGCTGAGGTGTTGCTTAACAACAGGACAAAACTAACTCAAAGGGATGTGCAACTCCTTTACACTTTGCCAACCAAGAAATGACAAAGAATTGGTCACATTTCTTGGGTGTATTTGCCACAGGACAAGTGCAGGAAGGACAAGAAAAAAAAATTAAATAGTTAAAAATAAATAAATAATAAAAAATGGAAAAATGAAAAAAGAAAAAAAAGTGATAAAGAATTGAAGTGGGAAATGAAGAATTATTTTTTTTTTTAATTTTTCTACAAGGAAACACTTTCCCTGCAGTTCATTGCTAGTTCCACCCAGAGCCATAGCGCTCTGAGCAAAGTTTGTCAGCCAGCCTTACACCTGAAGGTTTTTTGTATCCAGTCCAAAAGAATTATCTGGTAACCCCAGAAATGAAGCCATGGTGGTCTTGCTACCCCTTCTTGTCACCATTTTTCAGCTTAAATTCTTCTTCTGCTAATTTTTATGCTCAGCCTTTAACTAGATGGTCTTTGAGGTCCTCCCAATCCCAACCAGGCTATGATTCTATGATTCTTTGATTCTGTGATTCTTTGATTCTGTGATTCTTTGATTCTCTGATTCTCTGATTCCATGATTCCGTGATTCTCTGATTCTTTGATTCTCTGATTCTCTGATTCTCTGATTCTCTGATTCTTTGATTCTCTGATTCTCTGATTCTCTGATTCCATGATTCTCTGATTCCATGATTCTCTGATTCTCTGATTCCATGATTCTCTGATTCTCTGATTCCATGATTCTATGACCTTATTCAAGTCCTTCATTCTCATTTTAATTCAACAAGACCAAATGAAAACACGCCTGCAGTGCATATTAAGAACCAAACTGAAGGACTCCTTCAAGACTTACAGTATTTCAAGACACTAAGTCAGCCTGGCTTTAAATGAGGAAGAGTAGATTAAAAGGTAACAGTTAGCAAAAGTGAATGTTAAATCAAACCTATCAAGCACTCCATGTATAATTTAGACTCTCAAAATGTCCCTGGAAACATCCACACCACAGCTTGCAGAGCCAACCTGCAGCTTGCAGACACTCTGCCTGGGGTTTTAAGGCTCCTGCTTGCTAGTTCATGCCATTTGAATCTGCATTCTTAAAATAACTAGAATGAAAAAGCATAGGATAAAGTGATAGAAAGAAAGCAAGCAAGCCAAACAACTAAAAAACAGCAAAAAGCAAAGCCCCAGAGGGAATCTTTCAAAACACACTGGTGTGAAGGGAAGAGAACATCCTCTCCCTGCTGGCTTCCCAGCTCAACCTACCACTAATTTATTTAATGCAGCAATTGAAGTCAGGGACTTAACAAGACATGTAATAGCAGCAAGAGTGGACAGGTGCCTGTGGTAAGAGCCTGGAGAGAGGCTGCAGGTTATTAGAGTGTCAGTGGAAGTCATAAAGCAGTGGCACTCAAGCACAGGTTTGTCTATGATCACAGCAGCTCCGTGCTCAGCACAGCCTAAACACTGACAAGTGAAGGCCCTGCAGTCAAACATCTACCCATGAGCCCAGGTATCCATATCTGCAGTAACAGACAGCAAAACAACTAAGACCCAACCCCCAGACACCCCTCTGTACTTATCTTCGAGTCTTTGGAGGAGTTTGTTTACAATCACAGCAGCAGAAGGCTCAGCACATCCTAAACACTGAGAAGTGAAGGTCCTGCAGTCCCACACCTACCCATGTGCCCAGGTTTCCATATCCACACATAGAATCAGAGAATTGTTAGGCTTGGAAGGGACCTCAAGGCTCAGCCAGTTCCAACCCCCCTGCCATGGGCAGGGACACCTCACACTACAGCAGGTTGCTCACAGCCACATCCAGCCTGGCTGCAAAAACCTCCAGGGATGAGGCTTCCACCACCTCCCTGGGCAACCTGTGCCAGTGTCTCCCCACCCTCACGGGGAAGAACTTCTTCCTATCATCTAACATCAGACACATCTACAGAAACACACAGCAAAACAACTAAGAGCAAACCCCCAAGCACCCCTCTGTACCTTGGCAGAGATCCTATCTTTGAGTCCTTGGAGGAGCTACCAAACTCAGCCTTCAGCCTCACCCTGAGCAGCAGGCAAGCCTTGGTGCTAAGCTTTCCAGTTTCCTTTTCTAACTGGAGATGCCTTGGGAGCTGTCCAGCCTTTATGGATCAAATTGATGACATCAAAAGGGGCAGGACTTCAGAAACAGATCACGCAAATTATTCAAGGTATGATCCAGGGAATAATGGGAGGGTAATGAACTGGACAAACAAGTTAACATTAAGGTTATGCTCGAGTTAAGGTCGGTTTGAGTGGTGCTGGTGGCGGGGGGGGGGGGGGGGGTGTGTGTTGATTCTTGGGGGTTGTTTTGTTTGGTTTGTGTTTTCCCCAAGGCCTAGAACAGCTTTTGAGCCACAATTTCTACACCTACCTAGGGATCATGGGAGCTTCTTCCCACCCTGAAGCTTTCCCATCAAGGAACTAGGATTCTGCCTCCTCTCCATGGTTTCTGGAGGCTTGCATGATCAATGCTAATTGAAGCCATTAAAGGTTTCCAAAGCTGTGCTTGAGGAATTACATACCTCAGTGTAATCTAAAATGATCAGCTGCTCAGTTTAAGGCACACGTGGCAGGGGATTTCTTCCTGCTTCCCCAAGAACATTGCTCATCCCCCAGCCTGCAGCCCCACATCCAGGAAGGATTTTAACCTCTTCGGATCCTTGGGACTTGGCAAGAGACTTCAGTCAGCTGGGAGAGGCAAATCACAACACCCTGGTTTTGCAACACCCTGGAGTTGGAGCTTGCAGAAGTCTGCAGAAGTAGTGCAGAAGCAGATTGATAATTCTGAGGCTGCTAAGACACCATCACCTCTGGTGGCTTGCATAATTTGTACTGACATCAGCCTGGTTGGAAAACAGCTCTGCAAGTGGTTTTGCAAGCAGGTTGTGATATGAAAATATGAATAGTCTGGGTATGGCTGATGTTTAGAGCTCCAGATCAGAGCAGCAGAGCTCCTGCCTGCCTTCCACAATGGGCTTGGAACTTGGATTTTCTCTTAGATTGGGAGGTGGGAAATGCTGTCAGTTGCCAAGAGGATGGAAATTTCTTGTGAGATTGAATTGACAGAGGAGGGAGAAAGGACAAAGATAAGGGTTTGGGTTCAGTCTTTGGGGTTTGGGTTCAGTCTTTGGGGCTTGGCTTCAGTCTTCGGGGCTTGGCTTCAGCCTTTGGGGCTTGGCTTCAGCCTTTGGGGCTTGGCTTCAGTCTTCAGGCTTTGGGTTCAAGCCTGTTTAAATTTTTAACCAGTGCTTTGTGCTGGATTTCCTACCTGAAGCAGATCCATTCCAAAAGTTTAAACCTATTCCTCTAAAAGATGTGACTGCTATTAACCAGCTGCTAGTGAGGTGATTTCCTTCTCGGACTTTAGACTCCAAAAGAAACTCACAAAATGTTTGGAAAATGGTCTAAATCTTTTAAAAAGCCAACATTTTGGGGTGGTGAAAGTTAAACTTTTGGTTAAAAAACCCCTACAGTTGGCTCTTGAATGACCTTCTACAGCACAGCCACTTCTCCCTGGGTGCTGAAGAGCTGCTGAGTTAAATTCTCCTTTTAAAAACCTGATTCTGTCACATCCACTTCTTTGTCCCCCACCCTTCTTTCTCTCTCTCTCTCTTCATTTTACATTGTGCAACAGAAAATGGCAACAATAAATCCTTGACAATGAAAGGATTGCACAACGAAACCTGCACAAGACAAAATTCTGTTGCTTCATTATGGCTGCAGGCTTTGCTGCAGAGATTCTCTGGCAGCACATCAGAACAATACCTTCTTGAACCAGGCAGGAATTTTTCCTGCAGGAAATGGAGAAGAACTGGATGTGCAGACAAGGCTGTCCCTCAAGCAAGAAACCATTTCTGTTGGCACTTGCTCCTTTGTCATCCTGCAGGCTGAGCTGGGCAGAGAAGTTCTGTGCTGGTTAAAAAGAAATAAATAACCAACCAACCAACCACATAAGTAAATTGGTGTTTCTTTCAAAATGTGGAAAGAGATTTGGGTGATTAACATCCATGAGAAGGTCTCTTCAGCACAGCATTGCAAAAAAAAGAAAAAAAAAAAGGCTATGCCATAATTATTTTCAGTGGGGCAGGGAATGTTTATTAGTGCTCCTGCTGCTTGTAGTGGAGGCAAGGAGTGAGAACAGTGAATGCCCCAGAGAGCAGCAGTAAATGTCAGTGGTTGAAGACACCCTCTGGACATCTTTACACAGAAGGATGCTTCCTACACTGGAAGTTTCCAAACCCCTTTCACAGGTTTATTGATTTGTACACTCATAGAATGGGTTGGGTTGGAAGGGAACTCAAAGATCATCCATCTCCAAACCCCTTGCCATGGGCAGGGACACCTCCCACCAGCCCAGGCTGCTCAAAGCCTCATCCAACCTGACCTTGAACACCTCCAGGGAGGGGGCATCCATCACCTCCCTGGGCAACCTGTTCCAGGTCTCCCCACCCTCACTGGAAAGAATTTCTTCCTCATCTCCAGTTGAAATCTGCCCTTCTCAAGTTCCCTAGTTGAGATGAATTGGAATCATTTCTCTTTTAGCTGAACAATTCAGTTAAACAAAACAAAAGAAGCCACATAGTGAAGGAGTCGTGCAAAGTCTACTCTGGATCCTTGGCTCTACACTAGCCTGGATTTTTGTGCATGCTCAAAAGGGTGACAATAAAATCCTCTCCTAGCTGTCAGAGTGCTGAAACAGAATGGGAAAATCAAAAGAAAGGCAAACCCAGACTGCACAAATGTGACTCTGAGGAGGTACCTTAACATCAGCACCAGCCCAGAGTAACAGCAGAGAGGCACAAAGAGTATCCTGCAGGCAAAGAGAGACTTCAGCTGCTTCACATAGGCAAAAGAGTTACTTGGTGAATTCATATTCCATGCAGAATGGACTCAGGCACTTAGGGAACTCTACCACTAGACAGTCTTGTTCCTTTTTTAGATCCTTGACTATTTCCTTACAGCTGGTGCACGGAAAAGTTTTGCTTTCCAGAGCAAACCTCACTCATAGAGAAAACCTCTCTCACAGAGCAAACCTCTCTAAGAGAGCAAACCTCTCTCCTCACACTGATTTGGGCTCTCAGTGGGCACTAAGCAGATGAGCAGCACAGCCAACATTCAGCATGCAGAACATTCACTGTGTCTGCCCCTTATGACCACAGAACCATAGAAAGGTAGGGGTTGGAAGGGACCTCTGGAGATCACTGAGTCCAACCCCCCTGCCAGGGCAGGATCAGCCAGGGCAGGTCACCCAGGAACACATCCAGATAGGTTTTGAGAATCCCCAGAGAAGGAGACTCCACATCTCCTCTGGGCAGCCTGCTCCAGGGCTTCAACACCCTCACATCATTCTCCTCATGCTGAGATGGAACTTGAGTGAGAGAGTCAGAGATTAAAGTGGAGAAGCTCAGTGATGATCTGTAGCTGCTCCCTGCCCTTGGCAGGGGGGTTGGAACTAGATGACCCTTGAGGTCCCTTCAAACCCTAACAATTCTGTGATTCTATGCTGTGCCTGGCTAGCCCTCCAGAGCTCAAAAGTGACTATTTTGTTCAGTCTCATTTGAAATGTCCCAACCAAGAGGTGCCAGAGTGTCTGGACAGTGAGAACACTGCAGTGCAGGGAGGTGAGTCTGACCAGGCAGATCAGAATGCTTTTCCTAATCACACTTTGGGGCTTTCACAGGAGCAAAAGAGGACACTTCATCTACTCATTCATGAAGACTTTCCCAGCTGGTTAAAAAACTGCTTGCAACTGAGAGGCCTAAAATAAAATTAGCAAACTGAAATGAATCATCAAGCCCTCTCCCCTCACCTTCCAGCAGCTTTCCCTGCTGCCATACCACAGTGTAAACTTCCCTGGCATTTGCTGCCCACTAACCACACAGTCCTTCAGTCATTAGCATTCTCCCTCCTTTTGTTTCTTACCATGCTCTCTCACACCACTGTCTCATCATTTTCTATCACCCCTCAGCTGCTCTGTACTTTTTGGAGATTCCCTACTTCCCCCCCCCCCATCTTTCCCTCTATATTGTTCTTCAGTCTGAGCTGAGCAAAGGATCTTTTGGCACCCACTCCCTCTAGCAGTGGAAGGGCAGATCCTGCACCTTCCTGCCTCCAGCAGGCTTTGCAAAGCCACAGCTGCCTCTTGATTTTTAGCAAATCTTGCTTTACTCACGTCTCTTGCTGCTGCATGAATGGAGTTTATTCCCCTGGAGTGCTCCAGGTTACTCTGCCAAACCATCTTCCCACATTTTCTCTCGTGACACAGGGCACCAGCATACCAGTCCAGTTTTCCTCTCCCTGTCTCCTCTGGTTTTGTGGAAACTCCCTCACAGAGCTTTCTTCATGGCCACTGGATGAGCCAGTCTATTCCTCCTCCTCCTCCCACAAACTTCTGTGGGCAACTTTAGAAGAAGGAAACTCCCAGTCTTCCCTCTGCATTGTGCTGTGTATGGGCTTGAACTGGCTTGCAGCAGGCTCTGCCTCCTGTAGTTTTCCCCAGCTCTTCCTAGTCAGAACCACTTGGTTGTCTTTTCAAAGCAGAACACAAAACTGGCTCTCTGCTGTCCCACTGGGAGCAAGGAGCAGCACCCAGATGTGCTATGGAAGTGCTGACAGCTTGGTTCAGTCCGAAGCAAGAGGCAGAACAAAAGCAGTCCCTGCCCTGGAGAGTTTCCAAACGTTGCTTAATGTCTCCTTTTAATCCTGCCCCAAATGTTCCTGAACTGACTCTCATTTTCAGGGTTTTGCCTTGTCTCCTGGCATCTTTGTGTTGAAGCTGGGTTCACCAGAATGTCTTCTGGGAATGCCACCATTCATTGCTGGGCTTGTGTGGTGGTTTTTTATAGCCATGGCTGAGGGGGTTTATATCTTGAAACCACAGTGAGCTCTGCCTGCAGAAATAGGATAGCAATGGTGTGCCTTGGTGTGCACTGGCTTTGCATCTAGCCAAGGCAGCTTCAGGTGCTGCAAAGGCTGCCAAAGCTGCTGGGGGGAAGTTGGTAAAATCATAGAATTGTTAGAGTTGGAAGGGGCCTTGAGGATCATCCAGTTCCAACCCTCACACTACAGCAGGTTGCTCACAGCCACATCCAGCCTGGCTGCAAAATCCTCCAGGGATGAGGCTTCCACCACCTCCCTGGGTAACCTGTGCCAGTGTCTCCCCACCCTCATGGGGAAGAATTCCTTCCTAAACTCCAAAAGAAAAGTGATACCTGACAATCCAGTTTGCAGGCTATCCCTCCTGCATATCAAGTCTATAAACACGCCAAGATTTCATCCACCTGGCTCCTGAAGCTGAGCTCCCTGGTGCCAGGCTAAAGCGAGCTGGCACATCCCTCCCGAGCCCAGAAAGCCCAGCGAGGAGCACAGGCGTTCTCTGCGAGTCACCGGCCGTGTAAATACTCCTTAATTACAGCCCGCAGCAGCCCTGCCTTGCACCGAGCCTCCACCAGAGGCGCAGAGGCTTGCAAGACGCAGCCTCGCTGGCAAAACCCCTGCTGGCTTCCACCAAGCATTCATTTCCACTCACTCACCTTCCTGAGCGAGATGTGTGCAGCTGCTGCTGTCATCCCGCTGGGATAACACCTGCTCTTCCCCCCCCCTCCCCACACACACCTTCCCTCCCCTCCCTCTTTCCTCTTCTCTGTTCTTCTTCCTTTAGTCACAGGCCTTCCTAAGATGCTGTTCCACCTGTTCAGACCTGCCAACCCCTCAGCCAGGTTCAAAGATGGTGAAATCCTGCTTGCTAGGGGATGTTTTGTTATCCTGCTCCAGCTCAGACACGGTACCTGTAAGAGTGCTGATGCAACTAGGGCTGGCAGAGGCTGGAGGACACCAAGAAAAGCTTCTTGCTCTGTGGACATGCAAGATGGAACCATCTTGGAATCACAGCTACCATCACTCCATCATAAACAAAGCCCAACTCTCCCCCTTGCAGTTGTCCAAGCTCCTGGAGACAGTGGTAGGCAACGCTCCTGGCTCGTTTCCTCTGGAATAGGCAAGAGCAGCTCCCCAGGTGATTCCTGCTCCTCCTGGTACCCAGGGGAGAGACTGCAGAGCGATGCTGGGTAGCAATTCAGTGGGGCTAAGCAATCCAGTCACTTCAGGCTTTCCTGTTTGGGAACTGGAACAGATGTCAACAAGAGGAAGAGGCACTGGAGTGTGGCAGCTGGGAAGGAGGGGAATGAAGAAACTGGGAACCAACTGCGCAAGGGCAAAACAGTCATTAGCAAATCAGTAACTGAAACCAGCTATTACATAAGTGCCTGTGTCAGCTGTCATACTCTCTTCAGAGGGATGCTTTTCGGGGGTTCAATTCAGGTGCAAACCTCTTATTTTCCATCAGCAGCCTTTGGAGGATTCCTTCAGCTCCTCATCAATTCCTTCACCTTCTCACAGAGCAGCTCTGTCCATGCCTCAGTTGGTTCTGCAGCTGCAGTGCCCTAAGAGCAACCACAAGAGCAACAGCTCTCTACAGGCTGCCAGTGCTTGAAAACTTGAATAAAGCACAGTAAAAAAATGTAGGTAAAGCTAAAGCCTCAGAGGAGCCTTGTGGCTGAAGCTGAAGGGAAGACCTGGGTTTTAAAAGGCATTTTGTAACCTTCAGCAAGGCCAAATGTGATCCAAAATGCAAGGCTGGCATAAGGGTTTGCATAGGGAACTTGGGTTTGCTTCACTCAGACTTGCAAGAGGATCATCTGGGAGACCCATGAATGTCCTTGTGCTCTGAGTCTGTTTGCTCTGATGTTTGGGGTGTGCTTATTGCCAGGGAAAATGCTGGACTTAGCCCAGATATTCACCATTAATCACGTGGTTTGCATTCTTTCAGTGCCCAGGAAAGCTTTATGGAGCCAGTCAAAGAGTAGAAATGCTGCCATGTGACTTCTACAGCTTCCACGTGAGTAATGTGGAGTGAACTGTCCACAAGAACAGCACAAATACTCCTGGTCTGACCCATCTGGTCAGGACTAGCAGAAATCTTCCACAGAAGTCCTAAAAGTCAGCTCAGGAATGGTTTGCAAGCAATAATAAAAGGAGCTAAGCTGAGCTGGTGATGTCTGCTCACTGGATTTACCCCACCAGCACCATATAAATAGAGGCAGAAATCCATAGAGTCTTTACAACTGTTTGTTCAAAGCCTGTGCCCTTTTTGCTGGAGGCTGCCTGCCTGCCAAGGAGACCTTGCCCAGGATGGTGCCTGCCTGCCAAGGAGACCTTGCCCAGACTCTAGCACACTGAAAGAAACCTAACCAACCAACAACCACCAAAAAGCCAACCAAAATGAAAACCAAATGCAACAAGAATCATAGAATCATAGATTCATAGAAACATAGAATCATGGAATCAATGAATCAGAGAACCATGGAAGCACAGAAACACGGAAGCACAGAAACATGGAATCAGAGAAACATGGAATCATGAATTAGAGGGGTTGCAAAGGACCTCTAGAGATCACCCAGTCCAACACCCCCTGCCAGAGCAGGATCACCCAGGGCAGCTCACTCAGGAACACATCCAGGTGGGTTTTGAAAGCCTCCAGAGAAGGAGACTCCACAACCTCTCTGGGCAGCCTGCTCCACGGCTCCAACACCCTCACAGTAAAGAAGTTTCTCCTCACATTGAGGTGGATGAAACTTTGTTCAGGTTTCCCTCTTTACCAGAGCAGCAAAATCAATGGCAGCAAAGACAAAATTCCACCCAGAGCCAAGGGGAGATTTTGCCCCATGGTGGACAAAGAAATACCAATGTGAAAGCCTTAAACTGTTGAACTTTCCTCTTCTCTTGCCTGTGCAGTCTTGGGCAAATCCTCCTGCCTCAGTCTCCTTCTGTTGCTTCATCTCTGCAAGAGGGATAATGACACTCTGCAGCATTGTTGAGAGGGTTAATTGGTATTTGTATAAAGCCTTGGTGATGTAAGTGCCATGTAAGCACGATGATGACTCCTGCTTTGATACTGCTTGTTAATTGCAACAGGCTGGCTTGCAGGCATGCTGCAGCACTGGGGGGAAAAAAATAAAGAAAAGATGTTTTTTAAGAGATATTCCTGGATCTCAGCTGATTGGTGCTCACTCCTGTAGCAGATCAACAAGGAGACAGAATTCTTTGTAGGCTTAACAACCCTGCAGATACTTTCCAACCATGGCTTCTGACATCAGATCCCTTAGATTTCAGCCCTTCAGCTTTCAGCCTCATCAGATGAGCTCCTTGCAATGCCCATTGCTTAATGTAAGAAACTTTCTTCTCACTTCAGCAGCAGCAGAGGATAAGATCTGGAGATAATTTTCACTTCTTTGTCATGGGGAGGTCTGTAGATGAAGGAGCCTTGTAATTGGCATTTGCCAGGCAGGTCATTTCTCATGCCTCCAGAGGTGAATGGACATCAGCAGGGGTTGTGTCCTTTACCTGCTCTTTTTTTCCCCTCTTTCCTGGAGCTCTATCTAGGAGAATGCTGTCCCTGTCAAATGAATACTGAGAGGCTTTCAGTGCAAGGAACACACTTTGCATTACTTCAGTTAGTGAACTATCTTAACACAAACCACTCTGGTTTTCCTCACTGTCCCTGCTGATTGGGACCGGAGTCTTCCACCAGGTTTTGGCAGCAAACATCAACTTCAACACAAGGGTGGTGAGGTTCTGGAATAGGCTTACACAGACTTCTTCCTCATGGGGAGACACAAGGTTGCAGAAAGAAATTCTTTAGAGTGAAGGTGGTAAGGCATTGGAACAGGTTGCCTGGGGAGGTTGTGGCTGTCTCCTCCCTGGAGGTACTCAAGGCCAGGCTGAATGAGGCTTTGAGCAGCTGAGTCTAGCTGAGAGGTGTCCTTGCCCATGGTGGGGAAGGTTGGAGGGTCCCCTACAGCCCAAACCATTCTGTGAATTTATGAATATTGAGTACTTTCAAGGTAAAAGATGAAGAATATGGCTGTGAAAGCCTCTGTGTGCTTCTACACTCTGTCTGCTCCAACCACCCTGCTGTCATTTCATGTGTGCCCATTGCTCTTGTTGGACACAAAGGGCAGAAGGTGGAGTTGGGAGAGCAAGGATTTGGGGCTCAGGCCAAGTGTAGCAGGTACTTTGTGCTGCTTTGTAAACTCTGCAGTGGAAATATTTTATCCCTGGCATCCTCAGTTCCTCCTGTCAGCACTGGAGGACAAGGGGTGATGGTTTTAAACTGAAAGAGGGAGATTTAGATGAGATAGAAAGAAGGATATTTTTACAGTGGGAGTGAAGGCAGAGATGTATTTGTCAAATTCAACAAAGCAACCCATCCAGTGAGGCTTATTTTGTGTCTAAGCAGAGGTCACCTCAGCCAGGATCTTCTTGTAGGACTAAATGAATCACAGAATCAAAGAATCAGGGTCACAGAACCACTGAATCACAGAACCACAGAATCAAAGAACCACAGAATCACAGAATCAAAGAACCACAGAATCAAAGAATCACAGAATCAAAGAATCACAGAATCAAAGAATCACAGAATCAAAGAACCACAGAATCAAAGAATCAAAGAATCACAGAATCAAAGAATCAAAGAATCAAAGAATCACAGAATCATAGAACCAAAGAATCACAGAACCAAAGAATCACAGAATCAAAGAATCACAGAATCAAAGAATCACAGAATCACAGAACCAAAGAATCATAGAACCAAAGAATCACAGAATCAAAGAACCACAGAATCACAGAATCAAAGAATCACAGAACCAAAGAATCATAGAATCAAAGAACCACAGAATCACAGAATCAAAGAATCACAGAATCAAAGAATCACAGAACCAAAGAATCATAGAATCAAAGAACCACAGAACCAAAGAATCACAGAATCAAAGAATCATAGAATCAAAGAATCACAGAATCACAGAATCAAAGAATCACAGAACCAAAGAACCACAGAACCAAAGAACCACAGAATCAAAGAATCATAGAATCAAAGAATCACAGAATCACAGAATCAAAGAATCACAGAATCAAAGAACCACAGAACCAAAGAATCACAGAATCAAAGAATCATAGAATCAAAGAATCACAGAATCACAGAATCAAAGAATCACAGAACCAAAGAACCACAGAACCAAAGAACCACAGAATCATAGAACCACAGAATCATAGAACCAAAGAATCACAGAACCAAAGAATCACAGAATCAAAGAATCACAGAATCAAAGAATCACAGAACCAAAGAACCACAGAATCAAAGAACCACAGAATCATAGAACCACAGAATCATAGAACCAAAGAATCACAGAACCAAAGAATCACAGAACCAAAGAATCACAGAATCAAAGAACCACAGAATCAAAGAACCACAGAATTATAGAACCAAAGAATCACAGAATCAAAGAATCACAGAATCAAAGAATCACAGAATCAGAGAATCAAAGAACCACAGAATCACAGAATCAAAGAATCACAGAATCAAAGAATCATAGAATCAAAGAATCACAGAACCAAAGAATCACAGATCAAAGAATCACAGAACCAACGAATCATAGAACCAAAGAATCACAGAACCAAAGAATCACAGAATCACAGAATCAAAGAACAACAGAATCAAAGAACCACAGAACAACAGAATCACAGAATGCTAAGGGCTGGAAGGGATCTCAAAAGATCATCTTTGAACAAGCAAGAAAAAAAACCCCACTTTTGGTCACAAAAATACTTGCAGCACTGCAAAATTGCAACTGATCTCTGTGAGGAATGGTTCTGGTCTCTGTGAGGAATGATTCTGGTCTCTGTGAGGAGTGATTCTCTGCAGAGATGTGTGCAGGGCTCACCTGGTGCTAGAGGAAGATCAGCAGTAATGAAACCACAGCCATTATAAAGGCTTTGGAAGGCTCACATCCATCTCCCAAGGTAATAGCTTAATAAGGTTCTAATGCTGGGCAGGCTGTGCTTTGGATATAAAGAGCAATGCAATCACACAAATGTCAGATGCTAAAGAGGAGCAAGTGAAAGTGCTGAAGAGCAAGGAGAAACTGGTATGTCATCCTGTTTGTCCTTGCATCCTAAGGTGATGTCATTAGAAGGCCACTTATGGCCACTGATGGCTGTGTACCAATTACCATTTGGGAAAGGCAGGATGGAGAGGTCAATGGCAACTGGGTCCTGGTGGTGGAGCTGCTTAACTAGCAGTGGTGGGATAAGTCTGGAAGAGGCCTGACCTTTCCTCTTTCTGACTCAGAAACATGTCAGGATGAATTTTCTAAGCAGTGCTATCTCCTTGTCAATCATCACAAAGGAGGTCACACCCGACCTTAGCCAGGCTGGAGAGGAAATGAAAGAAGGAGGAAAAAATAATAATAAAAAAAGCTCTGGTTTCAGCAAGTTCATCAGGGATTTATCAGAGTTCTCATCAAACTGTCTGTCATTTTATTTGGGTCACCTAGGGCTGTCTGATTGCCTGCTGCCTCTACAACTGAGAAGTAGAAAATGAAAGAAACCACCCCAAAATGGTGCCTGGAAATATGAATCTGGCCTTTAAATGAACAACATTGAGCAGTGGTTGTGGAAAACAAAGGTTATGAATCACCTTTCACACTTGCTGATTGTGGAACCTTGAGCCCAGAGAGCTCAAAGCAGGTGACACTCACCAAGTAATTAAGCATTGCATTGTTTGAGCAAAGCTAGATAAA
The DNA here is from genome assembly GCF_027791375.1 of Indicator indicator. Taxonomy (NCBI): domain Eukaryota; kingdom Metazoa; phylum Chordata; class Aves; order Piciformes; family Indicatoridae; genus Indicator; species Indicator indicator. Next base: position 2,818,287 of record NC_072041.1, read on the forward strand.
TATTATCCTTTCTTAATGCTAGCAGGAAAAAAAATGGAGCTGCAGAACAATTGAATGATTTCCTCATGACCAACCATGAATCAGATTCAGGAGCCATCTCAAACTCTTGATAATCACCCACATTGATTCATAGAAGGATTTAGGTTGGAAGGGGCCTCAAAGATCATCCAGTTCCAACACCCCCTGCCATGGGCAGGGACACCTCCCACCAGCCCCAGGTTGCTTAAGGTCTGATCCAGCCTGGCCTTGAACACCTCCAGGGAGGGAGCATCCAGGACCTCCCCTGGGCAACCTGTTCCAGTGTCTCCCTAGTGACCAAACAGTTGCTGAACTCAGGTTAGGTAGAGCCAGTCTGGTTGTGACTAAACAGTTGCTGAATTCAGGTTAGGTAGAGCCAGTCTGGTTGTGACCAAACAGTTGCTGAATTCAGGTTAGGTAGAGCCAGTCTGGTTGTGACCAAACAGTTGCTGAATTCAGGTTAGGTAGAGCCAGTCTGGTTGTGACCAAACAGTTGCTGAATTCAGGTTAGGTAGAGCCAGTCTGGTTGTGACTAAACAGTTGCTGAATTCAGGTTAGGTAGAGCCAGTCTGGTTGTGACTAAACAGTTGCTGAATTCAGGTTAGGTAGAGCCAGTCTGGTTGTGACCAAACAGTTGCTGAATTCAGGTTAGGTAGAGCCAGTCTGGTTGTGACCAAACAGTTGCTGAATTCAGGTTAGGTAGAGCCAGTCTGGTTGTGACTAAACAGTTGCTGAATTCAGGTTAGGTAGAGCCAGTCTGGTTGTGACCAAACAGTTGCTGAACTCAGGTTAGGTAGAGCCAGTCTGGTTGTGACCAAACAGTTGCTGAATTCAGGTTAGGTAGAGCCAGTCTGGTTGTGACTAAACAGTTGCTGAATTCAGGTTAGGTAGAGCCAGTCTGGTTGTGACCAAACAGTTGCTGAATTCAGGTTAGGTAGAGCCAGTCTGGTTGTGACTAAACAGTTGCTGAATTCAGGTTAGGTAGAGCCAGTCTGGTTGTGACTGAACAGTTGCTGAATTCAGGTTAGGTAGAGCCAGTCTGGTTGTTAGAGCAACACAACCCCTCAGAAGGACAAACCCCCCAAATAAGAAAACCAAACAAACAGAATCATGGAAGGGCTTAGGCTGAAAGGGACCTCAGACATCATCTACTCCATCCTCCTTGTTCAGCTTCCTTTTATTTTTTTGCCAAAGATGATTAAAAAATCCCCCAACTCAGCAGTAGTTAATGACAAACCCAACCCAAAACCTCCTGCCTTGTTTCATCCATCAATGAATGGAGCTACTGAAGACTGAGGTCCAACAGGGAAGCATTCAAGACTCAAAATGAAAATGAGTGGGCAGCAGGAACTGCACAGCTCTAGGATTATTGTGGTTTTTTTTTTAGCAGGGCCTGTTGTGATAGGACAAGGAGTGATGGATTTAAACTAAGAGGGAGATTTAGACTAGAGAAAAGGAAAAAATGTTTGACATTGAGGGTGGTGAGACCCTAGCCCAGGTTGCCCGGAGAGGAGGTAGAAGCCCCATTCCTGAAACCATTCCAGGCCAGGCTGTTTGTGCAACCTGCTCTAGTTGGGAATGTCCCTGCTGACTGCAAGGCTGTTGGACTGGATGACCTTTAAAGGTCCCTTCCAATCCCAACCAGTCTACTTATAGATGGGAGAGGAAGGAGATGTTTCAATGCAAACAACATTGCTCATAGTTTAAACCTGGAAGTGATGCATCTCACATGCACTTGAAATTGGAAGGGAATTCAGGAAGGCAGGATATAATTACTTCCACTAAATCTGACCAAGGCATTACCACCAAGGTCCTGTCCTCTTACAAGAAGCCCTCTGAAGGACTGTGGGTCAAGGGTATCTCCTGGTTTGAATGCAAGCTCAGTTGGTTCTTGGTTACAAATGTGACCCTGGGAGAGGGATTTGCTTCCTCAGTGTCACCATGCTCAGCTGGTTACAATTCCAGCACATTCAGCCAGCAGGGGTGGAGGTTCACTACAGACTGAGCAGCAAAAACCCTTTCTGCCTTTAATGAAGCTCAGAGTTCTACATTTCATTTTGTGGAAAGCCCCTCTTAAAAAAAGAAAAAGAAAAAAAAATAACCCAAAAAACCCAACCAAAGAAAACCCCAAACCCCTCACAAATGTTTTATAGTCCCCCCAAAAATCCACTTCAGCAATATTTATCAATACTTAAACACAGTGCAAACCCAAAAGCCTAACTAAGACCTTTCATCTACCAGTGTCTGGGACACTCATCCAATCCAGCATGAATGAGAAATGGCTTCACTGCCTCACCAAGCTCCTTGCAGCTGTAGCTGGGCTTTGGCAAACACTGGAAATTGTCATCTCCTGAATGGTGCTCCCTTGCTCAGGGTGATTGTTCAGCTGCTGCTTCTTCCTTAACAACAGCCTAAAGATTCCTGCTTTCCTTCCCCACGGCTTTGCAAAGGTTCAGCCCCATGCTGGCTGACTTCTTCCAGGCAATTTCGGTCAGAATTTCCACAGCCCCCTTTGCCCTCAGGCATTTTTTCATTCCCCCATTTGTTCTTTCATGGATTCACAGAATGGGTTGGGTTGTGAAGGGACCTTTAAGATCATCCAGTTCCAACCCCCTGCCATGGGCAGGGACACCTCCCACCAGCCCAGGTTGCTCAAGGTCTCATCCAACCTGGCCCTGAATACCTCTAGGGAGGGGGCATCCACAGCTTCCCTGGGCAACCTGTTCCAGTGCCTCCCCACCCTAACTGGAAAGAATTTCTTCCTCATCTCCAGTCAAAATCTGCTCTTTCTGAACCCTGTCCAAGCTTCTTGCCCCTCTCTCCAACTCCACCCTCACCTTTACTGTGCTGGGTAACCTCCACCCACATCTCTCCTACGTGGGTGTAACACTCCCAAGCCTCCTTCTTTCCTGATCTCTGTGGTTTTTTGCTTGCTCTGAATCTTGGTCTTATCTCTGGTGATGGAGCAAGCTGCCAGGCAGGGTGTGCTCAGCACCTTCAGTTCCCTGAGGCCTCCTGTGGTAGGAGGCAGGCAGGGAGGGCAGACCACACATCACTTCTGTGTTTATTCACTGGGCAGGGAGTTCTTTTGTGCTTCTTGTGCTTGTGAGCAGTAAACTCTTCAAATTCTACCTTTGTGCATCGAAAATGTTGACATAGGGACAGTCAACAGGGGCACAGAGCAGACTTTCACTGTGATGCACATCAGGGAACACATTATTTGGATTATAAAGTAAGAAAAAAACCCAACCCAACACATAACTGACTGATATTCCAGGTCCACAGGCTGAAAAAGCAGTAAAGGTCTCTGTGTCCAGGACAGAAGTAAAACTCCTTCTTTTTTTTTCCCAACTACTTAAGCTGAGAGACTTATCTTGGTTATCTATAGCAGCAGTGGGTTCAATGGTCAAGGCATGAGGTAGCTAAAGAAACAATCTCCCCATATGAGAGGAGATCTTCACCTGATCCCACTGTAATGTGGCTGCTGGCCATGGGACTTGGGGAAATTGCTTGCCCAAGGATGTGTCAAGTGTCTTGCTGGGCTACAAGACCTTTCCATTTCATCAGCATCCTCATTTCAGAGTAGCCTTGAGGCATGGCTCCTCTTCCAGGCATTCTCTGTCCTTCCAGACAACCTAACCAGGGATGCTCAGCAGCCACACCATTGCCACATTTACAGGACAGGATTGCATTTGAGCACCTGAGAAGCCTAATTACCCCTCACTCTGCTCCTCAGGCTGCTTTTTCTTTCTCCAATTGTTTCTTCATCCACCAAGGTCAGCCTCAAAATACTCCCTGGGCTGCCTGTGTGGGGCAGTGCATGAAGCACTGCTTTCACCTGGGGGAGAAAGTGAAGCAAAGGCTTTCCCCAAAGGCACTCACAAATAGAAGGGATTCTGATTTGTATTGTTTGTGTCTGTCCTGAACACTTCCAAGGCTTTTTATTTATTTATTTTAAAAATGGTAACAGTTAAAGGGAAATATTCTGCAGTGCAAAAGTCAGACAGCTGGGTAGTGTCAAATGGTTGAGAGAGGTGATTCTGACCCTCTTGTCCTGCTCTGCTGTGACCTCACCTGCAGTACTGTGTTCAGCTCTGGGGCCCCCAACACAAGAGGGACATGGACGTGCTGGAGAAGGTCCAGACAAGGCCACAAAGATGACAGAGGGCTGGAGAACCTCTGCTATGAAGACAGGCTGGGAGAGTTGGGGCTGCTCAGCCTAGAGAAGAGAAAGGTCCAGAGCTGCATTGCAATATCTAAAGGGGACCTACAGGAAGGCTGGGGAGGGACTGTTCAGAAGGGTCTATGGGGACAGGGTGAGAGGCAATGGTTTGAAACTGGAGCAGGGCAGAGTTAGGTTGGACATCAGGAGGAAGTTCTGCACAGAGAGGGTGGTGAGACACTGGAACAGCTTGCCCAAGGAGGTGGTTGAAGCCCTATCCTTGGAGACATTCAGGATCAGACTTGATGTGGCCCTGGGCAGCCTGATGTAATTGGAGGTGTCCCTGCTGCCTGCAGGGGGGTTGGACAAGATGACCTTGGAGGGTTCCTTCCAACCCAATGCAATCTGTGGCTAACACAAAAAGTCTACATTCACAAGTACATAAAGATGTTTTCATGTCCCAATGTGCTCAGAGGCCCAGACCAGATTAACCCCCAACCTTTAAGAGGTTGTCTCTGTCCTGGAGTTAATTACTTTAGCCCTTTGTACTCATTTACTTGGAGCACTTAATGAGTTGACAACATATATTTGGAACTCCAAGTGACTTCCCAAGCTCAGGTTTAAAAACATACCTTCAAGACATGATAGCAGGAGACCAAAGAGAGGAAATCCTGTAGAGTGATTCATTTGCATCTTGGAAAACAACTGGGAAGAAAGAAACTGCTCTGAGAGAGGTCTCATTCTGTGGTGTCATTAGTGAGGAGAATAAGATGCCAGAGAGATGAATGCAATGCTCATGACCAACACACTTATGCATGGAACACTTTGGGCTTGGGGAACTTGAGAATGACAACAGAGGTGGAAATATGAGCTCCAGAACCCCTTCAGCATTCTGGGGGCCTTTATTCCAGCCTCCAGGTTGATGTTTCTGACATTTCCAGACTTTGTGGGAATTCCAAAGTGAGGATAAAAAAAGAAAAAAAAAAGAAGATAAAATTTTGTGAGAGGAAAAAGAAGGAAATTGTCCTCAGGTCAAAGGGTATAAAGGTAGGTGTGGATTTTACTGCATGAGTTGCCAAGGGGAATTTATTAGGTGAAACAAATGTAGGCTAATGCAGCATTCTAATAATAAGACCTCGTATTTATGCAGGGCTGTAAATCTCCAAGTCTAACCATCATTTATAAGAAGGAGTTCCTCCTGTTCTGCAAAACCTTGAAGCATTTGTAAACTGTGAGCTCAGATCAGACATGAGGGAGTGTAAGAAATTAAAACAAAATCAATCAACTGTTACTTCTCTTTTGTTTGGTTTTTAAAAGCATTTCATGACACTAAAATTAGAACAGTTGAAAGGATCCTGGGCTGCAGCAAGAGGAATGTGGGCAGCAGGGCAGGAAAGGGGATTCTGCCCCTTGACTCTGCTCTGCTGAGACTCCACCTCCAATCCTGCCTCCAGTTCTGGTGTCCCCAGCATCAGAAGGACACAGAGCTACTGGAGTGAGGCCAGAGCAGGTCACAAAGATGATCCAAGGGCTGGAGCAGATCTGCTGTGAGGATAGACTGAAGGGGCTGGAGGTGTTCAGCCTGGAGAAGACAAGACTCCAGGGAGACCTCAGAGCTGCCTTCTAATAGCTGAAGGGATCCTACAGGAAGGCTGCAGAGGGACTTTTCCTGAGGGTGTCTAGAGACAGGCCAAGGAATGGTTTGAAGCTGAGGCAGAGCAGGGTTGGACTGGAGCTGAGGAAGAAGTTCTTCAGTACAAGGGTGGTGAGACTCTGGAATAGGTTGTCCAGAGAGGTTGTGGATGCATGAGGACCAGGTTGGGTGAGACCTTGAGCAGCTGTCTAGTTGAGAGGTATCAATGGCTATGGTGGGGAGGTTGGAGTAGATGATCTCTGAAGTCCCTTCCCACCTAAGCCATTCTGTGATTCTGTGACTTTGTGTATGAAATATCCTGGGTTTGTAATTGAAGTCTGAGATAATAATGGAAAAGATTTGATAATTTGAGCTGCCATGAAAATCAAGATTTTAAAACCCCCCAACAAATTAGAACTATTTTTTTGTTTGTTTCTTTCTCTGTGATTTCAGATTAGCATTCACCCCCCTAAAATCTCTAAACTTTTTCTACCTCTTGACCAATATTTCTTGTCCTTATTTGAAGCTTAAGTACCAGCAGTTGTTACAGCTCTGAGTGGGGTTCTCCATGTCCAAACACCATCTCAGTTTGCTGCACACCTGTAGCTCTCTCTGGAGTCTAATCCAGCAGTCACTTTGCACCAGTTTAGGACATAAAAGAAAACTGCCCACTCCCACCTGAAACCACGAGTGCCTGAGTGAGATATTCTATGAGCACACAGCATTTTGCAACCCCCAATTTGTGGAAATAAAGTGACACTAAAAAGGCATAGGTGGTTGCAAATCTGGGGACTGCCCATAGGCAGTGACATCACAGCTTTAATTTCTTCCCTTCCTGCTGTGGATTAAGCTCCACAAAGCCGTAACAGGGCATGCAAGTCTGGACAGCAGCAGCCTGCGCCAGTCTGGCGACAGACTTAAGAGCTCGAAGTGTGCAGGCCACCACTGCCCTCTGTTGGGTACCGCTGCAGCGCTCAAGCGTTGAGAACCGCGGTCGCAGCGGAGCTATTCACACGGAAAATGCCTTTTGAACAGCAAGAAAAACCCCGGCTTAAATTGCAGTCATGCAGTCTCGACTATGAGCCTGTTGCAAACCCTTTGTGCAACTTAATCATTTGCTTATCAGCCTCTTCGTTTCACCCTAGGAAATAAAGACAATGGGCTGAGGAGCTAAGGCAGAGGAGAACTCTCTGCACTCGAGAGATTTCACAGGATTTTCTCCAAGGATGGTCTGAATATGTCACCTTAAATCAAGAGTGCACAGACACTACATCTTCCTGTCACTTTGGCCACCTAAGAGAATATCTTGCTTTATTGCTATTTACTGAAGCTACAAATGCAGGCACATTATATAAAGCTTGCTGTATTTTTATGAGCCTACCAGTAGAATCCTGGAACAAATTTTTTTCTGCCTGTGTACTGAATGACTGAGTTTGGATTTATCTACTTTACAAACACCTATGAAGATTCCAGAGACTTACAGCACTGGAAGAGCACACACAACCGAGTCTTTCTCAGGAAAGGAAAAGCCAGGCAGCCCTGAGGTCCCTCCCAAATGTAATTTTATGCGAAGTCACAATATCCGCATGGAGATGTCCAAGTACACCAGACGTCTATTACCACTGTTTATTTCCACGCTCATTTTCTGCCGTGACAATGTGACCGCTCACACATACGCCTCTCTGACGGCTCCCCGGCCTGCCCATCTCCACCGCGGGGCTTGGAACCAGCCTCATCCACGGCAAGGGCCTCGCAGCAGGAACCAGAGAGGGCAGGAGGCAGCCCGGAGGCTCCGCAGCAGAGAACACGCAGCAGCTTTAGGTCACCCGGTCTCCAGAGCACCGGGCAGGCGCTGTCTCACTCCCTCCCCAGCTCCGAAGCTGCCCCACGGAGTCGCCTCGGACAGCAGTCAGTCCCTTAGCAACGCCCGCAGCCTCCATGGCTGCGGCCGGAAGCGGAAGTCAGTGACGCAGGCGTGACGCACGCGCCCCGGAAGCGGGGCGTCTCGTTCCGGAAGCGGACGCCAGCGCTCCGTTCGCCCCGCCTTGCCGGGCCGCCATCTTGGCTGGGACCCGCGGTCGCGCCGCAGAGGGGAGGTCGCTCTGCACTACCCTGCCCGCTTTTTCTTTCTTTTCCCCTTCCGTTCTCCTTTTTTCCCCTCCTACCCTCCCTCTCTGGGTCTCCGGCTGCGGGCAGGTGGCGCGTCCCGGCGGTGGAGGGGCCTGCGCTAGCAGGGAGAGGTGAGTGGGGCCTGGGCCGGCGGGGCGAGCCCATGGGGCAGCTCAGGGGGCAGGGAGGACTGGATTGGCTGTCTCCCTTCTTTCGGTCCTCCTTTCCTCGGCCTGCTGTGACCAGTGCCGGGCAGCCGGCTCGCTGTAAGCTGTGAGCTTCTTGGTTATCCTGTTGCTTTTTCTTCTGTTTTTGCACTCGTTGCTCGTCTCCTCGGGCACGGAGCGGCTACCGGCAGGGCTGGGGTAACGATTACCCGCAGAAAGAAGCTCTGACTCGTTCTACAGGTCTTGTTTTCCACCTGTCCTGTGGTGCCCTTGCGTTGTTTCCCAGATTCACTCTCCTGAGCTGGGAGCAGGGCTCGGGCGCATTGTGCTGCCGGTGCTCGGCTGTCTAAGCACTGGGGAGTTGCTTTCTTGCTTCCTTCTCCTGAGTCGTATCGGCAAGATGGGAAAATGGCTTTGCGGCTCTGGCTTCTGTAAATGGTGCTGTTTATCTTGTAGTTTAAGCTGCAAACGTTCTTTCAGATAAGGCTTTGAGAAGCGCTGAAATGCCAATATCTATACTGAGTGCCGTGGAATATTTCAGTGGGTTTTTGCAGTCTGTAGTGGGGATGCTGTTGCGAGACTCCAGAACAGACAGTTGTGTTCAACTGAGAAGATAAGATGTAGTTTGTGGTTTTTAACGTCAAAGCTGACCTTTTTGAGAGGAAAAAGCAACCTTATGATCTTAAGACTTGTGACTTAAAAATACTTGGGGCTTCTTTCAGGAAAAAACATTTTGCTTCAAGCAGTGATCTACAGTAATCTTGACCAAAGCCAGGTTAAACACCATTCTTTTGACTATTTGACCACATTCAGGTGTTACTCATGGTTTTATCTTCAATAGATTGTGCTTGACTGTCTGCTTGAATCAAGGGCTACAAAGGGCCATGGGCATTGATACTTCAGTGCCAAGTGCTGCTATCATAGGGCAAGCATTGTCTTATCTCTTTGGACAAGCTGTTAGTACAATCTTTCCTGTTTGCTCTTGCTTGAGTTTCCCTATGTAACTTGCTAGATTTCTTGGGAGGAAAGTGACTTAAATAACTATTGTTAATTGGTTTGTGGTCTCTAGGTGCATTGTAAGGGCTGATGCTATTTTGTCTTGTAAGCAGCATGGAATTTCTTCACACTGCCTCCTTCTCATTTTGGATGAGGTCTGTCTGGAAGAGAATAATCAGGCTCAGAAGTTCCCTTCTGTGAATTCAACTGACTCTTAAGCAGGCAGCAGACTGAACATAAAAATCCTTCAGTGCTGAGGTTACTGTGGGATTTATTTGTGTTTCAAAGCACTGGATGTGCAGAAACACCCAAGTGACATTAAATGAGGGGCAGAAATACATAGTGGATATTCAGGCTGAGTAGGGAAATGGATAACTTGAAAAGACTAAGCCCTTGATAAGAGTGCTAAGAGAATGTGTGCTCAGCCTAAACACAGGGCTGGCTCATAAGAGTTCAAGTGAGTTCTGGAGTACAGCACATTTCTCTGATTGCAGTAGTCTGTGGTATTTAAGCAGCAGTGCTCTGGAAGGGGAGTTTTCCCACTTTGGCAATATCCAGTCTCTTGGGAGTGTGCTGTTAAGATTTTGCATGGCTTTTGCCACTTAAAAGCTGTGGTAATTTCAGGGAATGCTTTGGGTTGGGAGGGACCTTGAAGATCATCTAGTTCCAACCTCCCTGCCATTGGCACAGACACCTTCCACTAGACCAGGTTGCTCCAGGCCTCATCCAACTCTGTAAAGCAGCTGGAGCCAGCACCTGGAGCTGTGTCCGATGAAGCATAGGTTGTGTTTTTGTGTCTTTTAAAAACCAGATGAGCAACAACAGTAACAAGAGAGCACCAACAACAGCAACCCAGAGACTGAAACAAGACTACCTTCGAATTAAGAAAGACCCAGTGCCTTACATCTGTGCAGAGCCCCTCCCCTCCAATATCCTTGAATGGTAAGAGCTGGAAGGAGCTGGGCAGAACAAGATTTTCCAGGTTATTTAGTCTGACTCCCTGTCTCCTCTACATTGTATGGGAACCTTGGCTTGGGGAGGTGGGACCTTTGAGATACTGATGTTCATTTTTCTAGACATCCCTGATGGCTTTCATGCTGCTTTGTGTTGAATCTTTGTGCCCTTTCGGTTGATCTGCTTCTCACTTCCTTGTCTTAGGCACTATGTTGTACGGGGACCTGAAATGACTCCTTATGAAGGTAAAAGTTGAAATGCATGGAGTTTATTTTGTGATTAGCCTCAGTAATTACACCCTGGTTTGAATGGGCAGAATATAACTGCTGTAAATAGCCCTGAAAACTGTTAGTGCAGTGTCAAAGCTCACCAGGACTTGGGTGATAGCTTGAAGAGCAGAGGTAGTGGTGCTGCTGTCTGGTTGTAGGGTTTTTATCAAAGATTCTAACAAAACCACATGAACTGAAGCCAAATGAAGGTCTTGGAGGAAATAACTCACTTTTTGACAGAAATAACCTCCAAAAATCCCATTTTGTTACTGCATGAACTGGGATGTTTCTGTGGGGAAAGTGAGAAATGCAAAAGCCTTCTTTATTTATTGTAGTCACATATCTCACAGTGTCTTCTGCAGCCTTTCTGAGCTCAGCTTCTCCACAGTGTTATCTGGAGAGCAAACCCTTTTGTCTTGTACTAAACACACTTGGGTTGGTTTTCTTTCAGCTGGATTATGGAGCTGTTTGTTAGAGGCATGTGAGACAGTTGCCTCTGAGGGAAGTGCTGCAGGTGTGGGTTATTATCCCTGTGTTTTAGCAGCACAAGATGGTGAGCTTGAGGGGGAGGAGGAGACAAGGAAAGAGTTTTCAGTAGCAGTTTAGGACTTCATTTTCATGCAAAATTAACAATGGATCTCTTTCTGTAATGCAGGTGGCTATTACCATGGGAAACTAATATTCCCTAGAGAATTTCCTTTTAAACCTCCTAGCATTTATATGATTACACCAAATGGAAGGTTTAAGTGTAACACAAGGTAAGGATTTTCTTCTAACACTTAAGGAGTTAACACCATTGTAGCTACATGTGTAGTGTGTGATCAGTGAATAGCAAAACCAAACCACACTTCCTGTCTTCTCCTTTCGAAGGTTGTGTCTTTCAATCACTGATTTCCACCCAGACACATGGAATCCAGCTTGGTCAGTCTCAACAATCTTGACAGGCCTGCTTAGTTTTATGGTGGAGAAGGGCCCCACACTGGGCAGCATAGAGACATCAGAATTCACAGTAAGCTCTGGACTCTGCCTTTTGTCAGCTTTGGGGAATGTGGAACGTGACCTCAAAGTTAAAACAGTATTTTTGGGAGCTCAGAAGTTACAGCTCCCTGAAGGGAGGTTGTGGTGAGGTGGGGGTTGGTCTCTTCTCTCTAGTATCAGGTGATAGGATGAGATGATACAGCCTGAAACTGTGCCAGGGGAGGGTTGGGTTGGAGATTAGGAACAATTTCTTTCCTGACAGAGTGGTCAGGCAGTGGAACAGGCTGCCCAGGGAGGTGGTGGAGTCACTGTCCCTGGAGGTGTTCAAGAAACCTGTGGCCGTGGTGCTTTGGGACAGGGTTTAGTGGCCATGGTAGTGTTGGGTTGATGGTTGGAATCAATGATCTTGGGGGACTTTTATTAATTAAGGTATATTGACTCCCATTTTTATTAATAAAGGTGTATTGACTTTGTTTCTCTGCCCCTGCTGATGACTTGTGTTTCCTCCCCAGAAAAGACAGCTCGCTGCACAGAGCTTAACATACAATTTAAAAGACAAAGTCTTCTGCGAGCTCTTCCCTGAAGTGGTGGAGGTAAGGGAATTCATCCCTGCAATAATTTGGCTTTTCTGCAGTTCTTCAGCTTCTCTGTAAACTAACAGAGATCTGAAATCCTTCCCAAACACCTTCCCTGCTTGGCGCTCGGCAGCTCTTTTTCTTTGTTCTGTTTTGCTTTCGCAGGAGATGAAGCAAAAACAGAAAGCACAAGAAGAGCTCAACAACAGACCTCCTTCCCTCCCTTTACCAGATGTTGTCCCTGATGGGGAAGCACACTACGGTCAGAATGGAATCCCCCTCCTCAATGGGCACGTCCCCTTGGCACCTGCCAACCACCCTGGGCTCCACCAGGCCAACCGTAACCACGGACTCTTAGGCGGAGCTTTGGCGAACTTGTTCGTTATAGTTGGTTTTGCAGCCTTTGCCTACACAGTCAAGTATGTACTGAGAAGCATAGCTCAAGAATGAGGAGAATAAAAGAAATCCAAGACCAAATTAGTTGGTAGTTGCAGAATTGAGTGGGACTCTTTGGCCATCTGACTCTCTGACACTTGGATAAAAACAAAAAACAAAAGAATCTTTGTTTTACTGCCTCGTGGGTAAAACACTGGCTGGCTCCTGGGTTATGTGTTGGGGAATGGTGTAGTTTGGGTTAGAAAGCTTAAGAGAAGCTCAGCTCACAGATCTTGTCCTCTTCTACTCTCTAGCAGTGGCTCACAAACAAGTCAAAGCGTTATTGATGAGGTACCAACGTTTATAGTGCTTTGATTTTTTTGGGTTTTTTTTTTTTTTTTTTTTTGTTAGAGCAGTTCTCTCCATCTGTTCTTTGAAACTGGAAATATCTTCCGCAAGTCAGCTTTTGACTTCATGGGACACCATTTCTGCATATCATCTTTTTCAGTAGGGAAGAGGCTGTGCAGGTGTTGAAGTGATTCAAGTACAGATTTCATGTGGAGTTGGTGAGGGTTGGTGACCACTGATGCCACAGAAGATGGCTGTTGGGTTTTGTTTTTTTTTTTTACACTAGACAGCACCTCATTGCGTCTCTAGTCAGTTAGGGATTAGATGAGTGAGGAGAATAACAACCATGCCTGTTAAATGTGTTGTCTAAATTGTCCCAGTGTCATTGAAGGTTTTATTTGGGCTGCAAGAAGTGCAGTTGTTGGCCTTTAGGAATGATTAGCAAGGGGAAAAAAAAAAACAAACAAACCAACCTTTTTGGATCATTCTTTAGTGGGATGCCCTCATCCAGTATTGGTTTGGATTTGCTGGCTCACAGGTTGCCATTTTGGGAGCTGCTCTGTTGAAAGCTGTAATACTGAATTTTGCTCACAAGGTGCCACTGTTGAAAAAGACAAAAACCCAACAATAAAACTGCACATACCAATGGTGAGTGGATTGTGTATTCAGAAAGTCTTCCCTGGGTTTCATGGGCTTTGGTAAAGGGAGTGACCCCAGCCCCTAGCCCTTGTGAAGTCAAAATGAGTCTGGATAAGACCCAGCTCCTTTGGAGTCAACTGCATTAATCTGAAGCAAACCCTTCAAAGTAGTTCCACTTGCTGACTTGAAGCTTTGCAGAAACTCTTAAAACCAACAACCACAAGCCCCCCAAACCCTTCTGATCCATCTCAGATTGTAGAAGCTTCTTTCTTTTAGGTGTAAGTTCATCACTGTTCCCCTCCAGATGATTGATGTTTGCTGATGGGTTGTGGCTAAATGCTAAAGCTCCAAGGGTAGTTCCATAGGCTGCCTGCAGTTACTTTGAGCTGCTTGGATTTTTCTCACCTCCCTGCTTCATTTTATCCAAATGCTTTGTTTCTTCAGAGGCAAATTTAACTGTGCCTTCCATAATTAACAGTGATGCCTTTAATTGACAGTCATCTGGGGAAGAACGTGCTCACTGTTAATGGGGAACAAACTGAGGTGCCAGCAGGGTAAACACCTCTGCATCCCACTTGATTGTGAAAGCCCCAATAAATATTACCTCCTGTGTCTAAGGATGTTTGCAGACCAATTTCCTTTTCCCTTTTCAATTTGTTCTCTCTTCTTCTTATCTTGGATTGTAAACAAAGCTGTTGTTAACCCAGGAGCCCTGCAGCTTAGAGCGTCAATAAACGTGACCAAACCTCTGCCATAGTTACCAAAGCCAGCAGGACAGCTCTAAAGAAACCTCAAACCAGTCCTGAGGGAAGGAAGGAAAGGGTGTAGGGCTGCAGTTTGGAACAGGCTGGCTTTTAAACTATTTATAAATCATTTATTGTTTTTGTTGGTTTCACCAAATCTTATTTATATTCTTCAAAAAAAAAAAATGTACCTCTGGTTCATGCTTCAGCAGCTCTTGTAAACAGAGAAGCACCCCTTGGATCTAGCTGCAAACGATGTTCTGTCAGGCTGGGGGTGTACTGGAAAGGAGGGGGTGTTGTGTCCTCCCTGCAGTGTTTTCTAGGTTACTTGTCAAAATAATTTTTTTTTTTTTTTTTTTCTCAAAGCCTCTGGACCTGTAGCTGAGGCTGTTGTGCCTCGTAGCTAGATGCTGGTATGGTTCAAACACGTCTTGTGTTCTCACAATGCCTTTTTATTATCACTTGACATCACCTCCAGGCACAAGCTTCTAACTGGTGATCTCTGTCTGATCTTCCTCTCTTCTGGAAGTTCTTTTGTCCACAACAGTGAAGGCAAAAGGCAAAGGAGAGCTTTGACCGTGGTGTGTTTGCATCTGTGGAATGTACCTACCTGAGGTCAAAAAGTAGTACAATCTGAAGGTGTTGAATAAAGCATTTTATGATGTGACAAGAAGTTGGCCTTAAGTTACTCCCAGCATCTGAAGGTGAATCTCTTGGGTTTAATAAGTGCCACAATTGGAAACTGGGGGTGAGGGAGGGAGGTGAGGGGGGAAAGAGTTTTGCTTAAACCCTGGACGTGCTGCATTATATTTTTTCTGAGGATTGGTTGTATTTAAACCTTTAAACTTCCAATTTGAGTTTCTCTTCAATCCCCTGGATTCAGAGAAAGACTTGGCAGGCATGTTGGTTACCATCTGCTAGGAGCAGCAGCTGACTGAGCCCTCATGCTTAGGGCTTCCAGGATTTGGAAGCATCTTGCTCCTTGCCTTTGGTAACAGAATGATCCTTTTTGTGTCCATTTTGCTGCTTTGTGGGTTTTCAAAGACTTGATAAATCTGCACTAGCAGAGCTTTTCTTGTTACCAGAGTCATTTGGGTGGAGTTGAACCATTCTTTGCCATGCAAAAATATGATCCTGCCCTGAAGCAGTGCATTCATGAATCAAAGTGAAAGCTGGCCCTCAAGTCTGGGATACTGGACCAAAGACCTGGCCCCTCCACTTTGAAGCTGCAATTGCAGAGCTCTCTGTGAGGTTGTTACACACAGGTAGGGTAAGGAGTTAGAAGCTTGAGCCAGAAGATAACTTGGTGATTGTTTTCAACCCCCTCTTGAAGTTTTTTAAATCCTGGATTTGTTTTTAAGCAGTTCTGTTCCCCCTATTCAAGGTCATGGGAGCTGCCTTCAGGCATGCACTTGAGGAGTAGGAATGACTGCCTTGTGAAGTTGTTTGTTCATAATAAACATCCGTGAGGAAATTTAGCCTCCGTAGGACTGGTGTTGGGAAAGGAATCACTGGGAAGAAGTCTCACAAAGCATCTCTAGATTGTGTTTTTCTTCAAGTGAGTTTGGTATCCTTTACACCTGTGGTAAAGCACCTACAGGTAGTAAGAGATTTGTTCTGTCATGACAAACATGTCACAACTGTCTCTGCAGTCTTGTTTTCAGTAGTGGGAGGTGGCTCTGCCCATGGCAGGAGGTTGGAACTAGATGAGCTTTAAGGTCCCTTCCAACCCAAACTATTCTATGAACCTAGCCCAGTAGAAGGCCCCACCAAAGGTCAAAGAGAGGAGATGCTTCTTGCCCCTCTGATGGCCACATCTCCACAGAGGAGATGCTTCTTGCCCCTCTGTTGGGCACATCTCTACAGAGGAGATGCTTCTTGCCCCTCTGTTGGGCACATCTCTACAGAGGAGATGCTTCTTGCCCCTCTGTTGGGCACATCACCACAGAGGAGATGCTTCTTGTCCCTCTGATGGGCACATCTCCACAGAGGAGATGCTTCTTGCCCCTCTGTTGGGCACATCTCTACAGAGGAGATGCTTCTTGCCCCTCTGATGGGCACATCACCACAGAGGAGATGCTTCTTGTCCCTCTGATGGGCACATCTCCACAGAGGAGATGCTTCTTGTCCCTCTGATGGGCACATCTCCACAGAGGAGATGCTTCTTGCCCCTCTGTTGGGCACATCTCCACAGAGGAGATGCTTCTTGCCCCTCTGTTGGGCACATCTCCACAAAGCAGATGCTTCTTGCCCATCTGATGGCTTCCCCAAGTTGCCTTGCAAGTGAGCAGTCAGCAAGTACCAAGTCTTCAGCAGAGCAAGCTCATAATTAGTCTTGAAAATTATTTCCTTGAGCTTTGTGCCTCACAAGATGCTTTTTAAATGTCCCTGAGTAATTTCTGCTAACAGTTTGTGGCTGTTAGTGGCTGACCTTGCAACCCAGTCATGGGCTTGACAAATCGTGGACAAAGAGGATGGTTTTTTTGACTGCCCAGCAAAGGCCAGATCTTGCTGCTTAAAGCAGCAGAATCCTGTTTCCAGTGCCCTGCATGCACCAGAAGGGAGGATGTTGAAAGCTTGAAGCATTCACATCTGCTACTGAAAAGACTTTTTCTGGGCAGTGAAGGAGGATAATTAATGAAGCTTCACCAGGAACCTTTATCAGCAGTGAAAAAGCTCTGGTCGTGTCACACCTCGGGACCAGGAACCTTTATCAGCAGTGAAAAAGCTCTGGTCGTGTCACACCTCGGGAGCTCTGAGGATCCCGCAGCGTGGGGAAAGCTTAGGAGCAGCAGCAGAGGTTCCCAGAGGTCTCGCTCGGCGTTTCCAGGGACTCACCACGAGGTGGCGCAGCGGCCCCGCCTGGATCGCCGTGGGATGGGTAGGGGAGAGGAGAGCCAAGTGGAGCTGAGGAGGACACAACTCTGCAGAATGGCAGCTGAAGGGCTTATAAACCCTTGATTTGTCTCCCCAGTGCTGCTCTTTACTCTGCTGCTGTGTTTAGGTTTGGTCTGAACGGTTTCTTTCATAGGAAGCCAATCACCAGCTTGAGTTGGTGTCAGACCATCACTGGGAACCTTCACATTTGAGCCAAAGGGATCCATCAGAGAAGCTCTCTAGCCCTGCTGTGAAGATCAAGAGAACCTAACCTGCTTTGAAGCAGGGGTGGGTGGCAGTGGGTGGCAATGAGCCTTCTGCTGCATTGGCTGAAAACATCATCTCTGAGCAGGGCTTTAGCAGTTGTTCAGTCTAGCTACAGTGGGCATCTGGGAGAGGCTCAGCTTTAGTCCTTGTGCCTTTTGGATGTTCTCAGCACAGTTAGCTAAGGTCTGTCTTGAGCTCAAGATGAGCAGGGATTGAAAGATCAAAGTTTCTTGCCTGACTATTCAGCTTCCAGCTTTACACACACCCCATGGGGTTTGCAAACCTGCATTTGGGTTCTTGCAGGCAGTTTCAAAATGCAAAAGTGGCTTCTGATGGTATCATAGAATGGTTTGGGTTGGAAGGGACCTTCAAGATATCTAGGTCCAGCCCCCCCTCCTGTGGGCAAGGACACCTTCCACTAGCCCAGGTTGCTCAAAGTATCTTCCTTACTTCACAGCTTTCCTCATGCAGAATTGGCTGTGGCACTCAGAACTCCTCCTGCTGTTGCTGCAACGATGCTGTGCTCAGAGAAGAAACTATTTGAGATCCTTGGGTTTGCTGTGCTCCAAAGGGCAACATCAGCCTCTTCCTAGCTCTTTGCACCTAGGGGTTGGATGTTGGGGCTTTGGGATGTGGGAATAGCAGCAGCAAGGTGTGCAGTGCTCTGCAGATGCTGCAAATTGCTGAACTGAAGGTTGGAGGAGAGGCAAAAAGTCTGCTGATGCTTGTTCCATCCCAGCACAGAGACAAGTGTGCATCTGGGAGCCAGCTACAGTCAGTTTGTCCTGTTGGACCATCAGATAACTTCACCTTGGAGCCAGCTACAGTCAGTTTGTCCTGCTGGACCATCAGATAACTTCACCTTGGAGCCAGGTACAGTCAGTTTGTCCTGCTGGACCATCAAATAACTTCACCCTGTGCTTGCAAAGTCAGTTTGGATTCACTTCCCCCCAAACCTGAGAATATAGTCTTGGGATTTGGCTCTTGCACTCGGAAAGGAGATGTTGCAGCAGACAGATGCAGCCTGCCCCAGCAGACCAAAGCAGTGATTGCCCCATTCCAGCCCTGACTGTCATTTCTTGCCCTGCTGTGTGAATCTGTCAGGCTGTTTAGCTGCAATATGACAGATTGTCCTATTAATGTGTCATCAAGTGCACTTTTACAAATTCATGGCTTGTCTACAACTAACCTGGAAAAAAAAAGAAGAAAAAAAAAGAAGAAAAAAAAAAAAAGAGAGGCTTAAGTATGAGAAGGCGCCAAAGAAAGTTAAATATTATTAACAAATAAAGTCTGCCACGTAGTTTTGATGGAATGTGAGCTCCTTGGGGGAGGGGTGATATGCTGTTAACTATTTAGCTCCTGTGCAGCTTCCCTCCTTGCTCTCACTCTCTTCTTCTTCTTCTTTCCCAAACTCTGTTCCTCTCACAATATGTTGTAAGGAAAAAAAAAACCCCACAACAAAAAAAAAACCCAACTCTGTGTTCCACTTCTGGAGTTTGCACTCAGGTTGGTTGTGCCTCAGTTTCTCTGAGCCATAGGTTCATAGAAAGTTTGGGTTGGAAGGGACCTGAAAGGTTATCTGGAACTTAAAGGTCATCTGGAACTTAAAGATCATCTGGACCTTAAAGATCATCTGGACCTTAAAGATCACACCTGGACCTTAAAGATCATCTAGTTCCAATCCCCCTGCCATGGGCAGGGACATCTTCTGCTAGCCCAGGCTGCTCAAGGCAAGGAGCTGTTGCTCCTCACCCACCCTGGCTGCATTTAAAGTGCAAGGAAGAGCTATGCTGGAGTAATTACTTTGGGCTACAGATGGCAAAGGGATTGTTTAAAGAGAGCAAATCTGTTGCCTTGCTGACTGCATAAAGGCACTTCAAACTGATGTGATCCTCAAGCTTCCCCGTGGTACAATCTCAAAGAAACCTTTGCCTGCTGTCAGAAGGATATTTGTTGGAGGTGCTGTGGAGCTGACAAAGCTTTGCAGGCAGCCCAACTGCTTCAAGATCTCCCTGTAACCTTTGGGGTTTTCTGTCCCCTTTAATAAGCAGCCCACCCTCCTCTAAAGGAATCAGACGCCCCCTCTGAGCCAGCCCCTAATGAGAGCTGGGGGAGGGGGGGGGGAATAGACAAGGAGGGGCTGAAAATGTTGTGAGGACAGAGCTAAGCAGGGTGTAAAGCAAGAGCTGTGATGGCTCAGCCTGCAGGGTGATGCTGCTGCTGCTGAGTGCCTTTTCCAAGCCACATATTTTTAGCTCTCCCACACGCTCTGCTTTTCCCAAAGTTCCCAGAAAAATGGTGATTTCTCTGAGATAATGAAAAGGGGGAGGTCCAGAGCAGGGCTGAGGGGAGGGAGCAGGGAATGGGCATTGATTTAAATCTGCCTGGCACATGGGCCAGTTCCACTTATCAGTGAGTCTAATAGGAATGTGAAGAGAAGAGGCTTGACAGCTCATTACAATGTGAGCCTTCCTCCTCCTTTTTTTTTCTCCCCCCTTTCTTTTTACTCCTCATTTTTTCTCCTTGTTTTTCCCTCCCCCTTTTCTTTTATCTCCTAGTTTTCTTTTCTCCTCGTTTTTTTTCCTCCCCCCCCTTTCTTTTTTCTCCTCGTTTTTTTTCTCCTCGTTTTTTTCTCCTCGTTTTTTTTTTCCTCCTCGTTTCTTTTCCCTCATTTTTTCTTCTCTTTTTTTCCCCTCTTTTTTCCTCTCGTTTTTTTCTCTTTTTTCTCCTCTTTTTTTCTCCTCTTTTTTCTCCTCTTTTTTTCTCCTCTTTTTTCTCCTCTTTTTTCTCCTCTTTTTTTTCTCCTCTTTTTTCTCCTCTTTTTTTCTCCTCTTTTTTTCTCCTCTTTTTTCCCTCCTCTTTTTTTCCTCCTCTTTTTTCCCTCCTCTTTTTTCCCTCCTCTTTTTTTCCTCCTCTTTTTTTCCTCCTCTTTTTTTCCTCCTCTTTTTTCTCCTCTTTTTTTCTCCTCTTTTTTCCTCCTCTTTTTTTCCTCCTCTTTTTTCTCCTCTTTTTTTCCTCCTCTTTTTTCTCCTCTTTTTTTCCTCCTCTTTTTTCCTCCTCTTTTTTCCTCCTCTTTTTTCCTCCTCTTTTTTTCTCCTCTTTTTTTCTCCTCTTTTTTTCTCCTCTTTTTTTCTCCTCTTTTTTTCTCCTCTTTTTTTCCTCCTCTTTTTCCTCCTCTTTTTTCTCCTCTTTTTTCTCCTCCTTTTTCTCCTCTTTTTTTCTCCTCTTTTTTTCTCCTCTTTTTTTCCTCCTCTTTTTTTCCTCCTCTGTTTTTCCTCCTCTGTTTTTCCTCCTCTGTTTTTCCTCCTCTTTTTTTCCTCCTCTGTTTTTCCTCCTCTGTTTTTCCTCCTCTGTTTTTCCTCCTCTGTTTTTCCTCCTCTGTTTTTCCTCCTCTGTTTTTCCTCCTCTGTTTTTCCTCCTCTGTTTTTTTCCTCCTCGTTGTTCTTTCTTTCTTTTATTTTTTTCCCCCCTCCCTTTCTTGAAGTTGATGGAAACTCATTCAGGGAAGAAGCCCTTACTTGCTGAAGTAAAGCAGCAAAAGCTGAGGAGGCTTTTGCCAGCGTGCAGCTGGGGAAAGAAGCAGTGAGAAGGCTCGGATGTGATCTGCACCTGAACTCTCGCCTGGTGTGAGGGGAGATGAAGATGAGGAAGGCACAGGAGCCTACATCCTGACAGCTGCTTGTGGCATCAGGAGTTCCTGCTCATTGCCTCACTAAAGAAAAGTGAAGATCAGCTCAGATGAAGAGAGGAGCTAAGACTTGGGAAAACTTTGTCTGTTCCTAGTGGTCCTAGGGACATCCTCAGGGTCTTTGCTTCTCCGTGCTTGAACTTCTGTGAGATGAGGAATTGATTTTTCTCCCCAGTAGGCTGAGCACTTGGCTGAGCTGGGATGCTTGCAGCCTCCTCAGGGGAGCAGTGGCTGTAGCAACCTTGGATTACAGATCCCCAGCACCTTGAAAGGGAAGGATGAGGACTTGTCACTGAGGAAAGGGAAGCGTCGCCGGAGGGAGGATGGATGGAGCAGATTCAAGCCTGCTCTGAGCTGAACGCAAACCTTCAAGTGACAGAAAGGGAAATCTGCTGAGGAGCAACAACCTAACAACCCCCCCCTAATGAGTTTGTGTTGTCAGCTCTGGCCTGACAAACTGTTGCCCTGAGCAATTTGACTTTCTAGGCTTCATAGTTGAGTGCATTTTAAACGAGTCTGAAGCCTTATTGAGGTGGTGGTGGTGGTGGTGGTGCGTGTGTGGGGGGAGTGACACTTCAAGGTGGGTGGCAGGGACTTTGCAGGGCCTCTTGTATTTATGTAAGCTTGGAGAGGCTGAATGGACTTACCTCTTGCCTCCAGTGAATCCAGATTTGCAAACAAGTTTTATCTAGACCAGTTCCATGTGTCCTGCTTGAGCAGAGAGCTCTCCAGCAACCAGGGCATCCCTGCATGCTGCTCCTTTGAGAGTGCATAGCCCAGAGGATCACCTTGAAGAGTTGTAACCTTTTTTTTTTATTCCTCTTTTTAAATATATATATATATATATATGATTTTTTTTTCAGAGAGAAGTCTCTGTCTATTCTTATTGCCCTTCTTCATTTTTTTTTTATTTAAGAGAGAAGTCTCTGTCTATTCTTATTATTGGTGGTAAAGGTGTTTTGGGGTTTTATTTGGGCTGGTTTGTTTATTTTTTGTGTGTGCTTGTGAAGTGCCCTTCCTCATTTATTTTTTTGATTTTTTTTTTTCAGAGAAAAGTCTCTGTCTATTCTTATTATTGGTGGTGAAGGTGTTTTGTTTTTTTTTTCTTTTTTTTTTGTGCTTGCAAAGTGCCCTTCCTAATTATAATTTTTATTTTTTAATTTTTATTTTTTAGTTTTTATTTTTTAATTTTTATTTTTATTTTTTATTTTTTATTTTTTATTTTTTATTTTTTAATTTTTAATTTTTATTTTTTAATTTTTAATTTTTAATTTTTAATTTTTATTTTTTAATTCTTATTTTTTAATTCTTATTTTTCAATTTTTATTTTTTAAGAGAGAAGTCTCTGTCTATTCTTATTCTTGGTGGTGAAGGTGTTTTGGGTTTTTTGGGTGTTTTTTTGTGTGTGTGTGCTTGCAAACTGCCTTTCCTCATTTTTTTTTTTTATTCTTTTTTATTTTTTTTTTCAGAGAGAAATCTCTGTCTATTCTTATTATTGGTGGTGAAGGTGTTTTGGGGTTTTTTTCTTTGGGTTTTTTTTTTTTTTTTTGGTGCTTGCCAAGTGCCCTTCCTGACTTGGCCCCTCCCTTTGCAAAATGAAGGGGTGCACCTGGGTATTTGTGGCAACTTTACTTTGTCAGCAGTTTTGCCTCTTCAGAGTCATGGCAGCAAAGAGAGAGAGGAAGATGAAGAAAGAACCAAACCAGTACACAGAGCCCTTCAATGCTACCCTCTCAAACAGTGAAGAGCTGCATGGGCATCCCAAGGTAGGTGTTTCTGTGTGGGCAGCACCTGGTAGCACTTTTTTCTGGCAGGGATGTGATGCTGGTTCCTTTTTTTTTTTTGTCTTTCCTGGTGATTGAGGCAATCTTGACCAATTTGGTTTTAAAGAGAAATGTTCTCTCTTTCTCCTCTCTCTCTCTCTTTTTCCTCTCTCTCTCTTTTTCCTCTCTCTCTCTCTCTTTTTCCTCTCTCTCTCTCTCTTTTTCCTCTCTCTCTCTCTCTTTTTCCTCTCTCTCTCTCTTTTTCCTCTCTCTCTCTCTCTCTTTTTCCTCTCTCTCTCTCTCTTTTTCCTCTCTCTCTTTTCTTTTTGCTTTTGCATGATTTATTTTGTAGCTTACTGAAGCCAAGACTGAAATCCTACAGTTTGTGGTTAGCATTTCCAGTCCCACAGCAGCTGATTAAGTATAAAGACACTTTGGAGCTGAGGGAAATGAACACTGTCCTGGGCAGAAGCAACTGATTGAGGCAAGTGTAGCACAGTGATGCTGGTGCAGTCAGGTCTCTCCTGCAGGCTTTTTACTCTCTGAAATGTTGCTTGGAAACTCTCTTAGGCAAAGACAAGAGTGTAAAACACCTGAGGGTGCCTGAGCTCACTGCACCTTCCACTAGAGAGGTTGTGGTGATGGAAAATCACAAATGAGGAACTTCTGGGGTGGTCAGAAGGTCTGTTTAAGGTGATGGTGGCTCTCGTGGGAAAAGGATTCAGGATGTTGCCAGCTGTCCAGAAGTGGCAAGTGTAAGGCTGTGGGAATGATACCTGGAGCTGATGACTTGCCAAGGCTTAGGGAGTAGATTTTGCAGGGTGTTGATCCTTCCAGTTGTGTGTTTGGGAGAATCACCTTAGGGAGTGGATTTTGCAGGGTAGGATCCTTCCAGGTCTGTTTGGGAGAATCACCTTAGGGAGTGGATTTTGCAGGGTGAGATCCTTCCACTTCTGTGTTTGGAGAATCACCCCAGGTTGAAAACTGCAAAAAATGTCCAATCAGTTAATCAGAGCCCCCAGAATCCTTTAAGATGAACATTTGCATAGAATGCTTGGGAGTAGGAGAAGAGGGTGAGGGAATTAAAAGCAGATTCTAGGATTAGGAGCAGGATGAAATGGAAGGGAGACTACACTGCTGAGAAAGAAGGGAGTCTCCCCTACCACTCAGCCCCTTCTCTCTCTCTGCTCACACAAAACTGTCTCTTGTTTTGTCTCAAACAGAGGTGACCTCTACAAGATGACTTTGATCACAAGCATTAGGGCTGGCAGTCACTATAGCAATAGAGGAGCAAAACCTGTCAAAAATTGGGGCATGGCAGAGGGGGCAAGCCAGAACAATTGGGCTGACATTCTAAATGTCCTCTGCAAGGCTGTTGGGAGAGTAATTGGTTAAGGTTGGACAAGTCTGGGGGGGAAAGAAAAAAAAAGAAAAGTCCTGTGTATGAAAAAGAAAAAAAGCAAGCTGGCTGCTGCACTTCAAATTGTCATTAGGGGACTGCAAGCAGCATTTCTTCAGCTCATTTTTTTTTTTTTTTTGGTTGTGTGTTGCAGGGCTCTGTCAGGACAGGTTGTATACATGTGGAATTCTTGAGGTGCTTATAATCAATCACTTTCTCCTGCTCTCTCTAGGATGGCTTTGCTCTGCTTGCTGTTGATTCTTCTTTTTTTTTTTTTGTTTTGTTTTGTTTTGTTTTTGTTTTGTTTTGTTTTGAAAAAGGGGCCAAGATCCAAATCTGGCACCACTCAATTGCAGTTTCTTCTGGAATTAATTTGGCTCGATCTGAAGCCTATTAAGACCTGGAGCAGAATAGATTCTGATTGCAAAAAAAAAAAAAAAAAAGAAAGAAAAAAAACAAGCAGAAACTGGTCCTGGTTAATTCTGCTCTAGTCATACCTAGGGTTGTTGCTGGAAGAATCACAGGGCTGGTTGGGAGGCTAGTGGGCATTCATTAAAGCAGACATTGTTTGGGAGCTGCAGTTCCTGTGTTGAAATCCTGTGCTTGCAAATATCCATGGCAAAGGTTTGGCTGCAGTGAGGGCTGGCAAGTGGAGTGCAGGCAGGTTCTGTGCAAGAAGGACAAGGAAGAAACCAAATCTTTGGTGCTTTGATACCTGCTCCCAGGGTTTGCAGCGTGAACCTTTCTCTCCTTGGGAGCTGTTTGAGGGTTGAAATTCAGGCTCTGGTTGCATTGCTGCTAAGTGTTGTGGGTTAAGGGAGTGGAACATCTCCTTGCTGGGGGAGCTGGGGCTCTTCAGCTTGGAGCAGAGGAGCCTGAGGGGTGACCTCATTCCTGTTGATAAAGATGTGCAGGGCAGTGTTGGGAGGACAGAGTCAGCTCAGGGATCTCCAAGGACAGGACAAGGGGCACTGGGGGCAAGCTGGAGCAGAGGAGGTTCCATGGGAACAGAAGGGAAAACTTTTTCACTGTGAGGGTGCTGCAGCCCTGGAGCAGGCTGCCCAGAGAGGTTGTGGAGTCTCCTTCTCTGGAGGCTTTCCAAACCTACCTGGAGGTGTTCCTGTGTGAGCTGCCCTGGGTGGTGCTGCTCTGGCAGGGGGGCTGTACTGGAGGATCTTTGGAGGTCCCTAACTTTCTGTGACTGTGATTGCATTGTGGTTTGTGTTTCTACACCACCTGCCCCAGCTGAGGGATTATTTCACACATTCCTCTAAACTCAGTGCTTAAGAGCTGCCACCAGTTTCTGGGGCAACTGACAGCTGCCATTTACAGCAGAGCATCACAATTTGCAGTCACTGAGGGAAGAAGTGAAGCTAAGAGTGAAGTTATCCTTCCCTCACCTAGCAAGCTGAAGGAGAGCAGTTCTCTGTGGAGGGCTGAGCTCTCTGAGCCTTGAAGGTGCTCCTGTGAGCAGTTTTGTTTCATGGAAGGATAGCCTGCAGGGGAAAGTGAAACAACAGCAACCTCCCAGTTCGTTTCTCTGCAATTCCCTGGAATTTTGGTGGCCTTGTGCAGTAAAAATTAAGGCAGTGTTTACCTTGGAAGAGTCTGTGGCCAGCTGGTAAGTTTACCAAAACAGCAGGAGCAGGGAGTGAAATGTTAGCTGTGAGTACTGATTTTTATCCCCACTGTGTTTCCCTTCTAATTAAGCAAAACACCTTGGGACTAATTTCTCTTGGGGAATTCTTTTGTATCTGTCTTCATTGTCAGTCAGTCCTGCTCTGGCATATCAAGGACAGGAAGGGCTGTGACCAAGAGGTTGCCTTCTGCCAGTTCCTTGTGGGCCATGTAAAATAGAATCAGACAATCATAGAATGGTTTGGGTTGGAAGGGACCTCAAAGCTCATCCAGTTCCAACCCCCTGCCATGGGCAGGGACACCTCCCAGCAGCCCAGGGTGCTCAAGGCCTCATCCAGCCTGGTCTTGAACACCTCCAGGGAGGAGGCATCCACAGCCTTCCTGGGCAGCCTGTTCCAGTGTCCACCACCCTCACTGTCAAGAATTTCTTCCTAATCTCCAGTCTCAATCTAAATTCTTCCAGCTTCAATCCATTCCCTTCCATCCTAGCACTCCAAGCCCTCATACAAAGTCCCTCCCCAGCTCTCCTGTAGCCCCCTTCAAATACTGGAAGGATGCTCTGAGGTCTTCCTGGAGCCCTTCTCTGGGCTGAACAGCTCCAACTCTTCCAGCCTGTCCCCACAGGGGAGGTTCTCCGGTCCTTTGATCATCTTTGTGGTCTCCTCTGGACCCACTCCAGCAGTGTGATGACTCCAAAGTGAATCAATAATATGAATACATGACCATAGAATAAATAGATAGATAATAAAGGCATCTATAGAATAAAGAAACAACACAAATGACCTACACATGACCTGAGCAAATAATACAAATGCATCATGTTGATTGTCCCAGCTGCCTCAGCACAGCAAATGCTTCACTGCTTGGTCTCATTTCTCATTGGTAAAGGTTTGCCAGGCTCATTATTAAAGCAGGTAGTCCTCCAGCAGCTGTGTGCTCCCCCTGTTCTCTTCAGGATGCTCAGTTGTGCTCTCCCTACAGACAGAAATCTCCTGGCACATCCATTAAGGGGGCAGCACAGCTGGCAGAGCACCAAACTGGATGTTTTCTCACCCAAAGAACCCCTTGCTCACATCATCTGCTTCCTTAAATCCATGCTGAGTGTGGGACCTGGAGGCAGCCTGTGTTCAGGTGGAAGGGAGAAGCTTTTTCAGAGCCCTTTGCAGTGAAGTTTAATCTTTCAGTCACAAACCCAGGGTGGGAATTCAGGTAGGAATTCCATTTCAGATTTAAGCTACCAAACCCTTAACACTTCTGCTCTAGGGCAAAATCCTGGAGATCTGTAAAAGCCACAAGTGGTCAGGAGCTTGGTTTGACATCTCATTAATAACCAAGGGTGTGCATAAGCAGAAGTTGTTAGCAGCTGACAGAGGACTTTTTTCATGCTGAAAAAGAAAAGAGATCTCTCACTTGTTAACATTACTGAATCAAATTGCTTCTAATTTTCACCAGGGCTTGTTGGGATAGGATGGGAGGCAATGGATAGAAGCTGGCAGAGTGGAGATTTGGACTGCAGGGAAGGAAGAAATTCTTTCCACTGAAGGTGGGGAGACACTGGAACAGGTTGCCCAGGGAGGTTGTGGATGTGCTCCAGGAGGTGCTGGAGGTGTTCAAGGCCAGGCTGGATGAGGCCTTGAGCAACCTGGGCTGGTGGGAGGTGTCCCTGCCCATGGCAGAGGGGTTGGAACTGGATGATCTTTGAGGTCCCTTCCAACCCAACCCATTCTGTGGATCTATGAATTTTATCATGAAGCTGACAGAACTCTTGCTGGTGTAGATCAGGTCTGACAACACAGAGCTCTGTGAATTAAGGGAATTGAAATGGTTAATCAGGTTCATTGTGTGCCTGGCAGCTGCTGAAGCAAAGAGTTTTGAACTATTCCGTCAGAGATGGGCAAATAGAGAGAGACCTGAGCCCAGCTTCCTGGGCAGTAAGTCCAGGTCCATGGCAGGTGGATTTGGCATGGTTGGGTAAAGTCCTTGGCCAGACATCTCTGGCTAATTGGGAGAACTTTGGAGGTCCCTTCCAACCCAGACTATGACTCTGTGATTGCAGGTGGAAAGGATGCTGTTCTCTCCCCAGAGTGGAACCTTTCCGTGCTTCCCCCCATCCTCTCCCACCCTGAGAAGTATTTAGTTGTGCCTGAGAACACTTTGAGATGCTCCCAGGTGCAGAGACTTGCTCCCAGGTGGTGTGGACTCTTCTCTTTCATTCATCCACTCCCTCAAACTACTTTTGTCCACTCCCCTTTGGTTTCCAGCAGAGATGCAGACTGGATCCCAGCAGCCTTGAATTTCAGGAGGGTTCAGACACAGTTCAGAAATTTCTCAGGTTCCAAACTCTGCTCCTTGAGTGCAGATTTCTGCTAGCAGCTCCTTCCATGCTGGCTGAACCCTGGCCAGAGGCTGTGTGTGTCCCTGGGCAGGGTGTGCTGCTCTGGGAGCTGGAGCCAGGAAGAACCACAGGTTCTGCTGTGTGTTCTGCAGGGCTCAAGTGGCCCTTTGGTGTGAGGCAAGCCAGGGAGAGGGTGTCACAAGCTGGTTCTGAAGGCCTTGATGCCATTGTATTCAGATTCCAAAGTCATGTTTGAAGTCCTGATTGGAAGTTCATGAAACATTTGCTGGCAAGGCTTCTGTCAGTCTCAGAGGTTCCCTCTCAAGGGTTAAGGAGCAAGCCTGATCTCACTGCAGCTAACAGGAGGCTTCCTCCTGACTCCCAGAGCTCAGCTTTGCTCTCCAGACAGCACCCCAGGAGGGACAAGTCCTCTTTGCTGGGATTCCAAGGCCCTTCTGTCAGCCCTGACTGATACCTGAGTTGGCTGCGAGGTCTCTCTGACTGCTGGAGGCTGCTGCTGCCAAGCAAAACAGAGGCTTGCATGCTTGGTGCTGGGATTGCTCATGCATGCCATAGTAATTAAATAATAATACCACAAGGATGGAGCATTCATTTTAGCTGTCAATCATCCTCCTGCTGGGGAAGCTGGGGAGTGCCATGACTGCCTTGTGGAGGGAGCTGTAGTTTAAGGGAGGCACTGGAGAGCTGTGGGGCTTGGAAAAGTATTTTTCTTAAACCAGAGGAGTTTTTATTTTTGATTTTTTTTTTCTGGGATGTGCCATCTGGATTTCTTTCCTGGTTTGCTTTGTTCCCCCCCCAACCCTCTTTCTCCCTGACAAGATGTCTGCTCTGGCATCCTTCTTCACAGCTGGAGCTCCAGAAAGGGCTGAGGGACATCTGTTTGCCTTCAGAGTTAATGGTCACCTTCACAGCATCACAGCATATCAGAGGTTGGATCCTGCCCCTGATTGCTGGCTTCTGCTTCTGGCTGGCCCACTGCCTTGCTTTTGCAGCAGGGGGGAGGCTTTCTCCCTGCCTTGCAGCTCACTGGAAGGCAGGAGGGTTTGAACAGCCTCTTCCACACCTGCAGCCAATGCTGCATCCCAGAGGCTCTGTTCTGGTGGTTGCTACCCTCTGCACTTCTGAGTTCCTGAGCCAGCCCTTTCTGAAGGCTGAACTGATTTAATTTCCCTTTTCTCTGCAGCCCAGCTGTGTTTGGTGGTTTTTTTTTTTTTTTTTTTTTTTTTTTTGCTGGCTCCTGTTGCACTGAGGGAATTCTCCATCCTGCCTGAGCTGGGTGCTTCCATTAAGAAGCTGCTTCCTCTCTGGCTTTTTCATTGATGGTTCTGAGTGGTTCATGAAGCTCCTGCATGGTTTCTGCTGTTGTTCTCCCTGTGCTGGACACTGATGTGTCAGCAGATTGCTACCTCCCCAGTCAACAGTTCATTGCTCTTGATAAGAGTGTGGCAGGATATTGGTAACCAAAGTGATTTCTGCTGCTTTTTTTTTTCACCTTTGCTTTAAAGTTAGAAGTTCATCCTTGGCCTAGGAGAAAAACAGCCTAGGGATGGCTGTTTGATCACTTCTGGGTGTAAGTCATGGGAATAAGTCCAAAAAGATGTGAACTCAAATGCAGAAAGACAGATCTTATTCATTTGGGTTTTTTTTCATCCAGAACTAGGCTCTGTGATGTCAAAGCTTTCCCTAGAGAATTCCTCTCTGGCTGTGATGCATTTGCAGAGCACAGGAAGGGGCAAGGTGGTTGCCTGCCCCAATAGGCAGCTTTTCTGGGAGCATACATGGACTCTGTACTTCATGGTGAATTGGTTTGCTACCCTGGGGTGTACATTTGTCCCCCCACAGCCTGGGATTTGAAAGCTATGGAGCACTTTCTCTCCCTTCTAATCCCCTTCCGTTGCTTGAGTGATCCAAGTGATCAATGTCAAATGCCAGTGGTGAGCAATCTCTGGCATCTAGGCAGCTTTCCTGTGGCATGTAGCAGACCTGGGAACCTCAGCAGCTTGAGAAAGGTCTCAGCCTCCCTGCTCTTGGCTCTGTCTGGTTTCCTAAGCAAAGGGAGGTGTGGGGGGAGGCTGCAGGTGATAAGATATTGAGCTAGTAGAAGTATTTTGGTGTTGTCAGAGCAGCATATGCTGAACCGTGGGATAGTTCTGCTGGCAGGCTTAGCCTCTCACTTATGAGGAGGAAAAAATCCCTCACTTTAAAAGGACACTCTGGAAGGCTGCAGGTGTCTTTCATCCACTGCATCAGAGCTCAGGTGGAAGTCCTGTCCTGCACTGGCAGTGCTCCTGTAGATGGAGACAATTCAGTCTGGAGAAGCCAAACCAAGCTGCTTGGTGCAGAAGAGTGAGATCCCATTTCATCCCACCTTCAATGTCCTCCCAAACGCAGTCCATTAGATCTGAGGTGTGGTTTAGGCAGCAGGCAACAGCCTGGTCTGGAAACGTCTGCATTCCCTGACTCCAGGTAGTGGCCAGAGGGACAGAGTGGTGTCAGTCCTTGTTGTTGCTTCTCCTCAGATCCTGGAGTCTCCAGATCCTCGAATCACAGACCCACGGCGGACCTGGATCTCCTTTGTGCACCGCCCAGATGATGGCAACACCTCTAAAAAGAGATGCAAAGGGAAGGACAAGAAATTAGTAGGTTATGGCTAAATTCCTGTTACCTAAGGACCTCAGGCAGTGATAGGACTGGGGGGGAATGGAGCAAAATAGAAGTGGGTGGATTCAGATTGGATGTTAGGAAGAAGTTTTACCCCATGAGGGTGGTGAGAGCCTGGCAGAGGTTGCCCAGGGAGGTGGTGGAAGCCTCATCCCTGGAGGTTTTTGCAGCCAGGCTGGATGTGGCTGTGAGCAACCTGCTGTAGTGTGAGGTGTCCCTGCCCATGGCAGGGGGGTTGGAACTGGCTGAGCCTTGAGGTCCCTTCCAGCCCTGACAACTCTAGGATTCTATGTGCAGTGGTGCTGCTAAGTGAGGAGTTCTCTGTGCTCCACAGTTTTATTTGTTGCTTGATTTCTCCAAGTATTTGGGAGTCTGATTTCCTCAAGTGTTTTGGAGAACCTTGAGACAGTAAGTGCTGTGTGCTTTGTAAGGTGAGGGACATCAGTTGATGGAATCATAGAAGTCTTTGGGTTGGCAAAGCCCTCTGAGCTCATCCAGTCCAACCACCACCCCAACTCCACCATGGCCACTAAGCCCTATCCTGAAGTGCCATGGCCACAACTTCTTGAAACCCTCCAGGAATGGTGACTCCACCACCTCCCTGGCAGCTGTCACTGAGCTGCCATTGGAGGAGCTGCTCCTGTGGCTGGCAGCCCTGTAGAGCTGGCTCATGGCTGGGAGCAGTTTTGGTTGCCAGAGCAGTTGCCTGGTTCTAATTCACTTCCTCCCCCCCCACTTTGGTTGCTTCTTTAGCGTGGCCTCGTTGGACCCCCAGGACCTCCTGGTCCCCAGGGACCTCCAGGAGCACCTGGTGCTGAAGTCACCCGAGAAGTCCTCCTGCAGGAGTTTAAGGAGATATTGAAAGGTAAAGGCTGTGAGAACTTTGTGCTTTTTTTGTCACCTGCCCTGGGTAAGCACCAGGGCAAATAATGACCTGGCTTTGCAGACCCTGACCTGGGAAAAACCTTTCACCAGTGCTACTTAGCTCAAGCTGAAGAGCTAAGTGCAGGAGTCTGCTCCCACAGCTGCTGGCCTCACAGACCAGGCTCTTGAGCTCAGCCTTTGTTTTCCTGTGCTTTCCCTTTCCTTCCCAGAAGCCATCGAGCGTCGAGCATCCCTGGCTGTCTCAGCCCACCCTAGCCAGCTGCCTCCACTCCTGCTCTCCCTGGAGGAAGTCTCACCCCACAGACGTGTGGAGGAGGCATTCCACTGCAAGCTGAAAGGACAAGTCACTGTAGATAAGAAGACCTTGGTAGAACTTCAGAACTTCCAGTCGGTGAGAAGGGGCTGCAGTTCCTGTCTGAGCCTGTGC
Organism: Indicator indicator; assembly: GCF_027791375.1. NCBI lineage: Eukaryota > Metazoa > Chordata > Aves > Piciformes > Indicatoridae > Indicator > Indicator indicator. Next base: position 2,850,214 of record NC_072041.1, read on the forward strand.
AGCTCCACAGCAGCCACTGGGTGCAGCTCAGCCTTAGCTCCCCTGGTCTGCAGAGCTGCCAAGTGGCTCTGTAGGTCAAGTTGCTTCCTGAAAGGGCAGAATGACCCCAGCAGCTCATCCCAGGCATCACACTGCCTCTTCTGTGACTGGCAGAAGTAGGACTTCATATGGTGGGGAGAGGGAATCAAGCTGGAGGAGGGCAGCCTTAGACAAGAGATGAGGAAGAAATTCTTTCCAGTGAGGGTGGGGAGGCACTGGAACAGGTTGCCCAGGGAGGCTGTGGATGCCTCCTCCCTGGAGGTGTTCAAGGATGAAACCTTGAGCAAGCTGAGCTGGTGGGAGGTGTCTGGAGGACTGAAACTGGATGATCTTTGAGGTCCCTTCCAACCCAAACCATCCTCTGAATCTATGAAGCTGAACAGCAGCAACATGGACATTTAGCTCTGAGTCCTCTCCTTCCTTCTTGCAGCCCAGCTGAGTCTCTCTCCAGTTGTAAGTGAAGCTCTAACAGGTCTGTGCCGGAGAGAGCTGTCTCACAGGTCCCAACAGCAGCCAGGCTTTGTGTTCCAGCTAAGGATGGAGGAAGACTTGGACGTGTTTGGCACGAGTCTGGAGGATCTGCTCCTCTTTCAGTGCACACCCTCTTTAAATCCATAGTAACCTTCAGGTGTGGAAGGGTGGCAGAGGCAGGCAGAAACCCCTGCTTGTGGATTTGTGAGCCCAGCTAAGAGCCACCAGCTTGTCAGGGGGACCACTCCTGATGCTCAAGTCCTTCACATAAATGTTTCATAGATAACCTCATCACAGTCAGGCCACAAAGACAAGCAGACCATCGTGGGGTGCTGTAGGCATGGTTACAAGCAAGCTGCTGGATTGGATATTGAAGCTTCTGCTGTTTCAGAACCAGCTGCAAGCAGGGGCTGAATGTGAAGTGGAAATTGTAAGCAAATGAGTAGCTAAAAACAAACAGTCCTTTGGTAACAAAGGGGATTTGGGAGTCACAAAGGCTCATAGCAGGAGGCCTTCGGATCTGTGATTGCTTCTGGGATGTGACAAGAGTCATAGAATGGTTAGGGTTGGAAGGGACCTCAAGGCTCAGCCAATTCCAACCCCTCTGCCATGGGCAGGGACACCTCACACCAGAGCAGGTTGCTCACAGCCACATCCAGCCTGGCTGCAAAAACCTCCAGAGATGGGGCAAGAAGTGTTTGAGGAGAATGAAGAGGGAATGTGGCTTTCCACCAGCAGGCTTTGCTAGCACTGTCCCTGCAGTGAGCTGCAGAGCTTTCCTCCTGGCTGCACTGACTCCCATTTCTGAAGGATCCTGTCCAGCAGATCCTCTTCTCCAAAGCAGTCTCACAGCTGCAGGATGAGAGGCAGTGGTTATGTTACAAAGAGGCTGCTTCCCTGGATCCCTCCCAAATGCACTTGTGGAAGCTTGGTTTGACAGCACTGTGGGTGCTGGCACAGAGGCAAGATTGTACTTGAAGTGTGGGCAGGGCCAGGGGAGGTCTGCTGCCTCATTAATGAGGACGGAAAAAGTGAATAAAGACATCTCAGCAATGGGTGTGTAGGCTGCCTGCTTCCCATGCTTGGTTGTCCTCTGCCCCAGCTTCTTTCTAATTGCTTCTGGCCCTGAAGCTGCTGTGGGAGGGCTGGCAGGCCCCTGGATGCCAGCCTTGCATTTCAGTGCTGGGGCAAGAAGTGTCTGGTTTTAGCTTGTGCTCTGATGCAGGGGAATTTAGCAGGCAGGGAGGCAGTGGATGATACTCTCGCAGAGATGAAAACATCATCTCCAAACAGTCCAGGGGGGAGAGAGAGAATCCTCCTCCCTCCTTTCTGTCAGTTCAACAGTGTGAAGAAGCCAAGAGTTTGATATTTCCCAGTCAGGTGATAGGGATGGAACTCCAGCTCCTGGATTTGGACCTTACCCAAAGGGTTTTGGTTTGTTTTTTGAGACAGTGGAAAGAACCTGCACTGAGAAGCAGCTTTTATACTCTGCCACCTGAGTATGGTGATCAAGAAGAAATTCTTTCCAGTGAGGGTGGGGAGACATTGGAACAGGTTGCCCAGGGAGGCTGTGGCTGTCCTCTCCCTGGAGGTGTTCAAGGCCAGGCTGGGTGAGGCCTTGAGCAAGCTGGGCTGGTGGGAGGTGTCCCTGCCCATGGCAGGGGGTTGGAACTGGATGAGCTTGAAGGTCCCTTCCAACTCAACCCATTCTATGAGTCTGTGAAAAGCAGAGCTCCTTAGGTGTGGGTTTCTGTGCACAGAGACTCACAGCAGTGCAGGCTGAGAAATAAAAGAGCCTTAGAAGGCATTGTCTGGAAGGTGGCTGCCCTGCAGCTCCTTAGTGCTGTTTTCCTCTCAGGCAGAGGGAACCTAATGACAAACACCACTGCTGCCATCCAGGGAGAGGGTTTTCACCACCACAAGCAAACATAAACCTTTTTGTGGTGAGACTGCAGCTCAGACCTTGGTAAATAGGCCCTGGGAGTTAGTGGTGTGTGAGCTTTGCCTGGGATTTGCAGACACGGAGGCAGGTTGGGCACTTTTCTTCTTGCAGCCTGCAGTAACTCAAAGCAAACACCAGCAGACCCAAATATTTGCAGCCTTGCTTCCTTTCAAAGAGAAAGCAAAAGAAATTCTGCCTTCCCTGTGCTGTGGGAGCTGGCTGTGATGAAGCAGTTAACTCCCTTCTGATGCCTGAGAACAAAGCTGCTCTGCTAGGGGTTTGGATTTTAGCGTTAGAGCACCTGTGGCAACCCTGCTCTGAACTGGTGCAGCACCCTTCTGCCACCTAGCCCTGGAAGGCTTACCCAAATGTTGTGGATGCATTTGTGCACCTTTCAGGGGTAGAGCAGTGGGTGTCTGCCTCTGGAGTCAGGGTGGAACAGATCTTCTGTCCCACAAGAGCAGTGCAGGGCAAATCTCTCAGGCCAGCTTGCATGGGAGCCGTAGAATCACAGAGTGGCTTTAGATTGGAAGGGACCTCAGAGATCATCTACTCCAACCTCTGCCATGGGCAGGGACACTTTTAGACAAGGCTTCATCCAACCTGGCCTTGAACACCCCCAGGGAGGAGGCAGCCACAACCTCCCTGGGCAACCCATTCCAGAGTCTCACTGAAGAAGAACTCCTACTGAAGAACTTCTTTCTCAGCTCCAGTCTAACCCTGCTCTCCCTCAGCTTCAAACCATTCCCCCTTAGCCTGGTTCTAAACACCCTCAGGAAAAGTCCCTCTGCAGCCTTACTGCAGGATCACTTCAGCTATTGGAAGGCAGCTCTGAGGTCCCTCTGGACTCTTCTCCTCTCCACGCTGAACACCCTCAGCTCCCTCAGCCTGTCCTCACAGCAGAGCTGCTCCAGCCCTTGGATCATCTTTGTGACCTCCTCTGGCCTCACTCCAGCAGCTCTGTGTCCTTCTGATGCTGGGGACACCAGAACTGGCGGCAGGATTGGAGGTGGGGTCTCAGCAGAGCAGAGTCAAGGAGCAGAATCCCCTCTCCTGCCCTGCTGCCCACACTCCTCTGGCTGCAGCCCAGGAAGATGCTCCTGGTGCTCAGAATGCCCTTGTGGTGGAAGCAGAGGCTGACTAATCTTCTTTCTTGGCCCACTGAAGCCTAGCCTGCTTCTCTCCAGCTCCAGCCAGCTTCTTCTGGGGCAGGCCAAAACAAACAATAAACATTTCTCCAGAGTTTATTTTAGTCTGAGTCAGATAATCTGCTGTGAGTTTGTCTTCAGAGTGCTTCCTTGCCCTGAGGAGAGGCAACTCTTTTACTAAGGGTTGGCCTATTCTGTAGAATCCAAGGCTAGAACCAAATGAAACTAAATACGGAATCTCTAAGAGGCTATGCAGTCATCCTTTAACAGTATCAAAGTCACTTATTTTAGACCCAAAGTAGCTAGAAAACCTCTGGAGGCCCACACAATGAAGGGATCTCTGGAGATCATCAAGTCCAACCTCCCTGCCAAGGTAGATTCACCCGGAACACATCCAGGTGGGTTGGGAACGTCTCTAGAGATGGAGACTCCACCACCTCTCTGGGCAGCCTGCTCCAGGGCTCCAGCAGCCTGAAATTGAAGAAGTTCCTCCTCATGTTTAGAGATGGAACTTCTGCTGTTCAGGTTTGTGCCTCTTGCCCCTTGTCCTGTCTCTGGGCACCACTGGAACAAGCCTGGTGCCACCCTCCTGGCAGCCACCCTTGAAGTATTTCTGAGCAGTGATGAGATCCCACCTCAGCCTTCTCCTTTCCAGCCTAAAAACCCAAATTCTCTCAGTCTTCCCTCAGCAGAGAGATGTTCTGCTCCCCTCAGCATCTGTGTTTGTATCACAAAAGCAGTGGACAAGGTTCCATGGGGAGGTCTTTGGGAGCAGTAGGGACCTCTTGACTCGAATAAAGGGAGATCTTGTGTACCAGAACATCAGTGGAGGCCAAAGTCCATCAGGAGCAGCACAGCACAAGGATGCAGTAAGCACAGGATGAGTTAGAAGAGTCCAGCAGTGAGCAGAAAGGACGTTTTGATGTCTCCTCCTGACCATTTTGAGCATCAAATGCTGACAGAGAGCTCCTCTGGAGCTCTGTCTTCTGGGGACAGAAAGTAGAACCTTGCAAAGTTCTTCATCTTTGATCCCATGCACAGAAGCTTGTTCTTTGTCATGGGCAGAGGTGAACACTGAGAGTGCTGGGTTCAGGCTCTGATTTTCTTTGCCTTCCAGCCTCTGGCCAAAGGAGCTTTCCTCCGGGGGACAGGATTAAACCTGGCAACAGGACGGTTCACAGCCCCTGTGTCTGGCATCTACCAGTTCTCAGCCAATGTCCACGTTGGTGAGTGCTGTCCTTGTTGGTGAGTGCTGTCTTTGGTGCTGTCTTTGTTGGTGCTGTCATTGTTGGTGCTGTCTTTGTTGGTGCTGTCCTTGTTGGTGAGTGCTGTCTTTGGTGCTGTCTTTGTTGGTGCTGTCATTGTTGGTGCTGTCTTTGTTGGTGCTGTCCTTGTTGGTGCTGTCCTTGTTGGTGCTGTCTTTGTTGGTGCTGTCTTTGTTGGTGCTGTCCTTGTTGGTGCTGTCTTTGTTGGTGCTGTCTTTGTTGGTGCTGTCATTGTTGGTGCTGTCATTGTTGGTGCTGTCTTTGTTGGTGCTGTCTTTGTTGGTGCTGTCTTTGTTGGTGCTGTCATTGTTGGTGCTGTCTTTGTTGGTGCTGTCTTTGTTGGTGCTGTCTTTGTTGGTGCTGTCTTTGTTGGTGCTGTCTTGTTGGTGCTGTCTTTGTTGGTGCTGTCTTTGTTGGTGCTGTCTTTGTTGGTGCTGTCATTGTTGGTGCTGTCTTTGTTGGTGCTGTCCTTGTTGGTGCTGTCTTTGTTGGTGCTGTCCTTGTTGGTGCTGTCTTTGTTGGTGCTGTCCTTGTTGGTGCTGTCTTTGTTGGTGCTGTCCTTGTTGGTGCTGTCATTGTTGGTGCTGTCATTGTTGGTGCTGTCTTTGTTGGTGCTGTCATTGTTGGTGCTGTCTTTGTTGGTGCTGTCATTGTTGGTGCTGTCTTTGTTGGTGCTGTCATTGTTGGTGCTGTCTTTGTTGGTGCTGTCTTTGTTGGTGCTGTCATTGTTGGTGCTGTCATTGTTGGTGCTGTCTTTGTTGGTGCTGTCATTGTTGGTGCTGTCTTTGTTGGTGCTGTCATTGTTGGTGCTGTCATTGTTGGTGCTGTCATGTTGTGCTGTCTTTGTTGGTGCTGTCCTTGTTGGTGCTGTCATTGTTGGTGCTGTCTTTGTTGGTGCTGTCTTGTTGGTGCTGTCCTTGTTGGTGCTGTCTTGTTGGTGCTGTCTTTGTTGGTGCTGTCCTTGTTGGTGCTGTCCTTGTTGGTGCTGTCCTTGTTGGTGCTGTCTTTGTTGGTGCTGTCTTTGTTGGTGCTGTCTTTGTTGTGCTGTCTTTGTTGGTGCTGTCTTTGTTGGTGCTGTCATTGTTGGTGCTGTCTTTGTTGGTGCTGTCTTTGTTGGTGCTGTCCTTGTTGGTGCTGTCATTGTTGGTGCTGTCATTGTTGGTGCTGTCTTTGTTGGTGCTGTCTTTGTTGGTGCTGTCATTGTTGGTGCTGTCATTGTTGGTGCTGTCCACGTTGGTGCTGTCCACGTTGGTGGGTGCTGTCCAGAAAAGCTTTTTCTGTACTGCTTGAGAGGTGCAGGAAGGTGTCCTGGAGAGCCCTCTGTGCCCTGTTTGGTTTGCAGCATGTGCAATGGCAGCCCTGTGCAGTGAGCTTCCCCTTGGCTACCATGCCCCAAGCCCTTGTCCTTAGAGCTGGGTCCTTTCACCAGCTGATAGCCACAGCAGGCTGCTCCTGCAAACCAAACAGATCAATGCTCCTTGAATCCAAACAGATCAGCACTCCTTGAATCCAAACAGATCAGCACTCCTTAAATCCAAACAGATCAACACTCCTTAAATCCAAACAGATCAATGCTCCTTAAATACAACAGATCGACTCTTGATCCAACGACACTCCTTAATCCAAACAGATCAACACTCCTTAAATCCAAACAGATCAACACTCCTTAAATCCAAACAGATCAACACTCCTTAAATCCAAACAGATCAACACTCCTTAAATCCAAACAGATCAACACTCCTTAAATCCAAACAGATCAACACTCCTTAAATCCAAACAGATCAACACTCCTTAAATCCAAACAGATCAACACTCCTTAAATCCAAACAGATCAACACTCCTTAAATCCAAACAGATCAATTCTCCTTAAATCCAAACAGATCAATGCTCCTTAAATCCAAACAGATCAACGCTCCTTAAATCCAAACAGATCAATTCTCCTTAAATCCAAACAGATCAATGCTCCTTAAATCCAAACAGATCAATGCTCCTTAAATCCAAACAGATCAATACTCCTTAAATATGTTAGCCAGGGGCACTACTGCTGCTGGGCTCAGCCCTGGCCAGCAGCAGGTCCATCTTGGAGCTGGTTGGCATTAGCTTTATCAGACACAGGGGAAGATTCTAGCAGCTTCTCTCAGAAGCCATTTCTGTAGCCTCCCTGGAGCACTTTTGCTATGCCAGCCCAGTACAGAAGGGAGAAGGTTGCTGGTGTCTCTGTGAAGCCAAACCCCAGCAAGTGGTGGTCTGCCTTCTTGAGAAGGTGCTTGTGTTCCACTTAGCTTGGAGAAGATCCTCAGCATCATCAAGGCCAACCATTAACCCTGCTCTACAAAGCTCACCCCTAAACCACATCTCCGAGCACCACATCTAAAGGACCTTGTAACACCTCCAGGGTCGGTGACTCCACCACCTCCCTGGGCAGCCTGTTCCCAGTGTCTGACCACTCATGCTGGGAAAACATTTTTCCTGATGTCTCAGCCTACACCTGCCCTGCTGCACTTTGAGGCCATTCCCTCTGACCACTTATTTCTTCCTCTGCTTTCCCCAGACCACAGTGAGCTGAAGAGCAAAGTGCAGCTGCGAGCCAGGGACAACGTCCGGGTGCTGATCTGCATCGAGTCCCTGTGCCACCGCTACACGTGAGTGCCTGCAGCACCCTGGGCAGCTCCGGCTCCCACAGGGGCCAAGGCTGCAACCAGCTGTGCGGAACAGCTGCACCAGCAGGGGTTGGAAGGGACCTTAGAGATCCTCTACCCTCCTTAGGCAGGGCAGACTTGCTCAGGAGGGGTTTGCCAGGCTTTGCTGGAAGGAAGGATCCCCTGGGCTCAGGAGGGGTTTGCCAGGCTTTGCTGGAAGGAAGGATCCCCTGGGCTCAGGAGGGGTTTGTCAGGCTTTGCTGGAAGGAAGGATCCTCTGGGCTCAGGAGGGGTTTGTCAGGCTTTGCTGGAAGGAAGGATCCTCTGGGCTCAGGAGGGGTTTGCCAGGCTTTGCTGGAAGGAAGGATCCTCTGGGCTCAGGAGGGGTTTGTCAGGCTTTGTTGGAAGGAAGGATCCTCTGGGCTCAGGAGGGGTTTGTCAGGCTTTGTTGGAAGGAAGGATCCTCTGGGCTCAGGAGGGGTTTGCCAGGCTTTGCTGGAAGGAAGGATCTCCTGGGCTCAGGAGGGGTTTGTCAGGCTTTGCTGGAAGGAAGGATCCCCTGGGCTCAGGAGGGGTTTGTCAGGCTTTGCTGGAAGGAAGGATCCTCTGGGCTCAGGAGGGGTTTGTCAGGCTTTGCTGGAAGGAAGGATCCCCTGGGCTCAGGAGGGGTTTGTCAGGCTTTGCTGGAAGGAAGGATCCCCTGGGCTCAGGAGGGGTTTGCCAGGCTTTGTTGGAAGGAAGGATCCCCTGGGCTCAGGAGGGGTTTGCCAGGCTTTGTTGGAAGGAAGGATCCTCTGGGCTCAGGAGAGGTTTGCCAGGCTTTGCTGGAAGGAAGGATCCCCTGGGCTCAGGAGGGGTTTGTCAGGCTTTGCTGGAAGGAAGGATCCCCTGGGCTCAGGAGGGGTTTGCCAGGCTTTGTTGGAAGGAAGGATCCCTGGGCTCAGGAGGGGTTTGGCAGGCTTTGTTGGAAGGAAGGATCCTCTGGGCTCAGGAGGGGTTTGCCAGGCTTTGTTGGAAGGAAGGATCCTCTGGGCTCAGGAGGGGTTTGTCAGGCTTTGCTGGAAGGAAGGATCCTCTGGGCTCAGGAGGGGTTTGTCAGGCTTTGTTGGAAGGAAGGATCTCCTGGGCTCAGGAGGGGTTTGCCAGGCTTTGTTGGAAGGAAGGATCCTCTGGGCTCAGGAGGGGTTTGTCAGGCTTTGTTGGAAGGAAGGATCTCCTGGGCTCAGGAGGGGTTTGCCAGGCTTTGTTGGAAGGAAGGATCCTCTGGGCTCAGGAGGGGTTTGTCAGGCTTTGCTGGAAGGAAGGATCTCCTGGGCTCAGGAGGGGTTTGCCAGGCTTTGTTGGAAGGAAGGATCCCTGGGCTCAGGAGGGGTTTGTCAGGCTTTGTTGGAAGGAAGGATCTCCTGGGCTCAGGAGGGGTTTGTCAGGCTTTGTTGGAAGGAAGGATCCTCTGGGCTCAGGAGGGGTTTGTCAGGCTTTGTTGGAAGGAAGGATCTCCTGGGCTCAGGAGGGGTTTGTCAGGCTTTGTTGGAAGGAAGGATCCCCTGGGCCGGGCTGAACTGCACCCAGCAGAGGGCAATGCTGCTTGCCCAGAGTGGTCACCACCTCTGCTGTGCCTCAGCCCTTGTGACTGCAGGGAAAATCATGGAATCACAGAATGGTTTGGGTTGGAAGGGACCTTAAAGACCATCCAGTTCCAAGCCCCTGCCTTGGGCAATTACACCTTCCACCAGACCACATTGTTCAGCCTGGCCTTGGACACCTCCAGGGAGGAGGCATCTACAACCTGCCTGAGCATCCTGTTCCAGTGTCTTCCCACCCTCACTGGAAAGAATTTCCTCCTAATCTCCAGTCTAAATCTGCCCTTCTCAAGCTTCAACCCATTCCCTCTCATCCTGTCACAGCAACCCTTGTAAAAAAACAGTTCCCATCACAATGTCTGGTTTCGGCTCTGGCTTTGCTCAGCCCTGCCTGCAGCTCTTCCAGTGCAGCTGTAGCAACAGCACCACAGAAATACATCCCCAGCTGCCACTTGAAACCCACAGACCCACAACACTGCTGCTGGACTGCTTGCTTCAGCCCTCCCCTCCCCAGCTCCATGAGTCAGAGTGCTGCAAAGAGGACTGACCTCTCCCCAGGGATTTCCATGTAGAGGCTTTGGTGGTGGGTGAGTTTGAGCAGGACATAAAGGGAGGTACCAAGAAGGTGGAGACTCCCTTTTTGCATGGAGTCCCATGGAAAAGACAAGGGATGATGGGCACAAGTTGCTCTTGGGGAGATTCTGATTGGACTCCAGAAGGAAATGATTCCCCATGAGAACAGTCAGAGATTGGAATCATCTCTCAAGGCAAGCAGTGGATTCCCCAACACTGGGCAGCTTTAACCCTCAGCTTGCCAGGGTGCTGGGCCAGATCAGCACAGCTCCACTGTCACCTACAAAGCTTGGAGCAGATGATCCTTGGGGTCCCTTCCAACCTGCCATTCCATGATCCTGATCTCTACATTGTCCTCAGCTCCAGAACCATACAGAAAATCTAAATCCCCTTTAGACCATTCTGCAGAACAAATGGAAGTGACAGTGCTGAGTTTTTCTTCCTAAGGATTCCACAAGTTCCCAACTGATTTGGCTGAGGCATTTGAGGGAGCACAAAGTGGTTTTCTGCTGGAAGGCTGACTCCTGTCTCCAAGGATAATGTCTCTCTTTCTCTCCTCTCTTTTTCTCTGTCCTCCCAGGGCACAGTGAGTCCTCTGTGACTCTTTCTCTCCTTTTCTCTTCACCCAGTCTCCCTTACTCAAGAATGGATGTCAGTCTCTGGTTGCTTTCAACTTGTCTGTATCCTTGCTTGCTTGCTTTGATAGTTGGAAGCACAATATAGGAAGTTTCCCTGGGGGCCATGGAAGCTACTGTGCCTTCCTCACTGCAGGTCCTTCTAGCTGGAAGCTCCTGCAAACCTCTGCTGCTTCTAGCTGGGATGTGTGAACAAGCTGCTCATCACATGCAGCCCAGGCAGGTTTATTGGGATGATCTGAGATGAATTTGCCACCTGGAGAGTTTAGAGCTACATCCTGCAGAGAATAGTAACAAGGAAAGCTCTTTTATTGCTGAGGCAGAACTGCCCCAAGATGTTAATCGTTCAGCTAAAGCTCTCTGATGTCTGACTTGGACTTTTCATCAGTTGCCCAGGCTCACAATTTATGACTGGTTGTCCTGCAAGGCTGTCCTGAGTGGAGTGAAGCTGGGCAGCAGTAAAGCAGACTCAGCCCTGTGAGAGACATCTCTGTGGTGGGTGAGAGCAGGACTGGTCTGTGGCATGGCAGGAAGATGGGTGGAGGGCTGAGGGGCCTGTCTGGACAGACCTTGTGCTGGCACAGGCTGAGCTGCTACCTGTGCTTGTGGAATTTCCTAGGGATGTCAGGGTACAGTCATTCACTGCAGGGAGCTGCAAGAGGCCTGAGGGCTTTGGGCTGAGAGAGATGGAAAACTCAGAGGCAAGGAGACAGTTGGAGAAGGAGAGATTAATGGTGGGAAGTTCCCACCCAAGTTAGGCTTTTGGCAGGATATGACACATAGACTGAGCTCTTCTGTCAAGGTGGTGCCAAGTGACTTGCTCTCTCTGGGCCAAATTGCCCCTACCTGTGATGCACATCATCTCCCTGCTGGGGGGCTGGGAACAGCACGTTTGCACTTGCTGGGGTTTGTCACCACCACCACCTCGTGGGGAAGGAAAAAAAAAGGGAGGAAGAGGGTTGGTTGTCTTAGGAAAACAACAAGATCTGCTCCCACTGGCTAGGCAGGAGAACCAGCCAGGCACAGAGCTTTCATACTGCTTTGCAACTGAGCTTACAGGGGTTGCTCTGGTTGCTGCTGTCTCAGGCACCTCCTTGCAACCCAGAACCCTGTCCAGAGGAGCTGAGTCAGGGTTCTGTGAGCAGAGGATGCCACAGAAGCCAGCAGCCCTTCATCCTGCTGCTGCAGGGGTTGTGATGGCTGGTGCAAGATGATACTAGGAAAGAGCACTGCTGGAGAGGTGGTCCTAGAAGAGTCTGTGTTGGAGAAGACCTTTGAGATCATCCAGTCCAACCATTATCTAACTACCCAGCCTGGTGCTAAGCCATGTCCCTCAGCACCACATCTCTGCAGCTTTTAAACACCTCCAGGGATGGGGATTCAACCACCTCCCTGGGCAGCCTGCTCCAGGCTTTGAGAACCCTTTCAGTGATCTGCAGTTCTCCCTCGAATTGTCACTGAAGCACAAACTATTTCTTCATTTATTTAGGCTTGGATGTGAGCCCTAACTCAAATGACCTCCCTAGGCTGCTTTCAGCTGCAGAATCTGTTCTCTCTTGCCTAACTTGACACAGACACTGTGAAGGTGACACAGGGGCTCTCCTAGCTTGGAAAGGAGTGAAGTGCTGTGGGCAGAATGCACACTCTGCAGAGCAGCAAGGGGATAAAGTGTGGTGATGGTGGTCAGCAAACTGGGATGACTGGGGGGCTGATGAATCTGTGATTCTGTGGTGCCCAGTGACAGCACAAGGGGCAATGGGTGGAAGTTGAGGCACAGGAAGTTCCATGGAAACAGGAGGAAGAATTATTTCACTGAGAGGGTGGCAGAACACTGGAACAGGCTGCCCAGGGAGGTTGTGGAGCCTCCATCTCTGGAGATACTAAAAAAACACCTGGATGTGTTCCTGTGTGAGCTGGTACAGGTGATCCTGCTTTGGCAGGGGGGTTGGACTGGATGATTTCTCCCTTCCAACCCATAACATTCTGTGATTCTGAATCTAAAAGGCATGTTTAGCACCTGCTCAAGTGTGGAGGATAGAGATTGCAGGACCTTGAGAGAGGTCACTGTGAGAGAGTGGCTGACTCCTGCATCCTGAATGCTCTGCAGGTCTTCATGAGACACAACAGTGAGGACAAGGCTCTGCCATTCTCTTTTCAAGGCAGCTGATGACTGCTGGAATCCAACCAACAGCACATCTGTTTGCTACAGATGAGCACTAGGACCACCAGCTCCTATTTCTAGGGTGGCCATGAGACGGTTGTCTGCCTTACACTGTTGTTTATTTTCCTTTTGCTCCTGTTTAGGTCCTTGGAAGTCATTGCTGGTCTGGAAAGCAACAGCAAAATCTTCACCATCTATGTGCATGGCTTGCTGCAGCTGCAGGTAAGGCCATGCAGAGGGGGAACCCCTGGGCTGCAGGCTGATTTACTGGCAAGGCTGAGCTCTCACCAGGAGGTGGGGAAGGTTTTATTAACCTTCTTTTGGCAGGGGAGGAGGGTGGACTCGGTGAGCTCTGGAGGTCCCTTCCCACCTCTAACATGCTGTGATTCTTTCTAAGAAGGAACTGAATGCCTCACCTGGGGTGACTGAGAGGGTCTGTGGCAGGAACAGGAGCAAAAGCCAGATGTGTGCTGCACCTTCTGATCTTAAGCCACAGAAGTCACCTTCCCTCTGAGAGCTCACAGTAGATATTGTTCTGTCTCCAATCTCCCCTTGCACTGCCAAGGTGACAAAGATTCTCTGTTTCATAGAAGGGAATCTGAAACACAAATGACCACTTTGTCACCCAGGAAGGTGGCAGTGCCAGTGCCAGGGGTGGTTGGAACTGGTTGATCTTCCAGGTCCCTTCCAACCCAAACCATTCATTAGGGTTGGGTGATGGGTTGGACTTGATGATCTTGGAGGTCTCTTCCAAGCTGGTTGATTCTGTGTGATCCTGAGGTCTAATTAAGTAATAATCCTACAGAAAATTTCTTCCACTGAGTCAAAGAGTAAAAAAGCCAAAAGTTTGGTCAGCTCTGTTCCCCAGCAGGAGCCACAGGAAACCACCAGAGCTTTCTGTGCTTAGCTCAGGTGGTGAAATGCTTCTCTTGGTGGTGGAATGCATCTTTTGGTGGTGAAATGCTTCCCTTGGTGGTGAAATGCTTCCCTTGGTGGTGAAATGCTTCTCTTGGTGGTGGAATGCTTCTCTTGGTGGTGGAATGCATCTCTTGGTGGTGGAATGCTTCTCTTGGTGGTGGAATGCTTCTCTTGGTGGTGAATGCTTCTCTTGGTGGTGAATGCATCTCTTGGTGGTAGAATGCTTCTCTTGGTGGTGAAATGCTTCTCTTGGTGGTGAATGCTTCTCTTGGTGGTGAATGCATCTCTTGGTGGTGAATGCTTCTCTTGGTGGTGAATGCTTCTCTTGGTGGTGGAATGCTTCTCTTGGTGGTGGAATGCATCTCTTGTGGTGGAATGCTTCTCTTGGTGGTGAATGCTTCTCTTGGTGGTGGAATGCATTTCTTGGTGGTGAAATGCTTCTTTTGGTGGTGAATGCTTCTCTTGGTGGTGAATGCTTCTCTTGCTGGTGGAATGCTTCTCTTGGTGGTGAATGCTTCTCTTGGTGGTGGAATGCATCTCTTGGTGGTGGAATGCTTCTCTTGGTGGTGGAATGCTTCTCTTGGTGGTGAATGCTTCTCTTGGTGGTGGAATGCATCTCTTGGTGGTGGAATGCATCTCTTGTGGTGGAATGCTTCTCTTGGTGGTGGAATGCTTCTCTTGGTGGTGGAATGCTTCTCTTGGTGGTGAATGCTTCTCTTGGTGGTGGAATGCTTCTCTTGGTGGTGAATGCTTCTCTTGGTGGTGAAATGCATCTCTTGGTGGTGGAATGCTTCTCTTGGTGGTGGAATGCTTCTCTTGGTGGTGGAATGCATCTCTTGGTGGTGGAATACTTCTCTTGGTGGTGGAATGCTTCTTGGTGGTGGAATGCTTCTCTTTTGGTGAATGCTTCTCTTGGTGGTGGAATGCTTCTCTTGGTGGTGGAATGCATCTTTTGGTGGGGGAATGCTTCTCTTGGTGGTGGAATGCTTCTCTTGGTGGTGGAATGCTTCTCTTGGTGGTGAAATGCTTCTCTTGGTGGTGAATGCTTCTCTTGGTGGTGAATGCTTCTCTTGGTGGTGAATGCTTCTCTTGGTGGTGGAATGCTTCTCTTGGTGGTGAATGCTTCTCTTGGTGGTGAATGCTTCTCTTGGTGGTGAATGCTTCTCTTGGTGGTGGAATGCATCTCTTGGTGGTGGAATGCATCTCTTGGTGGTGAATGCTTCTCTTGGTGGTGAATGCTTCTCTTGGTGGTGAATGCTTCTCTTGGTGGTGGAATGCTTCTCTTGGTGGTGAATGCTTCTCTTGGTGGTGGAATGCTTCTCTTGGTGGTGAAATGCTTCTCTTGGTGGTGAATGCTTCTCTTGGTGGTGAATGCTTCTCTTGGTGGTGAAATGCTTCTCTTGGTGGTGAATGCTTCTCTTGGTGGTGAATGCATCTCTTGGTGGTAGAATGCTTCTCTTGGTGGTGAATGCTTCTCTTGGTGGTGGAATGCTTCTCTTGGTGGTGGAATGCTTCTCTTGGTGGTGGAATGCTTCTCTTGGTGGTGAATGCTTCTCTTGGTGGTGGAATGCATCTCTTGGTGGTGGAATGCATCTCTTGGTGGTGGAATGCTTCTCTTGGTGGTGGAATGCTTCTCTTGGTGGTGAAATGCTTCTCTTGGTGGTGAATGCATCTCTTGGTGGTGAATGCTTCTCTTGGTGGTGAATGCTTCTCTTGGTGGTGAATGCTTCTCTTGGTGGTGGAATGCTTCTCTTGGTGGTGAATGCTTCTCTTGGTGGTGAATGCTTCTCTTGGTGGTGAATGCTTCTCTTGGTGGTGAATGCATTCTCTTGGTGGTGGAATGCTTCTCTTGGTGGTGAATGCTTCTCTTGGTGGTGAATGCTTCTCTTGGTGGTGAATGCTTCTCTTGGTGGTGGAATGCTTCTCTTGGTGGTGAATGCTTCTCTTGGTGGTGGAATGCTTCTCTTGGTGGTGAATGCTTCTCTTGGTGGTGAATGCTTCTCTTGGTGGTGAATGCTTCTCTTGGTGGTGGAATGCTTCTCTTGGTGGTGAATGCTTCTCTTGGTGGTGAATGCATCTCTTGGTGGTGGAATGCTTCTCTTGGTGGTGAATGCTTCTCTTGGTGGTGAATGCTTCTCTTGGTGGTGAAATGCTTCTCTTGGTGGTGAATGCTTCTCTTGGTGGTGGAATGCATCTCTTGGTGGTGGAATGCTTCTCTTGGTGGTGAATGCTTCTCTTGGTGGTGAATGCTTCTCTTGGTGGTGGAATGCTTCTCTTGGTGGTGAATGCTTCTCTTGGTGGTGGAATGCTTCTCTTGGTGGTGAATGCTTCTCTTGGTGGTGAATGCTTCTCTTGGTGGTGAATGCTTCTCTTGGTGGTGGAATGCTTCTCTTGGTGGTGGAATGCTTCTCTTGGTGGTGAATGCTTCTCTTGGTGGTGAATGCTTCTCTTGGTGGTGGAATGCATCTCTTGGTGGTGGAATGCTTCTCTTGGTGGTGGAATGCTTCTCTTGGTGGTGGAATGCATCTCTTGGTGGTGGAATGCTTCTCTTGGTGGTGAATGCTTCTCTTGGTGGTGAATGCTTCTCTTGGTGGTGAATGCTTCTCTTGGTGGTGAATGCATCTCTTGGTGGTGGAATGCATCTCTTGGTGGTGGAATGCTTCTCTTGGTGGTGAATGCTTCTCTTGGTGGTGGAATGCTTCTCTTGGTGGTGAATGCTTCTCTTGGTGGTGAATGCTTCTCTTGGTGGTGGAATGCTTCTCTTGGTGGTGAATGCTTTTCTTGGTGGTGGAATGCATCTCTTGGTGGTGAATGCTTCTCTTGGTGGTGGAATGCTTCTCTTGGTGGTGAATGCTTCTCTTGGTGGTGGAATGCTTCTCTTGGTGGTGGAATGCTTCTCTTGGTGGTGAATGCTTCTCTTGGTGGTGAATGCTTCTCTTGGTGGTGAATGCATCTCTTGGTGGTGGAATGCTTCTCTTGGTGGTGAATGCATCTCTTGGTGGTGGAATGCTTCTCTTGGTGGTGAATGCTTCTCTTGGTGGTGAATGCTTCTCTTGGTGGTGGAATGCATCTCTTGGTGGTGAATGCTTCTCTTGGTGGTGGAATGCTTCTCTTGGTGGTGAATGCATCTCTTGGTGGTGGAATGCTTCTCTTGGTGGTGGAATGCTTCTCTTGGTGGTGAATGCTTCTCTTGGTGGTGAAATGCTTCTCTTGGTGGTGAATGCTTCTCTTGGTGGTGAATGCTTCTCTTGGTGGTGGAATGCTTCTCTTGGTGGTGGAATGCATCTCTTGGTGGGGGAATGCTTCTCTTGGTGGTGGAATGCTTCTCTTGGTGGTGGAATGCTTCTCTTTTGGTGAATGCTTCTCTTGGTGGTGGAATGCTTCTCTTGGTGGTGGAATGCTTCTCTTGGTGGTGGAATGCTTCTCTTGGTGGTGGAATGCTTCTCTTGGTGGTGGAATGCTTCTCTTGGTGGTGAATGCTTCTCTTGGTGGTGGAATGCATCTCTTGTGGTGGAATGCTTCTCTTGGTGGTGGAATGCTTCTCTTGGTGGTGAATGCTTCTCTTGGTGGTGGAATGCTTCTCTTGGTGGTGGAATGCTTCTCTTTTTGGTGAATGCTTGTCTTGGTGCTGAAATGCTTCTCTTGGTGGTGAATGCTTCTCTTGGTGGTGGAATGCTTCTCTTGGTGGTGAATGCTTCTCTTGGTGGTGGAATGCTTCTCTTGGTGGTGGAATGCTTCTCTTGGTGGTGAATGCTTCTCTTGGTGGTGGAATGCTTCTCTTGGTGGTGAATGCTTCTCTTGGTGGTGAATGCATCTCTTGGTGGTGGAATGCATCTCTTGGTGGTGAATGCATCTCTTGGTGGTGGAATGCATCTCTTGGTGGTGAATGCTTCTCTTGGTGGTGGAATGCTTCTCTTGGTGGTGGAATGCATCTCTTGGTGGGGAATGCTTCTCTTGGTGGGGAATGCTTCTCTTGGTGGGGAATGCTTCTCTTGGTGGGGGAATGCATCTCTTGGTGGGGGAATGCTTCTCTTGGTGGGGGAATGCTTCTCTTGGTGGTGGAATGCTTCTCTTGGTGGTGAATGCTTCTCTTGGTGGTGGAATGCTTCTCTTGGTGGTGAATGCTTCTCTTGGTGAAATGCATCTCTTGGTGGTGAAATGCTTCTCTTGGTGGTGGAATGCTTCTCTTGGTGGTGGAATGCTTCTCTTCCTCCTTTTCAGTTGGATGCAGTGTCTTTCTTCACAGCAAGAGAGACTGGCCCTTTGGATGGGCTGCCCAGGGAGGTGGTGGAGTCACCATCCCTGGAAGCATTTAAAACAAGACTGGATGAGGCACTCAGTGCCATGGGTTAGTTGATTAGGTGGTGTTTGGGTGACAGGTTGGGCTTGATGATCTTGAAGATCTTTTCAAGCCTGGTTAATTCTGGGATTCTGTGTTTCCCTCTTGCCTCTGCAGGCTGGGCAGTACACCTCCATATTTGTGGACAACAGCGCTGGAGCTCCCATCACCATCCAGAATGGATCAGATTTCATGGGCATGTTGATGGGTGCATAGCATCACCTGCAGCAGGGCAGCAGGAGATGAACCAGAGCCTCACAGTCTGCAGCTGACTGAAGAAACCTCTGCTTGGACTCTTGGAGACTGCTTCCTCTTAACTGTTGGCATCTTTCAAACCAAGCCCAAAGAGCCTTTTTCCTTTCACAGCTCCTCCAGCTTGCTTTCAGAGGCTGCTGCTTGTTCAAGGCCCACACCAGCCCACTCCTCATGCCAAAAGATGCTTTTATTTTTTCTGTTAGAACTCAGAAATGAACTCTGCCATTATTTAAGTTGTGCTTCACCACCAGATGCTCGCTGCCCAAGGCACTGAGATTTGGGAGCTGTTGCATTCTTAGCTTTCTTTCACAGCAGCACTTGTAACCGGCATGTCTTTGGGGACTGATGGTGGGGGTGTTTGGCTTTGTAAATGAAGGACTGAGAGGGAGGGCGTGTGTGTGGGGGGAAGTAAAATAGTGACTGCATTCACTATTTGTGTGTTGTGGAGGAAGGAGACAAGGATTTGCCAGCAGAGCTGCTCTTCTGGTTTACTTTTTCATACAATATAAATGCTGTAAGCCCTCTCTCGTGTTCAGAGTTGGATCTTTGTGACAAGGAGTGTGTGGAACTCTCTGACAACGGCTGCTTCACAGTTGGGGATCCAAGCCTGAACTCTTTAAGTGTGGTTCTTTCTGTCTGAGTATCTCCTTGACTGTCTTGATGAAGCTCTCTGCAGGTTGTTTGTGAAAGAGGAGGCCAAAGTCAGCAGTTCCAGCAGGAACCTCCTCGCTTGTCTTTCTCTGTTTTAGTAAGGTAGCCACATGGGGTTGGGCTGCAGCACACAGAGAGCATCCTCTGGGGTGCCAGATGAGCATCTGCAAAGTTGTGGAATTCATCACACTGGCTGGCAAAAGCCTGGCAAAGACAGGGAGGAGAGCAGCCTTTGCTCAGATCTGTCTCCTCTTTGGTGCTTCTTGTCAACTGCAGGGAAATAATAAAGCAAACACAGGGCAAGGCTTTGCTTCCATCAGGTGGCCAGGGGCATGAGGGGGTTTAGCTGAGCTCTGCTTGGAGGCTGAAAGTGCTGTCCAAGACCATCCCAAAGAGCATTTGGTGGATTTCTACAAACCTCTTTACTTGCAGGTGAGACTGAGCCCCCAAAGCAGCTTCCCATACAGCTCCAGGCTGTCAACTCATTTCAGCAAAGGAAAGGGATGCTGGCATTGCATGGGGTTAAGGTGGTACCCAAGAGGTGGTGATGTCCTTGTGCTTAAAGCCCCCACACTCATTTAATGCACCTCTGTAACCTTCCCTCTCAACAGACACCCAACCCTTTTATGGAGTCAGCTTAGCTAAGGAAGTGGTTACCTCACAGCATCAGAAATAGATGGCAGCAAGGCCCCAAATAGAGTCCAGAGACTTGTTCTTGAATGGTGTTGCAGTGGATGGAAGAGAGATATCCCTGGGTGGAAGATATCCCTGGACTGAAGATACCTTTGGGTGGAAGATATGCCTGGGTGGGAGGTATCCCTGGGAGGAAGATATCCCTGGGAGGAAGACATCTCTGGACTGAAGATATCCTTGGGTGGAAGATATCCCTGGATTGAAGATATCCCTGGGTGGAAGATATCCCTGGGAGGAAGATATCCCTGGGTGGAAGATATCACTGGGTGGAAGATATCTCTGGACTGAAGATATCCTTGGGTGGAAGATATCCCTGGATGAAAGATATCCCTGGATGAAAGATGTCCCTGCGTGGAAGATATCCCTGGGTGGAAGATATCTCTGGACTGAAGATATCCTTGGGTGGAAGATATCTCTGGATGAAAGATGTCCCTGCGTTGAAGATATCCCTGGGTGGAAGATATCTCTGGATTGAAGATATCCCTGGATTGAAGAGATCCCTGGGTGGAAGATATCTCTGGATTGAAGATATCCCTGGATTGAAGAGATCCCTGGGTGGAAGATATCTCTGAATTGAAGATATCCCTGGATTGAAGAGATCCCTGGGTGGAAGATATCTCTGGACTGAAGATATCCCTGGATTGAAGAGATGCTCGGGTGGAAGATATCTCTGGACCGAAGATATCTCTGGATTGAAGAGATCCCTGGATTGAAGAGATCCCTGGGTGGAAGATATCTCTGGACTGAAGATATCCCTGGATTGAAGAGATGCTTGGGTGGAAGATATCTCTGGATTGAAGAGATCCCTGGGTGGAAGATATCTCTGGACTGAAGATATCCCTGGATTGAAGAGATCCCTGGGTGGAAGATATCTCTGGACCGAAGATATCTCTGGATTGAAGAGATCCCTGGGTGGAAGATATCTCTGGATGAAAGATATCCCTGGGTGAAAGACGTCCCTGGGTGGAAGGTATCCTTAGGTGGAAGATATCCCTTGCTGGAAGAGATCCCTGGATGGAAGAGATCCCTTCTACAAAGATTGCAATTATTGATCAGCTATTTTTGATCAGCTGTTTTTGATCACCTACAGCACCTTGCTGCAACAACCCCAAAGACTGCTGGGGACAGCAGGAGGCATGAACCCAATGCCCTCTGCTTGCTGGGGCTGATGTTCACTTGATGATGTTTCTACAAGCTCCAGGAATGTTGCTGGTGGGGGTTGGTGGGGTGCAAAGCTCTCTGATTTCAAGAGCTGTGGGGGAAAAAACCCCAAACAACCCAAATCTGCTGTCGGAGAAGAGTGGCTCAAACTCTGGTTTGTTCATCTCCATCAGAGATGCCTTGAGACTGGGGAAAGAAGCCAAAGGAGCAGGGGACACAGAGATTGGGACTCTTGGTTTGTCCTCAGTTCACTGTCACCACTGGAAAGCTTGTGGGGTTTTGACCCTATTGATCCTCTTTTGACCCTATTGATCCTCTTTCGACCTTATTGATCCTTTTTTTTGACCTTATTGATCCTCTTTTGACCTTATTGATACTCTTTTGACCCTATTGATCCTTTTTTGACCTTATTGATGCTCTTTTGACCTTATTGATTCTCTTTTCACCTTATTGATCCCCTTTTCACCCTATTGATCCTCTTTTGACCCTATTGATCCTTTTTTTTGACCTTATTGATCCTCTTTTGACCTTATTGATACTCTTTTGACCCTATTGATCCTTTTTTGACCTTATTGATGCTCTTTTGACCTTATTGATTCTCTTTTCACCTTATTGATGCTCTTTTGACCCTATTGATCCTCTTTTGACCTTATTGATCCTCTTTTGACCCTATTGATCCTTTTTTTGACCTTATTGATGCTCTTTTCACCTAATTGATCATCTTTTGACCCTATTGATCCCCCTTTTATCCTCAGCATGGAGGGTTATCCCTTAAGGAGCTTTCCTTTTCATCTCCAAGCTCTTTCAGCCCAAAGGCTTTTGGCTGTTGCTGTTGTTTGGAGGTTTGTGGAGGGTTCTGTTATTATTTTTTCATTTGTTTGCTGGGTTTTTGTGGGGGGGGGTTGTGTTTGTTTGTGTTCTTTGTGCTTTTGTCTGAATTTTGTTTGGTTGTTTTTTTGGGAGTTTTCTTGTTTGGGTTTTTTCTTGTTTGTTTTTTTAGAGAGTCTTCTAGCTCTGTTTTGTTCATTTTTGTTGCTTTTTAAAAATTATTATTTATTTAAGAGTATTTTAGCTCTGATCTCTTCATTTGTGTTGCTTTTGAGTTTTTGTTTTGTTTCTTTTAAAGAGTATTTTAGCTCTGTTCTCTTCATTTTTGTTGCTTTTGGGGGTTTAGTTTGTTTTTTAAGAATATTTTAGCTCTGTTCTCTTCTTTTTGTTGCTTTTGGGGGTTTAGTTTGTTTTTAAAGAATATTTTAGCTCTGTTCTCTTCTTTTTTGTTGCTTTTGGGGGTTTAGTTTGTTTTTAAGAATATTTTAGCTCTGTTCTCTTCATTCTTATTACTTTTGATTTTTTAAAGAGTATTTTAGCTCTGATCACTTCATTTTTGTTGCTTTTGGGGGTTTAGTTTGTTTTTTAAGAATATTTTAGCTCTGTTCTCTTTTTTGTTGCTTTTGGGGGTTTAGTTTTTTTTTAAGAATATTTTAGCTCTGTTCTCTTCATTTTTGTTGCTTTTGGGGGTTTTGTTTTTTAAGAATATTTTAGCTCTGTTCTCTTCATTTTTGTTGCTTTGGGGGGGTTTAATTTGTTTTTTAAGAATATTTTAGCTCTGTTCTCTTCTTTTGTCACTTTTGGGGCTTTAGTTTGTTTCTTTTTTAAGAATATCTTAGCTCTGTTCTCTTCATTTTTATTACTTTTGGTTTTTTTAAGAGTATTTTAGCTCTGCTCTCTTCATTTTTATTACTTTTGATTTTTTTCTTTTAAGAGCATTTTAGCTCTGTTGTCTTCATCTTTCTTGCTTTTGGGTTTTCTTTTCTTGTTTGCTTGGTTGGTTTTATTTTATTTTTTTTTTTTCTTAAGAGTATTTTAGCTCTGAATTCACCACCCTGCAATTCTCTTGTATCTCATGGCCTCAGCCAGCAGTCAGTGTGAGGATGAGATTATGATATCCCTCCAGCAACATGATGGGGCAGAAGGGCTGGAAGCAGCCAAGAAGCAAGCTGGGCCTCCAATGTTGAGGTGCAAGGGTACAAAACTCATGACTAATATGGACACAAACCTCCTGGCTCAGACAAATGCTCTGCAAGGCTCCTGTGTTGTTTGGAGAGCTGAGCAGATTAATGGTGTGTGAAGCAAACTTTCAATGCTCCTCTGTAGTCATAAAATTTATAGTCCCAGAGAAATTGAAGAACTGGGGAGGGCTGGCTTCAGGCTGGAGAAGTTGTTTATAGCAAAATAAACCCAATGTGCCTGGGTTTAGGCTTGGATTTGCCAAGTGTGTTAAACCCACCCAGTGGCAAGTGGCTGTCTGGGGCATGCCAAGGGGAGAAGGCTGAAAGAGGCAGGAATTAAATGGCTGGGTTGGGTTGGGTTGGTTTTGGGGTCCTTCCAGCATGCTCAGTGCACTGTCATGGAATGGCTCAGGTTGGAAAAGGACATTGGAGGTCATCTACTGTCTGTATGAGCTGAGGTGGAATGATGTGGGGCAGGCATCTCACTGCTGAGGTCCTTGCAGAACTGCAAACACCAGCAGTTGGTATTGCAAAGAATTTTGGGGGTTTAGGGAAGCTGGAGGGGAGGCAAAGTAGGACCATAGAATCATTTTGGTTGGAAGAGATCTTTAAGATGGTTGAGTCCAACCATTCACCCAGCACTGCCAGGGCACCCCTAACCCATGGCCCTCAGCACCACAGCTAGGGTCATAGAATCTACCTGGATTTGAAACCTCCCCAGGGATGTGGACTCAACCACTGCCCTGAGCAGCCTGTTCCAGGGCTTGACATCCCTTTGAGGGAAGAAAATGTTCCTCATGTCCAACCTCACCCTCCCCTGGTGCAACTTGAGGCCATTTCCTCTTGTCCTGTCACTTGCTCTTTAGCAGGAGACTGACACCCACCTGGCTCCAGCCTCCTTTCAGGGAGCTGTAGAGAGCAATGAGGTCTCCCCTCAGCCTCCTTTTCTACAGCCTGAACAACCCCAGGTCCCTCATGAGGTTGTTTAGGCTGCTCCTTTCCCTTGCTCCCATGATTACCACGACACCAGCTGGCTGTAAGGGCACAGAGCAGTGCTGGACCAGCCCTTCCCACATGGAATCTGCAGTGGCTTCTTTCTGTTTAATTCCCACAGACCCCTGAAGCAGCCCTTGGAGAGGCTGTGTCAGAGGCAGGAGCTGAGCAGAGCTACCTCCACAAAGCCCATTGTGCAGCCTTGCTCTCCCTGCTGCCTGCTTCAGACAAACGAAAGGCAGCTTGCAGGCACTGAGCTCCCAGCCTCAGGAACCCCCTGGGTGTTTTCCCTGGCTGGCAGCTGACAGGCCCTGAGGTTTCTCAGTTCTATTCAGATTTCACGTTTTGTAAATGATTTCAGTGCCACACTCCAGACTGACTCCAAGGGTATTTATGTTGGATTAGCAGCAGCTCTGCTGCCTTTCCTCACTTGAGAGATGAGAGCCCAGCAGATGTAAACTGCCTTTGGCATGGTGAGCTATTAAGTGCCCAGCCCAATGAGTCCTTTGTCATATAAAACTCTTGTTATAAATAGGCACAGGTTATAAATCAGGCCTGAGGAGCAAGGATGGAATCAAACAGAGACCCTTCCAAGCTTTTGCTCCCAGAGGAGCCTGCAAACAGAAGGGAGCCACAGGATGTTAGTTAAACACATGATCCTCCAGGAAAACTCCAGGGTGGTTTGCAAACCATCCTGGAGGGGTGGCAAGAGGAGCAGGGAAAAATGAGCTCAGTACAGGCATTGGTGATGATATTTAGAGATTCATGCCAGAAACTTGGGCATTGTGAAAACTGTGATGGACAGGGTTACAGAATCCCAGGATGCCAGGCTGGAAGGGACCCCAGGGATCACCTGCTGCAAGCTTTCCAGGTGACAGTGGAGCTGCACTGAGCTGGCCCAGCACCAGCTTAGCTGAGGCTTACAGCTGTCCAGTGTAGGGGTATCCACTGCTTCCCTTGGGAGATGATTCCAGCCTCTGACTGTACTCATGGGGAAACATTTCCTCCTGGAGTCCAATCAGAATCTCCTCAGCAGCAACTTGTGCCTATTGCCCCTTGCCTTCCCCATGGGATTCCTTGCAAAGAAGGACTCTCCATCCTTTATCCACTGTCCTGACAGCAGACTCCAAGGTGCTGAATCTGCTCAGGTTCCACAGAAAGTTAGGGAGCTGCTGGCCCTGTAGATAGGAACAGAAGTGGGAGCTGGTGCCCTGTAGGTACGGAAGTGGGAGCTGGTGGCCCTGTAGGAACAGAAGTGGGAGCTGCTGGCCCTGTAGATAGGAACAGAAGTGGGAGCTGGTGGTCCTGTAGGAACAGAAGTGGGAGCTGGTGGTCCTGTAGGAACAGAAGTGGGAGCTGGTGGTCCTGTAGGAACAGAAGTGGGAGCTGGTGGCCCTGTAGGAACAGAATTGGGAGCTGGTGCCCTGTAGGAACAGAAGTGGGAGCTGGTGCCCTGTAAATCCCAGAGCTTTGCTTTGCTGCACCTGGTGTGGGGTAGGTTGTGTGCAGACCTCCTGCACTGCTGTGTGAGGATGGGCTTTGACCATCCAGATGAGACAGGAGACTCCAGCCAGGAGTACAGAGCAGGAGGGATGGGAAGTGTGATGGAGAGAGCTTGGCACCCTGGGTTGAGGAAAGGACTGGAATTACTATGGGACAGTGAACATATTCCACCTGGCTGCCCTGTGCTTCACCACAGAACACCACAGACCTCTCCCACAGCATCCCAGCTCAGGGTTTGAGATCCCTGCAGCCACTGGCAGGTGTCCACGGGCTGCAGACACTCACCCTGCTCCCTCTGCTGACACAGGGGAGCTGTGCAGGAACCTCCACCCTGTGCTGCTCCAGAGCTTGCTTGCCTGAAGGAGCTGTGAGGTGTTAGCATCACACACTCCCAGCATGGTGAGGTTGGAAGGGACCCCTGGAGATCATCCAGTCCAACCCCCCTGCTAAAGCAGAGCACCCACAGCAGCTTGCCCAGGATCACAATGGCTAGGAGGGGTTTGGAATCTCTCCAGAGACTCCACAAACTCTCTGGGCAGCCTGCTCCAGGGCTCCAGCACCCTCACAGTGAAGAAATTTCTCCTCAAGTTCAAGCGAAACCTCCTGGGTTGCAGTTTGTGCCCAGTGTCCCTTGTTCTGTCCCTGGGCACCACTAAAAACAGCCCAGCCCCAGCCTCTTGCCCCCCACCCTTCAGCTCTTGCTGAGCATTGCTCAGCTCTCCTCTGGGGCTGCTCTTCTCCAGACTCACCAGCCCCAGGGCTCTCAGCCTTTGCTCCTCACAGAGCTGCTCCAGGCCCCTCAGCAGCTTTGGAGCCTCTACTGGACTCTCTCCAGTAGTTCTCTGCCTCTCTTGGAACTGGGGAGCCCAGAACTGGACACAACACTCCAGGTGTGGCCTCACCAGGGCAGAGTGCAGGCATCTTGGGTGGGGTACTGCAGCCAGGGTGTTCAGCTCACAGCTGGGTGATGAGGGTTTGTGTCCTAGAGCTCTCTGAAGCTGACCTTAGGTGTCACTTGGTATCTCTGCTGACCACTGGGAAGGTTGTCTCTGGAGGGTGCTGGTGCTTTGCAGGTGTCAGTAACTCCTCTCAGCACTCTGCCAACCTGGGAGCATTAATTTCCCCCTGCTGAGAAGAAGGGCAGTGGAGTTAAATGGAGTCAGGGCTGCCATATAAGGGCACCAGCAGGGAAAGGAGTCAGCATTCCTGAAATCCACTGGTGAAAATGAAATGGAAATCTGCCGGGCAGGGTGGGGAATGTCTTCTCTGAAATCCTTCTGGATAAACACCTCCCCCCCTGCCACCTCCCCCTTCCCCATCAGGCTGCTGCCTTTGCATTGCCAGAGGGGCTCTGCTGTCAGAGGTGAGGAAATGTTGACCTCAGAAGATGACATTTCCAGCTGCAACCACAAGCAAGAGCTACTGCAAACATCATCCCTTTGAAGGGTCCAGCCTGGCCATGGTGCTGTCTGTGGTTTGGGTAAATCCATTCCAGCAGATCTTCACCTGGGCTAAACCAGGGGAATTAGGGAGCCCAGAAAGGTTCCTGCAGCAGTGGCTGCCCAGCTGGATCAGGACACTTGGGGAGCCCTTGGTGCTGCTTCCTAACCTGCAGGGAAGCTGAGATGGGAATTTCAGAGTCTGCCACCTCTCTGATCTCCTTCTCACTCTCTGGTGTCCAAGACCTCCTTATTTCCTCCCCCTGCAGACCTGCAAAGTGATTGGAGATGAATTTATTTCCCACTCTGTTTTCTCAGAGCTTTAGAGTGCCTCGATCGAGGAGAGAGTTAAAAATTCTCTGTTGGGTTAAAAGTAATTTTTTTTCTTAAAATCAATTAACTACAGAGAACTTCCACAGTCAGAAGTATGTGTGGCATCCCAATCCTGCCCTGAAAAATTCCAGTTTGGAATAAGAAATGTATCAGGTTACTCCTCTGGAGGCCACTCATCTTGCAGTCCCACACGAGTGACAAGTGGCTCCAGGTCCCTGCACCTCTTGTCAGGACCTTGTCACCTGTGTTCCAGGAGGCTTCTTCACACCACCAGTGGCCAGGGGCCGTGCACAGCACTCAGAAGATCTCAGTCTGTGCTCCCCCTGGATCTCTGGACCGGGAGAAATGCCTCCTCTCCCAAAAAGCTCCCTGCCATGGAGGGCTTGGCAGAGGCTGGAGCAATCTGGGAAGCCAAGAGCAAGGGCAAGGGAGCAAACCAGAGTCAGGCTGACTCCTGCAGAGTTGGTATTTGTGGAATTGCTCTGGGCTTGGATATTTACTCTTCCCCTAAAAGAAAAATGCCATGGCTAGAGGGAAGAGAATGTCAGACAGTGGTGCTAGACATCTCAGCCCTGCATCTCCAGCCACTGCCCCCTTGCCTTGCTAGGGCTCAATGGGTTACATTCTTCTGCCTTTCCCCCTGGTTTTAAACAAACAGGAGCTGGAGCCTTGGGGTTTATTAGAGAGAGATAGGGATCTTCCCTGATAACACCAGCCCGGGCTGCACCCGGGGAAGCCAGCAGCCTGCAGCTCACCCTCAGCAGGATCTGATAACAGGGGGAGGAGGAAGGTGGATTAAGGGGGAGGGGAATTGGGAAACTATTTGCAGCTGTGCCAGGTAACACTCCACTGTCTCAGTGTTGTGACTGTCTCAGGACTGCAGAGGAGGCAGAAAAGCTTTCCCCAGGCTCAGCAGGTACGTGGGAAGTGCTGTTTGTGCTGCTGGTGATGACAGCCTGAGTGGGGTGGAAGGAAAAGTGGTCAGAAAACTGAACAGACAGATAAGGGTGCACAAGGCAGGGCCATGAGACCTTCTCTGGAAGCCTCTCCCAGCCCAGAGCACTCACTCTTCCTCCTCCTCCTGCTTCCCCACACTGCCCTCCAGCCCATTTCCCAAGCCCTCATCAATGATGTTCAAGCTAACTCAATGTCTGTGCTTTCAACCTTGGCTTTCATTGCTTGGAGTGAAAAAATACTGAGTCAAGAATTGTTGTTTACAGCCTGATGAGCTCCAACCACGTGAAAACAAGGTGGAAGCCAAAGTCAATCCCTCCCCCACCCCCCTCTGCACACCACCAGTCAGCAGCACTTCCAAACACCAGGCTGGCTGCTCAGGGACCAGGCTGGGTGCTCAGGGACCGCTGTGGATCTGCTGCAGGCAGTGTGTGGAGGCTGAGCCTCAGTGTGCAGCAGGAGCTGAGATCATGTTTCCAGCCCTGAGGACTTGGAACCACTGGTGGTGCTCATCTCCAGAAGGGGCAGTTCCAAATGAGCTCTGTCTCCACTGGACCACTGAGACCATCTCCCTTCTTCCAGCTGGCCTAGCTCCCCTCAAAGAAGCTCTTGCTTCTCCCCTCCTCTCATGCCCAGTGGAATCACAACAGGCATTTGGGGTCACCAGGAATGTGCTGTTTTGACTCTGGAAGCTCAGCAGGAGCAGTTGCTAAAGACACAGCTCAGTTGTCTCAGGACCAAAACAAAGAGGAGGTGTGGGGGGGCATGGAGAAAATGACTCTTCCTGACTGCAGCCAGGTTCCTGTTGCCTGTGCCCTTTGTCCTGCTGCAGCAGCCTTGCCCAGGGACTGCTGCCACACCTTAATGTCCCTAATCATAGAATCCTTTAGGTTGGTAAAGACCTTTGAGGCCATCAAGTCCAACCATGGACCCTCCTCTACTGAGTGCAGCACTAAGCTGTGTCCCCAAGCATCACAGCTGCCATGGCTTTAGACACATCCAGGGATGGTGACTCAACCACTTCCCTGGGATGATGATTGTGAGTGGCATGGAGCCTGTGCTGCTTGCTCCCTTGCCTGGTGCCACAGGCTGATGGATCACTGCCTGCCCTTCTGCTGAAGTTCTCCCCAATGTGTGTGGGCAGGTTAAGGTCTGCTGGAACTATAGCCCTGAGCAGTACAAGGGAAAAAAAGCCCACAACAACCTGCCCATGGCAGGGAGGTTGGAACTGGATGATCTTTAAGGTCCCTTCCAACCCAAACCATTCTATGATGACTTTATGCAGGAGCATGAAGAAGTCAATCAGATGAAAATTAGGCAGGAGATTGTGCAGGGATTTTTTGGTCATTGCACAGCATCCATCCTTCAGTATCCAGAGTGCTTTGGTTGGACAAGGGGCAATGGTTTTAGACCAGAGCAGGGCAGATTTAGACTGGAGATTAGGAAGAAGCTCTTTACTATGAGCAGCTGGAAGAATTTAGATTGAGACTGGAGCTGAGGAAGAAATTCTTGCCAGTGAGGGTGGGGAGACACTGGAACAGGTTGCCCCAGGGAGGTGATGGATGCCTCCTCCCTGGAGGTGTTCAAGGGCAGGTTGGATGAGGCTTTGAGCAACCTGCTCCAGTGGGAGGTGTCCCTGCCCATGGCAGGGGGCTTGGAACTGGATGAGCTTTAAGGTCCCTTCCAATCCAAACCTTTCTATGAAGCTATGCAAACGTCCCAGCTGTGAAACCAGGAACAGTACCAACCAGAAGGCACTGAGAACATCCAAAGGTGCCCCCTGAAAAGCTGCACAGCTGAAGACAAGGCTCTGCATGTAGCCCTCATCCTCCTCTCTCCTTTCTGGTTTTTTTTTTTTTTTTTTTTTTGAGGACCAGCTGTGGTTTGTTAGCAATCTACCTCCCTGTGCAGGGAGTGACCAAAGACTTGGGGCAGTAGCAGGACTGGAAATGGGGAGGAGCAGGAAGAGGTAAGGCAAAAAAAAACTTGGGGCAGGAGCAGAGTGTGGTAGGGAAAGCAGTGGCAGGGTGGCTTTGTGGGATTCTCCAGTGTGGGATTTCCCAGTGGGAATTTGGACAACTGAGTGGAGAGGATCCAAGGGAGAGCCAGGAGGATGCTTAGGGGACTTGAGCATTTCCCCTATGGAGAGAGACTGAGAGCCCTGGGGCTGTTTAGTCTGGAGAAGAGAAGGCTGAGAGGGATCTGATCAATGTCTATCAATAGGTGAGGGGTGGGGGGCAAGGGGAGGGGGCCAGGCTCTTTTGGGTGGTTCACAATGATAAGGAACAACGGGTTCAAACTTGACCAGAGAAGATTTCACCTCAACAGGAGGAGAAACTTCTTTACAGAGAGGGTGACAGAGCCCTGGAACAGGCTGCCCAGGGGGGTTGTGGAGTCTCCTTCTCTGGAGACTTTCCAAACCCACCTGGATGCATTCCTGTGCAGACTATCCTAAGGGATCCTGCTCTGGCAGGGGGGTTGGACCTGATGATCTCTGGAGGTCTCTTCCAACCTCTGATACACTGTGATGCAAGGCAACAGTGATGCTGGCAGAGGTGGTTGGGAATCAAGTGAGGAAATGAGATGCCATCATTCAACCATCTCCCAGCCCAAGGGAGTCCTTGCACCTTCCTTGAGCTTTGACCTTGCCAGCATGGACTTGAGTGAAGCTGGTGCAGACTGACAGCTCCTCTCCCATGCTGATAAGGACAAAAAGGCTTGAAATAAGATACTGCACCTTCCCTGAAAGGTCATGCAGTGGACACTGGTGTCTGGGGCTGCAACAAAGAGTCAGGGACTTTGAGGGCAACTTTTCACTGGAGCAAGACATTCTCTGGTAAGAGAGAATTAAAGATAGGTTTGGGTTTGGGTGGATTTGGGTTTTTTTGCCTTGTAAATCTCCTTCTGAAAGCTGCTAGCTTGAAAGGGGGCTGGAGGAGGCTGCTGGGATCACCAAGTTGAGGATAAGGATGTCTGAGGGAGCCTGGTTGTGTCTAGGGAAGTGCTGGAGGCATGGATGGAGGCAACAAGGAACTTACCTCTTGTTGCTGCTGTCTAAACTATTGGTGACCTAGGAAGGTTTGGGATTGCTCAGAGGAAATACAGGCAAAGGACTTCCTCCTGCCAGATCTTTTCTGATGAGGCTTTGCTGGAGGAGGCTGGGGGAGACAAAGCAAAGTGCCAAATCTGATCTTAGACTTCCCAGTGTCTGATTTTTTTCCTCTCAGCTGTACTTTCTCTCTTCCCCCCCCCCCCTTTCTTTCTGGGGGATGTCTGCTGCTTTCCTGCAAATACATCCCTGCTAGAAACAGCCTAAATCTCTTCCCATCACCTATTTCTCTTGGGTTGTCTCAAATGGTGAGCCGTCTGTTATGGTTAGATAGGAACATAAAGAGAGCTGTGGGGGGAAAGATGATAATGAAAGGCAGGGAAAGTTTATCTTGGGAGGAACAAGCCCAGAGGAGGCTGCTCCCACCTGCTTGCTTACAAATAGAAGGAGAGAGACAATACCAGGGTTTGAAGAGGAAAGTAAACATTTGAGGTCTCTTCCAACCTTCTTGGTTCTTGATTCTTCTTGATTCTTGATTTTTTTTTTTTTCCCCTATTCTAGACAGAGTTGGGGACAGGCACAGAGAGGACCCTGGGAATCCTTTGCCAAAGCAGCTGTGAAACTGACCTGGGTGCTCAAGGCTTCATCCAGCCTGGCCTTGAACCCCTCCAGGGAGGAGGCATCCACAGCCTCCCTGGGCAACCTCTTCCACTGTCTCCCCTCCCTTACTGGCAAGAATTTCTTCCTCATCTCCAGCCTCAGTTTCCCCTCTCCCAGCTCAAAGCCATTGCCTCTCATCCTAGCACTCCAAGCCCATGTCCAAAGTCTCTCTCCAACTTTCTAGTATCCCCTCCCCAGGATGCACATCCAGCAGGGCTGGTGCCTTTGAGGAGTGGAGCAGGGCTGCAGCTGGCTGCCTGGGGAGAAGCAATCCATCTGCAGGTGAGCTGAGTTGGTTTCTCTGTTGCTAGTGAGGGGAATTAAGCAGCTTAGCTTTCATCACAGCCATGCATTAGCCACTGAACCTTCAACCCTTCCTGCCCAGCAAAGCAAATTGCAAGAGAAACAGTGAAAGCCAAACTGCCCCAAGTGACATTTACACCAAAACAGGGAAAAAGAGCAGGAAAGTGTTTTGGTTTTTTTTTTTTGATTGCCAATGGAAGCTGCCTACCACAAAGCCATAACAAATGGTAGGCCATGCAAGCAGAACTGCTTCACCCACTGACAGCTCTACAAATTGAAGATTTCATTCTGGAGCTGGCACAAGAGGCCCTCTCCATTCCTGCTAACCATTAGCTGCCCTGGCACTCCTCAGGGGCTTCAATTACCCACCTGTAGAAGTTATTTGCCAACTCAGCACCTCAGAGAGGAAAATCAATAAAGGCTCCATCAAATGTGGTTCTCGAAATAATCACTTCAGTGGTGGTTTTAGGTTTTTTTTTTTTTTGTTTTGTTTTGGTGGTTTATTTTTTTCTATTCCCTGACTCATAAAGCTGAAGCCTTCTTTTCTTTTTTTTGACTCTAATGAGCATTACCTCCATTTCAGCTGAGCTTTATAGACTCAGCATATTTGTTTTGGGTAGAAACTGCAGAGGCCAAGGGGGAAGTTAATGAAAAAATTGAAGTTCATATAGTTCTTGCTGCTTCTGGCTTTCAGGGGCTCCAATCAAAACAGAAGTCAGATTTCTTAAGCACCTTTTTTTTTTTTTTCTTATTCTTTCAAGCTTGTAGTACTCTCCAAGAGCACAACAAAATAATATTATGACAGAGAAGTTGTGGCTACCTCATCCCTGGAAGTGTTTAAGAGCAGGCTGGATGAGGCTTTGAGCAACCTGGTTTAGTAGGAGGTGTCCCTGCCCATGGCCAGGGGGGTTGGAACTGGATGGTCTTTAAGGTCCCTTCCAAGCCAAATTGGGATTCTGATTTTCAAATGGGAATGGGCTTCAGGGTAGATTTAGTTTGGATATTAGGAAGAAGTTTCTGACTGTGAGGGTGGTGAGACACTGGAAGGGACTGCCCAGAGAAGTTGTGCATGTCCCCTCCCTGGAAGTGCTTAAGACCAGGCTGGACGAGACTTTGAGCAACCTGCTCTAGTTGGAGGTGTCCCTGCCCATGGCAGTGGGGTTGGAAGTGGATGAGCTTGAAGGTCCCTTCCAGCTCAAACCATTCTGTGATTCCATGCTATGGGCTGTCTGAAACTTCTCTGAAGCTCTTAGTTTGGGAGAACTGTAAGAAGCCACAAAGCTCCTTTAGAAAAGCAGGTCCCTGAAACTGTAGAGTCATCAAACCCCAAGGTGTGTGCAAGATGTGCCAGCTCTGAGCTTTGCCCACACACTTCAGATGTAGAGTGATGGGGAGTGGAGGAAGAGCAAGAACTCATAGCAGAGAGTCACAGAATGGTTCAGGTTGGAAGAGACCTTAAAGATCGTGGTTTAGTAGTCATGAACTC
This sequence comes from Indicator indicator, assembly GCF_027791375.1. Taxonomy (NCBI): domain Eukaryota; kingdom Metazoa; phylum Chordata; class Aves; order Piciformes; family Indicatoridae; genus Indicator; species Indicator indicator. Next base: position 2,883,413 of record NC_072041.1, read on the forward strand.
TTGGGTGACAGGTTGGGCTTGATGATCCTTGAGGTCTTTTCCAACCTTATTGATTCTGTGATCATCTAGTTCCAAATCTCCACCATGGTCAGGGACCTTTTCCACTAGACCAAGTAGCTCAGGACCTTGTCCAACCTGACCTTGAACACCTCTAAAACCTCTCAAGTGAGGAAGATTGAAGTCCAAGCAGAAGCAGCTTACCAAGCAGAAGCAGATTACCCTGCTCTAGCTTTTCTCCAAGCAGCCAGCAGAGCTGGTTTGGTGACAATAGACCTGGGAATGTTTGGTGCTGGGGTAGGATCTCTGGGGCTGTCAATCTGCTGACCTTCCTTGCTGAGAATCCCAGCTGCTTCTGGGAAGAGTGTGCAATGCCAGAGGGAGGGAAGGAGGCATCACATGGACTGTGTGTGTCAGGAAGGTGGAAGGGGGGGAGGGAGGGAATCTCTTTTCCAAACCAACATTGTTAAGAGTAAAAGCAAACTGCAGTGTCTGCAAAGAAGCCCTTGGGGACAGAGATGGGAACAGGGTTGGGCAAGGCAACAAACAGAGCATTTGTCATCACAATCTCATAATTGCTGTCTTGTTCCCAGGCTGCTCTCTTGGTAGGCTTTGCAATACTCACTGGGGGACTCTTCTAGGACATGGCACTGTGAGCCAGGACCCCATTTGAGCATTATCCTGGGCAAACTGGAGCCACATCCCAAGTCTTTCTGTTTTTTTTTTTTTTTTTAATTTGATTTTTTTTATTCTCAGAGCAAGGAATGTAAATTGGCTTTGCAGAAGTATGTCAATTTTGGTGCCAAAGTTTGATCTGATATCATCTGTGTCTGGCACCTACCCAGCAGGTGCTTCCCCAGCTGACCTGAGGCACAGAGGCACAACTCAAGCCCTGGGTTGAGCTCTGCTCACCAGGCAGCTCCTGGGTCTTGCACAAGGCCACTGCCTTGCTGTCTCCTGACATCATGAATGGGTTTAGCAGGAAGGATCCTGCCACCTTCACCTCTACCTAACCCAAAGCACTGCCTCACAGTCAGTGCACAGGAGGACTAAATCCTTACTGCTGCTGCTGAGTTGCTCTACCAAGCCCTGAGCAGTCAGCTGAAGCTGTTCAGTGAGCTTGCATGAGTAGGAGGTGCTCAGAGCAGCCTAGGAGTAGATCTGACCCTTTGGGGAGAGTCATGACCATCTCTTTGGGGTACCTCACTGAGGCTTCTTGGGATGTACTGTGGTGATGTGCAGCAGAACCTTCTGCAGAGCTTGGTGGAGAATTAAATCCCAGAATCCCAGCGTGGTGGGGCTGGGAAGGGACTTCTGGAGATCATCTAGTCCAACACCCCTGCTAAAGCAGGTTAACCCGGGGCAGGTTGCCCAGGATTGGGTCCAGGAAGGTTTGGAATCTAGGATCAAGTAACTGAGTGGCCCAAATCTCCCTGGGATTTTCAAGGTGAAAAAAAAAGATTTTTTAAAGTGGATAAAAAAGATTTTTCAAGGTGAAAAAAGGGATTTTCAATCAGATACCCAACCAAAGGAGTGAGTTCCTACCCTGTCTTTAACTGTTAATGCTTGGGAGAGTAGATCTGATTGTTTTCATGATGGGACAAGGGTCCTCTAGTTCTCATTCACTTCCAGGCTCATATTTGATAGGAAACTCCCATGGAAAGCTTGCCAAAAATTCCTTGCTGGTAGATATGATTAAACAGGAGCCTTCTGGTGTGTAACAGCTAGTATGGAGGTGTTCATGGCCAGGCTGGATAAGGCCTTGAGCAACCTGATCTAGTGGAAGGTGTCCTTGCCCATGGCAGGGGGACTGGAATGGGATGATCCTTAAGGTCTCTTCCAACCTAACCCAATCTAGGAATCCTGAGGAAAGTGAAATTCCACCCCTCCCCCTTCCCTGCTGTGGCTGTCTGTGAACTTATGGGAAACCAGGATTACCATTCCAGGTAAAATATGTTCTCATTCAGTGCCTGGAATGGTAATGTGAGATGTGATGGAAAGGAATGGTGATATAACAGTGCAAGAATGTTTCTTTTAGCTAGAAGCAGCCTTTTTCTTGTTTTTTCTTTCCCTCTTTTTCTTTCCCTCTTTTTCTTTCCCTCTTTTTCTTTCCCTCTTTTTCTTTCCCTCTTTTCCTTTCCCTCTTTTCCTTTCCCTCTTTTCCTTTCCCTCTTTTCCTTTCCCCTCTTTTCCTTTCCCCTCTTTTCCTTTCCCCTCTTTTCCTTTCCCCTCTTTTCCTTTCCCCTCTTTTCCTTTCCCCTCTTTTCCTTTCCCCTCTTTTCCTTTCCCCTCTTTTCCTTTCCCCTCTTTTCCTTTCCCCTCTTTTCCTTTCCCCTCTTTTCCTTTCCCCTCTTTTCCTTTCCCCTCTTTTCCTTTCCCCTCTTTTCCTTTCCCCTCTTTTCCTTTCCCCTCTTTTCCTTTCCCCTCTTTTCCTTTCCCCTCTTTTCCTTTCCCCTCTTTTCCTTTCCCCTCTTTTCCTTTCCCCTCTTTTCATTTCCCCTCTTTTCCTTTCCCCTCTTGTCCTTTCCCCTCTTTTCCTTTCCCCTCTTTTCCTTTCCCCTCTTTTCCTTTCCCCTCTTTTCCTTTCCCCTCTTTTCCTTTCCCCTCTTTTCCTTTCCCCTCTTTTCCTTTCCCCTCTTTTCCTTTCCCCTCTTTTCCTTTCCCCTCTTGTCCTTTCCCCTCTTTTCCTTTCCCCTCTTGTCCTTTCCCCTCTTGTCCTTTCCCCTCTTGTCCTTTCCCAGTCACTGACATTAACAAAGCAGCTTGGCAGGAAGAGGGGGAGGATGGTGTCGCTGGGGCTGCAGGATTCGCAGGCTGACAGGTGAATCCCTGCACTGGGACAGCAGCAGGCTGGAGGTGGCAGGGGGGGTTTGCAAAGGAAGTTGTGTCACTGTTAGCCCCAATGTGCAGGGAATATCTGCAGGGAGCAGAATAAAAGTGCCTGATTGTAAAGGAGTTCATTACCATCAGCTAGATTAAAAAACAAACAACTGCATGTAGCAGAAAACAGTTCAGAGAGCAGTGTTTATGGAGTAGGTGCAAAGCCAGGAGCTGCAAAAGGAGATTCAAGAATTCAGAGAGCTGAGCATGGAGAAATGGCTTTAACCCACAGGATTCCAGAGGTGATTTGTTGCTTCACCTTCTGGATCTTTCTCTGTGGCTCCCACAGCTTTTGCCCCAAGTGCTTAGTTCTCTCTCTCTCTCTTTTTTTTTTTTTTTTTTTTTTTTTTTTTTTTTTTGTTCTTTCAGGACACATCCTGCAACACATCCCTTACTTCTCCTCCCTTACAAGCCAGACAAATTGGACCTCGTTAAGCATCCTCCCCCAGTTGCCTAGGCGCCAGGGCTGACAGTGTTGTGATGGCTAAAGAGGCTGTTTGACAAGGGATCTGCCTGCTGCTGAGTGACAGCCCTGGCCTCCTGCCAGCAGCTGGATGAGCAGGGCTGAGGGGGGTGGTGCTGCTGTGGCAGGCAGGACAGGCTGCAGCACCGGAGGCAGCCCTGAACGGTTTGCAGGTGATGTGCCTGATAAACGTGGCCAGCAGGTCAAGGGAGGGTGCCCCCCACCACTGTACTCTGCTCTAGTGAGGCCACTTTTGGAGTGGTCTGACCTCCCCAGTTCAAGAGGGACAGGGAACTGCTGGAGAGAGGCCAGGGGAGGGCCATGAAGGAGATGAGGGACCTGGAGCATCACTGTGAGGAGGAAAGGCTGAGAGCCCTGGGGCTGGTGAGCCTGGAGGAGAGCAGCCCCAGAGGGGAGCTGAGCAATGCTCAGCAAGAGCTAAAGGGTGGGGGGCAAGAGGCTGGGGCTGGGCTCTTTTTAGTGGAGCCCAGGGACAGGACCCTGTGCACAAACTGGATTCCAGGAAGATCTGTTTAAAAGTGAGGAGAAACTTTTCAGCTGTGAGGGTTTTGGAGCCCAGAAGGTTGTGGAGTCTCCTTCTCTGGAGAGATTCCAGCTCCACCTGGACATTGTGGTCCTGGGCAAACTGCTGGAGGAGAACCTGCATTAGCTGGGGGGGGGGTTGGCTAAATCTCCAGAGGTCCTCTCCAGCCCCCACCATGCTGGGATTTTGTGATTCTATGATTCTAAATTCATAGTCACTGCTCAGAACCCATAAGGGGAGAATTGTTCTCACTTTGGGAAGTACTCTGGAGCCTGGTCAGGAGAGGTGGTGTGGAAGCAGTTGTGTCCATGAGGAGCCTGAGGAAGCATTATGCCACCCTGCCTGTGCTCTCTGCAGGGATGCCCATGGTGCTGCTCTGTGCTCTTCCTCACTGCTAAAACAAGGAATGCATGACAGAAGCACCCCAGAGGAACCTCAGGGATCCAGATCTCCACAGGCTTTCTCTTTAGCATTGCTGGAGGACTATGTTTGAGCTTTGGGAGACTTCTGGGAGCTGAACAGCAGGCTGGGTCCAGTAATTAGCCTGGAGATTCTGTGGGGCATGCTGGGGTCTGATCATTTGCTTTCCTGTGATGAATGACCAATTGATTATGATCAGTGCTGACAGCCATAGCAAGTTAACAACCCCTGGAGATGTTTGGTTTAGCTTTTGGAGGCAATGTCCACCCCTCCTGTCATTTATTTTGCCTTTTTTTGGGGGAGGGAGAGTAATTGCTAGGCAAATCTTTAAAACAGAGATAAAAAAAAAAAAGGCCTTGGCTTATTTTCCTGGCAGACCCAAAGTATTCTTTTCATCAGGGACACTGAGCCTGAGCAGCTGAAGGGTTTGTGTTGCTCTGCACCTGTAGTTACTGTGGGGAAGGATGGCAGAGCCTTGGGTGACTGTGGAGTCTGTCCTCACCCTGCCCTTGAGCTGGACAACAGTGACAGCGGGGCATGGAGGAGTGTTTATGGGGTGCTGGGAGGTTAGATTCCTGCTTTGATGCACCTGAGGCATCACAACCACCAGGGAACAAAATGCATTTCAGTCATAGAATGATCAGAGAATCATGGAATGGTTTGGGTTGGAAAGGACCTTTAAAGGTCATCTTGTCCAACCCCCCTGCAGTCAGCAGGGACATCCCCAACTAGATCAGGTTGCTCAGAGCCCCATGGAGCCTGACCTTGAATGTCTCCAGGGATGTAGCCTCCACCACCTCCCTGGGCAACCTGTGGCAGTGTTCCACCAGCCTGATGGTGCAGAACCTCCTCCTGATGTCAAAGTCACTGCTGCCAGAGATGCTGTGGAGCAACTGTGGTGTGACAGAGCAAGGCCCTGCTTGTGCTTCTCAGCTGAGCAGGACCTGCTGCAGAGCAGAGCTGAAAAGGAAGTGTTCCAAGGGCAAAGCCTGAGGTCTGGGAGAGGGACTCTGGATGGTCTCTGGTGTGGCACTCCTGACCCAGTAAGCCAGTGCAGAATGGGTGCCAGGGGACTGGATTTCCCTGTGGGATGAGAAGCAGCTGGTTCACTAACCTTGTGATGTGCTTCAGTGATGCAGCAGTGGAGCAACCAGGTGGGACTGGAGCCTTGCAGCAGAAATCACTTGGAGTGATTGTAAGGGGGAAAAAAAAGACATTTTTGGGATGGTAGTCCACAAAGTGGGGGCTCCTAAATGGATCCCAGAACTCTGCCTTGGTCAATCAGGGACATTTTAGGACAAGTTCAGAGACTGAAGGAGCAGAGCTGTGTGTGGGGGGTAGATGTTCCTACTCCTCTTTGTGGGTAGGTGTTTTCTTTTTCTCCATGTGTGTGTTGGTTTTCTGACTGTCAGCAGCTTGTGCCCTTTTCTCACTTTGATCTTCAGATGAAAGAGCAGAAGGGGATGGGAGGTGGAGGTGGGGACAGGGAAGGGCAGGGGGGCAGCTGGTCACAGGCTATTAGATTTCCTACCAAAGAGCCCAGGAAGAAAAAAAGTAAAAAGAGGAAGGAGAAGTGAAAATGGAGAGAGAAGGGAAAGAGTTGAGATGTTCTAGAAGATGATCATTGTCCTCACATGGTGGCTCTGTGCTCAGAGCAAACCAGGAGGACCTACCCAGTCACTGAACTGGTGCTGGTTCCAGTCTGATGTAACTCAGGCAGAGCCTCCCAGCCCTGCCTGCTCACAGCAGGGTCAGGAGGTGTCCAGCCTGTCTCACACAGGTCTTGGGGTCACTCCCATGGCAGGCAGCAGCCACCCCACTGTGAGACATGGGTCCCTCAGCTCTGTGCTCAGGTGGGATCCAGCATGGTGAACAGAAGGGTCAAAAGGTTTGTAGGTGGTGATGGCACAGGAGGACTGGAAGGGAAAGAAGCAGTGAGAGGAAAGGAAGATTTCTAAGGCTCTGGGTTTCTGCCTGATCCTTCCAAAGGAGCAATTCCCCCTTTGGTTTTCCTGCTGAATGAACAGTGTCTGGAGAACTTGGGAGCTTTACACAGGAAGTTCCCTCGAAACATGAGGGAAAGAATGGTTGGAGTCAATGTTCTTAAAGGTCTTTTCCAACCAAGAGGATTCTGTGATAAGGGAAAACTTTGCTGTGATGGTGCAGGAGCCCTGGAGCAGGCTGCCCAGAGAGGCTGAGGAGTCTCCTTCTCTGCAGGGATTCCAACCCCACCTGGCCTGGTGCTGGGCAGGCTGCTGTGGGTGCCCTGCTTTAGCAGGGGGGGCTGGACTGGATAATGTCCAGAGGTCCTCAGAGCTGATCCTTTGCACAACTGCACACAGCTCTTGAGTCCTCAGAGCTGATCCTTTGCACAACTGCACACAGCTCTTGGCACCTCAGAGCTGATCCTTTGCACAACTGCACACAGCTCTTGGCACCTCAGAGCTGATCCTTTGCACAACTGCACACAGCTCTTGGCACCTCAGAGCTGATCCTTTGCACAACTGCACACAGCTCTTGGCACCTCAGAGCTGATTCTTTCCACCTCCACCCCAAAAGAACAGCTCTCTGCTGCTGGTCCATAGAAGGAAAGCAAAGCACACAAGCTGGGCAGCTGTGAAGCAAAGGGATGGTAGAAATATTGCTCATTTCTCCATTGTCTCTGCTCAAGACAGTGACTTTCCAGCCCTGAACCGTGGGCACAGAGCCAGAGGGCAGGGAATGAATTAGAATAATCAAAAGAGTTCTCCCTGGGAGTGTTGGTTGCCTTCAGGTTGTGTGGACCCCCTCCCTCTCTCCTCTTGCAAAGAGCTTTAATGCACCGCAGGCGCCGAATCACTTGACCTGGGTTAGCCTCTGCTCTGGGCTGCTTTCTGCTCGGCTGCCTAGGCTGGAGCCTGGGTTTTGCCTCCCATTCTCTGCCTGTCAATCCAGGTAATAGTCACAAAGGCCTTATCTGAGAGGCATTAGACTTTCAACGAGTTCCCTGGGCTCCAGGCCCTGGGTGCTGCAGGCACATGTGCATGCCATGAGGGGAAGAGGCGAGACAGGAGCTTTTAACACCCCTTAGCATCATCTCCTTCCTTGGCTGGGCTTCAGGGAGCCTCCTCAGCCTGCCAGCAAGAAGCAGAGCCCCTTGGCTTCAGAGCCCAAGAGTCCCTTGAGTTCAGATGTGTCAGCACTGGAAACCGAGCAGCTGCAGGATGCTTCTTGGAGGGCTCAGCTGGACCCAGATTTGAGGTGGTTTGACCTAACATGGGGAAGTGGTTTTGGAGTTGTAGATGGCTTCCAGAGAGGTGAGGAAGGCAGTAGAAACCATGGAATGAGCTGGGATGGAAGATCATCCAGTTCCAACCCCCTCCTGCCATGGGCAGGTGGTTGTGAGCTTTTTCTTATACTGCTCAGGGCTATAGTTCCAGCAGGTCTTAAAACTATAGGTCTTAAACTGCCCACACTGCCTTGAACACCTCCAGGGAGGGGACAGCCACAGCCTCCCTGAGCAACCTGTTCCACTCTCTCACTGGAAAGATTTTCTTCCTCATCTCTAGTCCAAACCTGCCCTCCTCAAGCTTCAGTCCATTCCCTCTCATCCTGTCACTCCAAGCCCTTGTCAAAAGTCCCTCCCCAGCTCTCTTGCAGCCCCCTTCAGGTACTGGAAGTTGTATCCATGCAGCAGGCAGCATAAGGAGCAAAAAACCAATTGGTTGATCAAGAGCTTAGGCTTAGTTAGACCAATCTGAACATGGCCAAGCAGCTGTGCCAGCAGAAGATGTGGCTGGACCCTATCTTAGCTGCCACCTGGACCTCTGTCTGAGAGGAGTGGCTGATGCTGTGAAGCAGGAGGCTCCCTTACTCCTTTGCAAAGTGCTGTTGGCATGGATTGTTCCACAGCACCTCCTGCTTCTTTGTGTAGCTATCCAGCAAGGTTTGCTGCTAAAGGGCAGCGACTCCCACGCTGCATCAGGCAATCTCACCAGGATGCTTAGGGGACTTGAGCACCTCCTCTGTGGAGAGAGACTGAGAGCCCTGGGGCTGTTTAGTCTGGAGAAGAGAAGGCTGAGAGGGATCTGATCAATGTCTATCAATAGGTGAGGGGTGGGGGTCAGGAGGAGGGGGCCAGGCTCTTTTGGGTGGTGCACAGTGATAAGACAAGGAACAAGGAGTTCAAACTTGACCAGAGAAGATTTCACCTCAACATGAGGAGAAACTTCTTTACAGTGAGGGTGACAGAGCCCTGGAACAGGCTCCCAGGGGGGTTGTGGAGTCTCCTTCTCTGGAGACTTTCCAAACCCACCTGGATGCATTCCTGTGCAGACTATCCTAAGGGATCCTGCTCTGGCAGGGAGGATTGGACCTGATGATCTCTGGAGGTCCCTTCCAACCTCTGATACACTGTGAGACTGTGATCTCCAGTCTAAACCTGCCCCCAGCTTCAATCCATTCCCCTTCACCCTATCACTAAACAACCCATGTCCCTCAGCTGCTCCTCTCCAGACCTGTCTCCAGCTTTGTTGCCTTTCTCTGGCCCCTCAATGTCCTTCTTGGAGTGAGGGCTCCAAACCTGATGGTGCCCAATTGTCCTGATGACTCTGTTGGGCAAGCTCTGCCAGCTGGTAGATATTTTTTTTGGGGTGTGTAGCAGTGTAGCATGCAGCAAGCCAGGCTGACTAGAATGGAGATAATGCTGTTATTAGTGGCTCAGCCTGAATGCCCAGGAAGTCATGATTCACAGATCTGAAACAACTGAAGTTGGCCAAAGGCAATGAGATGGAGGGGAAAGGAAAACAGAGGAGAATGTCAGTGCAGCAGGATCAGGGCCAGTTCACTATGTGTGGTTTGGGACAGCAAATTCCTAATTTGCCATGGCATAGAGGGGAACTTTACAGGAATTTGGAGGTTTGTCACTCCAATCCCATCTCATGCTTCTGGAAAATGCCATAACCAAGCTGTCAATATTGCTTGTGCCTTCCCTCCCCTCCCCCCCCCAAACCTCTGAAATAATTAAAAAAAAAAAAAAAAGGCAAATCAAAAACCCTAAAGGAAAAGGGCTCAAGAAGAGCTGAGTGCTTCCCTGTCCAGAGTTACCCCAGCCAGAAAAACTGCTGTGGGGAAAGCATGGAGATACTCAGAGGGTCATAGAATGATTCTTGGTTGTATTCCACAGCTAGAAGCTCCTCTGTGGAGCTACTCCTGGTTGTAGTCCACAGCTAGAAGCTCCCTCTGTGTGGAGAGATTCTTGGTTGTATTCCACAGGTAGAAGCTCCCTCTGTGGAGCTACTCCTGATTGTATTCCACAGGTAGAAGCTCCCTCTGTGGAGCTACTCCTGATTGTATTCCACAGCTAGAAGCTCCCTCTGTGGAGCTACTCATGTTGTATTCCACAGGTAGAAGCTTCCTCTGTGGAGCTACTCCTGATTGTATTCCACAGCTAGAAGCTCCCTGTGTGTGGATAGATTCTTGGTTGTATTCCACAGCTCAAAGCTCCCTCTGTGGAGCTACTCCTGTCTGTATTCCACAGGTAGAAGCTCCCTCTGTGTGGAGAGATTCTTGGTTGTATTCCACAGGTAGAAACTCCTCTGTGGAGCTACTCCTGGTTGTATTCCACAGCTGCAAGCTCCCTCTGTATGGAGAGATAGGGACTCATTTTTTTTCCCTGCCAGCAGAAGGGACCTGATGTTTATTTTGTGTTAGCAACTGGACAGTGCTGTAAGGAGCAATGCTCTAAACAGAGCTGGAAGCAGTGGAGGATGGAGCAAGGAGAGGTTACACTGCAGTGGTCTTGGCTCTGCCACAGACTTACTCCAGCAAGTCACTTACTGCCCAGCTTTAGAAGGACAGAGCAAGTGATCAAAAGGAGCTGGAGAGTACAGCTAGGGAAGGTCTGCATGGCTTCTGGGGACACAGCCTTGTCATGGAATCATGGAATGTTAGGGGCTGGGAGGGCCCTCAAGAGATCATCCAGTCCAACCCCCTCTGGCCAGAGCATGTTCCTGTAGCTGGCCAAAGTTCAAGCAAGCAGAATCCTGCACATGTGAGCTTTGCAGCAGGTTTATTTACTCCATTTTCACAGCTACCTGGGCAGTGGTGGGGTGATCCCAGTCAAAGGTGGGCAGGGTGATGCCTTAGTGTGGAATGCATGTGGTTCCCTCCACTTTTAACCCTTGCTCCCTCCATCCAGCACTCCCTCATCCTATTGCAGAGAGGAGATGAACGATCTGCTGACACAAAACAAGCAGGAGTGGTTGGGTCTGACATTTGAAAGGAGAAACCATTGTGGTCATGTTGTTTGGAAGGCTGCTGGGGAAGGCTGGCCAGGCAAAGGGACCTTGGAGTTTCTTTTATGATCTATTTTCATTTGTGAGCAGAGAGAGAGAGAGAGAAAACAGGAAAGTTAGAGTTTCACAATGTGCTGAAAGAAACAGGAGAGCAGGTCAGCAAGTCCAAGCCCTTGACTGGAAACCCAGAATTTATGGCTTGCTAGGTAATCTGCATGGAATTCCAGGAGTGAAAAGGCATTCACTGACCCATTCTGAGTCTGCTTCTAGTCCTTGGGCACCATCAGAAAGTGAGACCCATCATGCTTAGAGGGATCTTGCCTGGGGGCCAAGGCTGGGATCCAGACCACAGCCACATCCTGGAGTCCCAGCCTGGCAAGAAACATCAGGTGCTCCCCACAAAGCTCTCCTGGAAGTGCTGCAGCCTCATCTCAGCAGTGGGACAGGAGAGGGTGCTGGGTGTCAGAGGGCAGGTGAAGGTTGGGCTGTGTGCTGGTGGTGGTGTCAGAGGGCAGGTGAAGGTTGGGCTGTGTGCTGTTGGTGTCAGAGGGCAGGTGAAGGTTGGGCTGTGTGCTGGTGGTGTCAGAGGGCAGGTGAAGGTTGGGCTGTGTGCTGTTGGTGTCAGAGGGCAGGTGAAGGTTTGGCTGTGTGCTGTTGGTGTCAGAGGGAAGGTGAAGGTTGGGCTGTGTGCTGTTGGTGTCAGAGGGAAGGTGAAGGTTTGGCTGTGTGCTGTTGGTGTCAGAGGGAAGGTGAAGGTTTGGCTGTGTGCTGTTGGTGTCAGAGGGCAGGTGAAGGTTGGGCTGTGTGCTGTTGGTGTCAGAGGGCAGGTGAAGGTTGGGCTGTGTGCTGTTGGTGTCAGAGGGCAGGTGAAGGTTTGGCTGTGTGCTGTTGGTGTCAGAGGGAAGGTGAAGGTTTGGCTGTGTGCTGTTGGTGTCAGAGGGAAGGTGAAGGTTGGGCTGTGTGCTGTTGGTGTCAGAGGGAAGGTGAAGGTTGGGCTGTGTGCTGTTGGTGTCAGAGGGAAGGTGAAGGTTGGGCTGTGTGCTGTTGGTGTCAGAGGGCAGGTGAAGGTTGGGCTGTGTGCTGTTGGTGTCAGAGGGCAGGTGAAGGTTGGGCTGTGTGCTGTTGGTGTCAGAGGGAAGGTGAAGGTTTGGCTGTGTGCTGTTGGTGTCAGAGGGAAGGTGAAGGTTGGGCTGTGTGCTGTTGGTGTCAGAGGGCAGGTGAAGGTTGGGCTGTGTGCTGGTGGTGGTGTCAGAAGGCAGGTGAAGGTTGGGCTGTGTGCTGGTGGTGTCAGAGGGCAGGTGAAGGTTGGGCTGTGTGCTGGTGGTGTCAGAGGGAAGGTGAAGGTTTGGCTGTGTGCTGTTGGTGTCAGAGGGCAGGTGAAGGTTTGGCTGTGTGCTGTTGGTGTCAGAGGGCAGGTGAAGGTTGGGCTGTGTGCTGTTGGTGTCAGAGGGAAGGTGAAGGTTTGGCTGTGTGCTGTTGGTGTCAGAGGGCAGGTGAAGGTTGGGCTGTGTGCTGGTGGTGGTGTCAGAGGGCAGGTGAAGGTTTGGCTGTGTGCTGTTGGTGTCAGAGGGCAGGTGAAGGTTTGGCTGTGTGCTGTTGGTGTCAGAGGGAAGGTGAAGGTTGGGCTGTGTGCTGTTGGTGTCAGAGGGAAGGTGAAGGTTTGGCTGTGTGCTGTTGGTGTCAGAGGGCAGGTGAAGGTTTGGCTGTGTGCTGGTGGTGGTGTCAGAGGGAAGGTGAAGGTTGGGCTGTGTGCTGTTGGTGTCAGAGGGAAGGTGAAGGTTTGGCTGTGTGCTGGTGGTGGTGTCAGAGGGAAGGTGAAGGTTGGGCTGTGTGCTGTTGGTGTCAGAGGGAAGGTGAAGGTTGGGCTGTGTGCTGTTGGTGTCAGAGGGCAGGTGAAGGTTGGGCTGTGTGCTGGTGGTGTCAGAGGGAAGGTGAAGGTTTGGCTGTGTGCTGGTGGTGTCATAGGGAAGGTGAAGGTTTGGCTGTGTGCTGTTGGTGGTGTCAGAGGGAAGGTGAAGGTTTGGCTGTGTGCTGTTGGTGGTGTCAGAGGGCAGGGGAAGGTTTGGCTGTGTGCTGGTGGTGTCAGAGGGAAGGTGAAGGTTGGGCTGTGTGCTGGTGGTGTCAGAGGGCAGGGGAAGGTTTGGCTGTGTGCTGTTGGTGTCAGAGGGCAGGTGAAGGTTTGGCTGTGTGCTGTTGGTGTCAGAGGGCAGGTGAAGGTTTGGCTGTGCACTGCTGTTGGTGTCAGAGGGCAGCTGAAGGTTTGGCTGTGTGCTGCCGTTGCTGGTGTCCTGGCAGAGGTGCCCACAAGAAGCTTGCCAAAGCCTTGCCAGCAGGATGCTTGGCTAGATCCTGTGCTGTGGCTCCCTCCAGATTGCCTGCTCTACATTTTTGCATGCATAAGAACATGGAAATTTCCTCTCTAACCCAGAGCTGAGGTTCTCTGCTTTAGATGTCAGCTTGGCACTTAGGATTTGAGGCAAGTCCAGCTCCTGGTGGGCTCTGCTGCTCCTACTGCTGAGTTCAGACACCTCAGCCATGTTTTAGCCTGGGCTGTGTTTTCTGGCTTGCTATCTGAGAGGACAGGACAATGGGAAGCATGGAGCTCTGTCCATTTGGATGCTTGGGCTCCCATGAAGGGCTGAGAAATGCTGGGATGTGGATTGTCAGTCTGTGAGCTCAGAACTGAGAGAAGGGCAGAGTCCTGAGTCTTTTCAGCAGTCCCAGTAGGAATTCCCTCCAAGCTCATCCTCCTTTCCTGCAGAAGGCAACCACTAGGTGATTCTGCATCTTACAGGACGGTCATGAACTGGTGCATTGCAGAGTACAAAAAGGCTTTCTGTTTTATTATCCCCTCATTGGGTTTTTCTTAGCAAGGAAGGCAACTGTATCAAATTTGGGGCTGATGGAAACAAGACAGACGTAAAACTGGAGGCTGGAAGTCACCTGTTGCACTGATCTGCTAGTGAAGTGCATGTCCATGAGCTGTAGCCCTTCTAAGGGTTGCAAGAGTTAGGGCATTGAGGCATTTACTAGGCTGGGATAATCTTCCTTCAGGTTCCCAAGTGTGTTCCAGCCTTCAGAAGAATTTTTGCCAATAGATGGAGGGTGAGGAGCAAAACACAAGAGAGTCCTCTGATGGGAAGCAGAGAGGCAATTCTGGGCAGCAAGCAACCAGCAGGGAAAGGCAAAGCTGCAAATGATCCTCTCAAGTGATCAGAATTGTGATAAACCTGACTCTTAAGCCAGTTTTTATTAATGGGCTTCCTGGAGGCAAGCCTTTCTTGAGTCCCCATCCTGCCTCTGCTGTGAGCTTTTTCCTTCTCTGGAGGGCATCACAGGAGACAATTTTCCCTTCTGCACACTTTTGTTTGCCTGCTGGTAAAATAAGGAGAATAAGAAAAAAAACCAAAAGGCTTCATTCATTTCCTAGAAGTAAGATTCTGAAGATAAATTGATGAAAATCTTAAAACATTCTCCAAGATCTGAAAGAAAAAATGTCTGTTCTCCCCCATCCCCCACCCCCTCCATCAAATTCCAGTCCATTTTCTTCCTTTTTCTTTGGAAGTCTGCTGCTGCCCCTTGCTGCAAGAGAGAAAGAAAACCTTAAAGGCCTGGGTTGAGAGCACAGCTCTTGCTCAGACTGCAAATCTTCCAAAGGATTAGGGTTTTACTTCAAATAGAGGAATGTAAATGTGTCTGGCTCCATAGTGGCTGGAAATTTCTTGCTGGAGCCAGCGTTGGGCCATACTTGGCGGTGCTGAGCTGTTTGTTTGCCCACCCTGGTTGGACTACAGCTCTTGGGCTGGAAAATGTTAAACTGGGCTGTGAGTGCTTCCAGTGGCATGAGGCAGAGATGGTTGTTGGGGGGAGGAAGGCTTGGGAGGAGGAACTGGACCTAGGTGATTATTCTCTTGTGCTCACAGTTGTATGGACTACAGGGTGGAAAGCCAGGGGGGGTGGGGGAAGGAGCTGGGTTGGTTTAGTCTGACTACAAGGGTTTGGGATCATCTATTCCACCCCCCACCTCCCCTTCCCTCTCTGTCTTGTAGCTATCACTGGTTCCTGGCATTTTGTCCTCTTGTAGATTCCCAAAGGTATTTGGGGCTCTGAATCCCACTGAGGCCAGTGGGGATTTGGCATTTCAGTGCCAAATTGATGGTTTCAGGTTCTCCTTCCAAGTGCAGAAAGCCTTCATGCTGGGGAGTAGGCAAAAGAGAAACAGCAGCAGCACAAGCAGTGAGCTGTCATGGAGGTGAGCAGGACTCCTGGCTGGACCCAGGCAAGCTCTGCAGGGACCCAGGCAAGCTCTGCAGGGACCCAGGCAAGCTCTGCACGGATCCAGGCAACCTCTTCATGAATCCAGGCAACCTCTTCATGCTGCTAGTGGATCCCAGGGGAGGATCTGAGCACATGCAAGGTGCAGTGCAAGCATGGTGAAGCCAACAAACCTAGGGGCCTGCCCATAGCTCTGGGCTGAGCATTTGCTGCACCACATTAGCACAGAATCACAGAGTGGTGAGGCTTGGAAGGGAGCTTTGCAGGGCACCACTAAACCATGGCCCTCAGCACCACATCTCCATGGCTCTGAAATCCCTTCAGGGATGGGGACTCCACTACTGCCCTGGGCAGCCTGGGCCAGGGCTTGACCACCATTTTGGGAAAGAAATTGTTCCTCATGTCCAACCTAAACCTGCTCTGGGACCACCTGATGCACAGCACACTTTGGTTCTACTCTTGTCAGGAGTATTTTGAAACTTTCTTTTGACAAGGTTCTGTTCTGCAATCTAATGTTGGTATCAAAGTTTTGAAGTTATGAATCAAGCAGGGGTTTGGCTCAGAGCAGGGGAGTTATACAAAAGGCACAAAACATAAATCCAAAGGCCTGAAATGAATGCTAAGAACAACTAACGATGAGGCAAATGCACCCTGGTTCCAAGTGCGGAATGTCTTTAGTGCTTTAAGGGCTAATAAAAGATTGACAGAATGAATCTGTTTGGTAAGAGGATCCAACCTGCCCTCCTGTATGCTCTGCCAAGGGGAGAAGGTTTGGAGGTGTCCCTGCTGACTGCAGGGATGTTGGATAAGATGACCTTGGAGTGTCCCTTCCAACCAATGCAATCTGTGAATTACAGAAAAATAGAAGACAAGGGAGTGAGAGGTGCAGGTTCTGTCTGTAAGCAGGGAGTGAGAGGTGCAGGTTCTGTCTTTAAGCAGGGAGTGAGAGGTGCAGGTTCTGTCTATAAGCAGGGAGTGAGAGGTGCAGGTTCTGTCTATAAGCAGGGAGTGAGAGGTGCAGGTTCTGTCTGTGAGCAGGGAGTGAGAGGTGCAGGTTCTGTCTGTAAGCAGGGAGTGAGAGGTGCAGGTTCTGTCTATAAGCAGGGAGGGAGAGGTGCAGGTTCTGTCTATAAGCAGGGAGTGAGAGGTGCAGGTTCTGTCTGTGAGCAGGGAGTGAGAGGTGCAGGTTCTGTCTATAAGCAGGGAGGGAGAGGTGCAGGTTCTGTCTGTAAGCAGGGAGTGAGAGGTGCAGGTTCTGTCTATAAGCAGGGAGTGAGAGGTGCAGGTTCTGTCTGTGAGCAGGGAGTGAGAGGTGCAGGTTCTGTCTATAAGCAGGGAGTGAGAGGTGCAGGTTCTGTCTATAAGCAGGGAGTGAGAGGTGCAGGTTCTGTCTGTAAGCAGGGAGTGAGAGGTGCAGGTTCTGTCTATAAGCAGGGAGTGAGAGGTGCAGGTTCTGTCTGTGAGCAGGGAGTGAGAGGTGCAGGTTCTGTCTATAAGCAGGGAGTGAGAGGTGCAGGTTCTGTCTGTGAGCAGGGAGTGAGAGGTGCAGGTTCTGTCTGTAAGCAGGGAGGGAGAGGTGCAGGTTCTGTCTATAAGCAGGGAGTGAGAGGTGCAGGTTCTGTCTGTGAGCAGGGAGGGAGAGGTGCAGGTTCTGTCTATAAGCAGGGAGTGAGAGGTGCAGGTTCTGTCTGTAGCTCTGTCTCCTTGGCTGACTTCAGGCATTTTGATTTGTTTTCCCCCAAGTTTAAGGTCTTTTGAATACCATGGGAAGGGCATCTGTGCCTTCTTCAGGCTATGACTCAGCCAGCACTGCACATGAGAGGCTTTGGTCTCCATTCATGGCAGGTGATGGGAATCGAATGGGCCAAGGGATGTTTGGCTTTGGTCAGCAGAGATTCTGTGTTATCCCTTTCTGGCAAAGCTGTCCTTGGAGCTAGAAACAGCTCTTAACTCAGTGGGAAATAGGACCTGTGTTGTCCCCATGATTCCAGATTGAAGTCATCAGCAGTGTTTTGCAGCCCTGAGTTCTTTTTGTGTGTGATTGTCCCCCCTGTGATGTGTAAGGGGAGATAGAAATTATCACTCCAGGTCTGGATAAAGGGAAAACCAGCTCTGGGCTGGCTAAACTTACCAGGACTCTCCATATGCAGCTGATAAAGTGCAGGTGCAGGAATAAAAAGGCCAGGCTGTGTTAGATAAATATCATGACAAAGTGAATGGATGGGATGGATCCAAGGGGCTGTAGGAAATGATGGGGAAATGAGTGGTTCAGGACTTGACCTGGGGATGGATCTGTGCTCAAGCTGGCTGTGGGAATCCTTTCTCTTTCCTGGCACTTGGCTGTTGGCTCTTCAGAGGTTCTGTTTCAACAGCAGTGGAGAAGCTGACAGACCCCTGAGGTGCCCCTTTTCACCTCCCACCTCTTGGTTACAAACCATGAGGATCAGGCACCACTTGATGAAGGCAGAGAGCCTGGGGCCTGGAGGGTTTTTTTTTCATCAGCAGCAGGAGATGGTGTAACCATCAAGCTGTCTGAAGAGGTGCAGTAATCCTCCACAAAATGAGACCCATCCTTCACACTGACAGGTGCTCATCCCAGGGAAATTGCTCTTCCAGTCAGTGCTGAACAAACCCCCCTCTGGTTCCAAGCAGAGCCTCCTCTCCCTCTTTCCCAAGAGCTCCAGGGGCTCGTTGAGATTCGCTCCCTTCCCTTTTCCAGCAGAACTCTTTCTCCTAACTCCCAGGGACCACCAAAATCTCTTCCACTCCTGACCCTTCCTGTCCTTTCCAAAGAAATCCGCTCAGAATCTGGGGCTTTGCCAGGCTCAGCCCTCAGTGGCAGTTTGTATTTACATAAGTGGAACACTAATATTTACTTAAGATTATTCTGTATTATTTCAGGACTGAAGGCAAGAGTCTGCTGCATGCTTTTTGTATTTCAGAGGTGGGGAAGAGGGAATGGGCCCATGGCTTGCTGAAGTGAAGCAGAGGCTGCTCTGCTTTGCATTAAAGATAGAAAATCAGAGCAGGAGGGTGTCTAAAAGCAGTGGGAATGAGTGCTGAGATGATTGCTCAGCAAAAGGAGCATGGATGGGGGAAGAAGGGAAACTCTCTGCTTAACCTGGACTCTATAGAACAGGTTGGAAGGGATCTTAAAAATCACCTAGCTCCAAACCCCCTGCCATGGGTGCCCTTGGAGGAGTTCAAGAAATGTATGACTGTGGCTCTTGGGGACATGGTTTAAATGGCCTTGGTGGTTGGAGGTTGGACTTGATGACCCTGGAGGTCTTTTCCACCTGAAACAGTTCAGCAAGAGGAATATGGATGGGGGAAGAAGGAAAACTCTCTGCTTAACCTGGACTTTATAGAGTGGGTTGGGTTGGAAGGGGCCTCCAAAGGTCATCTAGTCCAAACCCCCTGCAGTGAGCAGGGACAATCCTCCATTAGATCAGGTCTGATTCTGCTTTCTAGCTGGCTGTGGACTGAGCCAGGGCATTGAGCTGCCATCTGGCCATGCTTGCTCCTCCTCAGTTGTGAGCTACCATCTGGCCATGCTTGTTCCTCCTCAGCTGTCATAGGTGAGTCCTTTCCTCGTGGAGGCAGAGAGTCTGAGCTGTACCCCACTGGTGTCAGGAGGAGTCTTGCATCCAACTCTGATTTCAGCAGCTTCAGAAAAGGGGGCTTGGGAAGGTCCCCAGGTGGCTGGAGTGGCAGTTTCATCACAGTGCTGGAGGCACAAACCTGGGTGGGAAGGGGGAGCCAGTTGCTCTCTGTTCACTTTCATCTTTCACCTCCATTGTAGACAGCACTGCTTGGTCACTCATAGAATCATTTAGGTTGGAAAAGACCTCTGAGCTCATCAAGTCCAACCATCCACACCACCATGCCCACTAAACCATGTCCCAGAGTGCTATGGCTACACAGTTTATGAACATCTCCAGTGATGGTGACTCCACCACATCCCAGGGCCGCCTCTTCCAGTGCTTGACCAAATCTCTGTCACTTGCTTGGTGGCTTCTTGATGTCAAAAGGAGTTTGATTCCATCCTGAGGAATAGAACTGATGGCTTTAATCTCTCTGTTCTGCCAGTATCTGTGCATTTATATTCAATAA
This sequence comes from Indicator indicator, assembly GCF_027791375.1. Lineage (NCBI taxonomy): Eukaryota > Metazoa > Chordata > Aves > Piciformes > Indicatoridae > Indicator > Indicator indicator. The sequence goes on from NC_072041.1 coordinate 2,902,380, forward strand.
TAACACACCACCTCCTCTCTATTGATTTTTAACGCAGCATAGAAAGAGGCTGTGGGGGATATTAAAGCACTGAGGACCTGCAACTCAAACCTCTTTAACCCAAACATTGCCAATAAAGGCAAACCTTTTGCATAAACTGATGGCAAAGATTCCTTCCCAGAGCCAAAAATCTGGTTGGAAATCTACTCAGTACCTCTTTAGCTAACATTTCTCTAACCTAAGAGAGGAAATTCCCAGATGTTGGATGACGCAGATGCAGTTTTCTTCCAGGCAAAGGCAGGAAATCCAATGGTGAGCCTGAAATTCTACACTTGGACATTTCTGTTGTGCCTCAGCTGTAACTCCTATTGTACAAGACACAGAACCCCATCTGCAGGGGTTCTGAGTCTCTTTCAAGACTGGGATGTGTGGGAAACTGCAGTGAGACACTGGAGCAGGCTGCCTGGGGAGGCTGTGGATGCCTCCTGCTTGGAGGTGTGCAGGGTCAGGTTGGATGAGGCTTTGAGCAAGCTGGGCTAGTGGAAAACATCCCTGTCAATGCCAGGGAGATTAGAAGTGATCTTTGAGGTCCATCCCAACCCCAAACCATTCTGTGAATCTCTGGAGTGGACTGGTGTTCAGTGCTCCACAGCTTTTTTAGCATCTAGGTCTTGGTTCTGCAGCTCGGGCTGGCTGCTGGCTGTTGCAAAAGGGCTGTTGTGCAAAGGCAACCTAAGCAATACCCTTCCTCCAGGCCTGTAATGAAGTAAAGCTTCTCTTTGTGTTGTTCCCACCATCCAGCAGGCAGGATCAGTTGCTAGGGCAAGTGCTGGTGTTCCCACAGACAACATCAGCCAGGAAGCTGGACCTTCCAAAGCACTGTTGCCATCTGCAAAGTTAAGTGCAGGCACCAAAGCACTGGCAGGAAGAAAGAGGCTGGCAAGAGGAGAAGAGAAAGGCTGGGCAGCTGTCCCTTCAGCAGAGAGGCTCTGGTGTCACTCCATGTGAGGTGTTCTCCTTGCCCACACAAACACACACTGATGACATTTCCACCAGGTCTTAGCAGTGCCTTAAAATGCTTGGGAAGAGCTTAGGGCTAGGAGAGGCCAGGCCTGGTGTGGTGCTTCAGAGACCACACATGTGCTGTATTTATGGACCAAAGAAACAAACCCTAAATTGTCTCCCTTTTTATATATATATATATATAAAATATATAAAATACCTGAATAACAGAGCTGTGTGGTCTGGCAGTGCCTCCCAGTCCTCTGCTTAACTTACTGGGGAAACAAACACAACCTTTGGGAGTTTTTATCACTTTGCTCAAGGTTTCTCTCCTGTTTAAGAGAGAAATCCTTGGAGTAAGCCTTCAAAAGCAGCACTGCCTTGTGGCTAGTGACTGGGGAAGAAAAAACCCCAACACAACAAGCCCAGGTTCAACGAGGGCTGCTAAAGGCAGCACAGGGTTTCAACACTTCACTGGCTTCTGAAGAAGTCAGGTTAGCTCCACAGGATTTAGCTCTCCTATGAAGACATTGAGAGAGTTGGGAATGTTCAGTCTGGACAAGAGAAGGCTCCCAGGAGACCTTCTTGTGGCCTTCCAGGATCTGAAGGGGGCTCCAAGAAAGCTGGGGAGGGACTTTTGAGGGTGTCAGGGAGTGATAGGACTGGGGGGAATGGAACAAAACTAGAAATAGGGAGATTCAGATTGGATGTGAGGAAGAAATTCTTCCCCATGAGGGTGGGGAGACACTGGCACAGGTTGCCCAGGGAGGTGATGGAAGCCTCATCCCTGGAGGTTTTTGCAGCCAGGCTGGATGTGGCTGTGAGCAACCTGCTGTAGTGTGAGGTGTCCCTGCCCATGGCAGGGGGGTTGGAACTGGCTGAGCCTTCAGGTCCCTTCCAACCCTAACAATTCTGTGATTCTATGATTTTCCCCTGGCAGTGTGTTGAAACAGATGACCTCTTGCTCTCACTTCCTTCCGAACTTGCTCTGGGCCTGAGAGTCCCTTTGGAATACAATTTGTGTGTTTCTACAGGCCAGGCAGCCTGAAAAAAAAAATTCTTCTGAGAGTGATTTGAATTCCTCCAAGTTGTCTGTCACCTCCCTAGGGCATTAACTTGCAGTGTTGATTATGGGTGCTTGATGGTTGTGGTTCACTAACTGCCTTCTGGCAACCTTCCACAGGAAATTATCCTGTGGTGCTAGAAGGTCAGGAGGCAGAGGGGTAGGGCAGTCACCAGCCTGTCTCAAAGGTTGTGGTGCAAGTCACAGAATCATTAAGCTTGGAAAAGAGCTCTAAGATCATCAAGTCCAGCTCTCAACCCAACACCACTGTGGTCTCTAATGACCATGTCCCAGAGTGCCATTTCTGTGTGCTTTATGAACACCTCTAGGGATGGTGACTCTACCACCTCCCTGTTCCAGTGCCTGACCACTCTGTCAGGAAAAAAACTTTTCCTAACATCCAGGAGGTTTCACTTGAACTTAAGGAAAAAATTCTTTGCTGTGAGGGTGCTGGAGCCCTGGAGCAGGCTGCCCAGAGAGGCTGTGGAGTCTCCTTCCCTGGAGAGATTCCAAACCCACCTGGGCACTGTGATCCTGGACTTGGACTAGAGGATCCCCAGAAGTGCCTTCCAACCCCAGTCTGCTGGGATTGTGTGATCCTCTGTTACTGTCAGAGCTCCTGGGGGGGGACAACCATTTGCATCTTTTGTTTTGAATCAGCCTTGCTCAGATTTGACAGGAGTGGTTTTAATTAGCTTTGCTCAGCTCTTAAGCACCTGCCCAAGGCCTCTCTCTCTGGCTGTGGAAAAGCAAGTTCAGGGCTTTGGGAAGGTCTGGGCAGTGCCAGCCAACTCACTGCTCATGAAATGAGCTGTTTGGGCCAGCACTGGCACATCCATAAAGGAACAGCTGCTCCCTTTGAGGTCCAGGTCTATCTGCTTTTATCACTCTGCAGTCTCTTGGGTCTTGACTCCCTGGTATTTGCTTAACAGCTGTTTGATGCTGCCCCAAACAAATCAATGGAGCTGCAAGAGCAGGGCAGTTCTTTTCTCAGACCATTTGCAGCTACAGGAGAAGATTCCAATCTGGTTAGAGCTTGGGGTTCGGAGAAGCTCCCTAAAATCTGAAGAGTTTTTCTGGGTTGTTGTTTTTTTTTTTGACCTGAGCTGTATGTGTCTGCAAAAACAAAGCAGAAAGCTTGTGAAAGCTGCAAGGCTGCTTGCCACATGCCCAGCATTTCACCTTTCCTCTGTAAAATACCTTAGGAAGAACATTTCCAGAGCTCAGGCCTCCAGTGTGAAGGTCTTCAGGAAAATTAGAACACAAACCCCACCCTGGCTGCAAGAACCTCACCTCAGAGAGGTTCTAAAATACCCAAAGGTAAAGGATTAATAGTGTGTAGGGGGGAAAGATCTCTGAAATTCATTGTGCCTCCCTGAAAGTGTCCTGATGAAGCTCCTTCTTATTCCTTCTTGCTCTGTTTAAAGACCTTTCCTGTCTGCTTGGCTTCTGACACTCAGTTAATGCTGAGAACAACTCTTCTGAATCCATCAAGCTGAAGTCAGGATAAACAGAAGTCAAATTAAATCTAGCAGGAGCAAATCCCAGTCTGGTGGAAAGCTGAGATAGACTCCAAAAGGCCTCTGTCATGCAGGCATGTGCAGGTTAGAGTGAATCCACCCAAAAAAGGTGTTGCAAATTTAGGCCAGTGGCATCTCTGTGCTGGAAAGTTTGCCTGGGCTGTCACATAACATTGGGCTGAGAGGAGAAGAGGATAGAAAGAGGGTTGATTCCTTGAGGACTGCCTGGGGCCAGCTGCAATTCCCAGTGAAATAAGTTTAAAAGTGCCCAGAGATCTGGCAATGTTTGGCACATGGCTCCTGATTCCAAGAGTGCTGAAGCCAAACTGCCAGAAATGGGAGAGTCTGGAATGTGCACTAAAATAAATATGTCCTCCAAGGAATTTCTTTTGTCTGAGGGTTCCTAGGCAGGTTGGCAGAGCTACAGCCCAGCACCCTGCTTCAGCTTTCTGTCAGTTCTGCACCATGAGGCTGCTGGAACTCTGCAACAGGTTGCCCAGGGAGGTGGTTGAGGCTTCAGCCCTGGAGATATTCAACAGGGTTCTGGGCAACCTGATCTAGTTGAGGGTTCCCCTGCTGACTGCAGAAGGGGTTGGATTGGATGAACTTTGGAGGTCCCTTCCAACCCAGACCATCCTCTGATTCCATCCAGGTTCTGCCTGGCAGTCCTCTGCAGTGCATTTTGTGGCTAATCTGCTGGAGTTTTGCTCTCTCATTCCTTGTGCAGTGAGAAATTTAGCTAGCAGCTGGATTTTAGAGCTCGTGGATCCTGATGGGCAGTGGTGCTGCTCTCCAGCCCATGCAGTGACATTTGCCCAGGTACCAGTGTTCAGTCTGAGTTCTTCTGTTGACTCTTCCACCACTAAATTAAATGCATGTTTGGCTGTGAATAGCCTTGATTGGGATTTTTTCAAGGGAGATGAGGTGTTGGAATAGGAGGTTTTTAGATCTGTGAGAAGAGAGCCAATCACCAGCCCTGCAGTGTTTTTGGAGAGGATCCACTTGGCCTTCTCCTCCAAGTTGTGGAATGAGTGTGTCACAGCTTTCATTTTGCAGAACTACTTCATGGCTGGCAAAGGGTCTGGTCAGCAGATCCTTGCTAAACAAATCTCTTATGAAATCCACACACATTTTGCAAGCTTGGGCAATGAAGAGGGAGCTGTCTGTACTACCATGCCCTGACCAAAGTTGCACTGAGAAAAATTGGTCTGGGAGGAGGAAGAGAAGGACTGGAAAGCAATGGAAAGGGGGAAATGGGAAGTGCAGAGGTGGAACTGTAGGAACTGTGCTGTGTGTTTAATCCGTGGCCTCCATACATCATAGGATCACACAATGGCTCAGGTTGGAAGGGACCTCAGACATCATCTACTCCATGGGCAGGGACACCTCTCAACTAGACTCAGCTGCTCAAGGACTCATTCAACCTGGCCTTGGACACCCCCAGGGGGGAGGCATCCACAACCTCCCTGGGCAGCCTGTTCCAGAGTCTCACCACCCTTGTAGTGAAGAACTTCTTCCCCAGCTCCAGTCTAACCCTGCTCTCCCTCAGCTTCAAACCATTCCCCCTTGTCCTGTCTCTAGACACCCTCCATGTCCATGTTCTGAACTCCTCCTTGCAGTCCATGTTCTGAACTCCTTGCAGTCAGTCCATGTTCTGAATTCCTTGCAGTCAGTCCATGTTCTGAACTCCTTGCAGTCCATGTTCTGAATTCCTTGCAGTCAGTCCATGTTCTGAACTCCTTGCAGGCAGTCCATGTTCTGAACTCCTTGCAGGCAGTCCATGTTCTGAACTCCTTGCAGTCCATGTTCTGAACTCCTTGCAGGCAGTCCATGTTCTGAACTCCTTGCAGTCAGTCCATGTTCTGCACTCCTTGCAGTCCATGTTCTGAACTCCTTGCAGTCAGTCCATGTTCTGCACTCCTTGCAGTCCATGTTCCGAACTCCTTGTAGTCAGTCCATGTTCTGAACTCCTTGTAATCAGTCCATGTTCTGAACTCCTTGCAGTCAGTCCATGTTCTGAACTCCTTGCAGGCAGTCCATGTTCTGAACTCCTCCTTGCAGTCCATGTTCTGAACTCCTTGCAGTCAGTCCATGTTCTGAACTCCTTGCAGTCAGTCCATGTTCCGAACTCCTTGCAGGCAGTCCATGTTCTGAACTCCTTGCAGTCAGTCCATGTTCTGCACTCCTTGCAGTCAGTCCATGTTCTGCACTCCTTGCAGGCAGTCCATGTTCTGCACTCCTTGCAGGCAGTCCATGTTCTGCACTCCTTGCAGGCAGTCCATGTTCTGCACTCCTTGCAGGCAGTCCATGTTCTGCACTCCTTGCAGGCAGTCCATGTTCTGCACTCCTTGCAGTCAGTCCATGTTCCGAACTCCTTGCAGTCAGTCCATGTTCTGAACTCCTTGCAGTCAGTCCATGTTCTGAACTCCTTGCAGTCCATGTTCTGAACTCCTTGCAGGCAGTCCATGTTCTGAACTCCTTGCAGTCAGTCCATGTTCTGAACTCCTTGCAGTCAGTCCATGTTCCGAACTCCTTGCAGTCCATGTTCCGAACTCCTTGCAGTCAGTCCATGTTCTGAACTCCTTGCAGGCAGTCCATGTTCTGAACTCCTTGCAGGCAGTCCATGTTCCGAACTCCTTGCAGTCCATGTTCCGAACTCCTTGCAGTCAGTCCATGTTCTGAACTCCTTGCAGTCAGTCCATGTTCTGAACTCCTTGCAGTCCATGTTCCGAACTCCTTGCAGTCAGTCCATGTTCCGAACTCCTTGCAGTCCATGTTCTGAACTCCTTGCAGTCAGTCCATGTTCTGAACTCCTTGCAGGCAGTCCATGTTCCGAACTCCTTGCAGTCCATGTTCTGAACTCCTTGCAGGCAGTCCATGTTCCGAACTCCTTGCAGTCCATGTTCTGAACTCCTTGCAGGCAGTCCATGTTCTGAACTCCTTGCAGTCAGTCCATGTTCTGAACTCCTTGCAGGCAGTCCATGTTCTGAACTCCTTGCAGGCAGTCCATGTCTGAACCTTGCAGGCAGTCCATGTTCTGAACTCCTTGCAGGCAGTCCATGTTCTGAACTCCTTGCAGTCAGTCCATGTTCTGAACTCCTTGCAGTCAGTCCATGTTCTGAACTCCTTGCAGTCAGTCCATGTTCTGAACTCCTTGCAGTCAGTCCATGTTCTGAACTCCTTGCAGGCAGTCCATGTTCCGAACTCCTTGCAGTCCATGTTCTGAACTCCTTGCAGTCAGTCCATGTTCTGCACTCCTTGCTGTTCCTGAATCCCAGCAAGTGCTGAAGAACACAAATTCCAGATGTAAGCTGGTTTATAAAAACAAAGTGGCTGGAGTTGTGAAGTGCCACAAAGTAGAACACTGACTTCCAAAATTAAAAACAAACAATCCAAACCAAAATGTTTGGGTTTTGTTTTGTTTTGTTTGGGTGTTTTGTTTTGTTTTGTTTTGTTTTTTTCTGACAGCAGAGTCTCTCTCTCTCTCTTTTTTTTTTTCCATCCAGGCAGAACAGAGCATTCCTGCTGCAGGGTGTGTTCTAAACAGGGAGTTCACCACCACAGCCCTATCAGAGAATCACAGAATGCCAGGTTGGAAGGGACCCCAAGGATCATCTGCTCCAACCTTTCCAGGTGAGTTGCAGTAAGCTGGCCCAGCCCCCTGGCAAGCTGAGGCTTAAAGCTGCCCAGTGGAGGGGAATCCACCACTTCCTTTGGGAGATGATTCCAATCTCTGACTGTTCTCATGGGGAAACATTCTCTTCTGGAGTCCAATTGGAATCTCCCCAGCAGGAACTTGTGCCCATCACTCCCTGCCTTCTCCATGGGACTCCTTGTGAAAAGGGAGTCTCCATCCTCCTGGTAGCCACCCTTGATGTCCTGGGCCATGGTCACAAGGTCTCCCCTCAGCCTTCTCTTTTCTTCTCTAGGCTGAACAGCCCCAGCTCTCCCAGCCTTTCTCCGTAGTGGAGGTTCTCCAGCCCTCTGATCATTTTCATGGCCTCCTCTGGACCCACTCCAGCAGTTTGATGCCCTTCTTGTATTTGGGGCACTGGGACTGAATGCAGTGCTCCAGGTGGGGTCTCACCAGAGCAGAGCAGAGGGGGCAGAATCACCTCCTTTGGCCTGCTGGTCACACAGCCCTTTAAAAATCAGTGCCAGCCTGCAGGTGCTCTCAGCTTTACAAGAAGAGCAGATGGAATATGCCCAAATTTTGAATAAACTTGTGGTTTTTAGACAAGTTTTCTTTGGCAGACCTTTTGCAGAAAGTCAACAGTTGATATTCATCTTGGATTGTTCCTGCCCTTTGAAAGAAGCAGGTGAGGAAACAATTCCTGTGAGGCTTTGAGATGTGAATGCAACCAAATCAGTCAGTGCAGGATCCCAGCTGGGTGAGGCATGTGAATCCTCAATGGACCAGCTGATAACTCATCCCCATGGTTCATGATATGGCTTGCACAAGAGGCAGGAAATCTTGGACATCTTTCTGAAGCTCATGAGACAATTCCAGGTTAAATGGAAAATGATGAACAGATGAAATTAAATCATCTTTCCAGCTTGGTAGAAGGTTGCTGGAGGAGGCACTGTGCTTCAGGGCTTAGCATTCTGGGCTGGGAGCATATCAGACCTGGCCTTCACAGATTGCATCAGGCTGGAAGGGACCCTCCAAGGGCATCTTGTCCAACCCCCCCCTGCAGTCAGCAAGGACACCTCCAGCTAGATCAGGCTGCCCAGGGCCACATGAAGTCTGATCTTGAATGTTGCCAGGGATGGGTCCTTAACCACATCCCAGGGCAACCTGTTCCAGTATTTCTCCATCCTCATTGTGCAGAACTCCCTCCTGTTGTTCAACCTGGTTCCAAACCACTGTCCCTTGTCCTATCCCCACAGGCCCTTCTAAGCAGTCCTTCCCCAGCCTTCCTGTAGGTCCCCTTCAGATATTGAAATGTAGCTCCCTGGAGTCTCTCTGGTCTCCCTGGAGCCTTCTCTTCACCAGGTCCCAATTCTTTCAGCCTATCTTCATAGCAGAGGTTCTCCAGCCCTCTGATCATCTTTGTGGCTTCCTTTGGACCCACTCCAGCAGGTCCATGTCTCCCTTGTGTTGAGGGTCCCAGAGCTGGACACAGCATTGCAGGTAAGGTCTCAGCAGAGCAGAGTGGCAGAATCACCTCTCTCAACTTCTATGCTTCACTCTCTGAAGTGGCCAAGCCCCAGAATTTCCTTGTAGCTGGTTTGCTCAACTGTGAGCTATGAACAGCCCTCACTTCAGGATGTGTTCTGAGATCCTGGGGCAAGTGAAGTACCTGCAGATGAAGTGCAGAGCTGATCAGCTGCTGGGAGGAATCACTCTTCTTCCCATTCCCCCTGGTAGTGATTCCCAGCTTTATGGATCCAATCCAACCTGGCTTTAGGGCAAACACAGCTGAGGCTGGAGTCAAACCAGGTCAGAGCCAAAGCTCCAAGCCAACAAATCCTGTTTGGGAGCTTGTGTGCTGGAGGGAGCTTGTGTTCCTTTGCCCACAAGTTTGCAGGCTGCCTGTGTGGTTCTGTGGTGGCCTGAGCTATGACTTCAGAGAGGGCAGAGAATAAGTAGCTGAGAATGAATAGTATTCCTTTTCCACAGCTCATTAAGCCTCTAATGAGTGACTTGCTGTGTTGCTTTTGGGAGGATGCTCTGTGGTTGCTGAGCAGAAGATGACAAATGTGTTTATTTGTGTGTTGCAGCTTGGAAAATTCCTCCAGTTGTCTTTCTTTGTTGTCTCTGACCTCAGTCAGAGCTGACAGTGTGGAGTCTGCCCAAGCTGGTGAAAGGGAAGGCAGGCAGCAGATCTCTGGTGCTGTGGATACCTCACCCCTACCTCACCTAGCAGAGTGCTCTTGACATGGAAGCTAAGCTTTTGAGTGGGTCAGATGATGGCTGCCAGTAGTCTTTTCAGCCTTTCTGCATCCTGCATTTCATAGGATCATTAAGGTTGGAAAAGCTCTCTGAGATCATCTAGTCCAAGCACCAACCCAACACCACTATGCCCACTAAACCCAATTGCCATGGCCACAGGTTTCTTGGCATGGTGACTCCACCACCTCCCTGGGCAGCCTGTTCCAATCCCTGACCACTCTTGAAGCATAGAAATTGTTCTTAATACCCAACCCAACCCTCCCCTGGTGCAGCTTGAGGCCCTTTCCTCTTGTTCTCTCACAACTTAAGAAGAAGAGACCAACCCCACCTCACCCCAACCTCCTTGCAGGGAGTTGTAGAGAGTGAGAAGCTTTCCCTAGGTTTCCTCTCAGTCTCTTCTTCTCCAGCAGAAGCCCAAACTACCTTCTTGGCAGCCTAAAGCAATGTATGAAATCAACCTCTGCCTGTCAAAGCCACCAGTATTTCATGGCAGAGTGCAGTTAACTGGCACCACACTGGGCTCCCAGTTTCACACATAACAGCTCACAGGTTGCTAAGCAAACAGCAGCAGTAACTTGAGAAGTGCAGCTCTTACAAAATGAGCTCATGTCCCTTCCACTTCTAACACAGAGTTTGTTCTGCACTGGCCTGACACAGAGATGGGAGCAGCTGACTTGTTTCATGCTGTTTTAGCAAAGAGCTGGCCCTAACCAGTGCTCAGTTTGGAAGTTCAGTGTTGCCAGGAGCAAAGACAAGGAGGTTCAATCCTCAAATTTAAAGCAAAAACCTGTGCAGCACCCTTAGGGTTGGCCACAATAAGCAAAGGTGATCCAAGGGCTGGAGCAGCTTTGCTGTGAGGACAGAATGAGGGAGCTGGGGGTGTGCAGCCTGGAGAAGAGAAGGCTCCAGAGGGACCTTAGACCTTCCAGTACCTGAAGGGATCCTACAGGAGGGCTGTGGGGGGACTTTTGATGAGGGAGTCTAGAAACAGGCCAAGGGGGAATGGTTTGAAGCTGAGGGAGAGCAGGGTTAGACTGGGGCTGAGGAAGAAGTTCTTCAGTAGCAGGGTGGTGAGACTCTGGAATGGGTTGTCCATGGAAGCTGTGGGTGCCTGTGGAGGTATTCAAGGCCAGGCTAGATGAAGCCTTGAGCAGCTGAGTCTAGTTGAGAGGTGTCCCTGCCCATGGCAGGGAGGTTGGAGGAGATGATCTCTGAGGTGCCTTCCAACCTGAACCATTCTAGGATTCAGTGATTCCAAAGTTCTGCAGTTTTACCTTCAAAGTAGACAGAATATGACCTAAGAGGCCACATCCTAGACCCTCTTGCTTCTGCTCACACTGTAAAGGAACACCTTGCTTCCCTGTGGTCACTCAGGGCATGGTCCACAGCTCCTTTCCAACAGGACAATGGAAACCAGGTGATAAAATGTATGGACAATGGAAATCAGGTGATAAAATGACAAACTGTGAGTTTGTCTGGAGAATTAAATTTTCCAGCACATGAGGGAATGTGATGGTGTTTACCATCAAGAGATGATTGGAGGCCAGTTGGATACAGAGCTCAGTGTCAAAAGATGATGGAGAACTGAGCACCATTTATGGAGGCTTTGAAAGGGATAAACAGGAAAGCGAACGTCAGAGAGGGAAGGAATTTGCCTTCAGAATGGAAGGCCTCCAAAGCCATCTGCTCACAGTCTAACCATGATAATGATTTATTGTCTCCTTTGGGCTGACTTGAACCTCTCTTGGCTGCCAAATGCAGAGCACAGGCCTGCCTTGCCCCAGGGAACACGAAACACAGACTCGCAGCAGAGATGACAACCAGGGAGCAAGCCCAGGAAAGGAGCTGATTTTGCCAGGTATGGATCTTTTGTCTGGCCTGGGAGGAATCTAATCCCTCCCTCTTCATTCCAAAGGGCTTGTAAAATTGGTGGCTTTCAGCAAGGCAGGAGCAAATTGCTCTCCAAACTAAGGGAGTGTGGTCATGCAAAGGGCTGCACGCCTCCAGCAGTGGGGAAATGAAAACACATTAAAAGGTAGGACAGGGCCAGTTCCAGGGGTGGTTATTGGAGGGGGATTGAGGCACTAAAGACAATTCATTAACTTACTTGCTGTAATTAATATCTAAGTTCTACGCATTTCTGGCCATTTTAATGGCCATGGTGGTCTTGGGCTGATGGTGGTCTTAGCTTGGACTGGATGATCTTAGAGGTCTTTTCCAACTGAAACAATTCCCATTCTATATGGCAGAACCAGCAGGGAAAATCAGCTGCTCTGCACTCACAAACCATGAGAGAACTTCTGACAGGTCCTTGGATGCATTCCTCAGAAGGGAAATGTGGCAGAGTAGCCTGGAGGTGTTCAAGGCCAGGTTGGATGAGGTCTTGAGCAACCTGGGCTGGTGGGAGGTGTCCCTGCCCATGGAAGAGGGGTTGGAACTGGATGATCTTTAAGACCCCTTCCAACCTAAACCATTCTATGATACTGGGATTTCAGTGCTGACAGAACAATACCTCCAACTTCTTATTTCACTCAGTGCTCAGTGCCAAACTTCTTCCTCATGGGGAGACACAGTGTTGTAGAAAGAAATTCTTCACAGTGAGACACTGGAACAGGTTGCCCGGGGAGGTTGTGGCTGCCCTCTCCCTGGAGGTGTTCAAAGCCTGGTTGGATGAGGTCTTGAGCAAGCTGGGCTGGGGGGAGGTGTCCCTGCCCATGGCAGGAAGGGTTGGAAGTGGATGATCTTCGAGGTCCCTTCCAGCCTAGATTCTATGCATCTCTGAAATGTCTGAGTCAAGGGGCAAACCATGCAGGGAACTGGCATCCTGAGTTCTGCAAATGACAAAAAGGGGTCCTGTTTCTACCAGATTTAGTCTGGTACACTCACAGAGCTGTGGTAGCCACCCAGTATCTCATGCCTAGAAGCATGCCTAGAAAAGGTCTGAGTGAGAGGTAGAGAACCATATAGAGAACTTCCATGGACTATGACTTTTCTCCTTGGGGGGGGAAAAAAAAAAAGTGAAAAAGATTGATGGAGCCAATAAATGTCTCTGAAAGCACAAGCAGCAGAGAGGGGGAACAAGGTAGAGACAGTTTCTTGTAATCTGCGGGAAAGCAGAATGTGGACCCCAGTCCTAGACTCTCCCCCTGCCTCCCTGTCATGTGTTGACAAGAAGATTTCAGAAAGGCAGCCAACACCCTCAGAGCACAGGGTGGGAGAAGCACGTAAGCCTGGCTTTGCCCAAAGTGAATCAAGATGAGATCCAGGCCAGGAAATTTGTTTTCATTCACTGGAGAATTTAATTAGCCATGGAAGGAACTCTTAATTACACTTAAGAAAAGAGGCTTTGGGATGCATGTGACTGAGAGCCAGTCATGTTCCACTGTCCTGAAAGTAAACACTGGGGGCCTAGGCAATTTTTTAGCTCATCTGAGTTGCAATGAAAATAACAGAGATGGATAAAGTTGATTCAAGCTTTAAGGAGAAGAAAGGGAAAAAAAAAAAAAAAGAAACCCAAACAAAAAAAGGCAATGAGGTACTTCCCAGGAGCATGGTGCTTGCATCTCCTCACAGGAACACTTGCTAGCCAAGCTACAGCTTCATCACTTCAAGATCAGAGCATGCACCAGTGACTGCCTTGGGCCAATCCCACAGGAATGAGCTCAGACCTTCACTTTTCCTTTGAATCACAGAGTATTAGGGCTAGGAAGGGACCTTCAGAGATCATCAAGTCCAAAGTGCCAAAGCACTTAGGGCAGGCTGCACAGGAACACATCCAGGAAAGTTTGGAAAGCCTCCAGAGAAGGAGACTCCACAACCCTTCTGGGCAGCCTGCTCCAGGGCTCCAGCACCTTCACCATAAAGAAGTTTCTCCTCATGTTGAGGGGGAACCTTCTGTGTTCTAGCTTGTACCAACTGTTCCTTGTCCTGTCTCTAGGCACCACCAGTTGGAGCCTGGTGCCTTCACCTTGACATCCACCCCTCAAATATTGATAGACATTGATCAGGTCCCTGCTCAGCCTTCTCTTCTCCACACTAAACAGCCCCAGGGCTCTCAGTCTTCCTTCATAGGATAGATGTTCAAGTCCCTTCATCATCCTCATAGCCTCTGCTGGACTCTCTCCAGCAGACCCCTGACCCTCTTGAATTGGGGAGCCCAAACCTGGACACACTGAAAGGAGATATTCCTTGGCTAGAGCCACAGAAGAAGCAGGCAGTGGAGGTGCAGGATGCTGGGGAGACTACAACTTGCTGCCCACTTAAAATGCTTATTTGGAGTCTTTATAATGAGGTTAGAATGAATTCACTTTTAATAATAATAATAATGAACAAATCCAAGTCTAAGTTTCCTCATTTAGTTCCCTGGCCTATATAACTCTTCAAAACTAAAGAATTGGAGATCCCAGAGGAATCTGGCATTAATAATAGATCACATTAAGAATAGATCTCACCCTGCCCAGGTGATCTCAATAGCTCTCCACAACCCTGCCCAGGGCAAGTCACTTTGCTTCCCACTGCTTCAGTCTTTTCTGCTGTACCTGAGGTAGAAGAAATCCTTCCTTGCCTTACAGATGTGCCTGTGAGGTTTAATGAGGCTTGATGAGTGTTATCAAAGCACTCAGAGATCTTTGATAGGATAAGAAGCTTCCCAAATGCCAAGCAGTGCTCTTTCCAGCTGAGTTAGGTCTAACTCAATAACTCTGATAGCACACAGATGGTATTTCCCTTGGTGATATTGTTGAATTTTGGCTATGAGGAGAGCTCTTGGGTTCTTGGCTACAGAATTGTGTAAGACAAACATCCTGAGGCTGGTGACCATCTGGGAGACTCTGATTAGTGGTAACATCTGCCTTTAGTCTCTGGATTCCAGATGGCAGAAAACAGCTCAATATACTGTCCAGGAAAGGCAGGAAAACCCAGAAGATCCCTTCTGCTGGTAGTTAAAGCACCATGGTAGAGTCTCTTGCTCTGTATTATGTGTTAGAGGGTCCTGCAAACAGCTGTAATATCACCCAAGGTGAAGAGACTTGCTCTGTGAGAGATGGAAACCAACCTAGGGGAAACAAGGCACATCCAGAGGGAACTCCAGGACCCTCTGCAATCATAGAATGGCTTAGGTTGGAAGGAGCCTCAGAGATCATCAACTCCAACCTGCCATGGGCAGGGACACCTCTCAGCTAGGCTTGGTTGCTCAACCTGGTCTTGGGCAGCTCCAGGAGGGAGCCATCCACAACCTCCCATGCCAGGGTAATGTCAGTGGCATCATCTTCATACTCAGAGTTGTAGGGCATAGTGCAAAGAGAAGGGGAAAGGGGCAACAAATCCACTGAGAGCTGTAGCTGCAGGGAAAGGGCATCCCCAGCCTCCCTGGGTTTGTTCTTTATCAGGTGGAGTTTTTCAGCAGCTGACACCCCCAAGGCCTTCTCCTCCAGAGTGGATCTGTGCTTGATGAGGACTGCAGGATTTCAGTATCCCTGAACTCAGACTTGGCCACCTGGGCACTGTTGGCTCATATTCAGCTGCCTGTCAATCAACACCCTGAGAATCATAGAATCATAGAATCAGTCAGGGTTGGAAGGGACCACAAGGATCAGCCAGTTCCAACCCCCCTGCCATGAGCAGGGACACCTCACACTAGATCAGGCTGGCCAGAGCCTCATCCAGCCTGGCCTTAAACACCTCCAGGGATGGAGCCTCAACCACCTCCCTGAACAACCCATTCCAGGCTCTCACTACTCTCATGCTGAAGAACTTCTTCAGAGAAGGTCTTTCTCTGCTGGGCAGTTTCCAGCCACTCTGTCCCAAGCCTGGAGCATTCATGGGGGTGTTGTGACCCAACCTGGAACTGACCTCAGCCTGTGTCCAGATCCCTCTGCAGAGCCCTCCTACCTTCAGGCAGATCAACACTCTCACCCAACTTGGTGTCATGTACAAACCTGGCAAGGAAGCACTCAATCCCCTCATCCAGATAAGACAGTAAACAAGACTGGTTCGGCCTTGGGAAACTCTTCCCCATCAGCCATGGGCTTCCACTGCTTTGCAATGGTTGTGCAGCTCTTATCTTGTCCCCTCTCTGGCTGTAACTCTGCACCAAGACAGGAAAAGTGTTTGTCCTGGAGCTGTGTGTTTTGGTGTGGCTTTGGTTGGTGGTGTTTTGTTTTGGTGTTTGTTTTTTTTTTTTTTTTTTTTCTTGGTGGGCTCTTCAATAACAGCTTGCACACACCAGTGTTATTCCATCCTTCCTCTATGAGCCCAGGGCCCTGCTCAGAGCATGCTGGGGACTGGAAACCACAGATGAGAGTAGGAAATGAAGGCATAAATCAGAGCATTAGCACGGCGCCCAGCTAGCAGTGCCACAGCAGACAGAGGACACTGCCTGGCATTGTCTCACCCATAAACCTCACTGGACGGACTTTGGAAGCTTCTCCAGCTTGGCCTCTGAATCCATCTCTACAGAAGGTTTGGCTTGAATGGTGGTGTGGAACTTGAGGGGAGGAGGGGGAGGGAAAGCAATGCTGGGTTTGAGGGCTGGGAGATGATTCTCTTTTGTGCTCTCTGTTGTTTTACAGCTCTTGCAATGAAGCACACAGGAGAGGAAAAGGAAAAAAAAATAAATAACCAATTGGTTTCATTTAGCAGAGTGGAGTTTCTCAAAAAAAAAAAAAAAAGTCAGAGCACAAAGTGGATCCATCACTCCTGCTTCTTGGCGGGGGAAACACTTAGATCAAATGCTGATCTATTCCCTCAGCACCAAAACTCCAATTATTTCTCATCAAAGAAAATCAGATTGCATGGAGTGACCAAATTTCTCTTCTTCTATTCCTGAGGGTGAAGTTTCCTGCATCCCCAGCAGGCTTTGGCTCAGCTAAGCAAGCCCCATCTGATAGGTGGAGGTGAGCATGGTGTGAGGACAACCTAAAGGACCGTGAAGCCTCTTCCTGCTGCTAAGTGGTGAGTTCACATCCATGCTGGGCCAGTACTGGGCAGCCACTGGGAAAGGAGAGATTGAGTTCAGCCCAGCCTGCAAACATCAAATGTTTTTTGCTTGCTGGTGGCCTTGGCAAATCAATCCTGTTTGGAATGGTCTCTAAGAGGTGGATTATGTCAGTGTCTTCCCCAGGGGCCCCTTGGAAGAAGAGGGCACACAGAAAGAGCTTTGTCCAGGGTGCCATGTCTCAGCACATTGCTGGGACAAGGGACAGAGGAGAGAAGCAAATGGCATCTCCCTGCCTGGCCTGTGCCCTGAGCCAGCAGCACACAATCTTCTCAATCTCCTGAGAAGAAACAGAGCCTAGGGTCAGTTTGCCAGTGATGGTCAGCAAGTGCTGAGCCCTGCTCTTGGGGCTGGCATTGTGATGTGTGTGTGTGAGGGGAGTCGTGGTGGCTGGGAGGGCTCAGCCCTGCAGAGAGCACAGCAAGGTCCTGAGCACCATCACCTTCCCTGAAGCCTTTAGGCTTGGAGAGTGCTCAGCCCACTGCAGGATCAGGCCCAGCATGCCTCATCTAGGCTGACCTAGGATGCAGTTCCCAGCTGTGTGCTGAATGTCCCAGCCCTCTGTGGGTTGGGCAGGGGCTGAACGTTGCTGCAATGTCCTCTTTGTTGGTTTAATTTTCTAATAACATATTTCCCTGAGCAATGCAGCCAGGCTGGAGCCATAACCCAGAACAGCAGTTGGCATGAAAAACTCTACTGTATTTCTGACACTAGGGTCTTTTATAGCCAGGCTATGATGGTTTCAGCACCAGTGCAATTGCAACCAAGTATTAAATATCCCAATTAGTGCAATTCACAGTTATTGACAACGCTGTTTTCTTTCCAACATTCCCCAAGGACAAGGAAGTGGTTCTGTGTCAGGCTGAAAGCTGCAGAAAGAGGAAGGAGTTCATCTGGAGGATGCTGCTGTGGGGCATGGATCTTCAGAGCTGGCTTTGGACCCCCTTGCTCTGTGAAGGAGATTGAGAGGTTGGAGTGTGTCCAAAGAAGAGCAACCAAGATGGTGAGTTTTTAATAGCATAGAACCATGGAATAGGTTGGGTTGGAAGGGACCTGAGAGATCATCCAGTTCCACCTCCACTGCCATGGGCAGGGACACCTCCCACCAGCCCAGGTTGCTCAAGGCTTCATCCAACCTGGCCTTGAGCACCTCCAAGGAGGGGACATCCACAACCTCCCTGGGCAACCTGTTTCAGTGTCTCCCCAACCTCTCTGGAAAGAATCTCCAACATAAATGTCACTTGGTGCAATTTGGGGCCATTTCCTCTCATCCTATCACTTCTTGTTAGGGAGAAGAGACCAACACACACCTCTCCATCACCTTCTTTCAGGGAGCTGTAGAGAGCAATGAGGTCTTCCCTCAGCCTCCTTTTCTCCAGACTAAATAACCCCAGGTCCCTCAGCTGCTCCTCACCAGCCCTGTTCTCCAGACCCTTCTTCCCTGGACCCACTCCAACCCCTCAGTGTCTTTCTTGGAGTGAGAGGCCCCAGACTGAACCCCAGGTGCAGCCACCTTCAGTTTGTGATTGTTACCCAGTGCAGCTCCATTCAAGCTCATTTCACTGATTTGCTCTAGATTTGCCCTGAAGAAAAACATAGGGGGGGGGTGGGGGGTGGTGGTGTGTGGAAATCTTCACTTTTCCTTCCCTCTAAGGAAACCTAATGGTATTCACAGACAAGGCTATGATCCTCCAAACACTCACACAGTTCAGCATACCCTGCCTGTGAAATGCCTGCAGGACTCATTTCAAAGCTCAAGAATTCCTACATGATCAATTTATCCCAATTTCTAATCTTTGATTCGATTTTTCCTTTTCCCCCTGCCATCCCTTTCCACCTTCAGTTTCTTGCTCCTGTAAAGCCAGGGTTAGGAAACAGCTGAGATGCCCAAGAGAGGCTGGGCTGCAAGAGTTAAAAATGTGCCAGTGAAATAAAATAATCCTAAGTGCCTTTTAAATAAACAGCAGTGTTACTGATGCAGTTGTTTAGGACTCTCTGTTCCAGCCCATTTCACTGAGCAAAGCCAAGTGAAATGAGCATTTGGTGCCTGAAAAGCAAGGGGGAAAGAGCCACAGGCCTCACATGAAAGGGGAAAGCCATGGAGTAAACAAACTGATTACATGCAAGAGGTTCTGTGTTTGCTGAGAAAGAAGTCAGTGCATCACAGCTTGCCTTCAGCCAGGGGAAGAAAGGACAGGTTCTGGAGGATTCAAGGAGTAGGGACACCAAGGGGAATCCAAGATCTCAGTGCTGCTGCTGGGCAGCCTCACAGCTGGGGTCAGGGTAGGATCAGGAAGATGTGGCTCAGTTCTTTGATTCGTGCTCCTGATCAGCAATCAGAGAATCACAGAATGATAGAGGTGGGAAGGGACCACTGGAGATCATTGAGCCCAATCTCCTTGTCACAGCAGGGTCACCCAGAGCAGGTTGCACAGGACAGCATCCCAGGTGGGTTTGGAGTGACTTCAAAGATGGAGACTCCACAACTTCTCTGAGCAGCCTGCTCCAGTGCTGCACCACCCTGAAAGCAGAAGTTCCTCCTCGGGCTTAGATCACAGAATCATCAACCAGGTTGGACAAGACCTCAGAGCTCATCAAGTCCAACTTATTACCTAATACCTAACACCATGGCTCCAAGTGCCACATCCAATCTTTTTTTGAACCCCTCCAGGGACAGTGACTCCACCACCTCCCTGGGCAGCACATTCCAATGGCCAATTACTCTTTCTGTGAGGAACTTTCTCCTCACCTCGAGCCTAGGTGGAACCTCCTAGGCTCATGTTTGTACATGTCCTCGTCCAGTCACTGGGCTCCACTGAAAGAAAAATCCTGGCCCCATCCTCCTGGCACCCACCCTTGAAGGAGTTTTGAGCATTGAGAAGATCTCCCCTCAGTCTGCTCTTCTCTAGGCTGAGAAGCCCCAAGGCACTCAGCCTTTTTTCATCAGAGAGATTTTCCAGTCCCCTCAGCATCTTCTTATCCCTTTGCTGTACCACCTCAAGCAATTCCCTGGACTTCTTGAAACACAGAGTCCAGAACCAGCCCTGGTACTCCAGATGACGTCTCACCAAGACAGAGGAGAGGAGGAGGAGAACCTCCCTCAACCTGCTGGCCACACTCTTCTTGATGTACCCCAGGATGCCATTGGCCCTTTTGGCCACAAGGTCACAGTGCTGGCTCATGATGATAGCTCTGAACCTCTCTTTTTTTCTTGACTCTGAATAATCCTGCTCCCAACTGCTGCTAACTCAGCCTCTTACAATTCCACATTCCAGGAATGTGCAGCCACTTCCAACCCGCTCCTGGCTTCTGCCTGTTCTTTTGTTTTTTTGCTAGGGGGTTCTTCGGGAGTGCACTTCCCATATCACGAAGGAATCCCTGATCGATATGAACCCCTGGCCTGAACATGGAAGTGGAAATGCAGTGGGAGGAAAGGGAATTAGGGCCTTTGATGTCTCATTTCATCTGGAAGGCATTGAGAGGCAAATGCTTTGGCATAAACAAGCTGTCAGAGGTAGGGAGTGAACGGATCCACATGGATCGGGTGGGATGCTCTCCCCACGAGCTGGTGTGGAACTGATGTAAGGCAAGGGATGGGATGGCTCCCAAGCATTCCCCTGCCTGCTGATGTAATCTCTCATTTGTCATGTGCCTTGGCTAAGGCTGATCTCTAGGCATGCCAAGGATGAGTGGAGGCAGACCTGCTGTCAATCCTGGGATAATTAACATTGGAAGAGACCTCTGGAGGTCTCTAGTCCAACCTACTGCTCAAAGCAGGGTCAGATCTGGGGGCAGATCAGGTCACTCAGGGTTTTACCCAATTGGGTTTGCAAAATCTCCATAGCTGGAGACTACTCAACCTCTCTGGGCAAGCTTTCTAACAACTGACTGTTCCCATGATGGAAAAAACCCCTTCTTTCAATCCAGTTTGAAGCTCTTTTATATTAGACATGCCCATTGTCTCTTGTTCCTCCTGCCATAACATCACTGCAAAAAGCCTTCAGCCTTCTTCTTGCTAACTTCTCACAGGTATTGCAAGCTTGCTATGAGCTTCCCAACAAATTTCCTTCTCCAGGCTGAACAAACCCAGCTCCCTGGGCCCTTCACCATATTGCTTCTCAGCAGCTTGTACCTAGAAAGAGGTAGCTGAAGGCTGCCTTGGCAGTGCAGAGAGTGTCCTGGGGTCCTCAAACAAGGATTTACAGGCCTGTGGTCAGGGTAAGGCAACTGCAAAGAGTGACCAACACACAAACAAGAAGTAGAGGAAGGAGTTTTCAAAGCAGGGCACCCATTGCACAGCTCATAGGCAGTGGGCTTTGGGGATCACATTGTCTTTAGTCACCAGCCTGTGTTTTGCTTCCCAGGGTGAGCAGCTCTTCCCAGTCAGATAAGCAAAATCCTCCTCTGTTCCCAGTCCCTTCATCTCTCTGCTATGCTCATGCCAACTTTACCCTTCCTCAGCTCACCAGACTTCACCCAGGTGATCTTGGAAGTCACCCCCAGAGCTCATTTGGAACCACTGCCTGCACTCAGGCACTGCCCACTTCTACAGGTTCCTACCCCTTGTCTCTGGGCTAAACATGGCTCTGGGTCTTCTGTGAGTCTTTTCCAAAACAAACAGAGCTGTTGCTGCACTGTAATGAAGATCAAGTTCCCCTTGTCCCAACTGGAATTAAAATCAAAGTAATTTTACCCCTTCAAGTTCCTCCTTTTCCTCTCAGTCCTTCCCCAGACAGGGACCTGTCTCTTCTTTAGCGACCTCAGTGCTTAGGACACCTGGGACAGGACATCTCTGCCTAGGTTGCTGATTCCACCCAGTTGCAATATTAATGCATTTCTTGCTGTCTCTCCCTCTCTGGGAGCCTGCAGCTTCCTGATCACTGCATTTCATTTGTCTCAGGTTTTAGAATTTATTTTGGTGACTCCAGCCCTGATGTCTGAGACTGGCTGAAAATAGTAACTGAGTCTGATCTTATCTGCAGCTATTAGAGACTTCAATTATACCCTCCCGGGACTATCTCTTACTCCTAAGAAATTAGATCTTGGTTATTGTTTTCTTACCCCTCTCTCCCTGTCCTCATAAACCTCCTAGCCATGGGCTTTGCTCTGATGAAGCTTTTCAGGAGCCAGCTTGGACTTTTACGAAGTGTAAGATAATCAGGCACTTCCCTTAGGTCCAGCCATGCCTGGATCCCAAAGGCCTCTGAGAGCCCTGGGAAGAGGTCATGCTGTTAGCAATTCACTGAAGGGAGGGAAACTGAGGCACAGAGTAGCTCTTAGTTTCATTTTAAGGACTCTTTTTAGTGGATTCTGTCAGAATGATGGATCCCCAGCACATTAAAGACTCAGAGCATCACAGACTCCAATTAATGGCTCACTTCTTCCTTTATAGTGAAGAAGTGGCCACCCTTGCAGGCTGCACTGGCCAAAGTTCAGCACCAATATCTTACTGCTCCACAGCAGATGCTACTTTGCACTTCCAGGAGCTAGAGAGTGTCAGGAGTAACTGCATCTTCCAGCCCCTGGTTAAGGAGTTGGCTAAGCTCTTCAAATTTGAACGTGTGGAGAGCAGGATCAGTTGGACTGGATGGTCTTGGAGGTCTCTTCCAACCTGGTTGATTCTGTGATTCAGGATGTCATAGAATCACAGAGTGGGAAGGCTTGGAAGGGACCTCTGGAGATCATCTAGTCCAATCCCCCTGCCAAAGCAGGATCACCCAGAGTAAACCACACAGGAACTCAACCAGGAGGGTTTGGAATGCCTCCAAAGATGGAGACTCCACAACCACTCTGGGCAGCCTTGTTCCAGGGCTCTGCCATCTTCACAATGAAGAACTTTTCTCTTACATTTAGGTGGAACCTCTTGTGTTCCAGTTGTGTCCATTGTCATTGGACACCAGTGAGAGGAGCCTGTCTCCATCCTGTCTGTTCACAGTTCATAACCAGTAGCTCTTCTTTTTGCCAGTGCCTCTGGTTAGGTCACCCTTTTGCCATTCAGTCACATCTCCTGGAGGCAGGAATCTCTCTTCTCTGTCTCTCTCCAGCCTTACACTGCCACCCATTGCTCTCTGCTATAGGACAAGAAGCAGCAGCAGCTGAGTGCCCCACCACCCTGAAAAGCTTTGCAGAAGAGTATGATAGAAGGTGAGTCAGAGAAGAAAGATAAAGCCCCACCACAATTCTGACTCATCTCTGTGAAATCAGGGCTTAGGAATGGCAAAGGACACCAGAAGAGCTTTAACTTTTCTAACTTCTTGTGCACAGCACCTCAACTTTGGGGAAATCCTTGGATGGCTGAAGATTTCCCCTGAAGTTCTTTGCAGCCAGATGCAGCAGGGTTTGTTTTTAGAAAGGGACACAGAATAGGACTCACACAGAAACCACTTGCTAGGGATTAGCTGCATGTTAGGGCAGGGACAGCTGAGACAATGGCACAGGCAAGCGTGCAGTGTGCAAACATCTAGAGAACTCCAACAGATACCAGAATTAATCTGGGTTAGCTCCTGGCCTCCTGGATCTTGGCAGAGCCACAGATTCCAGCCTGGAGCTCAGCACATTTATAGAGGTGCACAAAACACTTCTTTTATTGAGGTCAGGGCATGGAAAGAAAGACAAATATATTAGACAAGATAAGGTCAGGAAGATTAGACCCCAAAGTCCAGATCTTAGCACCTCAGTGGCTGCTGTGTTTACAGGCAAGATCTCCTATCTCTGGCTTGAGTCCTTCTCTAAAGTAAATAGGTGAAGTAAATATTTGTGACTCTGGTGGCTGGGATCTCATCTGGAGAAATGTTTTTTGCAGTCTCTTGTGTTATGATGCTTCAAGCCAGCTGGGGCCACCTGGCACTATCTGTTGCTCACATGGGCTGCACCTTGCCCCAGAGCCTCTTAGTGTGGAACTTCTCTGCTTGTCCAACACTTTAGATCCCAGCACTGCACATCAGCTTGCTGCCTGGAAAACAAACAGATGCTGTCACAGGACTCATATTCCCTGGATCCTGGCTGACAAGCAAAGCAGGGAATGACATGGACCACCAGAGGATGGGGCTTGTGGCTCTAAGTGACTAAATTCATTGGATGCTTTAGGTTGGAAGGGACCTTAAAGCTCATCCAGTTCCAACCCCCTGCCATGGGCAGGGACACCTCTCACCAGCCCAGGTTGCTCAAGGCCTCATCCAGCCTGGCCTTGAACACATCCACAACTAGATTTCTGTCCTGAACAACTCTTTCTACACTGCTGAGGTTCCTGCTTTGAGCCTCTTCTAACCAAGGAACAGATCTGCTTATGTCTCTTAAAGGCACTTGGTGACATCTAGTGACAGAACTGCATAGGGCAAGTAACATGGAAAAAACTAGGGAGAGTTCCAGTTGGATTCCTTGCTTCAAAGGCCTGCTGCAACAGAAACTTGGTTTGGATTGTTGATAGAGAAAAAAAAGAAGAAAAAATGTCTTTTTTTAAATGACAGGATCACAGAATGATGAAGTCTGGAGGGGACCTCTGGAGATCAGCCAGGTCAACCCCTGTGCTAAAGCAGGGCACCCACAAGCAACTTGCCCAGGATCACAATGTCCAGGTGAGTCTTGAATCTCTCCAGGGAAGGAGACTCCACAACCTCTCTGGGCAGCCTGCTTCAGGGCTCCAGCACCCTCAAAGTGAAGGATGTTTTCCTTAAGTTCAGGTGAAACCTCCTGGGTTCCACATCCCTGGGTACCCTCTTGCAGTATCTCCCCACTCTCATTGTGCAGAACTCCCTCCTGCTCTCCAACCCAAATCTCCCCTGCTTCATTGCCTCTCATCCTATCTCCCCAGGCCCTTCTAAACAGTCTCTCCTCAGCCTTCCTGTGGGTCCCCTTCAGATATTGAAATGCAGCTCTAAGGCCTCCCTTTTTCTGACATCATCACAGCTTAAATCATCCCCAATATTGCTCCCAAAGCACAATCAGGCTGAAGAGGGCTGTGTATTTATATGTACAAATGTGACCCTGGCAGGCTGATACCACCACACTTACGGATTTTTTTCCCCCCTTTCTTACATAGAACAATAAATCCCCAATACAGCAAAAATCTTTTATTAAAAACCACAGCACACAGATATCCTTTGGCCACCAAAGGCATACAGGGAAGGACATAAATAGATACACAATACATTTAATGTAATCACCAAGGGTTTTCAGCATCACAGAGAGCTTCAGCTTTCTAGCAGTTTATTTCCTATATCATAGAATGGTTAGGGTTGGAATGGACAAAGAAGACCATCCAGTTCCAACCACCCTGCCATAGGCACTAGACCAAGGTGCTCAAGGCCCCATCTGACCTGGCTTTGAAAATGTCCAAGCTTGGATTCTCCACAACTCCTCTGGGCAACCTGTTTCCAGTGCCCCACCACCCTCATGGGGAAGAATTTCATCCTAAATAGAAACCTTGGCAAAGAAGCAGTGTGCCACACCCCACCCCCAAATGGTAAAGTCATGTGGCTGCAAACAAACAAAAAACCAAAAAAGTGCAATTTCAGTCAGCTGCTTGAAACACTCAGCACAGCACCCCACACCAACTCTCTGTCAGCAAGGCACACTGAAGTAGCTCCCTTCAGCTTCAGACAGGCTACAAGAAACAGACTGAGCTGTTGCCAAGTCTCACTAGGCATTAACTACATAGTTCCTATTAGATACTAAAGTCAGAACTGGTATGGCCTGTTGGCATAAAGTAGTTCCAGTTCCAAGGTAAAAGCTTATCTTACACAGGTACAGGCAGCAAGAGATTGGAGACTTGCAGGTAGGGTGCTCTAAACAAAATATACATAGAATGGCTTGGGGTGGAAGGGATCTCCAAAGGTCCCTGCAGTGAGCAGGGACATCCTCCACTAGATCAGGTTGCTCAGAACCATGTTGAGCTTGGCCTTGAACATCTCCAAGGATGGGGCCTCAACTACCTCCCTGGGCAACCTGCTCCAGAGTCCCATCACCCTTGTTCTTCCTCAGCTCCAGTCCAACCCTGCTCTGCCTCAGCTTCAAACCATTCCCCCTTGGCCTGGCTCTAGACATCCTCATGAAAAGTCCCTCTGCAGCCTTCCTGCAGGATCCCTTCAGCTATTGGAAGGCAGCTCTGAGGTCCCCCTGGAGCCTTCTCCTCTCCAGGCTGAACACCCTCAGCTCTCTCAGCCTGTCCTAATAGCAGAGCTGCTCCAGCCCTTGGATCATCTTTGTGGCCTCCTCTGGACTCACTCCAGCAGCTCTGTGTCCTGACACAGAAGGGGACACCAGAACTGGATGCAGTATTGGAAGTGAGGTCTCAGCAGAGCAGAGTCAAGGGGCAGAATCCCTTCTCTTGCCCTGCTGCCCACACTCCTCTGGATGCAGCCCAGGATATGACCATGACCAGTTATTTTCTCTCCAGTATCAATGAGCTCTGCTGGAATGCTAAAGGCCTGCTTTTGAATTTAAATAATTTGCAAATAACAACAAAAAGCTCAACAATGTTACAGGTGAACTCTACAGGAGTCCTGCATGGCTGCCAACAGAAGCCTGGAGACTCCACACAGCTGCTTAACTTGGGGGTGTAACACTGCTACCTGGAACAGCTGAGGTGAGGATTTTTCTCCATGCTAACAATAATACTCAAAATGCAAAATATTTATGAAGAAAAAAACCCTTAGAAACCAGCATGATCTCACTAGGGCAGAGCAGAAAGGGAGGAGAACCTCCCTTGACCTGCTGGTCACACTCTTCATGCACGCCAGGAGAATGAAAACCACTTTGGTTTTTGTGGGGAAGAAGGTAAGGATGGGACAATAATGTAAACAATTCTATGAACGGAGTTCTGGGCAGAAATGGGTGCAGAGCACAGGACAAATGGGTTCCCAGCACAGGTTCTGGACAGAAATGGGTGCAGAGCACAGGACAAATGGGTTCCCAGCACAGGTTCTGGACAGAAACGGGTGCAGAGCACAGGAAAAATGGGTGCAGAGCACAGGTACTGCACAAAACATTCTTCCTAGCTTGAAACATGCAGCAGACTCTTGATGTGCAAGTTCAGACCCCAGTATTTTACCCAATGGCTTGCACAGCAGCAAATTCAAGTAGAGCTTGACAGGTAATTCCCCTGGATGTTACAGTACCTCCTTAAATGTAACATGACACTTAACTACCTTATTTTTTCCTATAGAGAACACATTGGCAATAATTATAAATAAATACCCACATGACAGGCATTGAAACACACACACACACACAATATTCAGCAACCCCAAACAGCACACAGAGACTTTTTAAGATGCTAAACCAAATGTAAGCTTCCTGCAATCTGGTTAAATTGTTGGTTATGAACAGTAAACCTTGCTGGAAAGCAGAGCTGCCTATAGAGAAGCAGGCCTTGGAATAGGCACATGCTAAAAGAGCTTTTTGTTGGCTTCAATGAAGATTGGTTTAGAAGGGAGTCAAAGATTTGCTCACATTTTCCAGAGGGAGAAAGATTTGTTCAAATTTCCCAAACAGAGGAAGATTTGCTCAAATTCTTCAAACAAGAGAATGAGTTTCCTCTGCAGAAGACTTTTCTTAACCCTCAATTTAATTAAATCAAGAGTAGAATAACCAAAAAGAACCCAACCCCATAGCTGATCACTGTGGTATGAATTAACCTGCTAATTTAAGATGCAAAAAACATTGGCACCCCTTTTTTTTGCTTTGCAGTTTGTCCCTTCCTGCAAGTGGGAACAGACACTGAGCTAGGGAGAGGAGGGAATGAAATGGTTTGAAAGTGCAATGTGCAAACAAAGAGGAAATCTCACCCTTAAAAAAGCCTTTTAGGCAGAAAACCCAAAAGTTTTGCCTCTCCTGAAAGATCTGTAGCTGACAAAGGTAACTGGAAGCCAGTAGCTCTGTAACAGTACTGGAGAAAGGAATTCTCTCCATGTGTTAAGAGGACCTGCCACTCAAAAATGTTGGGAATTACAGCCTTACCTAAAGGTCTGAAGAGAAATAAGATGGTGACAGTGTGGAAGTGATCTGTTCTCCAGCCACGAATGTCCTGCCTGCACTCACTGCTCAACACTGCATCTGATGCTGACAAGCTCCTGTCAGTACTGGAGTTACCTGTGGTGTAGACTAAGGGACATCATCCCACTTGCTGACAGAGCACTTGAACAATCCACTTAGGCTGCCTGTGAAACTATTTTTAGTTCCACTAAAAAGTGCTGTTGGAGAGGAAGGTGGAATTCAGAGTTTAGCTTCAGGGATCTCAGTGTGGCTGTTGGGAGATGAAGTCTCTTAGACAGCAATGGATCTCCTGAAAGGAGAGACAAAGTTCTCCTCAAACAGGAATGTGGAAGGTGGAGGAACCTATTTCTGTTGAGCAGACACAGAGTTTACTTTCTTAGCTGAGGTACCCATGTTGTGGCAACCTTGTCTGAAATTCTGAGTAGCTTCCACTGATCTAATCCTGCTAATTTACACTTTCCAGGAGTAATCCAGAACAATATAAACCTGAAGCCTACAATCTCTGACCTTGTAGCAGTCAGTGAGATGACAAACTGTTGGGAGAGGAAATGTTTCTCCATCCACAGTGTGTTTGGAGGATAAGCTAAGAACAACACCTATGCCTAAGGTTAGCTTGGTAGCAGAACTATTTGTTCCCCCCACCAAAAAGAGAATATATTCTCTATTTGCCAAAGCCCACAATTCATCTACCTTTCTAACTAGAGACTTACTCCATAGATGCCAGGTGATTTATGTACAGGATGTCTTTAAAACAACAAAAAACTTACAGACAACTGACACAGAAGGTCTAAGAACTCCAGCCCTGTCAGTCTGAGCACCTGCCAAGGATCAGACTCTCTTCCTCCCCTACCACAACTATCCCAGGTAATATTTTTTTCCCCTTCACTTGACTGCTTTTGTCAGTAACCAGCCACCTCTTCCCACAGCAGCAGATATGCTGCCCCATCACAGTCTTCAAAACCTTGCTAAGCAACAAACAGCAGATGCTAGCTTCACAATCTTACAGACAGCATAGAGGCCTGCCATGATCTTTAGCAAATAAATCCTAGAATCTGTTAAAAAGCTTCCAGCAACTTTCCATTCAAGTGATGTCCCCCAATCTTTCTGTGCTAGCCATCATTTGCAACCTATTATTTGCCTTCAATCCTGTCATGAGCCTTTTTTGGTTGCTGTTGTCACATTTCTCTGCTCTTTTTTTTAAACACCTCTACCTCATGCCACATCAAGTAGCTGTCAGGAGTTGCAGGGTTTCACTGATTGTGACATAATGAATCGTGCAAAATCGTTTGGAGTAATTTTTGTTTTTAAGCCCTAGTTACTGGGATTCTCACCCTGGAATAGTAACCAAGCTGACAGAGTCCCAACAACATTCTGCCTTTTCCTTCCTCAGGCTTCTCATGGGATGCCATCCTTCCTTTGGCAACACTGTGAAGGAGGCACTGCCCAGTCATACATGTAGGAAAGCCTGAGCTTAACCTCCTCCTTACAGAGCTTCCCTTCTTTAGCCAGGGTCTGGTGCTTTTCCAGCATGTCCTCGATGCTCTGCTTATGAGTTACTATGTACTTATTGTTGCAACCTCGCGACTTATACTCAGTGTCAAAACGAGGGTCGTGCACTCTCTTCACATCGATGGGGGCCAGCCACACCCCCAGGGAGACATCCTCACTCTGCCACATGTTCAGGTAGTCTCTGCTCAGACGCAGATAGTGCACCAGATCGGCAGAAATCACATAGCCACCACCCAGGGCGTATGGCAGGTAGTAGTCACAGAGCACCCAGGCGCTCTCTTTCCATTTGCCCCCCGATTTCACTCGGCCACGGCCAGAAAAGAAGCCCCAGTAGAGGCGCCGTGGCTCCTTGGCTCTCAGCTCTTCCACCAGGACATCCAAACGTACAAAGGTATCATCATCAGCCTTTAGGGCAAACTGGAAATCCAGGTGCTGATCCAGCCAGACGTAAGTGGCCAGGACTTTTGCAGTCAGGTTCTCGTAGGAATCCCGCAGCTCCGGCAGCAGGAGGAGGTCTCTGTGCCGGCTCTGCTCCACCTCCAGGCTATGAAGCTCCTCTGCCCCCAGCCCTGCGGTGCCGATCACAAAGCGGCTCCAGATGTCGTCATGAGGAGGTCGCCCGGCGCCCGACAGCCACGTGCTGCGGATGATGCTGCGACGCTCGCTGTACTTGGGGCCACTGGTGATCAGCACGGCCAGGAAGGCTGTTTCCTCAGGGGAAGGCGGTGGGACTGCGGGGAGCTGCGGCCCTCTGGCACCCCGAGGTGACAGAGCTGCAGGCTGGTTGTGCGGCAGCCCACGAGAGGCTGGCAAGGGTCGCAGGCCCTCCGAGGTGCACTTGGCCAGGTAAAGCAGGACCACGGCGAACAGTGACAGGCCGCCCAGGCCCAGGGCTGTCTTGTGGCGGCACAGCAAGCGCAGCAGCTTCATGGCTGCAGGGCCTCGATGAAGCAAGCGGGCCCAACCGCAGCCCCCTGCCTCTCAGGGACCCCCAAAATTTAGGCGGGAACGGCAGGAGTCCCGCCCCCGAAGGGCTGACAGCTTACGGCTGCCGAGAGGGGACAAGCTTCCAGGGGCAACCTCACCGCGCTTCGCCGTTCCTTAGAGGAGGTTCCATATCTCCTTCTTGCCTTGTCCCCTTCTCCTCGGGGAAGCGGCGGCTCAGGTCGGGAGGAGTGGCTGTGTCCCTGCTGGGCCTCCGACTCTGGCCCGGTGTGTGACAGCGGCCTCCGCTTCGCTCGCCGCTTGCCTTGTGGGGCAGGAGGAGTGGCTGCGCCTCGCATCATCTGACCGCACACGACAGCGCCTGTCAGCGGCCATCTTGCAGCAGGGCAGGAGAGGCTGAGATGCGGCCATTTTGGTTCCGGGCACAATGTGCTGTGTTGGCAGGTTTTGGGTCAGGGCAAGTGAAGCCGCGGGAGTTGCGTTTTGAGCCTACAGAGGAGCTGCGCCTCGGCTGGCTGGGCTTGCAGCCTCGATGGAGGCTTTGGTGCTGCGTTGTGGCGCAGGAGAGCACGTTGCCTTGTGAAAATAGCTGTGTGTTAGCTAGCTAGCTGATGTTCTGATTTCATAAGCTTTGGTAGCGGCGTGTTACATATTTTAGAGACTGCCGAGCGAAACGGGTAAGCACAAAACTAGAGATACACGTATAGCCAGGACCTGACAGGGAAGTAAAAAGTCTTTCACGCTTGGAGAAGGAAGTCTGCCTTATCATTAACTGAGGTAAGGAACAGCGTGCGACAAAAACTATTTAGAAATTTTAGCACTGCAGAGTTTCGTCTTCCTTCTTTACCGGGCCACGGCAACCTGTCAGGTCTTATGGATCTGGAAGGACCTTCTGTGAGGGAACAGGGCGCTTCCTTGCCCGTCTTCAAGATGGCCGCTCCCACACGCACTGCGCTCTGACGTTATTTAAACGTAAGTGCGTCTTGCCCGCCCTGTTCTCCTCCCTCTGGCCGGGCGGGAGGGGGCTCGGGGACCTCCGCACCGGTGACGTCCTTCCGTTAGCAGCCACCGCGGGGGCCGAGGCATCAGGGTGAGGGACGGTGAGGCTGAGGCTGAGGCTGGCTTCCCCGCGGCCTGTCACGGTTCTAGAAGGTCGCGTCCCCCTCTTGCAGGGAGGAGACCACCGCCAGCGCCTCGGAGATTTCGGTGAGTGCGTGTGGCCCTTGCTGGAGCGGCGTGAGGACCGCCACAACCCTTGGAGTCGGGCAGGGCAGGGCAGCCCCGGTGGAGAGCTGGTCTGGGTGGGCTCCCCTGCCCGGGGCTCTGCTGTGTTCCGTGGATCTGTGGACTTCATGCTCCTCGCCGCTCTGTCTGTTGGGCTGAGGTCCTGTTCCCTGTCCCAGCGCCCTCCGAACTCCTGTGGCAGTGATTTTCACGCGGCGGCAGCAAGCAGCTCATGACAAACCCGCCCCTGGGGGCTGCTTTTTCTGCCGGCTGTCGCCTCTGCCTTCCTAGCTCCGCTTTGCACGCTGGCGTTGGTCATACAAACTCGGCCATCTCTTTCCGAAAGTGACCTTTCCGTCTTCTAGCCTTTCTGAAGAGGTGATCTTGTTGAGGTCTGTGGAGGCTGTTGTGCTGTCGTGGCTGTTTCTGCAGCAGTGCTGCTATTTGGGACGTTGCCACGGGCTGAGCTTGGGTTGCACATTCAGACTCTAAGTGCTTCGTGTGCTAAATGTTTAGGTCTCAGTTGCCAGGCCAGCACATGCCATGGCACCTGAAGGCAGCTTTCAGAGTATAACCGGGCCCTTTAAAGGATATTATCATCCAAAGTCCTTTGGCAGAGGTTGTGGCAGACTGAAAGCTGATACAGCTTCATTTTATTATTCCCATAGGGTTTTGGTTTTTTTTTTTGTTTGTTTGTTTGTTTGTTTTTTTAGTTCTTCCACAGCAAATATTTGTGTGGGTGGACTTCTGAATGTTAGGAGATCTTTTATTAGTGACACAGTTTTCCAGAGTTCCATTTGCATCTGTTTCTTCCTTTTTGTTTTCTTTTTTAGGATCGTTTTAGTCCATTTGCAGTCATTTAATCAGCAAATACTTGGAATAAAAAGGAGGAAAAAAAAATGATGTCAAGACAGGCCTTTCTCTGCAGTTTGGGATCTCTCTATTTGTCCCTTCTCTTTATATTTCTTTTGATGGATGTGTATGCAAGGCCTGCAAATAACTCTGCCCTCAAAGAAAAGCCAGCTGACAGCAAAGATGAGAATGAGATCTTGCCCCCAGATCACTTGAACGGGGTCAAAATGGAGATGGATGGACATCTCAACAAGGAATTTCATCAAGAAGTTTTTCTAGGAAAAGAGATGGAAGAGTTTGAGGAAGATTCAGAACCCAGAAAAAACAGGAAGAAGCTCATGGCCATCTTTTCAAAGTAAGTTCTGTGCAGTGCCAAGAACTGTGCAGCATCCTAATTTGCAGTTTTTTCTGTAATGCTTGGAAATTGTAATAATGAGGGGGAAAGCCCTGGGCCACAAATCTAGGCTGGGTGCAGAGTGGGTTGAGAGTAGCACTGGAGAAAAAGACCTGGGTGTGTATTGATTGATGAGAAGCTCACCATGAGCCAGCAGTGCCTT
The DNA here is from genome assembly GCF_027791375.1 of Indicator indicator. Classification (NCBI taxonomy): domain Eukaryota; kingdom Metazoa; phylum Chordata; class Aves; order Piciformes; family Indicatoridae; genus Indicator; species Indicator indicator. The sequence goes on from NC_072041.1 coordinate 2,934,913, forward strand.
CATGCAGCCCAGAAGGCAGCTGTGTGCTGGGCTGCAGCAAGAGGAGTTGTGGCCAGCAGGGCAGGAGGGGGGATTCTGCCCCATGACTCTGCTGAGACCGCAGCTCCAATAGTGCAGTCAGTTCTGGTGTCCCCAGCATCAGAAGGACACAGATCTGCTGGAGTGAGGCCAGAGGAGGCCACAGAGATGATCCAAAGGTTGGAGCAGCTCTGCTGGGAGGACAGGCTGAGGGTGTTCAGCCTGGAGAGGAGAAGACTCCAAGGGGAACTTAGAGCTGCCTGCCAGGGCAGGCCAAGGCCACAGTGAGGGTGTCTAGAGCCAGGCCAAGGGGGAATATTAGAAGCTGAGGTAGAGCAGGGTTAGACTGGAGCTGAGGAAGAAGTTCTTCAATACCAGGGTGGTGAGACTCTGAAGCAGGTTGCTCAGGGAGGCTGTGGATGCATCAAGGCCAGGAGATGTTTAGGTCCAGGTTGGATGAGGCCTTGAGCAGCTGAGTCTAGTTGAGAGGCATCCCTGCCTGTGGTGGGGAGGTTGGAACAGATGATCTCTGAGGACCCTTCCAACCTAAGCCATTCCGTGATCATACTTTGTTCATGTTATTAAGGTGTAAGGTTTGTGTCAGCTAATAGGCTGCCAGATGCTTGGGGGTCAGGAAACGTGGTGGAAATGACAATCAAAATCTGTGCATTGGAGACACAAGGTGGCAGAATTGGATTTATTTGCACTTGGGTAGGATCAGAGACCTTTGGAGGTCCCTTCTGTGACCTGCCAGCATGGTACCAAGCAATCAATCCAAAGCTTACATCCTTATCTCACAGGGTGACTGAGAATAAAGTTGAAACATGGAACAAAAGCTCTCCAAGCTTTTCTTTTTCATTTTTTTTTTTCATCCTAGGCAAGCAGGCTGCACATGACTGAGAGAACAAAAGACATTTTGCCACTCTTTATTATTTCATTCTCTGAAGTCACTTTAGTGGGATGTTTTGTTAGGAGTGCTTTGGGATGTCCCACTCTTCACTACCACCTTTGGAGTGCCCAATGCCTGCCTCAGAACACAGATTGCCCATCCCTGTGTTAGAAAATCAGTTTCCCTTATCAGTGTTAGGTTGTTTAGCAGCACACAATTATCCCAGCTGGTTATTGTTAGTGGAAGTGCTTTCAGCAGCCCTTTTTGAATAGGTGGTTATCTAGGCAAGCCTGGGCAGGCCTTTCTTCTTATCTCCTGAGGTGGTAACCTCACAGCAGGTTGTTTCAAATGATTTTAAGTGTTGCTCTCAGAAGCAGAAGTGCTGTTGGTAGACACTGGAAGGATTTCTGCCTGCTTGGTACAGTGAGTGCCTGGTAGCTCATTAACATCTGAGTCACTGCAGGCTTCTTGTGCACTGTGGCAGCAGAGCATAGGTGGACTTCCAAGAGCTGGAAGAGCAATAAGTGGGATGATTGTTACCTTCTTCTCCAGCTATAGAATCATAGAATTGTTAGCGTTGGAACTGGATGATCCTTGAGTTCCTTTCCAACCCCCCTGCCATGGGCAGGGGCACCTCACACCACAGCAGGTTGCTCACAGCCACATCCAGCCTGGCCTTCAAAACCTCCAGGGATGAGGCTTCCATCACCTCCCTGGGCAACCTGTTCCAGTGCCTCACCACCCTCATGGGGAAGAATTTCCTACCATCCAGTCTGAATCTCCCCATTTCTAGTTTTGTTCCATTCCCCCCAGTCCTATCACAACCTGACAACCTTAAAAAGTCCCTCATGTGATGTGATTTAGATGGGAAGTACAGTTTGGAAGTAGTTAAGTTTGATGGCTTTGATCTGAGGAAACTAGAATGTTAAATGTAGAGGGGGGAAAATGCTTTGTTTTCCCTTTTGGTTCCATATCAAACCCCACATTTCTTCACCTGCTAAGTGCAAGGTGGTGTGAGGGAAACATGAGCATTTTCCTGGGCTGGCCATTGACACTGAAAAGTCACTGGTGCAGAGCCTGTGCATGTGTGGAAAGATGTGAAGCTGGAGGAGGGCAGATTTAGCTTGGACATCAGGAAGAAATTCTTTCCAGTGAGGGTGGGGAGACACTGGAACAGGTTGCCCAGGGCAACAACCCAGTGGCTGTCCCTTCTCTGGAGGTGTTCAAGGCCAGGCTGGATGAGGCCTTGAGCAAGCTGGGCTGGTGGGAGGTGTCCCTGCTCATGGCAGAGGGTTGGAACTGGATGATCTTGAAGGTCCCATCCAACCCAACCCATTGTATGTGTCTGTGAATATTTAAACCACCTTAATGCTGCATTTATTAATAGAGCTCAGTGTTGTCAAAAAAACGAGGTGCTGGGGTTATTTTGCTTAAGCCTTTAACATTTAGTTGACATTTAACAGCAAATCACATACTTTATAACTTCAGTTTCAATGCTAACACTTCAACACTGTTCAGGCAGTGATTAGAGAAAAAAAAAAAAAACAAACCCAAAACACGACAGATTAAAAACCAAAGACAGTGAGAAAAGATAAAAACCAGAACCGAACTGGGGATTTTTTTGTTGTCTTTGTTGTTGTTGTTCTTAAAATTGAACAAGAGTGGGTTTGCTGTGCTTGAAATAGAGCCCTGCCTCATAAATGTCAGTGATGTCTTTGCAGTTTCAAGTACTGTTATGTATTTTTTAATAACTACTGAATAAGCTGCTCCAAACCCCCTTCAAGTGACATGCAAGCCTTTGGTATTTGTTCTTCAACTCTGATTTTTATGTTTAAGAAGTACAGGTTGCCCAGGCAGGTGGTTGAGACTCCATCCCTGGAGATGTTCAAGGTGAGGCTAGACAAGGCTCTGAGCAACCTGATCTAGTGGAGGATGTCCCTGCTGACTGCAGAGGGGTTGGGCTGGATGACCTTTGGAGGTCCCTTCCATCCCAATCCATTCTGTGATTGTATGGAAGCCCTTGCCCCAGGGTTACTCATCTTACTTTCATTGTTCTTGATGGTCAGGACAGTTGTGGTGGGATTTAGGCAGACACAGAGATATCTTGGAAGGTCCAGGTAAAAAGGACTTGGACAAGAGAACCTTGAAGAGGGAGTTAGTGGTTTGAGAGAATGTTAGAGATGGAATTTTTTCCAAGCAGTGGAAGTCTGCAGCAGCTGAGCCAAGAGGGAAAAGAGCTGCTGTGCCATGAGTGATGTGTTTGTGGTTTCCTCAGCCTCACAGAGTTACTCAGAAACAAAACAGTGAAATGAGTTAACTGAGAGCAAAGTGAAGTGTTCCTGGGTGTTTAAACTGAGGACTAACCTACATGTTGTAGGGACTTAAATTGAATGATGAAATTAATTAATTATTAAATAAATGGCTGATTGGTTCACCCTGTACTGGAAAGAATGTGCACATCCAGAGAGGGTTTCTAGATTGATTCTTTTCTGCAGCAGCCTTTGTGGATTATAAAGCAATTTAGAGTTTAAAAAATAAGTTGTTCCTCATCTCAAGCCTCAAATCTAAAAATCTTCCTTCCTCCACAGGGTAGATATAAATAATGACAAAAAAATAGGGGCAAAAGAGATGCAGCGTTGGATCATGGAGAAGACAGATGAACATTTCCAGGAAGCTGTGGAAGAAAATAAAATGCACTTCCGAGCTGTGGACCCTGATGGGGATGGTAAGAAGCCCCCCAGCACCCCAGAACCCCAACACCATACCATGGCAGAGGTTGGAAGGGACCTCTGGAGGTCATCCAATGCAACCCCCCCTGCCCAGGGCAGGATCATTCAGAGCAGGCTGCCCAGGCTGCCCAATTCCTCCATCTCCTGATGAAGTCAGTTGCTAGGTTTTGGCTGCTCTTCACGTGGGCTGTGGCAAACCCCAAGTGCCTCTGGATTGCTGTAGTCACAATTTGGATCCCTACAGAAGACAATAGAGCGAATGAAGCAATCCCACACCCCAGCCAGCACTGCAGTTCTGTGGTGACTGCTGTGGTCACAGGAAATTGTAACAAGTGGCTCTGGCAGGGATGGGGTGAGGAGTGTGACAGAAAGAAGTTTTATTTTTGTGAGGCCTGTGTCTGCTTTAAAGCAAGATAAAAGGGAATTGGGTGATAGTTTCCGTGTTGCCATTCAGGAAGCTCAGGGTGGTTTTTACAGTGCTGGACTAAAAGATCTCAGCAGGTGCTCTTAAGGAATTTTAGCAAAGGTTTGTGGTGATAGGATGAGAGGGAATGGGTTGAAGCTGAAAGAGGGCAGATTTAGATTGGAGATCAGGAAATTCTTGACAGTGAGGGTGGGGAGACACTGGAATGGGTTGCCCAGGGAAGTGGTGGATGCCCCCTCCCTGGAGGTGTTCAAGAATGAGGCCCTGAGCAACATGGGCTGGTGGGAGGTGTACCTGCCCATGGCAGGAGATTTGTCACTATGTGATCTTGAAGGTCCCTTCCAACCCCAACTGTTCTATGAATCTATGAACTTACTTAAACAAAAGTTTGTCATTTAAGTGCTTTATGTGACTCTTTCTTACAGGCCACGTGTCCTGGGATGAATATAAAGTTAAATTTTTGGCAAGTAAAGGCTTCAACGAGAAAGAGATTGCAGAGAAGATCAGAAACAACGAGGAGCTGAAAATAGATGAAGAAAGTAAGTGCTAATCATTGGAAGTGTGTTGGGTTTTTCTTTTCTGATGGCAAAACCCTGTTTGTTGATACAGAAGATGAGTGTTTGAGTTGTTCTTGTGCTTCTACACAACTAATGTCTAAATCTTAAGGCAGAAGTAATCATTTCCTTTTCCAGCTCAAGTCTACCATCCTGACACTCTCACTGTAACTACTGAACACTGAAAAAATCTTGGTTGCTTTGTGCCTATTTGAACAGTTTGCAGTTCATTTACTGGTAGCAGCCTGCTAAACTTTGTCAGATCTGTGGCCCATGGAGCTGTTAGCAGGGGAGCCAAGTCCCTTGGTGCTCCAAAGGGAAGGGAGCTGCTGTTGACAATTCCTGCTCTAAATCTGAGGGGTGCCTGTGGCCCCCAAACAGGGTTGTGTTAAATAATTACCTGCTGAGGGACTGCAAAGCATCCTAGGAGCTAATAGCAGAAGGCTGCCTAACAAATCTTTCATGGTTCATTTAAGTTATTTAGAGAGAGAAAGAGATTCTAGTTTATTAAGGGAGGGCTTTTGGAAGTGGGGAAAGGATGGAGGAGGAAATGAGATCTTAGATTCAGAAGTAACAAGAAAGAAATGATCAAGCATTCATCTGAATCTGTTTTTTCACTCTTCACAGAGTAATCTCCCTGCTTCCCCCCCTCACTTTCAAAGTGTTTAAACTGACTGTGCAGTGCAGCACTAAAGCCTTAGCCTTTCCTTGCAGGAATTAGTCATTGAAAAGGGGCTGATGTGATATTTTCCATTGATCAAAAAGCAACTAAAATGCAAATGAGCCTTTGAAGTTTTCTCTGGCAGGGAAAACACCTGTGCAGCGTGTTCTCTGGCAGTGTGGTTAAGAGCAGTTTACAGGAATGCTCATCAAGATAGAAAAGATTTGCTGAATAAGGGAAGTCTGCACAGAGTCAGTTTCCTACCTGGGTAACCAGCCTTGTTTGGGAAACTCAAACTGGTTATCTACCTCTTCCTGAGGGTGGTAGCCCAAAGTTATCTCTGCACTCTAGTGTCAAAGTCTCCTTTTTGGGGCTGTATGATGAAAAATAATTGAATGTGTGGAGCTTAAGGAGTGTTCTGAAGCTTGTGCCGGGGCACAGGGCGGTTTGGGTGCCGGGGCAGAGGGCGGTTTGGGTTGCAGGGGCAGAGGGCGGTTTGGGTTGCCGGGGCAGAGGGCGGTTTGGGTGCAGGGGCACAGGGCGGTTTGGGTTGCCGGGGCAGAGGGCGGTTTGGGTGCCGGGGCAGAGGGCGGTTTGGGTGCCGGGGCAGAGGGCGGTTTGGGTGCAGGGGCACAGGGCGGTTTGGGTGCAGGGGCAGAGGGCGGTTTGGGTGCAGGGGCAGAGGGCGGTTTGGGTGCCGGGGCAGAGGGCGGTTTGGGTGCAGGGGCAGAGGGCGGTTTGGGTTGCCGGGGCAGAGGGCGGTTTGGGTGCAGGGGCAGAGGGCGGTTTGGGTGCAGGGGCAGAGGGCGGTTTGGGTGCAGGGGCAGAGGGCGGTTTGGGTTGCCGGGGCAGAGGGCGGTTTGGGTGCAGGGGCAGAGGGCGGTTTGGGTTGCCGGGGCAGAGGGCGGTTTGGGTGCAGGGGCAGAGGGCGGTTTGGGTGCAGGGGCAGAGGGCGGTTTGGGTGCAGGGGCAGAGGGCGGTTTGGGTGCAGGGGCAGAGGGCGGTTTGGGTTGCCGGGGCAGAGGGCGGTTTGGGTTGCCGGGGCAGAGGGCGGTTTGGGTGCAGGGGCAGAGGGCGGTTTGGGTGCAGGGGCAGAGGGCGGTTTGGGTGCAGGGGCAGAGGGCGGTTTGGGTTGCCGGGGCAGAGGGCGGTTTGGGTGCAGGGGCAGAGGGCGGTTTGGGTGCCGGGGCAGAGGGCGGTTTGGGTTGCCGGGGCACAGGGCGGTTTGGGTTGCCGGGGCACAGGGCGGTTTGGGTGCAGGGGCAGAGGGCGGTTTGGTGTGCAGGGGCACAGGGCGGTTTGGGTGCAGGGGCAGAGGGCGGTTTGGGTGCCGGGGCAGAGGGCGGTTTGGTGTGCAGGGGCACAGGGCGGTTTGGGTGCCGGGGCAGAGGGCGGTTTGGGTGCCGGGGCAGAGGGCGGTTTGGGTGCAGGGGCAGAGGGCGGTTTGGGTGCCGGGGCAGAGGGCGGTTTGGTGTGCAGGGGCAGAGGGCGGTTTGGTGTGCTGGGGCAGAGGGCGGTTTGGGGTGCTGGGGCAGAGGGCGGTTTGGGTGCTGGGGCACAGGGCGGTTTGGTGTGCAGGGGCAGAGGGCGGTTTGGTGTGCAGGGGCAGAGGGCGGTTTGGTGTGCAGGGGCAGAGGGCGGTTTGGGGTGCAGGGGCAGAGGGCGGTTTGGGTGCAGGGGCAGAGGGCGGTTTGGTGTGCAGGGGCAGAGTGCGGTTTGGTGTGCAGGGGCAGAGGGCGGTTTGGGGTGCAGGGGCACAGGGCGGTTTGGGTGCAGGGGCACAGGGCGGTTTGGGTTGCCGGGGCACAGGGCGGTTTGGGTGCAGGGGCAGAGGGCGGTTTGGGGTGCAGGGGCACAGGGCGGTTTGGGGTGCAGGGGCACAGGGTGGTTTGGGGTGCCGGGGCACAGGGCAGTTTGGGCACCCGGGCTACAACAGGTTGAGAGAGTTGGGGCTGTTCAGCCTGGAGAAGGGAAGGCTTCCAGGGACGCCTTAGAGCAGCCTTCCAGTACCTGAAGGAGGCTACAGGAGAGCTGGGGAGGGATTTTTGACAAGGGCTTGGAGTGAGAGGATGAGAGGGAATGGATTGAAGCTTGAGGAGGGGAGATTGAGACTGGAGATTTAGGAAGAAATTCTTTCCAGAGAGGGTAGGGAGACACTGGAAGAGGTTGCCCAGGAAGGTTGTAGATGTCCCCTCCCTGGGAGTGTCCAAGGCCAGGTTGGATGAGGCCTTGAGCAGCTGAGTTGAGTTGAGAGGTGTCCCTGCCCATGGCAGGGGGGTTGGAGGAGGTGATCTCTGCGGTCCCTTCCAACCTGAGCCATCCTAGGATTATTCTCTGTCTACTTCTGTCATTGCTATAACTAAAACTTGCCATTCACAAACCTGCCCCCCAGATTCATGTTAAGTCTCTGAAGGTTTTCTTTACTCTTCACAGAAAAACATTCCCTGAAGACCAAACCTTTCATGGCAACTTGCAGTTCAAAAATGGAAATGCAGCCATTGGTGGTTTATTTTTTTTTTTCCCTTCCTCTTGTAACTCAACAACCCAAAGCATTCAGGAACTGTTTCAGACAGTTTAATCCACTTCTAAAAAGTTGGTTATGTAGACTTGAAGTCTTTCAGAGTGTCTTTAACACCTGTGGGAAAACAAATGCTTCAGGTTAGACTCTGAATGTCTTTGGCAGATAGGGGAGTGTGCTCCTGACACTGTTTTTTCCACTGTGTCATTTAGAAAATGCCTACAGCAGTCAAAATACTCCACACAGGTGGTTTTTCTTTACTCTCTGGTTATGTACAGGAGTACTAGGTGTACCCAATGTGTTGTGTTTTGCAGGGGAGGATTGCGTTTTCTGTTTTCTTCAAATCAGATGCATATTTTTAGCAGCAACTCATTTACAAGTCATGATTCTCACTTGACCTTAAGACAGATTTGCTTCAGTGCTTGTTGGCAAGGTGTGAGGTGAAATGAAAGAGGTGGAAATGTGAAGAGATGGTGATGCTGAGGTGGGACACCTGGACTTCAACTTGCATTTGCTCCTTGCAGCAAAACTATTTCTCTCCTGGGGAGGGACTTTTTACAAGGGCTTGTAGTGACAGGACAAGGGGCAATGGATTTCAGATGGAGGAGGAGAGATTGAGACTGGGGATTAGGAAGAAATTCTTTAGAGTGAGGGTGGGGAGACACTGGAACAGGTTGCCCAGGGAGGCTGTGGATACTCCCTCCCTGGAGGTATTCAAGATGAAGTTGGATGAGGCCTTGAGCAACCTGGGCTGGTGGGAGGTGTCCCTGCCCATGGCAGGGGGTTGGAATTGGATGATCTTTGAGGTCCCTTCCAACCCAACCCATTCTGTGAATACACTAATAAAATACAGGCAAGGTTCAATAGTCAGAATGGAACAGACAGCTGAAAGGAGGAACAAGTGCTTGTGTCTTTCAGTAACAGGACTAAAGGTATTTACTGGCACTTAGCTTAGCATCTCTCCTTTATTTCCAGGCTTTCTTTTCTCTTAACCCTCTTAGAGTCCAGATAAGTCACATTTTCAGGCTTGAAGTACTGCATGGTGCCTCTGAGTGCAAGGATGTTAAGTTCTCTCTGGGTAGGCAATTCTTTTAAATTCTGAACTTTTGACAGGATGAATGAAGAAAGAAGGAGCAGGGGCAGGGCAGAAGCCTCCTCACAGCTTTTCTAGTCTTGCTCTGTGCCTTTGCTTCTATTATTGTTTCAATAGATGCTTTGTAGAGAAGCTGTCCAAGTTCCCCTAGGCCTCAATATTTTGACTGTGCCATTGTGCAGGACTGCTTTGAGGTAGGACACAAAAATGATTTATTCAGAAGCAAGCTGTTGAGGCAGGTGAAAGATTTGTGTTTGTAGTGGGCTTCAAAATGATGAAAATAAGGAGAACAAGAACTGCTGAACAAAGCTGGATTAGAACCAGCTCCCAATACTGACAGGACACCACTTTTCACTTGATGTGGTAGAGTTTTGATACAGGTGCAGCTAAATCTTTATTTTCATCTCCTAATTCCAGTTCAGTTGTTTGCTTAAAGGACCTTTCCCAGTGTTTCAGCACAAACTAATTGCACTTTATTTCCTCCCAAGCACTAATTTCCCCTGGGTGTTGAACTCAGGTGATCTGTCAGATAGCAGAGGTCATCCCTGTTGGAACTTTAATCAGATTGAAGGTGACAGCATCAATTTGCTTCCATTTCTAGCTCAGGAAGTTCTGGATAACCTGAAGGATCGGTGGTACCAAGCTGACAACCCACCTCCTGATCTGCTCTTGAATGAAGAAGAGTTCTTGTCCTTCCTTCACCCAGAGCACAGCAGAGGAATGCTGAAGTTCATGGTGAAAGAAATCATCAGAGATTTGGGTATGAGATTTTTGAAACACACTTCCTGGGGAGCTGTTGACTTGCAAATCATTTTGCTGTGTAGATGTGAACTGTGTCAAAAGTGTGCCCAGCAGGATAGGGAGGGGATTCTGCCCCTCTGCTCTGCTGAGACCCCACCTGGAGCACTGCCTCTAGTTCTGGTGCCCCCAGCATGAGAGGGACATGGAACTGCTGGAGTAGGTCCAGAGGAGATGGTCAGAGGACTGGAGATCCTCCCCTGTGGGGACAGACTGGAAGAGTTGGGGCTGTTCAGCCTGGAGAATGCTCCAGGGAGACTTGAAGCAGCCTGAAGGGGACTACAGGAGAGCTGGAAAGGGACTTTTTACAAGGGTTTGTAGTGATAGGATGAGAGGAAATGGATTGAAGCTTGAGGAGGGCAGATTTAGGCTGGAGATTAGGAAGAAATTCTTTCCAGTGATGGTGGGGAGACACTGGAACAGATTGCCTAGGGAAGTTCTGGATGTCCCCTCCCTGGCCAGGTTGGATGAGGCCTTGAGCAACCTGGGCTGGTGGGAGATGTCCCTGCCCATGGCAGGAGGTTGGAACTGAATGATCTTTAGGGTCCCTTCCGTCCCAAACCATTCTGTGACTGTGTTGTTAGGGCCTTGCACTGTTGTGGATCAGCCTGCAATTTTGGCACATATTGTTTGCTCTGCTCTGCACATCAGAGGATGTGATGAGTAAGAAACTGTTGGCACAAATGCTGGCACCTCTATGGAGTTGTCTGTGTGTCTCTCAAGACTAAATTTAGACTCTGGGTGGTAAAGAGCAGCACAACATTAGATGTTGGAAGGATATTCTGAGTACCTCACACAAAGAGGATCAGCTGACACTGCTTTACACTGCAGTGCTGCTGCATTGTAGGGTTGCTGTAGCTGTAGTAGATGTATAGTAAATAAATAGTCAAGTCCTGTAAACCATGGACATGTTCTGAAGGGGAGGGCACTGATTGCTTTGTCCCTCCCCAATACAGCAGCTCTGTAGGAATTGTGATGCACAGCCATGACCATGGAAATAAATGGCTGAGGGTTCTAAGAAAAATCACAGATTCCCAGAATGGTTTGGGTTGGAGGGGACCTTAGAGATCATCTAGGTCCAACCACCCTCCCACTAACCCAGGTTGCCCAAGGCCTCATCCAGCCTGGCCTTGAACACCTCCAGGGAGGAGGCATCCCCAACCTTCCTGGGCAACCTGTTCCAGGGTCTCCCCACCTCCCTCTGTCATGAATTTCTCCCTGGTGCCAGTGTGTCCTTCAGGAAAATGATATTTTAGTATATTCTGTATGGTTTTTAGCCTTCCAAAACATTTTATGTGTGCCACAACACCCAGTTGTGGCTGATCCAAGATAGAAATGGTAACTCTTCTTTTCTCTGTTAGAGTCAGGATTGTACCAGTGGCATCTCTGACACAAAAGCAATTCTTTTCAGTTTCTGTGTGCTCCTCTTGCAGATCAAGATGGAGATAAGAAGCTCACCCTTTCAGAATTCATTTCCTTGCCTGTTGGGACTGTAGAGAACCAGCAAGCTCAAGATATTGATGATGACTGGGTGAAAGACAGAAGGAAGGAATTTGAGGAGGTCATTGATGCTAACCATGATGGCATTGTCACAATGGAGGAGCTGGAGGTAAGTTCCTCACATGGTTTGTTCTAGGGTTTTGAAAACCAATAGTTTGTAAACACAGGATTGAAACTGCTTCAGTGGAGTCCAAAACTATTTGAACTTCCAGTGTGTAGAAGACTTTAGATTGTGGTGGTGCTCTGGAGTGCTTGCAGGTGGTGTTAATGCTTTTTGTTAAGAGTTTTCCTCCCCTGATTGTTGCTCACAGGGTTTTGGGTCACACAGACACTTGGGTGGATTTGGGAGTGGATGAAAGCAAGTCACAGACTTCATTAGGTGCATTAGTTAATGGGACAATGAGTCACATTTTCTGTTACTAAAGGTGTAACTTACAATCTGTATTATTCATTAAAAAACAAACAAAACAAAACAGCCAAAAATAAAGCAAACAAAAAAAACCAAAACCCAAAACAGCAAACCAACCCCAAGGACCAACAAAGCCTGAGGCCCCAGCAGCCTAGAAAATGGCAGAGATCTCCTTTTTGTCACAGGCTTTTTCCTCTTCTAACAAAACCAAACTGTTTTTGAGTGGTAGATTCTCATTTATGGCCTTTTTGGACTTTGGTGGGCAGAAGTGAGGCTTAGATCTAATAAAGCTGGGAGCAGGCTGTCCAGAGAGATTGTGGAGTCTCTTTCTCTGGAGACTTTCAAGACCCTTCTGGATGCATTCCTGTGTGACCTGCCCTGGGGGATCCTGCTTTGGCAGGACCTCAACAGATCATCCAGTCCAACCTTTCTACCAGGGCAGGATCACCTAGGGCAGGTCACACAGAAACACAGATCACAGATGGGTTTTGAACATCTCCAGAGGAGACTCCACAACCTCTCTGGACAGCCTGCTCCAGTGGTTCTGTGACTTGGTGTTCAGAGGTCCCTTCCAACCCTCTTACCAAAGCAGGATCAGTTAAGGCAGTTCACAGAGGAACACAATCAGATGGATTCTGAATGTCTCCAGAGAAGGGAGACTCCACAACCTCTCTGGGCAGCCTGCTCCAATGATTCTGTGACCCTCATCTCCAGAGGAGCCTCCCAACCCCCTACTGTTCTGTGGCTCTGATGTGCAGAGCTGTGTGCTTAGTGATGGGAAATGATTTTTCTTGCCTATTTTTGTAGGAATACATGGATCCTATGAATGAATACAATGCCCTCAATGAAGCCAAGCAAATGATAGCAGTAGCAGATGAAAACCAAAACCACCACCTGGAGCTGGAGGAGATCCTGAAGTACAGTGAATACTTCACAGGCAGCAAGCTTATGGACTATGCACGCAACGTCCACGAGGAGTTCTGATCCTGCTCTCTTTTTCCAGAGCTCTCAAGCACTTTCTTGCTTTGAAAACAACAAGAAAAAGAGGAGAGAAAAAAAAAAAAAAAAGAAAACAAAAACCCACCCAACCCTCCAAGAGACAGAAAATTACTTTGCTGCTATCTGTGTTAGTCTGCCTCCAGTGTGTTGTCCTAGGCTCCAACCTTCCGTCCATACATAGATCTGCAGCCTTCAGTGTGAGGTGGTGGTGGGGAGGGGGTTGCAAAAATGAGTCCCTGAAGAACAGGACATGTACTGGACTTGCATCAGTTTGTGCAGTGAATGCAACTGGAGGTTCAGCTGCTGAGCATAACTGGGTGGAGGCTTCTGGAATATTCAACTCTTTGTTGCCCTCGTAGCTGCTGATCTGTGGAAACAGAAAGTGACACTGAAAGATGTTGGCTGAAGGGGACTGTTGTGGGTCAGCCAGGTTGTGGAATGATGCAGTGATTGGCTGATCTTCCAGCTTCTCAACCTACTGATGTGTTGAGAATGAGTACAAGGTCTTCTTCTCTCACTGAAGTGGGAGGTGTGGGGAAGAACTTTTATTTTAAATCATAGAATGCCAGGTTGGAAGGGACCCCAAGGTTCATCTGGTCCAACCTCTCTGTTCTAGAGAAACTTTTTCTCTCCTCTATTTTGTAAAGCAAACTGGTTCTGGAGTGGCAGGTTTTGTGTTTGTGACTGCACCTAGAATATGAGGGACTTGAGATTGCTTCTGTCTTAGGAAAAAAAAAAAATCACATTTCATCTTAAAATGAAACAGCAGGGAAGGTTTCTTTGTGGTCTTAAAGATGTTGGATAGGATCATGGAATGGTTCAGGTTGGAAGGGACCTCAGAGATCACCTCTAGTGTGAGGTGTCCCTGCCCATGGCAGGGGGTTTGGAACTAGATGATCCTTGTGGTTCCTTCCAGCCCTGACTGATTCTATGATCATCAACTCCAACCTCCCTGCTGTGGGCAGGGATGCCTCGTAAATAGACTCAGCTGCTCAAGGCCTCATCCAACCTGGCCTTGGACACCCCCAGGGAGGAGACATCCACAACCTGCATGGGCAGCCTGTTCCAGAGTCTCACCACCCTCCTACTGAAGAACTTCTCAGCACTCAGCTCCAGTCTAAGCCTGCTCTGCCTCAGCTTCAAACCACTCCCCCTTAGCCTGTCTCTAGACACCCTGATGAAAAGTCCTCTCTGCAGCCTTCCTGTAGGATCCCTTCAGAATGTCTGGGCTTGGAAGGGACCTCTGGAGATCATCCAACCCCCCCTGCCAAAGCAGGATCACCTAGGGCAGCTCACACAGGATGACTAAGATTCCTTTAAGTATGGTTACTACCTACCTTTAAATTCATTGTTAAAACTGATTTTAACTGCTTGCTTTTGTGCGGGTTGATGATGATGATGATGATGAAGCTGGGGGAAACACTGGCTCTGCTTTCCAACTGCAACATGCAGTCAGCACTTGGGAAGCTTTGGAATCAGTCTGGGTTTTTTGGTTATCTGTGAAAAGCATCTTGTAACAGAAGGGTCATATTCACTACTGTCTAAAAAGAGAACATTTTATTTTTGCTCTGGTTCCATCTTTACTGTAAAGAATTAAAACCAAACCCCAAACCCTCTTTCTGAAAAAAAAAAATCCAAGTGAGATGTTATATTTGATTAAATTTATTCTCTTATTATAATGTAAATAGAAATATTGCTCTCTGTTTCAATCTTCCAATATTCTCTCCTTTTCTTTTTTTTCTTTTCTTTTTTTAGGGAGAGGTGTTTTGGTTTTGTTATACAGCTTGTATCAGAGTCTTTTTTTTTATATATACACATAAATCTCTTTTCATTAAATATTTTTTTTTTCCTCCATGCTTTGGAAATGTTGCTGCTTTTAGGATTGTTAGTGGGAACAAAAATCATTCAGAGGATGAAGAAATTGAAGTAGGGTTTGGAAAGAACTGTTAGGGGTGCATTCAGTTGCTAATCTTGTCTGAAAATGAGTTTGCTGCATTAGTCAGAGAATCATAGAATGGTTTGGGTTGGAAGGGACCTCCAAAGCTCATCCATCCAATCCCCCCTGCAGTCAGCAGGGACATCCTCCCCTCGAGCAGGTTGCTCAGAGCCTTGTCCAGCCTCACCTTGAATCCCAGGCATGCTGAAATCTCAGCACCCAACAGGCAGAGGCACATGGGGTGCTGGTGCAGAGTGGGGATGACAGGCTGAGGGAGACAGGGTTCAGCCTGGAGAAGAGAAGGCTCAGGGAGACTTTAGAGCAGCCTTCCAATAACCTGAAGGGACTGTGAGAAAGCTGCAGAGGGACTGTTTGCAAGGGCCTGCAGGGATAGGATGAGAGGCAATAGTTAGAGAAGAGCAGATTTAGATTGGATGTGAGGAGCAAGTTCTGCACTATGAGGGTGGTGGAACACTGCAATAGGTCACCCAAGGAGGTAGCTGAGGCTCCATCCCTGGAGATCTTCAAGGTGAGGCTGGACAAGGCTCTAAGCAACCTGCTCTAGTGGAGGATGTCCCTGCTGACTGCAGGGGAGGGTGGGGTAGGTTCCTTTTACTTATAGCTCTTATCTGTAAAGGTTTTCAGATCTTGCCTCTGAGCTGCTTTAATACTCTTCACAACCAGCAGGATCCTCTCTTGGAGTTCTCCTGGTGTTGAAGGCTCTAATTCTGTGCATGGAGAGGTCTGTACCTGGCTGGAGACACTCTGCTTTTAAGGCTATAAATAGAAATCTTTAAATCTTTTCAGCTTGCTGTCTTTCTGCCTATGATTTTTTTTTTTTTGAGTTGTGAGCTGGAAAAAAAAAAAACCAAAACAAAAACCAAACCACCAACAAACCCCAAAACCCCAAAATTAGGTATGTAGGGTGTGGGGTAAAAGGATGGGGGCGTGGAAAACCTGCTGGGAATTTCCCAGTGCCTGACACATGAATTTTGTTCTGGTCACCAGCAGGTTTAGAAACACTTGGCCAAGAGTTTGCCAGCAGTTAAGGCAGGATTTGGCTGGGAGAGCAGAGGCTGCACCATGGGAGCTGTAGGTTTTTACTCAGCCTTTTCTGCTCTCCTGTTCTTGCTGCTGGCAGCCAGCAGCAGCCCCTGCTTGGGGTTGAACTGCAAGGAACATGAACACGTTTATGGTGGGAAGTGCTGCAAGGACTGTCCCCCTGGTAAGTCATTTTCCCTGGATTTTGGTTATATTTGGCATAGATATTTGTAGCAGCTCTTGGTTTCTAGCCCCTATAGAGGCTGGAAAGCAGCTGGGTGGAAATATTCAAGTCTAGGAAGTTTAAGGTTGGAGATAAAGTGTTTGATGAGGAGCCTTCTATCAATCTAGACTGGCAAGGATTAGTTCTGTAAGCTCCTAACCTTAGGAGAGTTCTCTCTGTGGGAGCTGCACAATCCTGAACACCTTCTGTGGGGCTCAGCTTCCTTAATGTGTCTCTGGTGCCTTTTCACTGAGTGTGAGCTGAGAAAAGGGAGACTCAGAGTCCTTTGGGTCAGAAATGATCTCAATCATTCTCTAACTCTGCCAAGGCTGGAGCTAAGCCTCAGCACCACATCTCTGCCTCTTTAAAACCCCTCCAGGGATGGGGATTCAACCACCTCCCTGGGCAGCCTTGAGCAGCTGAGTCTAGTTGAGAGGTGTCCCTGCCTGTGCTGGGGAGGTTGGAGGAGATGATCAATGAGGTCCAGCCTGAGCCATGCTATGCTTCTATGATCATAGAATTGTGGAATCAGTCAAGGTGGGAAGGGACCACAAGGATCAGCCAGTTCCAACCCCCCTGCCATGGGCAGGGACATCTCACACTAGATCAGGCTGGCCAGAGCCTCATCCAGCCTGGCCTTAAATACATCCAGGGATGGAGCCTCAACCACCTCCCTGGACAACCCATTCCAGGCTCTCACCACTCTCATGGGGAAGAACTTCTTCCTCACATCCAGCCTGAATCTCCCCACTTCCAGCTTTATTCTATCCCCCCCAGTCCTATTAGTACCTGACATCCTAAAAGGTCCCTCCCCAACCTTCAGGTACTGGAAGGCTACAAGAAGGTCACCTTGGAGCCTTCTCCAGACTGAACAGCCCCAACTCTCTCAGTCTGTCCTCATAGGAGAGGAGCTCCAGCTCTCTGCTCATCCTCATGGCCCTTCTCTGGACACTTTCCAGCATGTCCATAGCCCTCTTGTAATAGGGGCTCCTATGATAGATGAGGCTGCCCAGGGCCACATCAAGTCTGATCTTGAATGTCTCCAGGGACATTCAACCACAGCCCTGAGGAAACCTGGTGCAGTGTCTCACCACCCTCATTGTGAAGAACTTCCTCCTGATGCCCACCCTAACTCTGCCCTGCTCCATTATCAGACCATTGGCCCTCGTCCTATCCCCACAGACCCTTCTGAACAGCCCCTCCCCAGCCTTCCTGTAGGTTCCCTTCAGATACTGAAATGTAGCTCTAAGGGTCTAAGCTGCAACTTCAAATCTTGCCTGGGGTGTTCTGCGCCTCTTTCAGGGGAGTTGCTCTCTCTATCCATGAGTCTGCTGCACAAAAGCAGATCTGGTATGAACTGATGGCACTGCTGTGAGCTTCAAAGACACCAGCTGGAATAAATCCAACTTCCCACTTAAGACCTGAGGCAGTTTTTATTGCATTATCCTCACAGTACTTAAATCTGAGGGTTTCCAAACCCCATTTAAAGGATGTTTGCATGCAGATAGCAAAATCTTTTATCTCTGTAGGTTTTTCTTCCTCTTTATACTGAAAGAACTTTTATCAGGCTTTTTTTTTTGCTGCTGCTGAGGAAACATTTCATCACAGTCTCTTCCTCGTTGTAATATAGTAAGAGTGTAGAAGTGTGCTGCATAGTTTTTGGGCACCAGACAAGTCTGTGGCAGCAGTTAATAATGACTCAGAAATGGAAGGACTGAGCCAAGAGACTTTCAGTCCCTGGATGGGGCTACAAGAAAGCTGGGCAGGGACTTCTGACAAGGGCTTGGAGTGATAGGATGAGAGGGAATGGATTGAAGCTTGAGGAGGGTAGGTTTAGACTGGAGATAAGGAAGAAATTCTTTGTAGTGAGGGTGGTGAGGACTGGAACAGGTTGCCCAGGGAGGTTGTGGATATCCCCTTCCTGGAGCTGTTCCGGGCCAGGCTGGATGAGGCCTTGAGCAACCTGGGCTGGTGGGAGGTGTCCCTGCCCATGGCAGGGGGTTGGAACTGGATGATCTTGAAGGTCTCTTCCATCCCAACCCATTCTGTGGATCTATGACTTGGTGCTTATTGTTCACCTAGAGAGTGGGAGAATGGAGCAGAAACCCAGTTTGTGCTAAGGAGGTATCCAAGCTCAGCTGTGGAGCCTCTGCTCATTCAAGCTGTCTGTGGAGAGCAGCTGGGGAGGCAGAAGGAGCATTCCTGGTTCCTTTTCCAAATTCACTGTTAGCTTAGATTCATAGAAGGGTTTGGGTTGGAAGGGACCTTAAAGTTCATCTAGTTCAACCTTCCTGCCATGGGCAGGGACACCTTCCACTAGCCCAGGTTGCTCTTTTGAGTCAGCTGGGGCAGTGCCTCAGCTCTCAGCAAGTCACCAGGCTCCTGCTAGCCCATTTTAGCTGCCTCATTTGCAGTGGTGCTCTGGGTTCCAAAGCTTTAGGGATCCTGGCCATGTCTCCACCTGCTGAACATCTTCAGTCAGAGTGGTGAGTGGCAATGTCACTTTGTGGGCCACTCTTTCATTCAGATACCTGAAGATGAGGAGGGTTCCCTCCTGAGAGCAACCAGGTGCTCTTTCTTTCAGGTGAAGGGATGCAGTTCCGCTGCACTGCGACGGAGGACACAGTCTGCAGGCCCTGTCGAGATGGACACTTCAGCAGTGAGCACAGCCACAGGTTCTGCAACAGCTGCACAGTCTGTGACACCTGTGAGTCAGCTCCAGAGTGGTCACTCCTTGATGCACACCCTAGGGGGGGAAGCAGGCCCCATGTGCTTTGTTATCTTTGCAAGGTTGATACCATAGAGACCAGCAAGTCCAAAGTCTGGGTCAGCATTTCAGTAGCTGACCTCATTCATGGAACCATTTGGGTTGGAAAGATCATCACTGAGCCTTGGCCTTGAAGATCATCCCCTCCAACCATTCCCTAACTCTGCCAAGGCTGGTGCTAAACCATGGCCCTCAGCACCACAGCTCTGTGGCTTTGAAGCACCTGCAGGGGTGGGGATGGAAGCACCTGCAGGGGTGGGGATTTAAGCTCCTCTGGGAATGGGAATTTACACAGAATCACAGAACTGTCAGGGTTGGAAGGGACCTCAAGGATCCTCTAGTTCCAACCCCCCTGCCATGGGCAGGGACACCTCACACTACAGCAGGTTGCTCACAGCCACCTCCAGCCTGGCTGCAAAAACCTCCAGGGATGAGGCTTCCACCACCTCCCTGGGCAACCTGTGCCAGTGTCTCACCACCCTCCAGGGATGGGCATTTAAACACCTCTTGGAATTGGGCATTCAACCACCTCCCTCAGGAGCTTTTTGCAGTCTTTGAGAAGCCTTTCAGTGAAGAAGTTTCTTCTGATGTCCAGCCTAAACCTCCCCTGGTGCAATTCAAGGCCATTTCCTCTCCTCATATCACTTGTTACAAGGGAAAAAGCCCAACCCTCACCTCACTCCAACCTCTTTTCAGGGAGCTGTAGAGAGTGAGAAGCTTTTCCCTCCTGGGCTGGTCCTGGTTGGTACTGCTGGCAGAGCCTTCAAAGGGCAGCAGTCTGGCACTGCCTGGAGTCTGCTGTTTTGTGAGCTGCTGCTGGACTCTGCTCTCTGCAGCTGGTTTTGCACACAACAGGGAGGCACTGGGTAATTTATTTTGTTCTTTCTTTCCTTGTCTGTCACTCACCCTGAATTCTGCTGCTAGGGAAGGGCAGTGTGGAGGTGAAGAAGTGTGAGATGACCTCTGACAGGATCTGCAGGTGCCGTGCAGGTTACATGCCCGTGGTGGGGACCACACCAGGAAGTGGTAAGGCAGCGATGTCTCAGACTCTTGCTTCCACTTCAGAGGAGGTGGTTGGTTCCCCTCATGTAAAAGCCTTTCTCATTGATCTCATTGCTGTCTCCACACAAGTGTCAGAGCAGGGGCACTGCGCACATCCTTGCTGAGAAATCTTGGTGTTCTCCTTGCTGTCAGAGAATTGTCAGGGTTGGAAGGGACCTCAAGGCTCAGCCAGTTCCAACCCCCCTGCCATGGGCAGGGACACCTCACACCACAGCAGGTTGCTCACAGCCACATCCAGCCTGGCTGCAAAAACCTTCAGGGGTGAGGCTTCCACCACCTCCCCTGGCAATCTGCTCCAGTCTCTCACCACCCTCATGGGGAAGAACTTCTTCCTAACATCCAGCCTGAATCTCCCCACTTCCAGCTTTATTCCATTCCTCCCAGTCCTATCCCTCCCTGACACCCTCAAAAGTCCCTCCCCAGCTTTCTTGTAGCGCCCTTCAGATCCTGGAAGGCCACAAGAAGGTCTCCTGGGAGCCTTCTCTTCTCCAGACTGAACAACCCCAACTCTCTCAGTCTGTCCTCATAGCAGAGCAGCTCCAGCCCTCTGCTCATCCTCATGGCCCTTCTCTGGAGAGCTGAGTCCACAATGAGCCAGCAGGGAGAACAGGAAATCTTCCCAGCTGCAGACTAAAATGAACCATTGAGCTCTTCATAGGTTCCAGAATGGTTTGGGTTGGAAGGGACCTCAAGGCTCAGCCAGTTCCAACCCCCCTGCCATGGGCAGGGACACCTCCCACCAGCCCAGGTTGCTCAAGGTCTCATCCAGCCTGGCCTTGAACACCTCCAGGGAAGGGGCAACCTGTTTCAGGGTCTCCCCACCCTCACTACCAAGAATGTTGCATCACTTCTGACCCAGTGACTGTGATTTAGGGGGGGGGGGTGGTGGATTTTGTTGGGGGTGTTCTGTAAGCTGGGCTACTCCTATAAGCTTATTGCTGTACTCACCGTGTCACTGGCATGACCTCAAACTCTACCTCTTTCTTTTTCCCAGTGTGCTCACCATGTCCTGAAGGATCTTATTCCCTGGGGCAAAATGAAAACTGTCAGCCTTGGACCAAGTACGTAGCACTGATCCTGACAGGGTCAGAGCAGCATTTGGGGGTTTGCTTCTGTAGCAGGTGGTGCCCAGGTGGCTGTGTGTAGAGTAAACCTGGAGTAGGTGCAATGAAACCATGTTCCTTGTGGATTCATGGAATGATTTGGGTCTCAATCTGCCCTCCTCAAGTTTCAATCCGTTCTCTCTCATCCTTTCACTCCCGGCCCTTGTCAAAAGTCCCTCCCCAGCTCTCCTGGAGCTCCTTCAGGTACTGGAAGGCTGATCTAAGGTCTCCCTGGAGCCTTCTCTTCTCCAGGCTGAACAGTCCCAACTCTCTCAGCCTATCCCCACAGGGGGAAGGTTCTCCATCCCTCTGATCATCTTTGTGGCCTCTTCTGGCTCTGCTTCAGCATCTCCATGTTCCTCTTAAACTGCACCAGACCTGGGTGCAGTGCTCCAGGTGGGGTCTGAGCAGAGCAGAGGGGCAGAATCCCCCTCCCTGGTCCTGTTTGTGACTCTCAGCAGCCTTGAGCAGTCTGTGTACTGACCTGAAGCATTTCTCTGCCTCCTACCCTTCCTCCCTTCACCTACATCAACAAAATTTTCCTCAGCTTTTATTTTTTTTTTTAATGAGAAGGTTCCCTTGCCAAATGTACTTGAAGGCTGTGACATGTAGAGATGCTAAGAGAAACAGAGGATCAGGGTTGGGGTTTTCTTTTTTTAACCCAGTGATAACTTCAACCAGTTTGGTTGTTTTTTTCCATATCTGTAGACTCTAGGAAAGGTGAAGCTAAGCTCCTGCTGTTAAAGCAAGGATTAGAAAGTTCCCTCACTTGTTCCATAGGGATCCCTTTGGAAGTCACTCTTGAGCTGTCTGCAAGAGAGCACTAATTTATTTTCCATCTCCAGCTGCAGCCTTCTTGGGAAAACCACACTGCAAGCAGGAACACAAACAACTGATGCTGTGTGCAGCAACCATGCCACACATCCGGCCAGCCCTCAGAGTGCAACACTTGCTCTGAACCTTTCCACCACTGACCACAAGGACAACATGTCAACAGCAACCTCCTCACCATCCAGACCCAGCCTGGGTCCTTCCATCTGCCTGGACACAGAGAGCAGCCCCACAGAAACCAACTGGGGTAAGGAGAGGCAATGGCCAAGTTTAGTCTCTCTGTTTACTGGAGCTGCTCAGGAATTTTCACTTGAAACTGGTTTTGCTGGAAGTGAAACCACTCTTCCTCACAAGCCCTGTCTGTAGATCAGGGAGACATGCACAACATTCCAGCCATGGAAGGGTCTTGGCCATGGCCTTGAACACCTCCGGGAGGGGACATCCATGACCTCCCTGGGCAACCTGTTCCAGCGTCTCCCCACCCTCACTGGAAAGAATTTCTTCCTACTCTCCAGTCTAAATCTGTCCTCTCCCAGCTCCAAGCCATTTCTTCTCCTCCTATTTCTCCAAGCCCTTGTCAAATGTCCCTCCCCAGCACTCCTCCAGCCTCCTTCAGCTACTGTGGAAAGCTGCTCTAAGCTCTCCCTGGAGCCTTCTCTTCTCTAGGCTGAACAGCCCCAACTCTCCCAGCCTGTCCCCACAGAAGATGTTCTCCAACCCTGTGATCATCTTTGTGTCCTCCTCTGGACCTCCTCCAGCAGCTCCATGTCCTTATGCTGGGGACAGCAGATTCCTTCTTCTGAAGCTGGGAAGCCATGGAAACTCCAGCTGGATCCATCAATCTTTGGTTTTGGTGTATTTGTTTGTTTGTTTGTTTTCTTCCAGGCTCTTTATCCCTCATCCTCATCTGTCTGATACTGCTTCTGGTGAGTGGCATCTCCATCCTCCTGCTGGTTGTCCAAGCAGCCAAAGACCAGAGCAAGAAGAGGCCTTGCAGAAGCAACCTTCAGCGTGAGTTGGTTTTGCTGGGGGGACAAATACACAGGGGAGAGAATACTTAGAGCTCCTCTTTGAACCTGGATTATTGTTTCAGTCACAGTGAAGCCTTGCCTGGCATCTGCACTTGTGGCTGATCCTCTGTTTAGTTTTTGGGGCACTAGAAGTTAAATGTCTTGAGTTTGCATTCTTACAGAGCAGGGGTTCCATTCCTGTTGCCATGCAGAAGGATCTTCATCCCCCTCTCCCCCCCCAAAAAAAAATGGTGAAATGGTTTTTCTGCAGGGAATCCTCTTCAGTACAGAGGGAATCCAGAACCAACAGTCTTTAAATTTAGAGTACATTGTGGTTTGGGTTTGGGGTTTTTTTCTGTCTGCATCGAAAGGGAACTGTCTGGAAGAGTCCTCTACAAACACAGGCAAGGTTTGAGTGAGAAGAGCTGAGTCAAGTGGCAGCCTGGCAGCCCACAGCTGCCTTCTCTTCCATTCCCAGAGCAATGGTCAAGTGTATTCTCAGTGCTCCCTGTGCTTGAGGTTTCCTAGCACTGAGCCAAATAGCACTCAGAGGTACCAAGACCCCCATGACCCTTGAGCAGTCCCTGGATTCCCTTTTCCTAGAGTCCTAGAATGGCTCAGGTTGGAAGAGACCCTAGAGAGCATCTCCTCCAACCTCTCTGCCATGGGCAGGGACACTTCTAGACAAGGCTTCATCCAACCTGGCCTTGAACACCCCCAGGGAGGAGGCAGCCACAGCCTCCCTGGGCAACCTGTTCCAGACTCTCATCACCCTCCTCCTGAAGAATTTCTTCCTCAGCTCCAGTCTAACCCTGCTCTGCCTCAGCTTCAAACCATTCCCCCTTGGCCTGGCTCTAGCCACCCTCAGGAAAAGTCCCTCTGCAGCCTTCCTGCAGGTTCCTGCCCTGTTCTACTCTGTACCCTCTCCCTCTCCCTCTCCCTCTCCCTCTCCCTCTCCCTCTCCCTCTCCCTCTCCCTCTTTGTTGTTCTTCATCTTGTTGTTAGATGATGATGATGATGGTTATCTGTCTTTCAGAACCACAGAGCTGCCGAATTCCTATCCAGGAAGAGCAAATTGACTCCAATTCCACTCTCATCAAAAACTGACTCCACCTCACGTTAAGCCTTCCCTGCACTTCTGAGCTGATCCATGGTAACCTGTGCTATGCCTTCCTGCAGGTTCCTGCCCTGCTCTACTCTGTACAGTCTTTTTTCCTTTTTCTCCTCTTTCTCTCTTTCTCTCTTTCTCTCTTTCTCTCTCTCTCTCTCTTTCTCTCTCTCTCTCTTTCTCTCTTTCTCTCTTTCTCTCTTCTCTCTCTCTCTTTCTCTCTTTCTCTCTTTCTCTCTTTCTCTCTCCCTCTCTTTCTCTCTCCCTCTCTTTCTCTCTCCCTCTCTTTCTCTCTCCCTCTCTTTCTCTCTCCCTCTCTTTCTCTCTCCCTCTCTTTCTCTCTCCCTCTCTTTCTCTCTCCCTCTCTTTCTCTCTCTCCCTCTTTCTCTCTCTCCCTCTTTCTCTCTCTCCCTCTTTCTCTCTCTCCCTCTTTCTCTCTCTCCCTCTTCCCCTCTTCCCCTCTTCCCCTCTTCCCCTCTTCCCCTCTTTTCCTTTCCCTTCTGTGGCTACCTGCGTGGCTGTAGGCAGCTGTCTCATTGCACTGCAGTTCCCTTGGGTCTCCTTGAGTGGCTCCTTTGGCATTAGAACCTGTGGGAGTAGCTGTTTTTGGTGGGATCAGGAGGTTCTTTCTCTCAGGCAGGTGCTTGTCTGCAGCATCCCCCTTGTCAGGGCTGAGCTGATGCAGTTCTCAGTGCATTTGCAGCCAGGGCTGTGTGTGGTGAGGGGCTTTGGGCTGCTGAAAGCAGACATGAAGCTCCCAATGCTGATCACTCAGCAAGGAAATTGAACCCTCTGATTTCTGACTGGGTTTCTCCCTTGTGGTGCAGTTCTGAGGGGCTAAGCTGAGCACCTTTCTGCTCAGTGCAGACATCTCTAGGGTTTCAGTTTAGCTCCCAAATCAACTCTCCTCACTTTAGAGCACCCCCCGATGAACCCAGCCAGCTTCCTTTCCTGCTTTCATTGTCCAAACTTATTCCTTCTGGATCCAGTTGGGTGGCACATGGCAGATGTGCCCCCAGAGAGAGTTGTCACTGCTGGTGACCCTCAGGCTGGCTGTGCACCTGAATTCTGGTGCTTGCCTGTGAAGTGACAGCTGAGAGATGACTTTTCACTGCCACTTCTCTCTTCCTGCATTTCTTCAAGCACCCCCCACTGAGCAAATGTCATCTCAGAGGCACACTGAGCACTGCCAGGCTGACAAATGGAATTACTCATGATCCCCCAGGCAGCTCCAGAGCTCCAAGTGCTTGGAAAATCTCCACTTGTGTGTGTGTGGTAAGCAGGTTGTGTGGCTTACCAGAAGGCAAAGGGTATGGTGACTGCTGATTAGAGCACTGTGAAGTGGAAACTCTGGTTGAAAAGCAGGGGAAAGGGCAGGGTGGCTCTTGCCTGCCCTGTGAGCTTTAGTGTTGCCATGGATGAAACCATCAGGAGCCTTCTTCTGCAGCCCACACAGCTTGTGCTTCCTCTCAGGGGCACATCCTGTTGCTGGGCCTGTCTGAAGCAGCCAGGCTGCTGCAAGTCAAGCTTTGGACATCTCCACAGTGAAATTGCTCTGGAGGACTTGATTGCTTGCTGTGGATGTGGAGAGAAAGCCACCAAGTGAGTTTGGTGCTGGGAAAGTCTGCTGGCTTCAGTTCAGGAGCACCTGTGTGGACGTTTGGAGTTCTGCTGCTGCTGCTGCATGATCATTTTGGGATGGTTTAGAAAGCAGAAACTCCTTGGGTGTCCTCTGGTGATGAGAGGACTCTTAACACACTGCTGTCTGGGCCTTCAAGGGTTGCATTTGAGCAAAGACCTGCAAAGATCATGGAAGAGTGGAGAGATGTCTCAGCTGTCTGCCCATCCACCTGGTGCATGCTGGCAGTGGAAGCTGCACTCAGAACTGTTCCTGCTTTGGTCTCCCTGCAGTTCAGATGAATTGCTTGGGATGAATTTTACCTCTGCCACGTTTCCCACAGGTTCATTGCTCTGCAGTTTGGGCCAGCATTCAGATATTTTTTTTTGTTTAGATTAGCAAGTTCCAAAGTGGCTGTGAGGAACCTTGCAGACTTCTAGCTGTTGGTGGCATTTAAATACCTCAGTGTCAGTGTTCAGGGAGAAGAGGAAGAAGAAGAAGAAGTGAATTAGAAAGTCAGAGTCACTGAGAAGTAATTTTTTTTTTTCACTTCAATTAGAATTCCTTGATAGAGGAATCATTAGAGAGGAAGGGATTTTTATACCCATGTGCCCAAAGAGGCAGCAGGCAATGTGCTCAGGAATACAGCTGGTGTCTAGGAGCATGTTTTGAAACATAGAATTTCCTTATATGTTATACATATGGTGGCCTTTGGTTGCCTGGTTTTCAAGTGTATATATACAATGTATATAAACACCTCTAGTGTATGCCAAGTCTGGTGCTGACTCCTTGGAATAAACCCTGCTGGCAGCTGGGATGCACCTGTGTGCTGTGGCTGATTGGAGAGCACAAAGGAGAGAAAAAAAACAAAACCAAAAACCAACAAAAGAAAAAGTCCTTCCAGTCCTGGAAACAGGCTCAGCAGGCTCTGAGGTCACACAGCACTGCTGCTTGCCCCTGGATGTCTCTGTGAGCTCAGCAAGCTCTGGCTGGTGTTTGTGAATCCAGCCTGGAGCTTGCTGGGATGTCTGAGATCATAGAATGGGTTGAGTTGGAAGGGACCTTAGGGATCATCCAGTTCCACCCCCCTGTCATGGACAGGGACCCCTCCCACTAGCCCAGGTTGCTCAAAGCCTCATCCAGCCTGGCCTTGAACCCCTGCAAGTTTGGAGCTTCCACAATTTGTCTAAGCAACCTGTTCCAGTGTCTCACCACCCTCATAGTAAAGAATTTCTTCCTCACCTCTGGTCTAAATCTGCCCTGCTCCAGTTTCAACCTATTCCTCCTCATCCTATCACTCCAAGCTCTTGGAAAAACTCCCTCAGCAGATTTCCTGTAGCCTTCTTCAGGTACTGGAAGGCTGCTCTGAGGTCTTCCCGAGGACTTTTCTTCTCCAGGCTGAACAAACCCCAACTCCTTCAGCCTGTCCTCATAGTAGAGATGCTCCAGCTCCTCAGCATCTTTGTGGCCTTGTCTGCCCCCTCTCCAACAGATCCAAGTCCTCCTTGTGTTGGAGGCTCCACATCTGGATGCAGTACTCCAGGTGTGCTCTTACAAGAGCAGGTCAGAGGGGCAGAATCACTTCCCTTGACCTCCTGCCCACACTTGTGATGCAGCTCAGGATACAACGATGAGCATCAGCCCCTCACCACCCCAGAGCCCCTGCTGGGAATGCAGAAGGTCTTTGAAAGTGTGCTGGGGCCTGAAGGTTGTCATCTTGTGGTGAGCTGGCTGGGCAGGGGTGAGGGGATGGGGTGGATGACTGCCCTGCTGGAGAGCAGCTCCACAGAGAAAGACCTTGGGATGCTGGTGGGCAGCAAGTTCTGCAAGGGACAGCAATGTGCCCTTGTGGCCAAGAGAGCCAATGGCATCCTGGGGTGCAGCAAGAAAGGTGTCCAGCAGGGCTAGGGAGGTTCTTCTACCTCTCTACTCTGCCCTGCTGAGACCACACCTGGAATGCTGTGTCCAGTTTGGGGCTGCCCAGGTCAAAAGAGACAGAGACCTGCTGGAGAGAGTCCAACAGAGAGCCAGGAGGATGATTTGGGGACTTGAGCATCTTACCTGGGAAGCCCTGGGGGCTGTTTAGTCTGGAGAAGAGAAGGCTGAGAGGGATCTGATCAATGTCTATCAATAGCTGAGGGGTGGGTGTCAAGGGGAGGGGGCCAGGCTCTTTTGGGTGGTGCACAGTGACAAGACAAGGAACAAGGGGTTCAAACTAGAACAGAGAAGATTTCAGCTCAACATGAGAAGAAACTTCTTTCCAGTGAGGGTGACAGAGCCCTGAAGCAGGCTGCCCAGGGGGGTTGTGGAGTCTCCTTCTCTGGAGACTTTCCAAATCCACCTGGATGCATTCCTGTGCAGACTACCCTGAGTGATCCTGCTCTGGCAGGGGGGTTGGACCTGATGATCTCTGGAGGTCCCTTCCAGCCTCTGATATACTGTGAGACTGTGAATCTGAGCAGTGCATTAGAGCTGAGCTGGCTGGAGGGGTGGTGTGGATGCACCTGAGCAGTGCATTAGAGGACACAATCCCAAGCTGCAACCAGGGGAGGGTTCAGGCTGGGTGTTAGGAAGGAATTCTTCACAGCAAGAGAGATTGGCCCTTGGGATGGGCTGCCCAGGGTGGGTGGTAGAGTGTTTAAAATCAGACTGGATGAGGCACTCAGTGCCATGGGTTAGTTGATTAGATGGTGTTGGGTGATAGGTTGGACTTGATGAGCTCAAAGGCCTTTCCCAACCTGGTTCATTCTGTGATTCTAGGGAAGAGCCAACAGCTCCTCAGAAGTGATGCCCCTCGAGGGTGGAGGCTGCTGTGCAGAGGCCATGAGGCACCTACTGCATTGCCACCCAACTCAGTGAGGGGCAGACAAGCAAAGAGCTCTCTGAGGATGTGGCTGACAGGATGAGAGCAGCCCACAGTGACAGAGGAGCTGGTGGCTTGGCACCAGTGCTGCTGTGGCAGCAGAGCTCCTCTGTGCTGTGGCCTCTTCAGCTGTTCCCATGAATCTTCACTTGGGTTTTTTGCTGGTGGTTTTGGGGTTTTTTTTTTGCCCTCTGGCTCAGCTGCAGAGGAAGATGCCTCAGGGTCTTCTGCCTTCCCAGCAGGAGGTTTCCTGCCAAGTAGGACAGAGGTTCCTTCTGGCTGAAGAAGGAATTAATGCTGACCCTGGAAGTGCAGAGAGGCATTTATGGGTTTTGAGGATTTATTGGTAGATTCATGGAATGGTTTGGGTTAGAAGGGACCTTAAAAATCATCTAGTTCCATGGCAGGGACCCCTCCCACCAGCCCAGGTTGCTCAAGGCCTCATCCAGCCTGGCCTTGAACACCTCCAGGGAGGGGGCAGCCACAACCTCGCCCTGGGCAACCTGTTCCAGTGTCTCCCCACCCTCACTGCAAAGAATTTCTTCCTAATCTCCAGCCTAAATCTGCCCTCCTCAAGCTTCAATCCATTCCCTTTCTTCCTACCACTCCAAGCCCTTGTTCAAAGGCCCTCCCCAGTTCTCCTGTAGTCCCTTCAGGTACTGGAAGGATGCTCTGAGGTCTCCCTGGAGCCTTCTCCATGCTGAACAGCTCCAACTCTCCCAGCCTGTTCCCACAGGGGAGGTTCTCCAGCACTCTGATCATCTTTGTGGTCTCCTCTGGACCTGCTCCACCAGTTCCATGTCCCTCTCATGCTGGGGGCCCCTTGGGATTTGGCTGTTAGGATCTTGTTGATTTAAACCAAACCAAGGTGGATATTTCACTTTAAGTAAAGGAATAACATTTCTTTTTCTTTTTTCTTTTTTTTAAATTGCCATATTCAGTCCTTGTCACTCCTTCATGAAAAACTTGCTAGGATTTTATGTTCCAGTCCTCCCTAAAATGACAGAGAGGAGTTAAAATCAGTCAGAGAGTCTTGAACAAATTGGTGCTGCCTTCTGCCCACGCTCACCTTCCTATGTGCCAGGAAGGAAACTTTCCCTTCTCAAAGGTCTGGGCTTGTGGCACCAAGTTTCTGGTTTTTTCAGCCCTTCAGATTTCCCCTTCTTCAGGCACTTGGGACAGAGCTTCATCTAAGCTGATAAAGACAGGGCTGTGATGGAAATGTTCCCCAGTGCAATGCAGTAAGCTTTGAGGAGTCAGCTCTGCTAACCAGTGCTAAGTCTGGCTCGAAGTGTGAGCTCTCTTGGCAGCTGGGGGGCTTGGGACAGCTCTGACTTGTCCATTAAATGCCTCTTGCCACAGAGCCCTGATTCAGGAGGTCACTTCAGCAGGTGCAAAACCATCTGCTGAATGCTGTCCCTGAAATGTGGCCTCTTGATTCACAGAATGGCTCAGGCTGGAAGGGACCTCAGAGAGCAACTCTTCCAACCTCCCTGCCAAGGGCAGGGACACCTCTCAGCTGCTCAAAGCCTCACACAAGCTGGCCTTGAACACCCCCAGGGAGGAGGCATCCACAACCTCCCTGGGCAGCCTGCTCCAGAGTCTCACCACCCTTGTAGTGAAGAACTTCTTCCTCAGTTCCAGTCTAACCCTGCTCCCCTCAGCTTCAAACCATTCCCCCTTGGCCTGTCTCTAGACACCCTCATGAAAAGTCCCTCTGCAGCCTTCCTGCAAGATCCCTTCAGCTATTGGAAGGCAGCTCTGAGGTCCCCCTGGAGCCTTGTCTTCTCCAGGCTGAATCCCCCCAGCTCCCTCAGCCTGTCCTCATATGGACTGCTACAAACCCAAGCAAAGCAGGACCAAACCCCCAACTCCTCCTGTCAGCAGAATTTCCACCCACAGATTTTTTTTCTTCCCCCCTCTTACTATCAGGCTACCAGATGTGGCTGCCCAGATGTTTAAGGCTGTTTAAACTGAAGGAGATTTTTTTTTTTTCTTTTTTTCTTGTACACTTTTGGAGAAGGCTTAGGACAAGACCTGGTGAGATTTGAGAGTTATGATGGGGAGGGAGGGAGAAAAAAAAAACAACACCTGATATCCAAGAGCTGGGTTTTGGAGTGCAGAGTGGCAGTTAGGATCTATTGCATGTGCAGAGAAACCACAGGGCTCTAACTGCATTTTTTTTTTTGACCTTGGCTTCCTCCTTTTGACTTTCTTATTTTTCTTTTTTTTTTTTCCTCTCTGTTCTTTTTTTTTTTTTTTTTGGTTTTCCCCAGCAGAGAGATGACCAAGTTTCTGCTCCTGTGGTTACCTCAGCTCCCTTCTTATCTCCTGCAGATTTTTTCTCTCCGTCTCCTCCCTCCGTGTCAGAGTGACTCAGGTTTGCCATGAGAGTCTTTGAAGGTCACATCCGTTGGCAGAGGCTGTGCCAGGTGCTGCTGCTGCTGCTCTGGGAAGGAAATGCACAGCTTGGTAACGTCAGGGGCCTGGGGCTTTGCCTCTGTCTGCTTTAGTTTCCCTCTCTGAAATGTCACTGATGTCACCTGGCCTCTGTGCTGTTGGGGCTGTCTGCGAGGATTCAGAGAGCCATGGAACGGTTTGGGTTGGAAGGGAGCTTAAAGATCATCCAGTTGAAGCCCCCTGACATGGGCAGGGACACCTCCCACCTGGCCTTGAACACCTCCAGGGAGGGAGGGAGCATCCACAACCTCCCTGGGTAACCTGCTCCAGTGTCTTCCCACCCTCACTGGAAAGAAGTTTTTCCTAATCCTCAGTCTCAGCCTCCCCTCCTCAAGCTTCAATCCTTTTCATCTCATCCTATCACTCCAAGCCCTTATGAAAAGTCTTTCCCCAGCTCTTCTCTAGCCCTACCTTTGGTGGCCAGGCTGTGCAGACACAGACTCATTCTACAGGCTAAGCAGAGCTCTGAGGGATGCAGGGGCCCCAGCACCTCTTGAAGGAAGGATCCCCTCGCAAAGACCAAATTGTTTTGGGGTGATCATTTGTTTTGGGGTGATCATTTGTTTTGGAGTGGCTTTTGGTCTCCAAAAACCTGGCCAGAAAGCATCCTTTTGTTTGCCTCCTGCAAAATGAGTGCACCCATCCCCACCCATGGCATGACACAGACTGAAGAGACTGAGAGTCACCCTTTGGAACAGGCTGCTCAGGGAGGTGGTGGAGTCACCAACCCTGCAGGTGTGCAAGAAATGTGGCAGTCTGGGACATGCTTTAGTGGCCATTGTGGTGTTGGGTTGATGGTTGGATTCCATGACCTCAGAGGTCTTTTCCAGCCCAAACAATTCTATGATTCAACCTGCCTAAGGAGCTCATGTGTGGCACTACATTAGACACCCTTGCTGCTGTCACCGTGGCTGATTCCTGTGGCAGGTTTGCAGGGCAGCAGTTCTTGGTGTGTGCCAAAAGAGGGCAGGCATTAGACAGGCTCTGCAGCACCCTGAGGTCTGGGAAGCCCTGGAGAAGCCATTCCTGGGCATTGAAAATCTCAGGGCTGGGCTGAAGGTCAGCAGAGTTGAAAGGAGCACAACAATTTTGTTTTCCAGTTTCAGGTTGCCCAGGGAGGTGATGGTGTCTCCATCCCATGGATACCTTCAAGGCCAGGCTTGATGGGGCTCTGAGCATCTTGATCTAGTTAGGGATGACCCTGCTGACTGCAGTGGGGTTGGACTAGATGAGCTTTACAGTTCCCTTCCAACCCAAAGCAGTCTGATTCCTAATTTCTGGCATGTTGGTCCAGCTAATCCTGGAGACAACAAGAAGTGAAGTGGTGAGGGGGTGAGAATCACAGGAACATTCAGGTTGGAAAAGACCCTCAGGATCACCAAGTCCTTCCTGATGATTGAAAAGGACTTTTGGTCCCCTCAGGAGGTGCAGAGAGAGCTGAAAGCCCACCCAAGATCAGGCAGCAGCATGGAACCTAAGAGCACTGCCATCAAGTTAGCTCCAGGGCTGAGCAAGAGGGGACAGAAGAAATGTCACTACCTGACATCAGCCACAGGCAAGGTTAGCTGCAGAGAAAAAGAAAACAACCACCCCAAGATTTCAAAGCCAGATAGTCAGGTTGGTGCTGAAAGGTCACTGCTGACTCTTGAGGTTCAGGCTTGGCAGGTGCAGCTGTGGGCTCTGAGTGTGCCACCAGCTGGCAGCCTCTCTGCATGGCTGTGCTGCCTGAGAGAGAATCAGAACAGGTAGAGAGCAGCTCAGAGGAAAACAACACTCAGAACTCAGAAGAAAAATCAGTTAGGGTCAGAGAATTGTCAGGGTTGGAAGGGACCTCAAGGCTCAGCCAGTTCCAACCCCCCTGCCATGGGCAGGGACACCTCACACTACAGCAGGTTGCTCACAGCCACATCCAGCCTGGCTGCAAAAACCTCCAGGGATGAGGCTTCCATCACCTCCCTGGGCAACCTGTGCCAGTGTCTCACCACCCTCATGGGGAAAAATTTCTTCCTAACATCCAATCTGAATCTCCCCACTTCTAATTTTCTCAATTCCCCCCAGTCCTATCCCTCCCTGACACCCTCAAAAGTCCCTCCCCAGCTTTCTTGTAGCCCCCTTCAGATCCTGGAAGGCCACAAGAAGGTCTCCTGGGAACCTTCTCTTCTGCAGGCTGCACAACCCCAACTCTTTCAGCCTGTCCTCATAGGAGAGGTTCTCCAGCCCTCTGCTCCTCCTCATTCTTAGTTTCTCTTCTGATGAAGGCCAAGCACCCTGGGCAGCCTGTTCCAGTGCCTGACCACTCCTGCAGCACAGAAAGGCTAAACTGAGCAATGTGTTGGCTGCTCTGCTCTTGGAGACCCATATGTGGTGGATTGAAAAATCCTCACACACACCCCCCAGCATTAAATTTGCCAGAGCAGCTCAGCTGGAAGCAAATGGAAGCTGGATTTACAAGCTAAAACTACAATCTGCCATGGAAAGCAATGAATCTGTGCAAAACAGTTACAGGGATTTGCAATTAATGAGGAGCACAAGAAGGGCCAGGGGAAGCTAATAACTTCTCTCTCCCTTTTACCCCCTTACAAAAAGGACAAGAGAAAGGAGCAGAGAGATATTTTGTTAGAATTAGCCCAAACAATGCAGCCAAGGCCAAGCAGAACCCAGTTGGTATCTTCCAGCCCAAGGAAGTGAGAAGAAGAAAATATTTTGTCCAGCTGAAGTCTTTCCTCTCTTCCAATGGGATGGTTTGGAACTATCATTATTTCCCTTTTTACACCCAACTGGTGGTTTGTTTACATTCTACCACTTTCTGCTCAAGATCTGTGGGGAAAAAATATTTAAAGGCATAGCCCCAAATCTACCACACCACAGGTGAGGAGCACCTCTGCTGTGAAGATAAGCTGAGAGGGTTGGGCTTGTTCAGCTTGGAGAAGAGAAGGCTCTGGGGAGAGCTCAGAGCAGCCTGCCAGGGTTTGAAGGGGGCTGCAGGAGAGGTGCAGAGGGACTTGTTACAAAGGCAGGTAGTGACAGGATGAGGAGTGAGGGCTTCAAACTGGAAGAAGCTGGATTGAGATTTAGGAGGTTGTGGAGAGGTTGCTGCTGGTCTCTTCTCACAGGTCATTAGTGATGGAACAAGAGGGAACGGCCTCAAGCTGAGACTGGATAGGTTCAGACTGGACATCAGGAATTTTTTTTTTTCCCAGCAAGAGCGGTCCGGGATTGGAATGTGCTGCCCAGGGAGGTGGTGGAGTCCCCAGCCCTGGAGGTGTTTAAAGGTGGTTTGGATGTGGTGCTTGGGGATATGGGTTTGGGGTGTAGGGTTCTGGGTTGGGCTTGGTGATCCTGAGGCTCTTTCCCAACCTGGATGTTTCTGTGACTCTGTGAGATGAAACATTAGGAAGAAATTCTTCCCCATGAGAGTGGTGAGGCACTGGAACAGGTTGTGGAGGCTCCAAGGCTGGAAGTGTTCAAAGCCAGGTTGAGATGGAGCCTTGAGCAAGCAGGGCTCGTAGGAGGTGTCCCTGCCCATGGCAGGGAGATTGGAACTGGATGATCTTTGGACTTGGTGATCTTGAAGGTCTTTTCCAACCTGGTTAATGATTCTGTGAGTCAGTCTTTAAGGTCCCTTCCAACCCAACCCATTCTGTGATTCAATGAATTTTTAGGAAGAAAGTGTGGAACACACTGAAGAAAGGTTGTGGGCAACCTAACCAGGCTGCCCTGGCTGTGTCTGAAGCTGAGGAAAGTGTCAAATGCTGTAGGCAGGACACTTTCTGGAGACACTCATCTCTCCTTACAGCTCTGACTCTCCCTTGACCTATTTGTTATCATCTGTGGTGTGGAAGAGTCTGTTAAAAATTGCTTCTGCACCAGGACTCCTCTGCTCAGTGAGAGGGAGGCTGGAGGTGGAAGTATCTCCACTCTGCACACATGAAAGCGACCAGGAGCTGCAGGAGCAGGCAGAAACCCCCAGGGTGCAGTGGAAACAGAAGGGAGGGAAGGGAAGAAGCAAACTGTCTGCACTCCAGGAAGCTTGCAGATGCCTCTGTGTGAGGCAGGAGAAGTTGGAATTGAAACCTAGGGGATGAATCCAGGCAGCATGTCTGTGCCTAGGGATGGTTCTGTCACCTAAATCCCAGGATTGTGAGGAGTTTTATGTGTCTCCAAAGAGCTCATTGCAGCTGCTGTCAGATTTGGTCCCAGGGCTGATCCTGCAGGTTCAGGTTGTTCCTTCTCTTCATTCCATGCTATCCATATGGAGTTATGGCAGCTCTGGGAAATAATTTCAAAGGCTCCTGATCCAGAGTGGAAGAAATTGAAAGCAAAGATGATCAGAGGGCTGGAGAACCTCTTCTGTGAGGATAGGCTAAAAGAATTGGGGCTGTTGGAGAAGAGAAGGCTCCAGGGAGACCTTTGAGCTACATTTCAGTATCTGAAGCGGACCTACAGGAAGGCTGTGGAGGGACTGTTCAGAAGGATCTGTGGGGATAGGATGAGGGGCAGTGGTTTGAAAGTGGAGCAGGGCAGAATTAGGTTGGACATCAGGAGGGAGTTCTGCACTCTGTGAGTGGTCAGACACTGGAACAGGCTGCCCAGGGATGTGGTTGAGGTCCCATCCCTGGATGCATTCAAGATCAGTCTTGCTGTGTCCCTGGGCAGCCTGATCTAGTTGGAGGTGTCCCTGCTGCCTGCAGGGGAGGTTGGCCAAGATGCCCTTGGAGGGTCCCTTCCAACCTGCTGCAATCTGTGAATCAGCAGAACTGGAGTCACACAATCTGCATGGCTGGCTGCACCTGCTGCCTACTGCAGTCTGCTGCTTAAACCCTTCAAGCCTTCCCCACTCATCAGGAGCTCCACAGCCAAACATACAGCCTGAGGGCTGTGACCTTCACCCACTAATTGGGACTGGAGGAGCTTGAAAGTTCCCTCCCAACCTAAAGTCATCCTCATTTCATCTGCAGCCTTTTTCCATTGCACTTCAGCTTGTAGCATCCTTCTTGCAAATCCACTGACAGAGTTTCCCATCTCAACCTGCTGCTCTGCTGAGGGAGTTACTGGGCTGTGGTTGCTTTGCTCTGCCTTTTTTTTATTTTTTTTGCTTTTTTTTTTTGCTTTGCTTTGCTTTTTTTTCTTTGCTTTGCTTTTTTTTCCTTGCTTTGCTTTTTTTTCTTGCTTTGCTTTTTTCTTTGCTTTGCTTTTTTTTCTTTGCTTTGCTTTTTTTTCTTTGCTTTGCTTTTTTTTCCTTGCTTTGTTTTTTTTTTCTTGCTTTGCTTTTTTCTTTGCTTTGCTTTTTTTTCTTTGCTTTGCTTTTTTTCTTTGCTTTGCTTTTTTTTCTTTGCTTTGCTTTTTTTTCTTTGTTTTGCTTTTTTTCTTTGCTTTTTTTTCCTTTGCTTTGTTTTTTTTTCCTTTGCTTTGCTTTTTTTTCCTTTGCTTTGCTTTTTCTTCCTTTGCTTTGCTTTTTCTTCCTTTGCTTTGCTTTTTTTTGCTTTGCTTTGCTTTTTTTTGCTTTGCCTTTTTTTCCTTTGCTTTGTTTTTTTTTTCCTTTGCTTTGCTTTTTCTTCCTTTGCTTTGCTTTTTTTTGCTTTGCCTTTTTTTCCTTTGCTTTGCTTTTTCTTCCTTTGCTTTGCTTTTTTTCCTTTGCTTTGCTTTTTTTTCCTTTGCTTTGTTTTTTTTCCTTTGCTTTGCTTTTTTGCTTTGCTTTTTTGCTTTGCTTTTTTAAAATTTTCTTTCTTTTTTTTTTCTTTTCCCCCTCCCAGAATTTGATGACAGAATAAAACCTCTGCCCCGCCCCCAGTGATGACACTGGAAGAGTTGCAGCCACAAAAAGCACAGTGCCCTTCTCCTCAGGGTCAGAAGGAAGATCCCTAGGTGCAGGACAGTCCTGAGAGGATCCCACCTTGCTGTGCTCTGGGCTTGGGCAGCTGCAGGCATGGCTGAGCAGAGCAGGGGAGTTGCTCACTTCAAGCTTCAAGCTTGCTTGCTGCTGGTGCTGGGGCAGTGGGCACTGAAGACTGTGGCCACATCGTGCCAGCATGGAGAGCTGAGAGCCATCAGCAAGGATGAAGAGAAATGCTGCCCCAAATGCAGCTCAGGCACAGGTAAGGGCAGGATGGGGCTGCTCTCTGTTTGGCAGGGCAGCTCTGTGCCAACCCAGGGTCACAACCAAGTTGTGGCGAACAGGAGAGGGAATGAGGGTGGTGAGACACTGGCACAGTGATCAGTGTCTCAGGGAGGTGGTGGAAGCCTCATCCCTGGAGGGTTTTGCAGCCAGGCTGGATGTGGCTGTGAGCAACCTGCTGTGGTGTGAGGTGTCCCTGCCCATGGCAGGGGGGTTGGAACTGGCTGAGCCTTCAGGTCCCTTCCAACCCTAACAATTCTATGATTCTAATTAATTCTCTGAATGTCTGTGTGCCAATGTCTGTCTGTCTATGTCTCTTGAGTAACTGCAGGTGCAAACCAAACTGGCAAGGGCTTCCCTCCTGCCCTCTATAACCACAGAGTCATAGAATTGAGAGGGTTGGGAGGGACCTCAAGGACCATCTCGTTCCAGTCCCCCTGCCATGGGCAGGGACATCTCACACTAGAGCAGGTTGCTCACAGCCACATCCAGCCTGGCTTTAAAACCCTCCAGGGATGAGGCTTCCACCATAATGTGCCTTAGCTACAGCTTGGACTCTCATTTCAGCTTTATGACATGCTTGTACTTGTTACACTGCAGAGGGGAAGGCAAGGCTGAAGTTTCTGTGGGTTGGGAGGTGTTCACTTAACCCTGGCTCTGAGCCCTTGCTCCATTCAGAGATGGCTTCAGAGCTGGTGTGTGCTGTTGAGACTTCAGAGGGGGTACAGTCAGTGATGCTCTCTGTGAGGCTGTCCTTTGCAATTTGTGGTCCTAAAGATAGGAAGCATCCTGCTTTCCATCCCTCCCTCCTGCTTTCCATCCCTCCCTCCTGCTTTCCATCCCTCCCTCCTGCTGACCTGTGCTCTTCCCAGACAACCTCTTAGGTGATCATTTTAGTCTCCACAGCCTACTCCAACCTGAATTCTTCCCTGTTCTTGGGATGGTGGTGAGCTGGCAGTGGATTCTCACCAAGCCAAATGAAAGCACCAGAGGTGGAACAGGAGAGCTGCAGGACTTTACTGGGTGATGTTTCTGTGCCTCTTTGGCTGAAGGACAGAACAGGTGACTCTGATGGCCTCTTCCATGGTCTCAGGGACACGCACACTCTTCTTCCTAATTCAGAGCTGTCCACAGTGGTAGCCAGAGCTGAGCAGCAGGGATGCTGCAGCTGTTTGCCTGACCTCCATGCACCTTCCTCTTCTGTTTGTCCCAAAAGAGTGGGACTGGAAGCCTTGCCTGGCCCCTGTGGTAATGTTGTGGTCCTCACCCACTGGTAACACACAGCAAGAAGCATCCCCAGGCTGTTCCCTTTTTGCTGCATGACTCTTCTGAAGGCAAGTGAAAGGAAGCCAGTGGGTAGAGGAAGATGTGGGCAGCTCCCTGCTGGGGTACATTCCATCACCACCCTCAGGAAACAGACATTGCTTGGTCTTTACTCTTCACTGTGGGGTTTTAAGCACACTCCTGAAGCAGGCAGCATTTCCCTATCTCTTTTTTTTTTTTTTTCTTTTTTTTCCTTTATGGTTCTGCAGCTTTCTGGGTGAGCTCCAGTTTCAAACCATTGCCCTGTCCCCACAGGCCCTTCTAAACAGTCCCTCCCCAGCCTTTCTGTAGGTCCCTTTCAGATATTGAAGTGAAGCTCTAAGATCACCCTGGAGTATTCTCTTCTCCAGGCTGAATAACCCAAATTCTTCCAGCCTGCTCCCATAGCAGAGGTTCTCCAGCTCTGATCATCTTTGTGGCCTCCTCTAGACCCACTCCAGCAGGTCCATGTCTGACCTCTGTGATTCTGGTTCACCTGTGTCACCAGTAAGGCTAATCATAGCGTTGGCAGGGTTGGAAGGGACCTCAAGGCTCAGCCAGTCCCAACCCCCCTGCCATGGGCAGGGACACCTCACACCACAGCAGGTTGCTCACAGACACATCCAGCCTGGCTGAAAAAACCTCCAGGGATGAGGCTTCCACCACCTCCCTGGGTAACCTGTGCCAGTGTCTCACCACCCTCATGGGGAAGAACTTCTTCCTAATGGTGAAGTCAAATTCTAACCTCTGTGACAAAGGCTTTTTCTTGGCAGGAAACCACAGCCCATGTCCAGACATCAAGGACCACGACTGCAAATGCAGCCAGGGGTACAGCTGTGCTGACAGAGCCTGCTTCTACTGCCTGGAGCTGCCTGATTGTGAAGAGGGAGAGGAGCTGGACAGGCTTGGTAACCAGACCAACACAAATCCCTCTGAATGCCAGAGGTCCATCTATGTGGCTGGCTGGCAGCACTTCCTTCACTTCTCACACCCTGCTTCTGGGAGGGCTCTTGACTCAGAGGGAAATGGCACTGAGAGCTGTGACTAAAGCCTTTGCTTCTTGATTTTCTAACTCTTCCTAAGCCTAAGGCTTCCATTTTCATGCTCAGCCTTGCAATGTCACTGTTCTTCCAAGCTGCTAGAACTGTCAGCAGGAGAACTCTTTTGTCTTTCCTCTTAACTTTACACCTTCTGCTGGCACAGGTTGCAGCAGATTGGAAGGGACCCTTCAAGGGCATCTTGGCCTACCCCTCTGCACTCAGCAGGGACATCTCCAACTAGATCAGGCTGCCCAGGGACACATCAAGTGTGATCCTGAATGTCTCCAGGGATAGGACCTCAACCACATCCCTGGGCAACCTGTTCCCCAACCTCATTGTGCAGAACTCCCTCCTGATGTCCAACCTAAATCTGCCCTGCTCCACTTTCAAACCACTGCCCCTCATCCTGTCACCACAGACCCTTCTGAACAGCCCCTCCCCAGCTTTCCTGTAGATCCCCTTCAGATATTGCAATGCAGCTCAAAGGTCTCCCTGGAGCCTTCTCTTCTCCAGCAGCCCCAATTCTTTCAGCCTGTTCTCATAGCAGAGGTTCTCCAGCCCTCTGATCACCTTTGCTTTCAAATTCTTCCACTCTGGAGCCTTTGGAATTAGTTCCCAGAGCTACCATAACTCCATATGGATAGCATGGAATGAAGAGAAGGAACAACCTTCCCCCAGGGGCTGCAGGATCAGCCCTGGGACCAAATCTGACAGCAGCTGCGTTGAGCTCTTTGGAGACACACAAAGCTCCTCACATAAGGCAGGATGGATGCAGAGGGAATGCCTCCTGCTCTACTCTTTTGCATCGCTCAGCTTGCAGTGGGGGCTCTGCACACTAATAGGTTGTGTTCCCTTTTCTTGCAGGCACTGTGGACTTCACCTTCCAATGCAAACCCTGTGAGAGTGGAACCTACTCCAACGTGAAGAACAATTGGTGCCGCAACTGGACTGAGTAAGTACTGAACATGGGCAGTGGCATCGAGTGCAGCCTCAGCAGGTTTGCTGATGACACCAAGCTGTGTGGTGCAGCAGACAGGCTGGAGGGAAGGGATCCATCCAGAGGGACCTGGGCAGGCTGCAGAGCTGGGCACAAGCCAGCCTCATGAGGTTCAACAAGACCAAGGGCAAGGTCCTGCAACTGGGTCAAGGCAATCCCAAGCACAAATCCAGGCTGGGCAGGTACTGGCTGGAGAGCAGCCCTGAGGAGAGGGACTTGGGGGTGCTGGCGGATAAGCAGCTCAACAGGAGCTGTCAGTGAGCACTTGCAGCCCAGAGAGCCAAGCAGAGCCTGGGCTGCATCAAGAAAAGTGTGGCCAGCAGGTCAAGGGAGGTGATTCTCCCCCTCTGCTCAGCTCTGCTGAGACCCCACCTGGAGTACTGCCTCTGTTCCAAGAGGGCTATGGACATGCTGGAAGGTGTCCAGAGGATGATCAGAGGGCTGGAGCACCTCTCCCATGAGGACAGACTGAGAGAGTTGGGACTGTTCAGTCTGGAGAAGAGAAGGCTCCAAGGTGACCTTCTTGTGGCCTTCCAGTATCTGAAGGGGACTACAAGAAATCTGGGGAAGGACTTTTTAGGCTATCAGGGAGTGACAGGACTAGGGGGAATGGAATAAAGCTGGAAGTGGGGAGATTCAGGCTGGAAGTGAGGAAGAAGTTCTTCCCCATGAGAGTGGTGAGAGCCTGGAATGGGTTGTGCAGGGAGGTGGTTGAGGCTCCATCCCTGGAGGTGTTTAAGGCCAGGCTGGATGAGGCTCTGGCCAGCCTGATGTAGTGTGAGGTGTCCCTGCCCATGGCAGGGGGGTTGGAATTGGATGATCCTTGTGGTCCCTTCCAACCCTGCCTGATTCTATGATTCTATGAATGAGATGACTCTGGAATGCTCCAGACCTCAATGAGCAAAGCAAAAGAGATCCAAGACAAGACCACCAAGAAGGTGAAATGCTGAGGGGGTTAAATCCAGCCATACAAATCTCTCTGTGTCTCCCTTTTGGCTCTCTAAACACTTGGTGGCAAAGCAGAGCTTCAAACTGCTTTGTGGTCAGTTTTCTTCAGTTCAAAACTGATGCAAAATGATTCCAAACCTGGAATCAGGCTGAAACAGGCTGAAAAAAAAAAAAACCAAACAACCCCAAGCCTGTCCACATAAATAATTGTGATGCAGTCACAGCCATAACTTTACTTCTGCTGCTATTAAAAAAGAAAAAGTGTGGGGGGGGGGAGGGGAGGAAGGAAAGGAGTGGTGGGAAGGAAGAAGTGGAGTGAAGAGGAAGGCTGGAGAGGAACCAAGTGAAAGCTTCAGGGACATTCTAAAGGTGACTCTTCTCCTTTCAGCTGTGAAAGTTCTGGGTTTCTAACAATCAAGCAAGGCAACAGGACACACAATGCAGTCTGTGGTCTGCCTCCTAAAGACCCTGAGCCAGGTACCTTCCCACACACTGAGTTGTTCCTTCCAGCCTTTAACTGTCCCCTGCCCTTCTTTGGAGCTGCTGACTTGCTGCTTAGTTAGCATCCAGAGGTTGCTGTGGTGGAACCGTGCTTTGCAAAATGAGGACTCTGGTGGTTTGGTGGTGGTGGTGGTTGGTTTTGGGGTTGTTTGGGGTTTTTTTTTGCAGTGTTAGGATGGGTAGAATTTGTTGACCTGGGCAAAGAATCAGCAGGGGAAAAAAAAAAAAAAAGTAGAGAAAAGCTCAGCAGTTTTCCCTGAGCAGCACAGACCTGTGTGGGAATTGCCAGGGTTCATTGTGCTGCTCTTGCTGGTTTGTCTTGATTCTGCCACTTTGCTCTGCTGAGACCTCACCTGGGGTGCTGCAGCCAGCCCTGGAGCCCTCAGCACAGGAAGGACAAGGAGCTGATGGAGCAGGTCCAGAGGAGGGTGATGAAAATGGTCAGGAGGCTGGAGCCACCTCTACTACAGGGACAGGCTGAGGGAGCTGGGGGTGTGCAGCCTGGAGAAGAGAAGGCTCCAGGGAGACCTAAGAGCAGCCTGCCAGGACCTGAAGGGGGCTACACAAAGGCTGCAGGGGAGCTGTTTGCAAAGGCCTGCAGGGACAGGATGAGAGGAGAGGCAATGGTTTGAAACTGGAGAAGAGCAGATGGAGATTGGACGTGAGCAACAAGTTCTGCACCATGAAGGTGCTGGAACACTGCAACAGGTTGCCCAGAGAGGTAACTGAGGCTCCATCCCTGGAGATATCAGGCTGGAGAAGGCTGTGGTTGGAGGAGGTGGTGGAACCCTGGTGGAGGATGTCTCTACTGACTGCAGAGGGGTTG
Source organism: Indicator indicator (assembly GCF_027791375.1). Taxonomy (NCBI): domain Eukaryota; kingdom Metazoa; phylum Chordata; class Aves; order Piciformes; family Indicatoridae; genus Indicator; species Indicator indicator. Next base: position 2,977,256 of record NC_072041.1, read on the forward strand.
GACTGGATATTTGTTTCCCTACTAATCAAGGGAAGCAACCAACCCCTGCCTAGAAAAAAAACAAAAGAGCAAAACCCAAACCAGAGCAGAAAGAACTTACAGCTGCAAGAGAAAGGAGAAGAAGAAGAGGGCTGTGGCTTGTCTGCATGAATGCTTCCCACCACAGCCCCTGCTCTATTGCCCTGTCTTGGAGCATCTCAGTTTTATTGTTACTGCCTGCACTGTTGTTTGGGGTTTTTCCTTCAGAAAATTCTTCTCCACAGAAAGAAATGAAGCAACCTCTGCCTTGCCTTCAAGCAAAGTCCAAGCTCAGGATTTCTTACTCTTTAACCCCTCTGTTCCATTGCAGCTCCTGGGAAAAGTCCCTCTCTCTACACCACCATCCTGGCCATCCTCATTGCTGTGGCTCTCTTTGTGCTCATCCTGCTGACCTTCCACTTGCATTTCTGCATCTGGTCCATGAATAAAGAGAAATACTCCATAGCTGAGAGTAAGTGCACCCCTGGGGACTTTGTGGGGAGCTTTTTCAGGGGTGACCAAATGTGTCCACTGATCCAGAGTCAGAATGGAATAAATCAAGTGGAATTAATAGAGTACGGATGGATTCACTCCTTGGTTTGGGGTGGCTTAGTTTCACTAAGCTGCAGTGCATCACCCATGGCTATGTCAGGTTAGAGAGAGGTAAAGAATACAGAGCAGTCCCAGAGGGGATCTGAGCAATGCTCAGCAGGAGCTGAAGGGTGGGGAGCGAGAGCTGGAGGGTGGGGGGCGAGAGCTGGAGGGTGGGGGGCGAGAGCTGGAGGGTGGAGGAAAAGAGCTGGAGGGTGGGGGGCGAGAGCTGGAGGGTGGAGGACAAGAGCTGGAGGGTGGGGGAGCGAGAGCTGGAGGGTGGAGGGAGAGAGCTGGAGGGTGGGGGACGAGAGCTGGAGGGTGGGGGACGAGAGCTGGAGGGTGGGGGCGAGAGCTGGAGGGTGGAGGAAAGAGCTGGAGGGTGGGGGGCGAGAGCTGGAGGGTGGGGGGCGAGAGCTGGAGGGTGGGGGGCGAGAGCTGGAGGGTGGGGGGCGAGAGCTGGAGGGTGGGGGCGAGAGCTGGAGGGTGGGGGGCGAGAGCTGGAGGGTGGGGGGCGAGAGCTGGAGGGTGGGGAGCGAGAGCTGGAGGGTGGGGGCGAGAGCTGGAGGGTGGGGGCGAGAGCTGGAGGGTGGGGACGAGAGCTGGAGGGTGGGGGGCGAGAGCTGGAGGGTGGAGGAAAAGAGCTGGAGGGTGGGGGGCGAGAGCTGGAGGGTGGGGGACGAGAGCTGGAGGGTGGGGGGCGAGAGCTGGAGGGTGGGGGCCGAGAGCTGGAGGGTGGGGAGCGAGAGCTGAAGGGTGGAGGAAAAGAGCTGGAGGGTGGGGGGCGAGAGCTGGAGGGTGGGGGGCGAGAGCTGGAGGGTGGGGGGCGAGAGCTGGAGGGTGGGGAGCGAGAGCTGGAGGGTGGGGACAAGAGCTGGAGGGTGGGGGGCGAGAGCTGGAGGGTGGGGGGCGAGAGCTGGAGGGTGGGGGGCGAGAGCTGGAGGGTGGGGGGCGAGAGCTGGAGGGTGGGGGGCGAGAGCTGGAGGGTGGGGGGCGAGAGCTGGAGGGTGGGGAGCGAGAGCTGGAGGGTGGGGGAGCAAGAGCTGAAGGGTGGGGGGCGAGAGCTGGAGGGTGGGGGGCGAGAGCTGAAGGGTGGGGGGCGAGAGCTGAAGGGTGGGGGGCGAGAGGCTGGGGCCAGACTCTTCTCAGTGGTGCCCAGAACCAGGACACAAACTGGAACCCAGCAGGTTCCATCTAAACATAAGGGAGTACTTTCCTGTGAGGAAAGCAGGCTGCCAGAGAGGCCATGAAGAGCTGCCAACCCCCCCTGGCCATTGTGGTGCTGGGCAAGCTGCTGGGGGTGCCCTGCTCCAGCAGGGGGTTGGGTTAGGTGATCTCCAGAGGTGCCCTCCACCCCCCACCATGCTGGCATTGTGTAAAGGTAATGGGCAGCCAACTGAGATGTCTGAAGACCTCTTTTGCTTGTGCTCCCTCCAGATCTGGAACCTGACTTCCCAAGGCACCTGCTGCCTCCACAGCCATCACACTACAGAGAGGAAACTTCCAGCTGCCAGTTTCCAGAAGAAGAACATGGAGACAAAACAGCAGAAGAAAAGCTCTGCCCTTTCCACCTCCCATGAAAGCAGATCCCTGGCACTCTGCTGGCAACAGGGGGGGAGGCCTGGGCTCAGCTTTCCAAGCAAGAAGGGAGGAGCTGGGCATGTGAAGCATCCTCAGATACATAGGAGCAAGGAATGGGCTTGGGAGGAGCTTTGCTTTGCATCTTTTCAACAGACCTGGCATTTAGAGATAGGAAAACTGCTAAGTCAGGCTGGCATTCAGTTCAGCTGCAAGATTCCTGGGTTTGGGGGGGTTTATTCTGGGATGTCCTCTTCATCTTTGGGACTGGGGACCTTCTTTGTGCATCCTCTGCAGGTCTCTGTGGAGCTCCAACAGATCGCTGTGTTTGTAGGGGGCCAGTGTCCCATCACCCATCCCTGCAGGGCTGCAGGAGTGCCTGGAGGGCTCTCACAGCTTTCACAGGCTCTCCATATTCCCAAGATGTGTCCTGATGCTCCCTTTAAGGGAACAAGACAGTGTCCCTGGCAGCTGGCTCTCCTCTTCTCCAAGCAGGCAGTGCTTTGCCCTCCTGCCCAGCTGCCCTCTGCCCTGCAGCAAAGGACCCTCCCCCTCCATCCATCCAACACTCCCCAGCCCCAGCAGGAGGTGTTAGACCTGAAGGTGTTAGAAGGTGCACAGGGGTGCCAGGGTGACACTGCCATGGCCACAAGGGAGTTCTCTGCAAGTTCTGGGGTCCCCTCATCTCCTCCCAGGAAACTGGGTTTCACCTCTCTCTTGCACCACAGTGTGAGGCAAGGGTATAGGGGAACATTCAGATGGCTTTGTCCTGGTGGCCAGAAGGCCACCTTCTAACTGCAGCTCTTGGACAGCAGTCCCACAGGAGCTGATGTGCTACCTGGTAGCAATTTTCCCAGCCTTATCTAGGACATCTCCACTCTCAAGGACATCTCTACCAGAAGACCTCCTCTTCCTTCTTCCAGTTCCTCTAAAAGAAGAGTTTAACCCTGAGCTTGCAGCTTCTGCAGTACAAGTTCTCCCCTTGGAGGCTCTCAAAGAGCTCTTGGGCTCCCTGGCATGGAGCACAGATGTTGGTGGAGCAGCACTGCCCCCAGCTACTGCCCCATGATGTCCCCAAGGGAGGTTTCTGCCTCTCTTATGATGTTGCAATGGGGGAGGGAGTGGGGGTCTGCCTGCCAGGCTATAAAAGGGTGGCAGGGCCCAGTGACAGCACATTGCTCCTGTCTGGGCACCAGGGAGCAGCTCCTCTCCTGGCACCAGGGATCTGTCTCCTCTCCTGGCACCAGGGATCTGTCTCCTCTCCTGGCACCAGGGATCTGTCTCCTGTCTTGGCACCAGGGATCTGTCTCTTGTGTGGGACCAGGGAAGCAGCAACATTCTGGGCAAAAAGAAAAAAAAAAAAGCCAAAAACGAATTAATAACTGAATAAATCTCCTTGAGGAAGGGAAGATTTGAGTGTCTGGTGGAAGTCTGTGCCTCTGGCAGCAGGAAGCAACATCTCGCCTGAGGTGCACAAGACTCTGTGGGTGCTGAGGAGCCTCCACTCCTGCCAGTTCATACTGAAACACCCCCAGCAGGGCCAGGCTGTTCACTCGAAAGTTTGCTCAGTGGCTTTTTGGGTTTCTAGATGCCTACCTTGAAGGGCAGACACAGTTCCTGCTTACCCAACCACCTGACTTGCCAGCTGCCTCACTGATGGGAAAAGCAACCCATTTCCTGACTTCTTAAAGCTCCAGGGCAGAGGGAAAAACCCCAAGTGTGACTCATTTAAGCCCTGGAGAATGTCAGAGCTGCTCTTTGCATCAAAGGAAATGAAATGAAAGCCATTGGCTCAGGAGGAGGAGCTCAGGAGAGGGAGCTTGCAAGCAAACACTGCAGTGCAATTTGCATGCAGAGAGAATGCAGCCCCTGCTGTGAGGGAGTTTTCCTCTTTTTGAATGCCCTTTGATATTGAACTGGCCACAGGGGTGAGTTTTAGCAGGGGAAAGCCAACCTTCAGTCATAGAATTGTCAGGGTTGGAAGGGACCTCAAGGCTCAGCCAGTTCCAACCCCCCTGCCATGGGCAGGGACACCTCACACCACAGCAGGTTGCTCACATCCAGCCTGGCTGCAAAAACCTCCAGGGATGAGGCTTCCACCACCTCCCTGGGCAACCTGTGCCAGTGCCTCACCACCCTCATGGGGAAAAACTTCTTACTGACATCCAATCTGCATCTCCCCATTTCTAGTTTTGTTCCATCCCCCCCAGTCCTATCCCTCCCTGACATCTTCAAAAGTCCCTCCCCAGCTTTCTTGTAGCTCCCTTCAGATCCTGGAAAGCCACAAGAAGGTCTCCTGGGAGCCTTCTCTTCTGCAGGCTGCACAACCCCAACTCTCTCAGTCTGTCCTCATAGGAGAGGTGCAGACAGCTCCCTGCTGAGCTCTGTCAGAGCACACTGCACATCACCCCCCACACAGCCACCATGGTCAAATGCTGTATCCTTCCCAGGTCCTCAGCAGGTTTTCCTCTCCACTTTGGGATGGTGTCATGCAATGGGGGGCTCATCAGCTCCTTTTTCTTCCCCTGTTCTTTGTACAACACTTTATTTATTTATTCATTCATTCATTCATGTGTTTATTTCTTTACTTAGAGACAGAGCAAAATGAGAGAGGATAATTTTGGTGTTTTTCAGTGTTTGTAGGAGGGTAAAATAAAAGTGCTGAGGATCCTGAAAGCAGACTGGAGTGGGGCTGGTGTTGGTCTCTTCTCCCAAGTAGAATGAGAGGAAATTGGTTTAAGTTGTGCCCAGGGGAGGTTTAGGTTGGATATTCTGGTTGGATATTCAGGATATTTAGGTTGGATAATCAGAGGGCTGGAGCACCTCTCCTATGAGGACAGACTGAAAGAGTCTGGAGAAAAGAAGGCTCTGAGGTGATCTTCTTGTGGCCTTCCAGGATCTGAAGGGGGCTACAAGAAAGCTGGGGAGGGACTTTTGAGGCTATCAGGGAGTGACAGGACTGGGGGGAATGGAATAAAGCTGGAAGTGGGGAGATTCAGGCTGGATGTGAGGAAGAAATTCTTCCCCATGAGAGTGGTGAGAGCCTGTAATGGGTTGCCCAGGGAAGTGGTTGAGGCTCCATCCCTGGAGGTGTTTAAAGCCAGGCTGGATGAGGCTCTGGCCAGCCTGCTGTGGTGTGAGGTGTCCCTGCCCATGGCAGGGGGTTGGAACTGGCTGATCCTTGTGGTCCCTTCCAACCCTGACTGATTCTATGATTAGGAAAAAAAATTCTTTCCTGCATTGGTAGTTTCAGGCTGGGGGGAATTTTCCACCCAGCACACCAGCCAGGGTGGTCAGAATTCACAGTTCTTGTGGTCTGGGTTGCCCTTTCTCCCTGCAAACTGAAGCCCAGCATCCTGCTAGACACAGCTGAGGCACAGTGCACAGCATGCTGGGCAGCCAGGCCAGCAGAGTAGGTGGTTAAAAGAGGGGAACCCTCAGCAGAAGGGTCAGTGCATGACAGCAGGGAGGGGGAGAGGCAAGCTGGCAGCAGCTGGCTCTTGTCCTGCGTGCCCACAGGTGGGCAGAAGCTTTGGAAGTTCACAGCTTCACAGAATGGTTTGGGTTGGAAGGGACCTTGAGGATGCAAACCCCCTGGCAGGGACACCTTCCTTTAGAAGAGGTTGCTTAAGGCCTGACCCAGCCTGGCCTTCTCCCTGCATTGCAGTGTGAGCAGTGGCAGTGCCACCCTGCCATCTGCTGAGCCTCGGGCATGCCGCACTGCCTGGCTGCTGGCTACCAGAGTGTGCAGCACCTGAGGGCAGAGGTAAGCAGGAGCTGCTCAGAAGGTTAGGCAAACCTGACAGTAAGGCTTTAAATCCTGGCTGGAGCAGGGGAAGCAGGGAAAGCCTCTCCCTGAAGAGGAAAGCACATCCAGCCCCTGGGCTTCAGATGTCTTTGTTTGAGTAGAGCTGAGAGGCTTTTAAATGCACCTCCAAAAGTGTTACTCACCTGCTCCTGCCTCTCTTCAGCAGCTCCACCTCACCCTGACCTGGTCCTGCAGACCCAGCCTGCCTGCAGCATCCCACCCTTGGTCAATGGCTCCTCCATCCCCAGAAGGTTGCTTCAAAGTGATGCTGTAGTCCCAGGCTCACCTGGATGTGCCTGAGCTCCAGGTAGTCAGGGTGAGCAGGGGGGAGGAAGGAAATAAAGATGTGCTCTGACTTACTGCTCACTTAAATTCCTCTTGGGTTAGATTCAGCAGTGCCTGAGGTGTGAAAGCATTTCTTGTTGGGTCTAAAACCTCTTTCTCTTGCTCCCTGTCCCCTTGGCCCCCCAGGTGTCACCATTTCCTGCTCAGGTGGTGGTCTGATGCCAGAAGCAGGAGCTCCTGCTTGGCTGTCACCTCAACCAGATGAGAACTGGAAGAGTTTTTAGGAGAAGAAGGTTAAAGAGGGTCTGCTGAGTCAGGGAGCTGATGGACAGCTACAACTGATGGGCCAGGCTGGGGGATTCCCACTGCTAAGTCTGAAGTTTAGTCATTGCAGCTCCTCTCCCTGCTTTGGGCTGTTTCTGGGTTGCATCAGTCAGACCAGCCTTGGGTTTAAGAGGAATGGCTCCAACGTGGCAGCCATTGCCTCATCTCCCTCTAGCTTCCCTCTCCTTTCTGCCTGCCCTGAAGTATTTCTGCAGAAGAACTAAATGCTCAGAGAAGCAATTCCTGGGTTTCCAGCTGGGATTGCTGCCTGTTTGCTTCTGTCAGGTGAAAATGAGCTGACCAAGCACAGCACACCAGCACACACCACTTGAGCTTGCTTTTCTCTTTCCTTTTTTTTTTTTCTTTTGTGGTTTTTTTTTTGTTTTTTGTTTTTTTTTTTTTTTTGTTTCCCATGGTTCCTGAGCCTGTGTGTGGTGCTTCAGAGGGGTTTTCCATCCTGGTTGAGGAGCTACACCTATGGTATGGTTAAGACTCCTGGAAATTCTTTTTTGGGCAACACAGCAACTTCTTTTCTGGAGCAATGCAGCTTCTTGGAGGAGTTCTAAAGAAGCTTTGTGTAGGAGTTCCCCAGGAGCTTTGTGGAGGAGTTCCCCAGGAGCTTTTTGTGGAGGAGTTCTCCAGGAGCTTTTTGTGGAGGAGTTCTCCAGGAGCTTTGTGGAGGAGTTCCCCAGGAGCTTTTTGTGGAGGAGTTCTCCAGGAGCTTTTTGTGGAGGAGTTCTCCAGGAGCTTTTTGTGGAGGAGTTCTCCAGGAGCTTTGTGGAAGAGTTCTGCAGCACTTTGGCAGGGCTCTGACCAAACCAGCTGACACTTCTTGTTTGTGGTTGCAGATATTGACCTCTCCCTTGGCCAGCTCTGAGCTTTGAGGATGATTTCTGGCCCAGGGCTCCAGCATCCTTGTGGTAGAGAAGTACAAAGTGTCTGAGTGTCTCTAAAGGCAAAACCTTATGACCTCTGAGGCGCTTCTGGAAAACCCCAAGAAATCTGGAAGAGAAGATGGAGCTGTGAGTACTAAAATGCCTCCCCCCCAGCTGCCATGTCTGCACACAAAGCTGCTCTGGATGTGGGAAGGGTGAAGGATGAGGAGGGGAAGTGGTTTCCAACCTGTGAACCGTGGCCTCTGGGGACTGTCTTTGCTAAGACAATTTACACAACCTCCAAGCCCCACACTTTTAGAGTCATAGAATCATCAAGGTGGGAAAAGACCTTTAAGATCAAGCCCAGCTCTCAACTCAGCACCACCATGGCCACTAAACCATGTCCCCAAGTGCCATGGCTAGAGGTATTTTGAGCACCTCCAGGGATGGAGGCTCCATCACCTCCCTAGGCAGTCTGTTCCAGTGTCTCACCACCCATATTGTTATCTGAAGGTTGTTTTGGACCTACAGCTTGTAGGAAGAGGAGTCTTTGCTCTGACAAGCAAGGCAGTGGGTTGGTGACCTGCTGCCTGCCAATCTGGGGCTTGTTTGCTTACCAAGACACTCATAGACAACAGCTGGGATGATGTGTCTCAAGACTTTGCAGTTGGTGTGCAGTGCTGGGTTGGCATTCATCTCCAGCAGCCAGACCTGAGGAAGGGGAATGGCAAGCAGGAAATGAGGCTAGGACTCCATGGAGTGAGTGCCAGGGCCTTTGACTGACTTGTGAGCACCTTGAGAGGTAGCAGTGATGATAAATCCCCACACAACCCTGTGACACAGGATGCAAGCAGGACTGGAAGAATTAAACTGGCACAGGTTGCCCAGGGAGGTGGTGGAAGCCTCATCCCTGGAGGTTTTTGCAGCCAGGCTGGATGTGGCTGTGAGCAACCTGCTGTAGTGTGAGGTGTCCCTGCCCATGGCAGGGGGGTTGGAATGAGATGATCCTTGAGGTCCCTTCTAACCCTGACAATTCTGTGATTCTAAACCAAATCCCTTTTTGCATCCAGTTACTCACCTGAGAACAACCCTGGCCATTATTGTGTGTCTCAGGCTGATGCATTTTGTGTTGCCCCTTCCTCCCCAGCTGTGTGCTTCTCAGCACACCAGTTCCCCCACCTGCTTCTAGCTGGACTTTTTGGATGCCATGAGATAAAGTTCTGAGGGATCTAGGGATCATTTTTGGTTGAAGGTGGACAAGGGATCAAAACAAACAAAAACAACAGGGAGAAATTCTTTCCAGACACTGGAACAGGTTGCCCAGGGAGGCTGTGGATGTCTCCTCCCTGGAGGTGTTCCAGGCCAGGTTGGATGAGGCTTTGGGCAGCCTGGGTTGGTGGGAGGTGTCCCTGCCCATGGCACTCAACACAGGAAGGACATGGAGCTGATGGAGCAGGTCCAGAGGAGGGCCAGAAAAAGGATCAGGGGGTTGGAGCAGCTCTGCTATAAGGGCAGGCTGAGGGAGCTGGGGGTGTTCAGCCTGGAGAAGAGAAGGCTCCAGGCAGACCTAACAGCAGCTTGCCAGTAGCTGAAAGGGGCTACAAGAAGGCTGCAGAGGGACTGTTTGCAAAGGCCTGCAGGGATGGGACAGGACAAGGGGCAGTGGTTTGACAATGGAGAAGAGCAGACTGAGACTGGATGTGAGGAACAAGTTCTGCACCACCAGGGTGCTGCAGGTTGCCCAGGGAGGTAGTTAAGGTTCCATCCCTGGAGATATTCAAGGTCAGGTTCAACAGGGCTCTGAGCAACCTGCTCAGGATGTCCCTGCTGTCTGCAGGGGGCTTGGACTGGGTGACCTTTGGGGGTCCCTTCCAAACCCAACAATTCTATGACCCTATCTTTACGATTTCTTTTCCCTGCTCACTTTCTGCCTCCACCATCTGGTGCAGCACCCTGGATGCAGCACATGTAGTGCTCTGGGAGGAAGGCTATCTAACCATGTAACACCCCCAGGAGAATTTGACTCCCTTTTAATTGACTCTAATAAATAATTTTTATTTCTTTATGTATTTTTTAATTTTTGGGTCCCTGAAGCAGCAATGATCTTGCTTGCCAGGACCCAGGAAATGAAGTCTAAGTGGCTGGCCAGACTTCGGCCTTCACTTAAGCATTTGATTTTGCTGAGAGTAAACTACAGCAATCATTTTCACTCCTTTGAAAGGCTTGATGAGATAAATGAAACAACTGCTAAGTGAGGGCAATTCAATTGCTTTTTTTTTAATTCCCTTTTTTTTCTTTTTCCCTCTCTCTCTTTATCTTTTATTTTCCAGAGGAGAACTGAAAGAGCTGCTCAAAACCTGCTCTGGAAGATGCCAACAGAGGGCACCTCAGTTACATTTATTTGCCTTGGAAAAGCTTCTCAGGAAGGAAAAGAGAAAGGGAAAGGGAAAGCTTCTCTCTGGCCAGGAGCTTTAAACAGCAGCCAGAAAGAGGAATCAAAGGCCTTGGGCTGGATCCTGTGTGGACATAGCTGAAGCCACATGCTCAGCCAGGAACCAAGCACTGGAAGAGGCACTCAGATGCTGATGAGTCAGAAAAGGCCACAGGCTAAGGCAGTGGACTTCTGTTTCCAACAGTCCTAACAGGTTTTTATCAGATGCTTGGTTTTCTTCTTTATCATAATAACCTGGGGTGGGCACAAGGAAGTCTACAGCATCCCTTTGGTACGTCTTGCTCCTGGGGGGAAGGAGGAGCTGTGTCATTCAAACCAAAGGAACCCTGCCTGCTTTCACTGGGGACTGCAGTGTGTCAGGGAGTGATAGGTCTAGAGGGAATGGGAAAAAATAAAACAAGAAATGGGTAGATACAGATTGGATGTTAGGAAGAAATTCTTCCCCATGAGGGTGGTGAGACACTGGCACAGGTTGCCCAGGGAGGTGGTAGAAGCCTCATCCCTGGAGGGTTTTGCAGCCAGGCTGGATGTGGCTGTGAGCAACCTGCTGTAGTGTGAGGTGTCCCTGCCTATGGCAGGGGACTTGGAACTGGCTGAGCCTTCAGGTCCCTTCCAACCCTAACAATTGATTCTATGATTCTCTCTTCATTTCTGTGCATCCATCAAAAGCTGGCAAGTGGCTTATCTCTGCTCTGTCCTCCACTGACAGAGAGCTAAATCCCTTTAGGGCTAATAAAAAACCCCCTACACATCCTTCCTCCTAGCTGCTATCTGGAGAAAGGCTCTTGGGCACAGCTAGTGCAAACCTCTCTGGAAACAGCTTCCTTCAGTGTCTAAATTACACAGAATCCGACCATGGTGGGGTTGGGAGGGACTTCTGGAGGTCATGCAGTCCAACACCAACAGCAGCATGCCCAGCATCACAACGGCCAGGTGGGGTTTGGAATCTCTCCAGAGAAGGAGACTCCACAAACTCTCTGGGCAGACTGCTCCAGGGATCACAGTCAAGAGCTTTTTCCTTATGTTTGGGTGGAACTTCCTGTTACAAGCCGCACAGAGACAAAAAAAATCATAGGGGGCTATCATATGAAGGGAAACACCTAGAACCAAATTACTTTTTCCATTTGGTCTCTTATGAGGAGAGATTCTAAATGGAGCTTGCAATTCTGAGCTAGCATTTTCCTGTCACCAGTTACAGCCATGTCTAAGCAGGTGGAAAAAAGCTGATTTATAAGCCGCTCAGAGACAGAAAAAAGCACTGGGGGCTAACACATGAAGGCAACCTCCTAGCACCAAATTTCTTTTGCCATTTAGTGTATTTTGAGGAGAGAGACTAAATGGAGCTTGCAATTCTGGCCTAGCTCTTTCCTGTCACCAGTTCCAGCCATGTCTAAGCAGGTGGAAAAAAGTTGCTTTACAAACCACACAAAGAAAAGCATTGGGGGCTAAAGGATGAAAGGAACCTTCTAGCACCAAATTTCCTTTCCCGTTTAGTCTATTTTGAGGAGAGAGACTAAATGGAGCTTGCAATTCTGGCCTAGCTCTTTCCTGTCACCAGTTACAGCCATTTCTAAGCATGTGGAAAAAATTGCTTTGCAAGCCGCACAGAGACAAAGAAAAGCATTGGGGGCTAACACATGAAGGGAACCTCCTAGCACCAAATTTCTTTTGCCATTTGGTATATTTTGAGGAGAGAGACTAAATGGAGCTTGCAATTCTGGCCTAGCTCTTTCCTGTCACCAGTTACAGCCATGTCTAAGCAGGTGGAAAAAAGTTGCTTTACAAGCCGCACAGAGACAAAGAAAAGCATGGGGGCTAACACATCAAGGGAACCTCCTAGCACCAAATTTCTTTTGCCATTTGGTGTATTTTGAGGAGAGAGACTAAATGGAGCTTGCAATTCTGGCCTAGCTCTTTCCTGTCACCAGTTACAGCCATGTCTAATCAGGTGGAAAAAAGTTGCTTTACAAGCCGCACAGAGACAAACAAAAGCATTGGGGGCTAAAGGATGAAAGGAACCTTCTAGCACCAAATTTCCTTTCCCGTTTAGTCTATTTTGAGGAGAGAGACTAAATGGAGCTTGCAATTCTGGCCTAGCTCTTTCCTGTCACCAGTTACAGCCATTTCTAAGCATGTGGAAAAAAGTTGCTTTGCAAGCAGCACAAACAAAAGCATTGGGCATTAACACATGAAGGGAACATCCTAACACCAAATTTCTTTTGCCATTTGGTTTCTTTTGAGGAGAGAGTCTAAATGGAGCTTTGAATTCTGGCCTAGCTCTTTCCTGTCACCAGTTACAGCCATGTCTAAGCAGGTGGAAAATGTTGCTTTACAAGCCGCACAGAGACAAAGAAAAGCATTGGAGCCTATCACATGAAGGGAACCTCCTAGCACCAAATTTCTTTTTCTATTTGTTTTATTTTGAGGGGAGAGACTAAATGGAGCTTGCAGTTCTGGACTAGCTCTTTCCTGTCACCTGTTATAGCCATCTCTAAGCATGTGGAAAAATGCAGAAGAAAGGGAACCGTTAATCAGAGTGATCCAGTTTCTGCTTGTTGCCCCTTGTCCTAAATCTTGTCCCAAGCTGTTAGGTGACTTAGGCATTCACAGTGCAGTGCTTGGAATCTTCAGGAGGAAGCAGGAGAGAAGCCAGCAGCATGACTAGATGACCTTTAAAGGTCCCTGCCAGCACAAACCATTCTGTGGTTCTGTCTCAAAACATCTGCTGAATTTTAGAGAAGCATTTCTCCCTCTTTGGGTGCTGATCTAGCTGGGGATATCCCTGCTGACTGCAGAAGGGTTGTGATTCTGTGACTAGATGACATTTAAAGGTCCCTTCCCACCCAGTGCATTCCATGATTCTGTGAAGAGCAAACCCATCACTTCTGCTCCTGCTCCTCTTAAAGCTCTTTGTTCTTCCCCCAGCTTACCCAGGAATATCCAAAGCCCTACAGAAAGCTCAGCAGGTCTTGCTTCTCATGGTCTATGCTTCTAAGAACCCTGAGAGAGGAAAAACCACCTTCTAAAGCATGGCTCAGGTTGGAAGGGAGCTCAGAGCTTATCTCCTCCAACCTCCTTGCCATGGGCAGGGACACCTCTCAACTAGACTCAGCTGCTCAAGGTCTCATCCAGCCTGGCCTTGAACACCCCCAAAACAGAGGCATCCAGAACCTCCCTGGGCAGCCTGTTCCAGAGTCTCACCACCCTTGTACTGAAGAACTTCCTCCTCAGCTCCAGTCCAACTCTGCTCTCCCTCAGCTTCAAACCATTCCCCCTTGGCCTGGCTCTAGACATCCTCATGGAAAGTCCCTCTGCAGCCTTCCTGCAGGATCCCTTTCAGTTATTGGAGGCAGCTATAAGGTCCCCTGGAGTCTTCTCTTCTCCAGGCTGAACACCTCCAGCTCCCTCAGCCTGTGCTCACAGCAGAGCTGCTCCAGCTCTTGGATCATCTCTGTGGCCTCCTCTGGCCTCACTCCAGCAGCTCTGTGTCCTTCTGATGATGGGGACACCAGAGCTGGCTGCAGGATTGGAGGTGGAGTCTCAGCAGAGCAGAGTCAAGGGGCAGAATGTTCCAGCTGCCTCTGTCACCACTAAGTGCCCAGAAATCTTCATCACCATCATCATCCTTCTGCCCAACACTTGTCAAGAAACAGCTTTTGCTTCTATTTCCATGTGTAAAATCCCCCAGGACACAATGCTCAGCACAAACACTCCTGTGCTGAGCAAGCCAAGTAAGGATTTACCACACCAGAGTGATACTGGAGCTCCTATTCTCGTCCAGGTTTACTCAGCCAGGGCTCTGAATGCCAGCCATGCAAGAGACAATTCCCACTGAAATCTGAGAGGCTCCACTTTCTGTCTCTTTTGCCGTTTACTCTCCCTTGCCATTGACTTCCCTGCACAAAGGAGTCTATTGTCTGAGTGCCTTGCCCACTGCTGCATGCATTAATTCCTCTCTTTCACAGGGTTTGCTCTTCCCACTGCCCTTTGCTGGGATCTATTCGAGTTCCTTTCTGCTTTAGCAACAGCAGAATCTGCCAGATGGCTTTTCTGTTCTGTTCAGGCCAGGTGCTTTGGGAGGGCTGGGCTGCATTCAGAGCACCTCAATCACCCTGCTTAACGGTTCCCTTTCTTCTGCCTTTTCTTCTCTGCCTTTCAGTCACCCTTCACAAGTCCCACTTGGGATTCCAGCAGATTTTATCGACCCTTTGCTTCATGGTGAACCTACAGTGAAGGTGGAGATGTGGATGCTGACATGTGAATCAACAGACTGCATCCAGAGGAGTGTGGGCTTCATCCAGAGGAGTGTGGGCAGCAGGGCAAGAGAGGGGATTCTGCCCCTTGACTCTGCTCTGCTGAGACCTCACCTCCAATCCTGCAGCCAGTTCTGGTGTCCCCAGCATCAGAAGGACACAGAGCTGCTGGAGTGAGCCCAGAGAAGGTCACAAAGATGATCCAAGGGCTGGAGAAGCTCTGCTGTGAGGACAGGCTGAGGGAGCCTGGGTTGTTCAACTTGGAGAAGACTCCAGGGGGACCTTAGAGCTGCCTTGCAGTAGTTGAAGGGATCCTCCAGGAAAGCTGGAGATGAGGGGTTTGAAGTTGCCCATATCTGTACCTTAAAGTTTTCATCAACCAAGAAGTCACAGCCGAGGAGGTCGAAGTAGCCCAACCTGCGAGCCAGCTTGTGCTGGGCTGCCAGGATGCACTGCAGCATGATCTGCTTCATCCTCTCCTGCAGGGGGAGACAGGCAATGGTGCCAACTGTGAGTGCCAAGGGCACAAAGGACACAGGAGTCACTCTAAGTCATAGCTGTCCCCTTGGTTTAGGGACATTTTCCCTTCCCCTGCCTCCAGCAGAGCTCATCTCTAGGCTAGGAAGGATGTTCCTTCTTGCAGACCATTTGCCTGTCCACTTTGAGCTGAGTGAAAGTCCCCCTTGAACTTGGTTCTCCAGGTGGCTGCAGTGGTGGTGCATGAAGGGATCTTGGCCTTTTGCTCTCAGAGTGAGCTGCCTGCAGAGCTTTGAGATGTGTTCTGCCACTGACTCCTGCGGGGGCACCCAGAGATGAGCTGGACACAGCTGTTTCTGCCTCACAACCCCCCTCACAGCTGGGCTGGGCAGAGTATTTGAGAGCAGCCTGGGGAGACAGAGCTCCTTGCAGTAGGTGATGCTAAGTTTCACTTTGTTTAGGAGTTAAAAAGCTCAGTGGGGAATTACTGTGTGGAGAGAGAGAGAGAGACACCATAAAGCCAGCTGAAAACTTTCTGGTTCCCCTAGGAAACTTGAACAATCCAACTGGATTGGCTTCTGGGCTGTTTTCCTACAGAAGAAGCAGATTTTAGCAAAGTTTTTAGCCTTCTCATTTTCTTTGTACTTGGCTTCTAAACCGCAGCCTTTCCAAAACGAATCTCAGAAAGCCTCTGCCTTTGGCATTTGCAACCCAGCATGCCAGGCAGAGAACTGAAGCATCATTAGGCTCAGGCTGGT
Organism: Indicator indicator; assembly: GCF_027791375.1. NCBI lineage: Eukaryota > Metazoa > Chordata > Aves > Piciformes > Indicatoridae > Indicator > Indicator indicator. The sequence continues at coordinate 2,992,675 of NC_072041.1, forward strand.
GAAGTGAAGTCTCAGGGACTGAGATAATTTCTTCACATTGTTTCTTCTGTGAGAGAGAAAGAAACCAAGCCAGAGGAGTCTTCTTATCTCTCCTTCTCCCCACAGGAATTTCATGTGGCAAAAATCAGATGGGAAATTAATCAGAGAATCACAGAATTGTTTTGGTTGGAAAAGAACTTTCAGGCGCTCACATCCAACCATTGTCTGACTCTGCTTCTGCTACTAAACCTTACTAAGGTACAAAGAGATCAAAACCAGAGACTGCTAAAAGAGGTCAGGCTAAGACCTGTCAGGATGGAGAGCTCTCATGTGCACTTTGTTTTTCTTTTTAGTGCAGGGTCACAGCACTGGGCCAGGAACCCCCAGCCCAGAAGTGCATTTTTATAGCTGGCATTTACATTCACACTTCCCTTTCCCAGGTCTTTGGCCAGGTTTAGTAATGTGAAGCTCTTTATTCTCTAGCATCAGGCACTAGGAGGAGAGGAAATGGCCTGAAGTTGTGCCAAGGGAGGGTTAGGTTGGAGGTTAGGAACAATTTCTTTGCTGCAAGAGTGGTCAGGCATTGGAAGAGGCTACCCAGGGAGGTGGTGGAGTCCCCATGCCTGGAGGGGTTCAAGAAATGTGTGGCCATGGCCAATGGGGACAGGGTTCAGTGGCCATGGTGGTGTTGGGTCAGTGGTTGGACTGGATGATCTTAGAGAGCTTTTCCAATCCAAACCATTCTGTGATTCACTTCTGTGCAGAGGAATGGTTACCATGGAACCATCAGTATCTTCTCCTTGCTGTGTGCATTTCCTTGGGGGCTCCAGTGACCTGAGGGAGGGTTTCTCCCCAATCCAGCCCCGCTAATGAAGCAAACCAGCACTCCACAGACTCTCTGGCACTTACAGTGAACACAGTGAACACCCAGTCTGCAGGGAGGCCACTGGTTTCTCTGAACTTCTCATTGAGGTAGCTGTCCAAGTGCTCCATCCTCCAGACTGTCTCCTCCTTCAGCTGTCTGTACAGGGGGTGCTTCTTCTGCATGCACTGAGAAAGACAGCAAAGGGAGGGTTTGATCTCTGGCAGCAAAGACTAACTGGGGAGCAGCTTGCATGGCAGGCATCTGACTAGCCTGAGTTGTTCCAGGCTTCTGGAAGAACCCCAGCATTAAGTCATGAAGACAGAGGGAATAGAAGCTCTCAGTAGCAGCTCAAATCAGAGAATGGCTTTGGTTGGAAGGGACCTCAGGCATCATCTGCTCCAACCTGCCATGGGCAGGGACACCTCTCAACTAGACTTGGTTGCTCAAGGCCTCATCCAGCCCTTCTTCTGAGCTGAGTGACTTGACTTTACCTGGTTGGTGAGGTGAACAGTCAGATCATCAGAAACAAGATCATAATGGCCACAGGTCAACCTGGCATAACCTTGGGCAAAAAACACCAGGAATGGAGCTGTGCAGGCAATGAGGAGGTAAGAATGGACATCAAACTTCTTCCCTTCCAGGAGCAAGGGACTGCTGGATGTACCTGTGAGGTCAGCAGTCCCACACACATCATCAACACAATGCAAAGCCCCCTCAGTTGTGATGGTTTGAAACTGTCTTTTTAATTTTTCTTTGCAAAGTTCAAAACAGAGAAAGTGAAAGAATGTAAATAAGTCACTATTGGGTGTAAGAAAGCAAAATACTGATTGTTCTAAACACTTCCATTGGATAGATAGAAATGTTTAAGAACTATTACCCAAAACAAAGTAGGCATTCTGCACATTCTGCGTTCGGCAGTGGGGGCAGTTGCTGGGCTGTCTGGCTGCTGTTTCTTCTTCTCTTCTGGCTGAAGATAACACGTACTGATCTTGGCAGCTAAGTTAACAACTTTCTGCTTAACAAACTCTGCTTCTCTGTCCAGGGGGGTCTGGGGGGAAGCTCCTGGGAGAGGGAGGCCCCTTTGGGAGGGTCCCCTTGGGGGGAAGCAAAGGGAGCTTGGTTGTGCTTTTCTGTTGATTGTATATATTTGTAAGTGTTGTGAATTTTGTATATTTGTACATATTCATTGCATTTCATCATAGATTTTAGACTCTGCTTGTAAATACAGCCTTCATTTGCTTCCAGACTGAGCTAGCCTGGTTATTGTTGGTGGGGGGGGGAATTTCAGCTCACACCGACACACTTTTTATTTTTGGCGCCCAACGTGGGGCTCGATTGCTTGTATGATTTATTCCTGCTCAGATTAGGAAGCAAAATGAAGCTGTTTTGGATTTTGAGTAATTTTATTTCCTCTGTTATCAGTGTGATTGTTTACAGATGGGCTGTTTCCTGCATGATAGACAAGATTGTGAGATATGTGGCATATAAGTCGTTTCTTTGGGTTAAGAACAAGTTACTGAATGCTGTTGAATTCTGTTGTGGTCTTATTGGGCTTAGAAGATATGGTAACTCAACTATGAATCTGCTAGCAGACACATTTGAGTTTGTTACTCCTCTTACAACTACAGAGGGTCTTTGGAACCAGTGGTACCCTAGATATCTTGTGCTAGCCTTAATTTTGTTGTTTCTTGGAATAATCATATGGCTGCTGATAGCACTGTGCCAAGAAAGACGTAAGGCTACTTGCTCTTCCGACCTGTGTAGATGTAAGAGGAAACATAGAAAAGCTCAGAGAGGTTCGGAATTGGTTTCTGATTCTGATTACGGTGACCAGGAAATCACAGTTCAGGTTTGTGAGAAAGCTGCCGATAGTTTTGACTCAGAGCCAGCAGCAGTAGCTGCAGGACCTTTGCCAGAATCTGAGATAACAGACTCGGGTACACAGGCAGACATAGTTACACAGACAGACTCGGCGACACAGACAGACTCGATTACACAGGCAGAGAGGGGTACACGGGCAGACAGGGGTACACAAACAGACACAGTTGCGCAGAGAGAAATGGATGTGCAGACAGACATAGTTACACAGAGAGAAATGGTTGTGCAGACAGACATAGTTACACAGAGAGAAATGGTTGTGCAGGCAGACATAGTTACACAGAGGGAAATGGATGCGCAGACAGACATGGTTACACAGAGAGAAATGGTTGTGCAGGCAGACATAGTTACACAGAGAGAAATGGTTGTGCAGGCAGACATAGTTACACAGAGAGCAATGGTTGTGCAGGCAGACATAGTTACACAGAGAGAAATGGTTGTGCAGGCAGACATAGTTACACAGAGGGAAATGGATGCGCAGACAGACATAGTTACACAGAGAGAAATGGTTGTCCAGGCAGACATAGTTACACAGAGAGAAATGGTTGTGCAGACAGACATAGTTACACAGAGAGAAATGGTTGTGCAGGCAGACATAGTTACACAGAGAGAAATGGTTGTGCAGGCAGACATAGTTACACAGAGAGAAATGGTTGTGCAGACAGACATAGTTACACAGAGAGAAATGGTTGTGCAGACAGACATAGTTACACAGAGAGAAATGGTTGTGCAGACAGACATGGTTACACAGAGAGAAATGGATGTGCAGACAGACATAGTTACACAGAGAGAAATGGATGTGCAGACAGACATAGTTACACAGAGAGAAATGGTTGTGCAGGCAGACATGGTTACACAGAGAGAAATGGATGCGCAGACAGACATAGTTACACAGAGAGAAATGGTTGTGCAGACAGACATAGTTACACAGAGAGAAATGGTTGTGCAGGCAGACATAGTTACACAGAGAGAAATGGTTGTGCAGACAGACATAGTTACACAGAGAGAAATGGTTGTGCAGGCAGACATAGTTACACAGAGAGAAATGGTTGTGCAGGCAGACATAGTTACACAGAGAGAAATGGTTGTGCAGACAGACATAGTTACACAGAGAGAAATGGTTGTGCAGGCAGACATAGTTACACAGAGAGAAATGGTTGTGCAGGCAGACATAGTTACACAGAGAGAAATGGATGCGCAGACAGACATAGTTACACAGAGAGAAATGGCTGTGCAGACAGACATAGTTACACAGAGAGAAATGGTTGTGCAGGCAGACATAGTTACACAGAGAGAAATGGATGCGCAGACAGACATAGTTACACAGAGAGAAATGGTTGTGCAGGCAGACATAGTTACACAGAGAGAAATGGTTGTGCAGGCAGACATAGTTACACAGAGAGAAATGGATGCGCAGGCAGACATAGTTACACAGAGAGAAATGGTTGTGCAGGCAGACATAGTTACACAGAGAGAAATGGCTGCGCAGACAGACATAGTTACACAGAGAGAAATGGCTGTGCAGGCAGACATAGTTACACAGAGAGAAATGGTTGTGCAGGCAGACATAGTTACAGAGAGAAATGGTTGTGCAGGCAGACATAGTTACACAGAGAGAAATGGCTGTGCAGGCAGACATAGTTACAGAGAGAAATGGTTGTGCAGGCAGACATAGTTACACAGAGAGAAATGGTTGTGCAGACAGACATAGTTACACAGAGAGAAATGGTTGTCCAGGCAGACATAGTTACACAGAGAGAAATGGTTGTCCAGGCAGACATAGTTACACAGAGAGAAATGGCTGCGCAGACAGACATAGTTACACAGAGAGAAATGGTTGTGCAGGCAGACATAGTTACACAGAGAGAAATGGCTGCGCAGACAGACATAGTTACACAGAGGGAAATGGCTGTGCAGGCAGACATAGTTACACAGAGAGAAATGGTTGTGCAGGCAGACATAGTTACACAGAGAGAAATGGTTGTCCAGGCAGACATAGTTACACAGAGAGAAATGGTTGTCCAGGCAGACATAGTTACACAGAGAGAAATGGTTGTCCAGGCAGACATAGTTACACAGAGAGAAATGGTTGTCCAGGCAGACATAGTTACACAGAGAGAAATGGCTGCGCAGACAGACATAGTTACACAGAGAGAAATGGTTGTGCAGGCAGACATAGTTACACAGAGAGAAATGGCTGCGCAGACAGACATAGTTACACAGAGGGAAATGGCTGCGCAGACAGACATAGTTACACAGAGAGAAATGGTTGTGCAGGCAGACATAGTTACACAGAGAGAAATGGTTGTGCAGGCAGACATAGTTACACAGAGAGAAATGGTTGTGCAGGCAGACATAGTTACAGAGAGAAATGGTTGTGCAGGCAGACATAGTTACAGAGAGAAATGGTTGTGCAGGCAGACATAGTTACACAGAGAGAAATGGCTGTGCAGGCAGACATAGTTACAGAGAGAAATGGTTGTGCAGGCAGACATAGTTACACAGAGAGAAATGGTTGTCCAGGCAGACATAGTTACACAGAGAGAAATGGTTGTCCAGGCAGACATAGTTACACAGAGAGAAATGGTTGTGCAGACAGACATAGTTACACAGAGAGAAATGGTTGTCCAGGCAGACATAGTTACACAGAGAGAAATGGTTGTCCAGGCAGACATAGTTACACAGAGAGAAATGGCTGCGCAGACAGACATAGTTACACAGAGGGAAATGGCTGTGCAGGCAGACATAGTTACAGAGAGAAATGGTTGTGCAGGCAGACATAGTTACACAGAGAGAAATGGTTGTGCAGGCAGACATAGTTACACAGAGAGAAATGGTTGTGCAGACAGACATAGTTACACAGAGAGAAATGGTTGTGCAGACAGACATAGTTACACAGAGAGAAATGGATGTGCAGGCAGACATAGTTACACAGAGAGAAATGGTTGTGCAGGCAGACATAGTTACAGAGAGAAATGGTTGTGCAGGCAGACATAGTTACACAGAGAGAAATGGTTGCGCAGACAGACATAGTTACACAGAGAGAAATGGCTGTGCAGACAGACATAGTTACAGAGAGAAATGGTTGTGCAGGCAGACATAGTTACACAGAGAGAAATGGCTGTGCAGGCAGACATAGTTACAGAGAGAAATGGTTGTCCAGGCAGACATAGTTACGCAGAGAGAAATGGCTGCGCGGACAGACATAGCTGTGCAGGCAGACGCCATTAACGAGGCACAGTCTCCTCCTCCTCCCTCTGCTGCCCAGACGGACGCAGCAGTGTCTGCAGGATCTCAAAGCACACCTCCTGCCAACCGTGCACAGACTCCCTCTGCTCCTGCTAACCCTGCACAAAATTCCTCTACTCCCTCCAACTCTGCTGTGAATGTGAAAGCTCAACCAGTGAATTTGGTTGCCACTATCACCAGAAAGCGCAAAGGAGCTACAGGAGGAGATGCAGATGCTGCAGGAGATGGTGCAGATAGAGATGAGGGTCCTTCTACTCAGGGTCCCTCTGTTAAGAAAGATCCTTCTGGTGAGGAAGAGAAGGTTAGCCTTAAAACTCTGGCAGACCTCTTGAGACCCCACATGGATGATGGAGATGTAGACCCTGCTAAATTAGCAACTGCTGGTAGTGCCTCTGAACTCAAGGAAATTCAACGGAGGATTAAAATAGGATTATGGGGACAGCGACCTCAGGATGATGATGATGATGATGATGATGAGGATGACATACAGTCAGCTAATGCACCCAGACAGGAAATTAGACATGTGAGGAAGGATTACATCAGAGGAGATAATGAGCCAGTCCTGTCTTGGCTAGCCAGGTGTTTTGATATGGGAGCCCCAGCATTGGTGGTAGGTGACAAGTCGGCCTCTCAGTTGGGGATGCTCTCAAAGGATACAGGCATAGACAGGCACCTAGGCAAGTGCATTGGTAAAGTTTCTCTGTGGGCACGCCTCCTACTGGCAGTCTCGCTGAGGTACCCCAGCAGAGATGATTTACCATGGAACCCTAAGCCTTGGACCACAATAGCTGAGGGAATCAAGCGTCTGAGAGAATTTGCTGTGAGAGAAATAATGTATGGAGATCATAAGACTCTGAATCCTGATGAAATTCCTGTTGGAACAGGCCTTGCCAAAAAGCTCATTAAGCTTGCTCCTCCTAATTATGCTACTATTCTGGCAAGCAGGATTGTGGCAAGAAATTATGGTGGAGTGCCTCCTACTGTTGGCCATTTCACTGACCAAATGAGGCAGTTGGAGGATAGTCTTGCACGTACTTCTTTGGTTTCAGCCATTGAAACTCTGTCTGGAAAGATGGAGAATTGCATGAAAGAGCTGAAGGAGGAACTTAAAACCTCCATATCCAACTTGATGAAGGGGGATGATTCTAATTCCTCTTCCTCCAGATGGATACAAGTTTCAGCTGTTAGGAACAGACGTGCTCCAAGGAGGCCATTCCAGAATAGGTCAAACCAAAACAGACAGCAGAGGCAATCACGTGGCAGTATCTGGATAACTCTGCGTGATCAGTTTGGTGAGAACATGAACAGATGGGATGGTCAACCAACTTCTGATCTTTTCAAGAGGTTACGGGAGCTGCAGAGGGGCAGATCCCGAGGTAGCAATACCAGGAGGGTAGCTGTCGCTTCCTCAGTTTCCCAGAACAACTCTGATAGCTCCAACAGTGATCCTAATTCTGGTGCTGGACGTTGTGCCAGCTGTACATGTGGAGGTAATCCCCACCATTAGGGGTGCCCTGCCTTCCGCCAGGGGGAGGTAAGGGATAATGGAGATAACAGAATCTATTGGGATGTGTACATCCAGTGGCCTGGCACTTCAAAATTTCAGAAGTACAGGGCCTTGGTTGACACAGGAGCTCAGTGCACCATCATACCATCAAATTATCAAGGGGGAGAATCTATAACTATTCAGGGAGTCACTGGTGGATCTCAAGAGTTGTTTAAGATAGAGGTTGACATAAGTTTAACTGGGAAGCAGTGGAAGAAACATACTATTGTAACAGGTCCTAATGCACCTTGTATTTTGGGAATTGACTTTCTGAGAGAAGGGCGTTTTAAAGACCCTAAGGGTTACAAATGGGCTTTTGGAATAGCAACTGTAGAAATTGATGGAGGAAAATTGAAGTTGTCCATTAGACCTGAGCTTTCAGATGAATCTGCAGTTGTGGGACAACATGAGATAGAGGATGTAAAGCTGCCGGTTGCTTCTCAAACTGTGCATCACAGACAATACAGAACCAACCGTGACTCTTTGGTGCCCATTCAAAACTTGATTCGTCAGTTGGAGAGTCAGAAGGTCATCAGCAAAACTCATTCACCTTTCAACAGTCCAATCTGGCCTGTGAGAAAGCAGAATGGAGAGTGGCGTCTGACAGTTGATTTCCGTGCCTTGAATGAAGTAACTCCACCCATGAGTGCAGCTGTACCAGACATGATGGAACTCCAATATGAGCTGGAATCCAAGCAGGCCAAATGGTATGCTACCATAGACATTGCTAATGCTTTCTTCTCTATTCCCATAGCAGAGGAATGCAGGCCTCAGTTTGCTTTCACCTGGAGAGGCATTCAGTACACATTCAATCGTTTGCCCCAGGGGTGGATTCACAGTTCAACCATCTGCCATGCAGTGATCCATGATGCTTTGGAGAAAGGTGGAGCTCCAGAACACATTCAGTTCATCGATGACATCATCGTCTGGGGTGAGACTGCTGAAGAAGTCTTCGAGAAAGGTAACAAAATCATTGACATTCTCTTGCAAGCTGGTTTCGCTATCAAGCGAGACAAGGTGAAAGGACCTGCCAGAGAAATCCAGTTTCTGGGAGTGCGGTGGCAAGATGGTCGCCGTCACATCCCAATGGATGTGATAAACAGAGTCTCCACCATGGCAAATCCCATCAACAAGAAAGAAACTCTGCGTTTCTTAGGCATAGTGGGATTTTGGAGACTGCACATTCCTGGATACAGTCAGATTGTGAAACCTCTCTATGATGTGACTCGAAAGAGAAACAGTTTCCAATGGGGTCCTGAGCAACAAGCAGCCTTTGACCAGATCAAGCGAGAGGTAGTCCAAGCGATGGGTCTGGGACCTGTCCGAACTGGTCCAGACATTAAGAACATTCTGTACACGGCCGCGAGTGACAATGGTCCAACCTGGTGCTTATGGCAAAGAGCTCCAGGGGAGACACGAGGACGTCCTCTTGGTTTCTGGGGTCGTGGCTACAGAGGCTCAGAGGCAAACTACACTCCAACAGAGAAAGAGATTTTAGCTGCTTATGAAGGAGTGAAAGCTGCTTCTGAAGTGATCGGAACTGAGTCACAACTTCTTCTAGCTCCTAGATTGCCAGTTCTGAATTGGATGTTCAAAGGCAAAGGTTCTTCACCACATCATGCAACAGATGCTACCTGGTCTAAGTGGATGGCTCTGATAACACAGAGAGCTCGAATGGGAAATCTCGAAAGGCCTGGTTTGGTGGAGGTGATCACAAACTGGCCAGAAGGCACAAGCTGTGCAAAACCTCCAGAGGAGAGAGTAACTCGTGCTGAGGAAGCTCCTCCTTACAGTGATCTGTCTGATGATGAAAAGAGATATGCTTTGTTCACAGACGGTTCCTGTCGTCTGGTTGGGAACAAGCGGAGATGGAAATCTGCAGTGTGGAGTCCAACGCGCAGAGTTGCAGAAGCGAGAGATGGAGAAGGAGAATCCAGTCAATTTGCAGAGGTAAAAGCTGTCCAGCTAGCTCTTAACATAGCTGAACGTGAGAGATGGCCAAAGCTTTATCTCTACACCGACTCGTGGATGGTAGCCAATGCCTTGTGGGGTTGGCTGAAAGACTGGAAGAAGAATGGCTGGCAGAGGAAAGGAAAGCCAATCTGGGCTGCAGATCTGTGGCAAGACATTGCTGCTCGTATTGAGAGAATCCCAGTGAAAGTGAGACACATCGATGCTCACATTCCTAAGAGCAAAGCTACAGAGGAACAACAACACAACCATCAGGCAGATCTAGCTGCAAGAGTTTCCCAGGTGGACACAAACTCTGATCCTGATCCTGATCTTGACTGGAAACACCGAGGTGAGCTGTTCTTAGCTCGGTGGGCCCATGACTCGTCAGGACATCAAGGCAGAGATGCAACCTACCGATGGGCTCGTGACAGATCCATTGACATTTCCATGGATGCTATCACACAAGTCATCCATGACTGTGACATTTGTGCTGCTATTAAGCAGGCAAAGCGGATCAAGCCCTTGTGGTACGGTGACCGATGGTCCAAGTACAAGTATGGTGAAGCCTGGCAGATTGACTACATCACTCTACCTCGTTCTCCATCTGGTAAGCAGTATGTGCTGACTATGGTAGAGGCAAGCACTGGATGGCTGGAAACTTATCCAGTTCCTCATGCAACTGCACGTAACACCATTCTTGGTCTGGAAAGACAAATCCTGTGGAGACACGGAACTCCAGAGAGGATTGAGTCGGACAACGGAACTCACTTCAAGAACAATCTTGTAAAAAACTGGGCCAAAGAGCACGGCATCGAGTGGATATTCCACATTCCCTACTATGCACCAGCTGCAGGGAAGATCGAACGCTACAACGGTTTGCTGAAAACCACTCTCAAAGCCATGGGGGGTGGATCTTTGAAAAACTGGGAGAAACATTTAGCACAAGCAACCTGGTTGGTGAATAGTAGAGGTTCAGTGAATCGAGCTGGACCTGCCCAATCAGATTTGTTGCAAAAGGAGGAAGGTGATAGAGTTCCTGTTATCAGAGAAAAGAATCTGTTAGGCAAAACTGTTTGGGTATTTTCTCCTTCAGGAGAGGCCAAACCTGTCCGAGGGGTGGTTTCTGCTGAAGGTCCTGGTCACACCTATTGGGTGATGCAAGAAAATGGTGAAATTCAGTGTATTCCACAAAGAAATCTAACTTTGGCTGAGAGAGGTTAAATTCAGAGTGTTGCGCAGATACAGCATCGCGCCCAAGAGGAGAGTTCATGAGATCTACGGTGCACGAACCCTGAGAGCCCTGAGTCACCTGAGAGTCCCTGTTCCTTCCTTCGCTCCATCTGCGAGGAAACAAGCTGTTTGCTGTTTTTCCTGTGATTTGACTCTTTTGAATCATCTACATCTGAGATAGCCGGAATGGACTATGGTCTTTATTCACCTATTGTTGTAGATATTATTTTAGATTAGATAAATGATAGTAGCAGCCAATGGAATTGTTTAGAAGGGGTGGACTGTGATGGTTTGAAACTGTCTTTTTAATTTTTCCTTGCAAAGTTCAGAACAGAGAAAGTGAAAGAATGTAAATAAGTCACTATTGGGTGTAAGAAAGCAAAATAACGATTGTTCTAAACACTTCCATTGGATAGATAGAAATGTTTAAGAACTATTACCCAAAACAAAGTAGGCATTCGGCACATTCTGCGTTCGGCAGTGGGGGCAGTTGCTGGGCTGTCTGGCTGCTGTTTCTTCTTCTCTTCTGGCTGAAGATAACACACTGACCTTGGCAGCTAAGTTAACAACTTTCTGCTTAACTAACTCTGCTTCTCTGTCCAGGGGGGTCTGGGGGGGAAGCTCCTGGGAGAGGGAGGCCCCTTTGGGAGGGTCCCCTTGGGGGGAAGCAAAGGGAGCTTGGTTGTGCTTTTCTGTTGATTGTATATATTTGTAAGTGTTGTGAATTTTGTATATTTGTACATATTCATTGCATTTCATCATAGATTTTAGACTCTGCTTGTAAATACAGCCTTCATTTGCTTCCAGACTGGGCTAGCCTGGTTATTGTCGGTGGGGGGGGGGGAATTTCAGCTCACACTGACACACCAGTTCAGACAATTCACATAGTCAGACATTTTCACACTCCCATGTCCAACATTGGCTTCAGAATCACAGAATTGTCAGGTTTGGAAGGGACCTCAAGGATCATCCAGTTCCAATCCCCCCCTGCCATGTGCTCTGCCATGTCCTTGTCACTTGTGATTGGAATGAGTAATTCCTGATGTTTGGTTCCAGGCAGGTGGCTCTGACACACCCTGACTCCTGCATTCAAATCCAGGAAAGGGCGTAGACATCTCCTCAGTTCATGGAGCTGAACAGCAACATCACTCCATCAGGTAAGGGTAAATCAATGTGTCCCATGGTGCAGTAGAGCCATGGAATGGGGTGGGGTGGAAGGGACCTTCCAAGATCATAGAATCAGAGAATGGTTTGGGTTGGAAGGCACCTTTCAAGATCCTAGAATCAGAGAATGGTTTGGATTAGAAGGGACCTTCCAAGATCATAGAATCAGAGAATGGTTTGGGTTGGAAGGGACCTTTCAAGAGCCTAGAATCAGAGAATGGTTTGGGCTGGAAGGGACCTTTCAAGATCATAGAATGGTTTGGGTTGGAAGGGACTTTTGAAGATCCTAGAATCAGAGAACGATTTGGGCTGGAAGGGACCTTTCAAGATCCTAGAATCAGAGAATGGTTTGGGCTAGAAGGGACCTCCGAAGATCATCCAGTCCAACCCCCCTGCAATCAGCAGGGACATCCTCAACTAGATCATAGAATTCTCACAGAATTGTCAGGGTTGGAAGGGACCTCGAGGCTCATCCAGTTCCAACCCCCCTGCCACAGGCAGGGACACCTCTCACTAGATCAGGTTGCTCAGAGCCACATCCAGCTTGGCCTTAAAGACTTCTGGGTTGAGTGGCAGCAGATGGCAGGAGAGGCTGGAAAGGCCAAAATAAAAAGCTTCTCTGCAGAGGAAGAGAAGCTTGTGCTGAGTCTCTGGAGGGGGAGGGAATTAAAGATTTACCAGTGTTTACTGGGGAGTACACAAAGTTTATGTCTGAGCACAAAGAGCTCTTCATTCAGCACCACTGCTTTTATTGCCAGCCTGATGCAGCGTGGGAGTTGCTGCCCTTTAGCAGCAAACCTTGCTGGATGGCTACACAAAGAAGCAGGAGGTGCTGTGGAACAATCCATGCCAACAGCACTTTACAAAGGAGTAAGGGAGCCTCCTGCTTCACAGCATCAGCCACTACTCACTGAGAGAGGTCCAGGTGGCAGCTAAGATAGGGTCCAGCCACATCTTCCGCTGGCACAGCTGCTTGGCCATGTTCAGATTGGTCTAACTAAGCGTAAGCCCTTGATCAATCAATTGGGTTTTTGCTCCTTATGCTGCCTGCTGCATGGATACAACTTCCAGTACCTGAAGGGGGCTGCAAGAGAGCTGGGGAGGGACTTTGGACAAGGGCTTGGAGTGACAGGATGAGAGGGAATGGACTGAAGCTTGAGGAGGGCAGGTTTGGACTAGAGATGAGGAAGAAAATCTTTCCAGTGAGGGTGGGGAGACACTGGAACAGGATGCTCAGGGAGGTTGTTGGTGCCCCCTCCCTGGAGGTGTTCAAGGTCAGGTTGGATGAAGCCTTGAGCAGCCTGGGCTGGAGGGAAGAGTCCCTGCCTGTGGAAGGGTGGATGGAACTGGGTGATCTTTAATGTCCCTTCCAACCCAATCCATTCTATGACGATCTTTAAGGTTCCTTCCAACCCAACCCATTCTATGATGATCTTTAAGGTCCCTTTCAACCCAACCCATTCTATGATGATCTTTAAGGTCCCTTCCAACCCAACCCATTCTATGAACTGACAATACCTGCTGTGCTGGTTTGAGGCCAGCCAGAACATCTCTTGCCCCGAAAGGGACAAAAGAATGACACACACACAAACGGATTGGAGAGTGATGGAAAGGTTAAATGGAAAAGCGATTGGTGAAACTACAGAAAAACTACAAAGCATAGTGGCAAAGAATATCCCAAAGCATACACAGTCCCTTCCATAATTTCCAGAGGCTTCCATTCCTTCCCTCCTCCCACCTGAGGGTATACCCAAACCCCCAGGGCTCTTTCTTCGCCCCCCTCCCGCTGCTAGGCAAGTCTCAGGCTGGCCAGGTCTGAGACTTCCCCCCCCTCCATTCTCCTCCTGGCATTAGGCCTAGTCAGGCCTAAGGGGCCTGAGATACTCCCCCGGCATTACCCGATAAGAGAGAGCATCTCCCATGGGAGCAGAGAGGGAAGAAAGAGGAAGAGAATGGCTTTGCAGATGGACTTATAGGGCGCAGGATTTATGGGTAGAAATACGCCGTTTCCTGTGTCCACCCCTGTGGGTGGGCACCCGGGACACCAGAGGTGTATCTCATGCGGCAGTGGCAGGGGGCACCCAGCCTAAACTGCCACATTCCACCCCTTATTTCATACCCATAATTCCTGCACCCAAAACATATCATCAAATTAGAAACAACTTTCAGATGACATGTCTAGCAAAGTCCAAGTCTCCATCTGGGCGTCCTTCCGAAAGGTCTCTCCCTCGGGCTCAGGTAACAGTTCAGTCCAGCTCTTCTCCCTCATCCTGTGGAACCTCCCAGTGACGCAGAGTTCATTCTTCTGCATGGTGAACTCTTCATGGGTCCGATGGACATCCTGGCCACCTGGAAACAACCTCACAACTTCTCAATCAAATATCTATCTCCATCCACTCAAGCGGCATGTTTCCACCCCTCGGGGCAATCGAGTCAGAACAATCAGGCTCCTCGACTCGACTCCTTCCACCCCTTGCAGGCAACAGCACGCTGAGACTTTCCAAAGCTGCACGGACCTTTCCCAAGCCCAGTGCTGACCGCTTCCAGCCGCGGCCTGAGGCTAATACGGATGCACACCACGCACAGGCACACCGCTCCCCCTGAGCGTACGCATGCCGAGGCGTGGAGGCATCCGGCTACACAGCCCTCCCCGGAGAGGGAGTGGCTGCACTGCAACCCACCGAGAAGAGAGGCGGAGCCAGGTGCTAGGCGCCATTTTCGGAGTGCGTCCGAAAATCAGGGGAGAGATAACAGCGAGAGCCGCCGTCACCTCTGCAGCCGCGGTACAGATCCAAACCGCCGCCACCCCTCGGGCCACACGAGCGGCTTTTCCAGCCAAAGCTATACTCGCTCCCTGGGTCCTCGGAAGCAGCTTTTGAACTGGAGCCACCGCCCGCCTTCTTGAGTTGCGGGAGCCACCGCTCACCGCCCCGCTGCGGCTAGCCCCCACCGCCGCGGGAAAAGCCGACCCTGGTCTGCTTCCGACTGTCCCTCCCCCTTCCTCGGCTCTGCGCCGCTCTACTCGCCGCTGGCGCCGCGGGGAGCAAAAGGGAAAGGGACAGGCACCGCATTCTTAAGCTCTTCCCAGTGCCTGTAGCTGTAGAGTCGCCGCTGCCACCTTAGAACAGCAGATGGGATTCCACGCCACGGCTACGCACCAGGGTGTCCCCTCGGAACCCATAAAACGCCCACACGGTCGCCCCAGCACAAAGCCTTGAACTCAGCCACACAAAACCAGCAACGCCCAGATATCCATTTCAACTTTTCCACCTCTACACTTTTCCAGTCCAATTCGCAGAGTTCAGCACAGGAACCATCCTCTCCTACTTTGGTATCTGTGCTGGTTTGAGGCCAGCCAGAACATCTCTTGCCCCGAAAGGGACAAAAGAATGACACACGCAAACGGATTGGAGAGTGAGGGAGAGTTTAAATGGAAACGCAATTGGTGAAGCTACAGAAAAACTACAAAGCATAGTGGCAACGAATATCCCAAAGCATACACAGTCCCTTCCATAATTTGCAGAGGCTTCCAATCCTTCCCTTCTCCCACCTGAGGGTATACCCAAACCCCCAGGGCTCTTTCTTCCCCCTCCCACTGCTAGGCAAGTCTCAGGCTGGCCAGGTCTGAGACTGCCCCCCCTCCTCCATTCTCCTCCTGGCATTAGGCCTAGTCAGGCCTAAGGGGCCTGAAATACTCCCCCACCGTTACCCGATAAGAGAGAGCATCTCCCACGGGGGCAGAGAGGGAAGAAAGAGGAAGAGAATGGCTTTGCAGATGGACTTATAGGGTGCAGGATTTATGGGTAGAAATACGCTGTTTCCTGTGTCCACCCCTATTGGGTGGGCACCCGGGACACCAGAGGTGTAATTTATGTGGCAGTAGAAGGGGGCACCCAGCCTAAACTGCCACACCTGCTCTGAATTGCTCTGGCCAAGGCTTTATGTCCAGAGCTCATGCACAGAACTGCAGCACCTGGCCTTTTGCAGCCATTCTTCAGCTTTCAGTCTGGAACTCAGATCTGCCAAAGATCTACCTTGGAATGACTGAAGTGTGTGGATGTGAGACAGACTGAGCAGGGAAAAAGCTTCTCTCCCACAAAATGACATCCCATGGGATGCTGAGGTGTGGTGTAACCACACTAAATACCTATGGAAGGATTCAGCTCCCTCAGGTCACAGTGATTAACCCAGCACACTACTCACACAGGGATTCCCAGGCTTCCGCCTCTACCTTTGCACTATTCTTGCTGGGGGAGCCTTGCACAGCAACTTCCTCTTGGGTGGGTGCTTCTCAGTGCTGTGGAGCTTGGCTTGAAGGCTGTTGAGGGCAGCTGGACTTCTGAGCAGGAAAATTCCTTTGCCTTGGTTGGAGCAGCTTGGTTTGCAGATCCAAATCTCTTTTTCTGCAGAGAGGATTGAGTCTGTTACTGAAGAGTGTGGTAGGAAGCACTCAGGTGCACACCAGACACATTAGAATCATAGAATCATTTTGGTTGGAGAAGATCGTCGAATCCAAACATCATTTAACTCTGCCAAGCCTGGTCCTAACCCAGACTGGGGCTCTTCAGCCTGGAGAAGAGAAGGCTCCAAGGAGACCTCAGAGCAGCCTTCCAGTACCTGAAGGGGCTCCAGGAGAGCTGGGGAGGGACTTTGGACAAGGGCTTGGAGTGACAGGATGAGAGGGAATGGATTGAAGCTTGAGGAGGGCAGATTTAGACTGGAGATTAGGAAGAAATTATTTCCAGTGAGGGTGGGGAGACACTGGAACAGGTTGCCCAGGGAGGTTGTGGATGCTCCCTCCTTGAAGGTGTTCCAGGCCAGGTTGGATGAGACCTTGAGAAACCTGGGCTGGTGGGAGGTGTCCCTGCCCATAGTAGGGGTTTGGAACTGGATGATCTTGAAGGTCCCTTCCAGCCCAACCCATTCTGAAATCTATGAACATCCCTCAGCACCACATCTCTGTGGCTTTTAAACACATAGAATCATAGAATCAGTCAGGGTTGGAAGGGACAACAAGGATCATCTAGTTCCAACCCCCCAGGGCTGGGATCCAACCACCTCCCTGGGCAGCCTGTTCCAGTCTTTGAGAACCCTTTCAGTGAAGAAGTTTCTTCCAATATCCAACCTAAACCTCCCCTGGTGCAACTTGAGGCCATTTCCTCTGCCCTGTCGCATACAGAGAATGATCAAGGGCTCTGCAGCCCCTAACTGCCCTCATGATTGGAACAATTCACCTCTGCAGAGCTTTAGGAAGTTGTTTCTCTCCTCTTCTATGTCCAGGCGGAAAGATTCTGGGAAGAATTCTTCCATCTTCAGGAACCTGTGGGAGAATCAAATGGCTGCACCCAAAGAGTGGCTGTCAATGGCTCCATGTCCCAGTGGAGTCACTCAGGGCTCAGTCCTGGGACCAGTCTTGTTCAACATCTTTGTTGGTGCCATGGACAGAGGCATCGAGTGCACCCTCAGCAGGTTTGCTGATGACACCAAGCTGTGTGGTGCAGCTGACAGCTGGAGGGAAGGGATCCATCCAGAGGGACCTGGGCAGGCTGGAGAGGTGGGCACAAGCCAACCTCAGGGGGGTCAACAAGACCAAGTGCTGGGTTGAGGCAATCCCAAGCACAAATCCAGGCTGGGCAGGGACTGGCTGGAGAGCAGCCCTGAGGAGAGGGACTTGGGGGTGCTGGGGGATGAGAAGCTCAACAGGAGCTGTCAGTGAGCACTTGCAGCCCAGAGAGCCAACCAGAGCCTGGGCTGCATCAAGAAAAGTGTGGCCAGCAGGTCAAGGGAGGTGATTCTCCCCCTCTGCTCCACTCTGCTGAGACCCCACCTGGAGTACTGCATCCAGATCTGGAGCCTCTGTTACAAGAGGGATATGGACATGCTGGAAGGTGTCCAGAGAAGGGCCAGCAGGATGAGCAGAGGGCTGGAGCTGCTCTGCTATGAGGACAGACTGAGAGAGTTGGGGCTGTTCAGTCTGGAGAAGAGAAGGCTCCAAGGTGACCTTCTTGTGGCCTTCCAGTATCTGAAGGGGACTACAAGAAAGCTGGGGAGGGACTTTTGAGGGTGTCAGGGACGGACAGGACTGGGGGGAATGGAATAAAGCTGGAAGTGGGGAGATTCAGGCTGGAAGTGAGGAAGAAGTTCTTCCCCATGAGAGTGGTGAGAGCCTGCAATGGGTTGTCCAGGGAGGTGGTTGAGGCCCCATCCCTGGAGGTGTTTAAGGCCAGACTGGATGAGGTTCTGGCCAGCCTGATCTTGTGTGAGGTGTCCCTGCCCATGGCAGGGGGGTTGGAACTGGATGATCCTTGTGGTCCCTTCCAACCCTGCCTGATTCTATGATTCTAAGTGGTAAGCCCTGTCCAACACATTCATTCCTCAGGTACTCTCAGCAAGGATTCTTGCAAGGAGAAGCTTCAGAAATGCTCTTGTAGTTTTGGACACTTGGGTGTTTGCTGTGTGTTTTTCCTGAGCTACCTCCTTCTAGAAGCCTTCAAGAACTGGCTTTCAAACATTCTTCAGATGCTCAGCTGGGCTGGCTGCAGGTAAGCAAGGTGCAGGATTGCCTTCTGGGGGTTGGGTAGGTAAAAAATAAAGGAGCAGGAGTGGCAATAAGCTTCTCTTCTGCTACAGTGTCTATGGCACAAGAAGGTGTGGCTTTTCCAGTAGGATAATCAGAGAATGGTTTGAGTTGGAAGGGATCTCCAAAGGTCATCCAGTCCAACCCCCCTGCAGTCAGCAGGGACATCCTCCACTGGAGCAGGTTGCTCAGAGCCTTGCCCAGCCTGACCTTGGATATCTCCAGGCATGGAGCCTCAGCTACCTCCCTGGGCAACCTGTTGCAGTGTTCCAGCAGCCTCCTGGTGCAGAACTTGTTCCTCACATCCAATCTAAATCTGCTCTGCTCTCAATCCAAACCATTGCCCTTTGCAAACAGTTCCTCTGCAGCCTCAATTCTTGTGGCTGCTGTCTTTGGGGGTCCTGGCACTCCTCTGACTCCAGATACAGGGAGGAAATTCTCTGCTGTATGTACTCCTGGTGGGAAAAAAAAGTGATTTTCCTGGAAGATAAGCAAGAAAGCAATCCCCATCTGCTTTGTGCCCTGCACTGTGATGAGTGCAGGATAAACTGGACTTGGGCTGCTGTGCTCCCACTTTATGTTGGTGTGTTTCTGGTCACAGGTTCAAAGAGGAGAGAGTTCTTACTTGAATTTGGAGCTCCTCCTACTCTTTTTCATCCTCCTCTCTTGCTCTCTCAGGCAGCACAGAAGCTCTATCTTAGTGGTGAGGACTCTGTTGTTGGGGATCTGGTAGAGAAGTTGTTCACCTGCATGGGAAACAATAACCAAGCTTGTCCTCCTTGTCCCATGCAGCAGAATCTGGAGGGTGAAGATGACTTTGCCACTGCTGGCTTTGACCAGTTTGCTCTAAGGCAGCAGTGACAACCCAGAGAGCAGAGTTAGGCTGTAAATGTGCTTCTGTCCAGCCTTGGGGTGGAACAAATCAAACTGAGGAGGTTTCATAGGGTCATAGAAATGGAATCATAGAGACCTTGGGGATCATCAAGTCCACCTGGAGCTCACAATCCCACCACTGCTGCACCACCATATCTGAGACCAACTCCTGCAGTGGTGCAACCTGATCAATAATCACCCCACTGCCAGCAGAACTGGCTGGAGGGGGAGGGCTCTACCTGGTCTGGAAGGGAAGAGCTCACCCACTCCTGTGCCCCAGGAGAGCCCACAGCTCTGTGCCATGGTGCTCAGGCTTGCCAGGGCACAGGTCCTGACCAGCTCCCAGAAGCACAAAGATTGCCCTAAGGGTCTGTCCAGGGAGGTTTGTGTTGGTTGTGCTTCTTCAAGTACCTCTCAGAGGCATTGCTGGGGGAGTCCTTGGTTTTATGCTTCCCTGGTGGGACAACTGGGATCCTGGGGAGTCAGGATGTGCTGCTGAGGGGCCTGTGCTCAGATCCAGAGGGAGAGAGGAGCACATCTCAGAGGTGGCTGTGATGGTTTGGGTTTGAATCCCTACACTGCTCATTTCACTACATTTAATTCATTCCTATGACTTCCTTTCTCCCCAAGATGTTCTCCTCTCTAAACCCTTTCTTTAATCACCATGGCAATCCAGATGTCCCTCTGAGGTCTGCTAAGGAGTTGATGTTACCAACTTCTTCTACCCCCAGGTGACCTCCTCTGCCCAGAGAGGCACAAGTCCAGCATGCTCAAGTTTTTCTCACCACCCTCTCCCAGCCCAGGCTCAGAGGCCCCTCTACCTTCTTTGAAATGCAGATAGGTCTCTGGGTTCTTGATTTCACACCATTTCAGTGCATAATCCTCTCTCCTGTTGTCATAGATACGCTGCCAGCCTCTGCCCTGGCAATAGCTGCTCACTCTGCAGAAGGGGTGATTGATTAGTATTGATTATTTGAGGCAAGTGGATCACCTTGCATGGCTTCCTATAGAGTCATACAACCATGGAATCACTTAGGTTGGAAAAGACCTTTGAAGAACATTGAGTCCAAGCCAGCCCTGGAGGTTTTTGCAGCCAGGCTGGATGTGGCTCTAGGCAACCTGCTGGGTGAGGTGTCCCTGCCCATGGCAGGTGGATTGGAACTAGCTGAGCCTTGAGGTCCCTTCTGTGCTTCTATGATTCTCTAACTCTACCAAGGCTGGTGCTAAACCACATCCCTCAGCACCACATCTCTGTGGCTCTGAAACACCTCCAGGGGTGGGGATCCAACCACCTCCTCATGCTGCTGTTCCTGTGAGTCTGCCAAGAGGACCTACTTACAGCTCAGCTCCATTAGATCCACTCAGATAGAAATATGGTCCTGGCCCCACTGGCACTTTTGGTGTTTCTTCTTCTGGCTGTTGTTTTTGAGGGCTTGCCTTGCCCTGTGTCCTGCTCTTGTTGGACTTGGCTCTGTCAAGCTCCACTTCAGAGGTGGTAGAAGCAGCTGCAAAAGTGGAGATGGAGAAGCTTGCAGAGGCTGATAAAACTGTGCCCCTGGTTTCTCCTCAACCTGGCTATACACAGAAGTTTGGGAACCAAGCCTGTGAGCAGAAGAACAAATCCACTCTGTCCTAGTTCTGTTCCAGCTGGAATCAGGTGGGTGGCAGGGAAGAGAGGAGCAGGAAGCAAGCAGCTGGATTTGTCTAACTCATTGCATTGTTCCTTTACTGTTATCTCTAACAGCAAGTCTTGTGCTCCCTGAGTGGAAACTGCTGTCTCAGGGACAAAACTGCTCTGCCTAAAGTGGAGCAAAGGTGTTGGCTGTTGGAACCTCTCCCTAGTTTCCAAGCACCTGTTTGATGTCCCTGTTGTGAACTCTGTGCCCAGTTACTGCACTTTCCAGCAGGCTGCCACACCTGCTTTGCTTTGCTCTGCTTTGCTATGGAATAAAGGTTTGCAGACTCTTTGAGGTGGAAATTGCTTTCCATTTGTGCCTCATACAGGACTTGGCTCCAAAGGGTCCTGCCAGTAGAAGCCTCAGCACAAACTGCACAAACTGAACCTCCTGCCTGCAGTTTCCTCCTTCAACTAAGCCCAGAAGAACATCCCCAATGACCAGCTCCAACCAGCCAGGGCTCAGCATCCAGGATGGAAAACACTGCCTGGGCAAAGTCTTGTCCCCAGCAGAAAGGAGCCTCCCCCATGGTGCATTTCAAGCTGCTCATTACTGGTTCTGTGGTTGACCTTTGATGATCTCCCAGACTCTGTGCTCAGTGATGGGACAAGGGGCAGTGGGCACAAACTGGAACCCAGGAGGGTCCATCTGAACTTAAGGAGAAAGTTCTGTGGTGTGAGGGGCTGAAGTGTCTTAGTTTCACTAAGCTGCAGGGCATCACCTGTGGCTGTGTCATTGTAGAGAGGCTGTGGTGGTAAAGAATGCAGAGCAGCCCCAGAGGGGATCTGAGCAATGCTCAGCAAGAGCTGAAGGGTGGGGGGCAAGAGGCTGGGGCCAGACTCTTCTCAGTGGTACCCAGAGACAGGACACAAACTGGAACCCAGGAGGTTCCACCTAAACATAAAGGAAACCTTGCCTGTGAGGAAAGCAGGCTGCCCAGAGAGGTCATGGAGAGCTTCCAGCCCCCCCTGGCCATTGTGCTGCTGGGCAAGCTGCTGGGGGTGCCCTGCTGTAGCAGGGGGGTTGGACTGGCTGAGCTCCAGATGCATTCTTCCCACTCCTATAATTCTGTGATTCTCTCTTAAAAGACCTTTTCTGCAGTAATTCCGTGAAGCTGCAGTAATTCCGTGAAGCTGAGGCTGCAGGAGGGTGGTAGAAGGGTTGCACCGGGGAGGACTCTCCAGCAGGGAGCAGTGCCTGGCTCTTGGCTTCAGCATCTCGTTTTGCTCTCACAGAAGCATACATTCCATCTTCCAGCTGCCTCTCGATCAGACCAGCATTAGCCACTCGCTCCAATTTATTTATTTCGGGTTTTTTTTCCCCCCCTTTAGAACCATCTGTGTGAAGGTAGCTCAAATACAGGCTTCATGCATTATGCACAAGCAGCAGGCAAAGGCAAAAGGCTTGCAGGGAGGTGGCAGAGCTCAGCTGCTTCCTGGACAGAACAGATTAGATGGAGAGGTTGTGCCATGAACTGGTACCACCCCTCCAGCTCCTGGTATCTTCCAGGAGGGAGGCTGAGCCCTCTCCCCTGCCTTAGCTCAGTGCTTCGCTGCTAACTCTCTCTTTGCTGTGGGAATGTAAATATTGATTCATCTCTTTTTAGCATTTCATGGCTCATGCATCCCTCCTGCCACAGCTTTTTTGGTTTGGGTTTGTTTGTGGTTTTTTCCCTTGTGTTTTGTTTTGTTTTGTTTTGTTTTCCCCTTGGAATTTTTTTTTTGTCACTCTTATCATCTCCCTTCTTGCCTGGATTGCTAAGAAATTAACCCATTTTAAGCAGTCCCATTTGTCCTGAGACATGGACACATCCTCCAGGGGTAAGGAATTCTTCCATCAGGCTCTAGGTGGACTTCTCCTCTCCTCCTCTAATCTTCATGCAGGGGGTGGGAGCCTTGTGTCATCTTTTCTGGCTAATTATGAAACCTCCCAGGATTCAGGATGAACCTTCCTCTCTTGGAATCTTTTGGACATGGATTATTTTTAAGCAAGAGTCCCCTTAGTCTTGCATATTGGTTTGTGTCCTTAGATGGCTGAGAGAAGGGGAAAAAAACAGGGTTGCAAGAGGTTATTCTCTCAAATTTCAGGCAGGGGTCTTCTCACTTGCTAACCAGAGGTGGGGTTTAGATGCTCTTTAGGATTGGAGCTCTCAGGAAACAAAAAGCAGAGTGGTTTAGCTTGCAGACCTCAGCAGCAGAGGGGAGTGGATATTTCAGAGGACTTTTGTGCAGCTCAGCTCAGTTCTGTGTGTGAAAGAGTCTCTCTCTCTCTCTGTCCAGCAGGTATTTGTAGTGGAGCAACACTCTTCTACCTCCCCTCCTGAGCCAGCAGCATGGAATTAAGCAGTGTGATTCCTTTCCACAGAGCCTGCACAGAGATTGCCCTCCCAGCAGGTGCAGCCAGTGAATTCTATCATTTCAGCCAATTTTTGAGCTCAGCTCATTAATTTCTTTGGGAATTGTGTGCTGGGAGGTGGGGGGGGGGGTGGGGGGTGGTGTCTGTGCAAGCAGCTCCTGGCTCATCCCAGCTCTGCTTTCAGTGCAGCCAGGGAATAAACACACACTGGCAGGGGGAATGCAGCTTGCTTTGGGTCATTTTGTGCTAGCAAAAAGGCAGAACAAGCAGAGCTTAGAAGACAGAACTTCTCTTTTCCCCTTTTTCCATGAAAAGGAAGGTTTAATGGAGCAGCAGCTGAGTGATGTCTTTAAAATCCTGAGTTTAAATCCAGCTGAAAGGTTCATGCTGGAGACCTAAATGATCCAACCACCTTTCCACAGACAAGCCTTGCTCTGAAGATTCTCTCTGTGTTTTGAAACTGATTAATCATTTGGTTGGTTTTTTTTACTGCCAGAGCTGAGTTCAGCAACAAAGAGGTCAGGAAAGAAAACTCCCAGATGATGCTGTTGGTGTTGTCAGTGAAAGATCTGTGGCATTTCAGCCAAATTCTCTCTCCAGAAAAAAAGAGAATCATTTAGGTTGGAAAAGACCTTCAGGAGGATCATTTGAGCCCAGCCATAACCCAACTGCCATGACCACTACACTGCTGCTAATGTATTTCCCTTCCTGCTTGCTACAAAACACTTCATAGGTGAATATTAAATCTTTCATTTCACTCAGTGTTGGTCATCAATATCCCACATCACGAAGACAGACTGAAAGATTTGGGGCTGTTCAGTCTGGAGAAGAGAAGGCTCCCAGGAAACCTTCTTGTGGCTTTCCAGGATCTGAAGGGGGCTACAAGAAAGCTGGAGAGGGACTTTTGAGAGTGCCAGGGAGTGACAGGACTGGGGGGGATGGAGCTAAACTAGAAATGGGGAGATTCAGATTGGATGTTAGGAGGAAATTCTTCCCCATGAGGGTGGGGAGACACTGGCAGAGGTTGCCCAGGGAGGTGGTGGAAGCCTCATCCCTGGAGGTTTTTGCAGCCAGGCTGGATGTGGCTGTGAGCAACCTGCTGTAGTGTGAGGTGTCCCTGCCCATGGCAGAGGGGCTGGAACTGGCTGAGCCTTGAGGTCCCTTCCAGCCCCAACAATTCTGTGATTCTGGGATAATTTCTGTCCTGAATTGCTTTAGAAGCAAAGGCTTGGATTGGTATTTTCACAGCCTGGAATTGTGTTAAAACCTTCTTTTTAGACTATTCTTTTAGAATGATTACCTTGAATTCTTTCAGGGGAAAAGGGGTGGACTTGCATTTTCATTTATTTGCCATGAATTAGTGGCCAGCACTTTGGCTAAGTTAAGAAGATACTGAAACTGATCACAGGCCTTGGCACAATTAACAGCTGCAAATAAGGAGAGAAGAGTCACCTCTGGCAGCAGAGAAGGATCCTGCCTCCTGTTGGTTGCCTTCTGACATCATGGATTTGGTGCTCTCTTTCCCCTTGGCTGGCACAAAGCCCATCTCAGCCCAGCCTGCAGAAGGAAAGATCCTCATCAGCCACTTTGGTCAGGAGTGAGCTTGGAAAATCTGTTAAGATCCAATTTTATTTTCCTCTTTGCCATCATTTGCTCTGGTGGGCTTAGATGCCATTTCTGGCAGTTTTCTCCTTTCATCAGAATCTTTATCTTTCCCTAGTTCTTTACCTGGGAATACCCAAATTCTACTTTCTGTCTACTGAAGCTGGAGATATCTCTAGAGACAAGCTTGCTGGTGACTGTGATGGACATCTGAGTGCTTTTGTAGCTGATCTTTGTGCTCTTTCTACTCCCTTCCCATTCAGGTGGGTCTTGGGTTGCCTGGTAAATTTGCTGTAAACTTATAGTAGGACAAGAAGAAGTGGCCTCAAGTTGCACCTGGGGAGGTTTAGGTTGGCTGTGAGGAACAATTTCTTCCCTGAAAGGGTTGTCAAGACCTGAAACAGGCTGCCCAGGGCAGTGGTGGAGTCTCCATCCCTGGAGGGGTTTCACAGCTGTGGTGCTGAGGGCCATGGTTTGGTGGTGCTCTGGCAGTGCTGGGTTAAGGGTTGGACTCCGTCATCTTAAAGCTGTCTTCCACCCAGAAGGATTCCCTGATTCTACAACCCTGTGTAAGGTCTGGGTGCT
Organism: Indicator indicator; assembly: GCF_027791375.1. NCBI lineage: Eukaryota > Metazoa > Chordata > Aves > Piciformes > Indicatoridae > Indicator > Indicator indicator. The sequence continues at coordinate 3,018,207 of NC_072041.1, forward strand.
TTTCTCCAGCCTGCTGCTCAGGTTGGAGCAGTGTCCATGACTTATTTTCAAGTTGATCTCTGTCTGTGGGGGTCAAATGCTTCTTTGCAGGAAGCTTGGAAGCTAAGACTCAAGAGTTTGTCTTTGCAATGGGTATGGAAAAACCCAAATGAGATATTCTGCCTGGAGGCAGAAACCATGATCCTGGGCAGCTGGACATAGAGTAGGAAGCAAATTCTCAGTCAGTTTCATGCTTGCAGCAGTCAGTTGTGGAAAAAAACAAAGGAGTAGTGCTGAGTCAAGGCTGCAGCTGTTTTGTAGGAAGGATTCTGACCTTAGCAAGCGCAGGGCAGGAGGAACAACCATCTGGAATCAGAGAGGGAAATACATTTCCTGCTTCTACTTACAAGCAAAAGTACCAAACAGTCAACTTCTGAATGCTCCAGCAGAGCTTGAGCTGCTCCCTGCCCTTGCACTTGACTTCTAGCCAGGCCATAAGCAGCTTCCACAGGACCAAACCAGCCCCTGATGGAGCAGGTTGGTGATCTGCAGGAGGAGGACCAAGTCACTTACAGCATTGACTGAAGAATGGTGGAGGAGGCTCAGAGGCTCGTCTTGCTTCTGCTTTCTGTGTGTGGAGCTTCTGCTGTGCTGCCTGGGAGGGTCAGGAAGCCCTCAGCACAATCCACACAGGCTGATCTCCTAGCAACAGCTGCCAGGCCACTCTGGCTGATCAGGCAAGGAGCTCTGATGGTCAAAATGCAAAAGGATTTATTCCCCTCTTCATCCCAATCCTCATGAAGCCCTACATGCATTTCCAGGAGTGAGAATCCTGGGATGAGCATGGAAAAAACCCAGATCTGTAGTTTGGGGTGCACTCATTGCCAGTTCAATGACTTTAAATGAACAATTCCATGACTCTGAGAAAAAAAAAATCACTATTTCTGTTGGCTCTCTCCTCCCTCACATTTTTGCTTTTTATTAGACCATTCATTCCCTGAGTGCAGTGAAAAGTGACTCAAACAATGGGACTTTGATTATTGTTATTATTTTATTAATCCCCACCCCACCCCCCAGGCAGCTGCTGTGTGCTATCAAACCAGCCCCAACAACAGGTTTGGGTTGGAAAGGACCTTCAAAGATCATCTGTGAAGGATTTTGAGACTTGTGAAGGATTTTGAGACTTAATGAAGCCTCAGGCAGAACTGCAAAGGTGGAAAGGTCTGTTTATGCAGCCTCAAATTCTCTCCATAGAGAGATTTTTCTGTCCTTCAGGTGCAGGAGCAAAAACCAATGTGGGATGTTCTGTGACCTCAGCTGGCTGTGCACAAAGAGTCATCCCCAGGGTGAAGAGCAGAAGATGAAGCTTGGTAAAGGGCTGCATTTCTTTCCAGGCTTTCACACTTAGACTGCAGGGCACAACAGATCAATTGTTGGCCTGCGCAGAAAACTTCTGCCTGCCTCTGCCAGGAGCAGCTGAGATGCTGAAAGCTGCTCTGTGAGGAGATCACCTTCCAGGGAGCACAGGCAGCTCCTCCCAGTTAAAGCCAGAAGGGAATCACAGAAACATCACACAATCACAGAAGCATCATAGAATCACCACAGAATCACCACAGAATCATCACAGAATCACCACAGAATCATCACAGAATCACCACAGAATCATCACAGAATCACCACAGAATCACCACAGAATCACCACAGAATCACCACAGAATCATCACAGAAGCATCACAGAATCACCACAGAATCATCACAGAAGCATCACAGAATCGTCACAGAATCACCACAGAATCACCACAGAATCACCACAGAATCATCACAGAATCGTCACAGAATCGTCACAGAATCACCACAGAATCACCACAGAATCACAGAAGCATCACAGAATCATCACAGAATCACAGAAGCATCACAGAAGCATCACAGAATCATCACAGAAGCATTACAGAATCACCACAGAAGCATCACAGAATCACAGAAGCATCACAGAATCACCACAGAAGCATCACAGAATCACAGAAGCATCACAGAATCATCACAAAATCACAGAAGCATCACAGAATCATCGAAGCATCACAGAAGCATCACAGCAGCATTACAGAATCACAGAATCATCACAGAATCACAGAAGCATCACAGAAGCATCACAGAAGCATCACAGAATCACCACAGAATCATCACAGAATCACAGAAGCATCACAGAAGCATCACAGAGTCACCACAGAATCACCACAGAATCATCACAGAATCACAGAATCACAGAATCACAGAAGCATCACAGAATCATCACAGAAGCACCACAGAAGCATCACAGAAGCACCACAGAATCATCACAGAATCATCAGAGAAGCATCACAGAAGCATCACAGGATCACCACAGAAGCATCACAGAAGCATCACAGAATCACAGAATCATGACAGAATCACAGAAGCATCACAGAAGCATCACAGAATCACCACAGAATCACCACAGAAGCATCACAGAATCACCACAGAATCATCACAGAATCACCACAGAATCACCACAGAATCACCACAGAATCATCACAGAAGCATCACAGAAGCATCACAGAAGCATCACAGAATCACCACAGAATCATCACAGAAGCATCACAGAAGCATCACAGAATCACCACAGAAGCATCACAGAAGCATCACAGAAGCATCACAGAAGCATCACAGAAGCATCACAGAAGCATCACAGAAGCATCACAGAAGCATCACAGAAGCATCACAGAATCACAGAATGTGAGGGGCTTGAAGGAACCTCCAGAGCTCATCCAGTCCAAGCAGGGTCACCTAGAGCAGGTCACACAGGAACTCACCCAGACAGGTTTTGAATGTCTCCAGAGATGGAGACTCCACAACCTCCCTGGGCAGCCTGTTCCAGTGTTCTGTCACCCTCACAGTGAAATAATTCTTCCTCCTGTTTCCATGGAACTTCCTGTGCCTCAACCTCCACCATTGCCCCTTGTGCTGGCATTGGGCATTGGGAAGGAGAAGGGAAAATCCAGCAGCAAATGGGGGTTTGCTCCTGGCAGTTCTCCCACTACTCCCCCAAGCCCAAAGGGATGAGAAAAGCTGATGGGAGGTGGAATTTGGCTTAGGTTCAGCCTCTGTCTGGGCTGGCCCTGCACACCCAGGGAGGTATGGAGGTGCCAAGCCGGAGTGAATGCTCTGGCACTGCTCCCCGGGCGGTCACGGCGACCTTCAGGAACCTTCTCTTGTGCTTTCCTGTGGCTGCACAATGCCTCTGCTCAGCTCCAGTGCTCACACTGGAGCCAGGCAGGATCCTGTCCTTGCCTTACCTTCAACCTTCCTGGATTACCTCTGGTGGCCAAGCCAGCCAAGCTAATCTCCCTGGTCACGCAGAGGGAGAGTGGCATGGAGTGGGAGGATGGCAGTGTGGCAACCCCCGGCACGGCAAACACCTTCAACAAACCTTACATCCTCCAGGAAACGTTGCCTCATTGTTGGAGAAGGGGAGAGGCTGAGCCCAAGGAGGCAGCTCAGTCACCTGGGACAGCTGCTGGGGTGGCCTTCTGCTGCCTGATGGAAGCTACCTGCAAGAAAGCTGGGGAGGGACTTGTTCGCAAGGGCTGGTAGCAACAGGATGAGGGGCAGTGGGGTGAAATTGGAGCAGGGTGGATTTAGGTTGGACATTAGGAAGAAGCTCTTTGCTGTTCAGGGTGGTGAGACACCAGAACAGGTTGCTCAGACAAGCTGTGGAGGCTCCAAGCTTGCAGGTGCTCAAGGCCAGAAAGACCAAAAAAAATCCTAGAAAACCAAGGAGCAGTTTGGATGAAATTCAAGTGGGCATTAGGAAGCTTTTTGGACATTAGGAAGAAGCTCTTTGGACATTAGGAAGAAGCTCTTTACTATAAGGGAGGTGGAACACTGGAACCGGTTGCCCAGGGAGGTTCATCTCCTCATCCCTGGAGATATTCAAGGTGTGGCTCTGAGCAACCTGCTCCAGCTGGGGATGTTCCTGCAGTCTGCAGGGGGGTTGGACTGGATGAGATTTCAAGGTTCCTTCCCACCCAGTGCTCCCCATGATTCAGTTGTCCTCTGTGTGCAGTGAAATGAGACATCCCTTAGGGAATCACCAGAGAAGACTGAATGATGTATCCTGGGTTTTTGAGACCCTAACCCCAGGGATGCACCTCTTTTTAAGAGAGAGGATCCCCTCTGAGGATTTGAGATTCCCTACACACTTTAAATGCCCTTTGGCCACCTCTTTTCCCACCCCTTTCAGTTTGAACCTCTGTGTGCCAAGCTTGTAATTCAATGCTGGAAGTTTGCCTTTGGATGGGAGGAGGCAGGGAGGGGGAAGGGACCTTCAGCACCTCCCTTCCTTCTTCTACCCAGCTGCCTGTTTGCATGAAGCCTGTCTGAGGTCAGGAGGTGTCTGAAAGCTGAGGTGTGTAGAACTTGACCAACAGTTTAAAAGTCATTAGGGCAGGGAGTGACAAAGTGATCTGTGAGGGGCTAAAGGGACCTCTGGAGATCACCCAATCCACCCCTCCTGCTCAAGCAGGGCACCCACAGCAGCTTGCCCAGGGTCACAATGGCCGGGGGGGGGTTGGAATCTCTCCAGAGAAGGAGACTCCACAGCCTCTCAGGGCAGCCTGCTCCAGGGCTCTGCACCCTCACAGCAAAGAAGTTTTCCCTTAAGTTCAGATTGAACCTCTTGGGTTCCAGTTTGTGTCCTGTCCCTGGGCACCACTCTGAAGAGCCTGACCCCAGCCCCTTGTCCCCCATCCTTCAGCTCTTGCTAAGCATTGCTCTGATCCCCTCTGGGGCTGCTCTTCTCCAGGCTCTCAGTCCCAAGGCTCTCAGCCTTTGTTCCTCACAGAGCTGCTCCAAGCCCTTCAGCATACTCACAGCCCTCCACTGGACTCTCTCCAGTAGCTCCTGGTCCCTCTTGAACTGGGGAGCCCAAAACTGGACACAGTGCTCCAGAGGTGGCCTCACTGGTAGTGGGGGAGGAGGACTGGGCTCTCTTCTGGATGATCTGTTGCATTCAAAGATTTTTTAGGAGTGACTCATGTGCTGGTGGTTACCTCTGCTCCAAGTGCCCTTTCCCACAGCTAACTGGAGGGTCAGAGCAGCATGGCTCTCACGAAACAATGTTTTAATCACGTTTGGAGGCTGTTTCCTCATCTCCTCCCCCACCAAACAGGAGCTGAGCTGAGCTGAGATCAGTTCCAGCCTGGTTTTTTTTTCCCTAGCTTGGCACTGCTGTTTTCCAACAAAAAGCAGTGGGGTTTGGAGTGCTTTTACTGGGTGGGGGGTGGGGGTGGTGTCTTACAGCACCATCTGGGAGGAGAAACCCACCATGGGCACCCACCAAGGATTTTCTTCAGCATTCAGGGAGGTTGTAGGAGTCAGAAAGCATCACCTCCTTCTGCTTCTGCAAGAAAGCCACTGAGACCAGAAAACTCAAATATTCTTTAGTTTCTCACCTGTATGATGGGGAAAAGATTCTTTAATTTCTCACCTATATGATGAGGAAAAGATTCTTTAATTTCTCATCTATATGATGGGGAAAACCTTTAATTTCTCACCTATATGATGGGGAAAACCTTCTTTAATTTCTCACCTATATGATAAGGAAAATCTTCTTTAACTTCTCACCTATATGATGGGGGGGAAAAAAAGTAAATCCTATTTACACCTCATGGAGCTTAACAAGAATGGATCCTTCCAAATTGCTTTGATAGGTTTCTTAACCAACACACCTTTGGGCCTCCCACTAGTGGGTTGTGTGGTCCCCAGCTGCAGCCATGGCTGGATTTCCAGAGCAGAGGAAAAATCCTAGGAAGCAGAGCAACCCTTTGTCAGCCTTCCCAAAGCAGCTTATCAGCCTAGCCCTGGCTCTCACTGCACAGCAGGCATGCAGGACACAGACATGTGGAAATTAATGATTAAACCCAAATCCTGAAAACAAAGCTGTGCAGTTAGGAGAAGACAAAAGCCTCTGGATTCAAACATGAAATCTCAATTTTCTGGCTGGCTGCTCTCCTGGTTTTGTACTCAGGCCCCTCCAAGCCATCCCACAGGTGGGGAAGGGTCAGCACTTGTGCTCATTTCATCTAAGCCTGACTCCACGAAGACAAAGCCTCTAGATTCAAACATGAAATCCAAGGTTTCTGGCTGGCTGCTCTCATGGTTTTATACTCAGTCCCCTCCAAACCACCCCACAGCTGTGGCAGGCTCAGCACAAGTGCCCCTTTGGTGCAACCTGTCACAGAAACCCTGTGCATGCAAGGAGACTCAGCCATGCAGGAGGGTTGGACTTGAGCTCCACAGGTCCCTTCCAGCCCCTACCATTCTGTGACCCCCTTCCCACAAGGGTTTCTTGCAGCTCAATGGGAAAAGAGAGCAGCTGAGCTGAGCAGCTAATCTAGACTGACACCCACACAGCTTCAGAGACAGCTGAGTTGCCTGCACAGTGATTTCACCAAACCAGTTGCTCACACCAGGACCAGATTTCAGTGTTGCTGAGCACCTTCAGATGACAGGAAGGCAGGAGCTCATCTCTTCAGCAGAGAAAGAGTTGGGAGAGGAAAGAGTCTGGGACTTTTGACAGGGGCTTGGAGTGATAGGACAAGAGGGAATGGATTGAAGCTTGAGGAGGGGAGATTTTGACTGGAGAGTAGGAAGAAATTTGACAGTGAGGGTGGGGAGATGCTAGAGCAGGTTGCCCAGGGAGGTTGTGGATGTCCCTTCCCTGGAGGTGTTCAAAGCCAGATTGGATGAGACCTTGAGCAACCTGGGCTGGTGGGAAGTGCCCCTGCCCATAGCAGGGGGGGTTGGAACTGGAGGATCTTGAAGGTCCCTTCCAACCCAACCCATTCTGTGAATCTATGAGCTAGACACCTTTGCCTCTCTGGATGAGCTTCACTGTTCCTTCTCTGCTGCGGTGGGGAGTTTTTTCAGGCTTTTTTTATTTCCCATCCCACTTTGGGAGAGCTTTCCAAGCATTGCTTGGCAGGACTTCTCCTGAGGCTGAAGCAATTCCTGCTTGCCATAGCTGCGTCCTCTTTCGAAAACACATTCCCATTCATTTCAGAACCCACAGCTGCTCAAGTCTGGACCTGCCTCTTGGGTGCCTCCAGGACTCTGAACTGATGCCAGTGAACTCTGAACAGGCTCCACCCATAGCCCAGCAGTCCACCCTCTTTGGGAAGCTGCAAGGGATGCCCAGAAGCTCTCAGAGATGACTTTCAGAGTCCGAGGGCATCGACGGCAGCCGCTGCAGTAGCTCTATGGGGATCAGATTGTTCTGGGCTACAAAGTCCCTCCAGTTCTTTCTTCCTGTACCTTGTGAGCTGTTCCAACCCTGACAGGGCCCCATCTGTTGCTGGGAGCTCCTGGCAAAGCCTCTTGCAGTTGAAAGAAGCAGTTGCTTCACAGCTATCAGATGGGGGCCAAATTTCCCTGCCTGTTGTCAGTCATGGTTTGCATAAAGCACACAGCCCAACCCACGGAGCTATTTTGATTTAAGTTGATTTCTCTATTTCTCTATCTATCCATTTATTCACTATGGAGAGAACAACCCAGCAAACTTAACCATTTATTTGCCATAGCCCAAGTCATCTGTGAACTGTTTGCATCGCTCCTCTCTAGCTTCAGATGGGGGAAGAGCCTCCTGCAGGGATCCAGAACTTGGCTTCTCCTTTGAGATACTCAGTTAGCATCTACCAGTTCAGCTCCTTGTAACATAGAGCCATGGAATTGTTTTGTGTGGAAGAGACCTTGGAGATCATCAACCCCAACCATCAACCCAGCACTGCCAGGTCACCACTAAACCATGGCCCTCAGCACCACAACTTCATGGCTGTGAAACCCCTCCAGGGATGGGGACTCCACTACTGCCCTGGGCCAGGGCTTGAAAGACCTTTTGGGGAAAGAAATTGTTCCTCAGGTTCCTAATAGTTCCTATTTACTCCTAGTTGTTCCTGTGTGCTCCTAACTGTTCCTATTTTGTCCTACTTGTTCCTGTGTGCTCCTAACTGTTCCTATTTGCTCCTAGTTGTTCCTATTTTGTCCTACTTGTTCCTGTGTGCTCTTAACTGTTCCTATTTGCTCCTAGTTGTTCCTATTTGCTCCTAGTTGTTCCTATGTGCCCCTAACTGTTCCTATTTTGTCTTACTTGTTCCTGTGTGCTCCTAACTATTCCTATTTGCTCCTAACTGTTCCTATTTACTCCTACTTGTTCCTGTGTGCTCCTAACTGTTCCTATTTGCTCCTGTTCCTATTTTGTCCTACTTGTTCCTATGTGCTCCTAACTGTTCCTATTTGCTCCTAGTTGTTCCTATTTGCTCCTGTTTCTATTTGCTCCTAGTTGTTCCTATGTGCTCCTAACTGTTCCTATTTTCTCCTACTTGTTCCTGTGTGCTCCTAACTGTCCCTATTAGCTCCTAATTGTTCCTATTTGCTCCTAACTGTTCCTGTTTGCTCCTAATTGTTCCAAAAAGATCCCAAAATATTCAAAAATCATAATAGTACTAAAACAGCACATTCCTGGTTGCTGGACTTTTGGGGGGTTTAAGCAAAAGTGCATTGCCTTTTTGTAATCACAATCAAATTCCCTCTTACAGACCACACCAACAGCTTGGGCCAGCTCTGGGACAGAAACCATGGTGAGCACTGGGGGTCCAGGGCCTGGGCACACTTACAGAGCCTCAGGAAACGGGAAAGAAATTGGATAAGAGCTTGAAGGCCAGCAGAAGGCATTGGAGAAGCTCCAGCTATACCTGAGGCTCAGCTGAAGGGACTTGCTTCCCAAGTGAGTGGTGGTGGGACTCACCTGGCCAGGTATGAAGGCTGTCCTCAGACCCTGTGAACCTGACCAGCAGCTACTGCAGCACTGTCCTGAGGAGCAACCAGGAAAGAAGTGAATCTGTCTTTAACCACTCTGCTCTGTGGCTGGAATGTCTGGGAGCTGAGGGACTCATTGGTCGTCAGCACAGCAAGGGAGCTGGTGGCTGGGGGGCTCCACTGCTCTGCTGAGCTCCTCAGCATGTGGTGCTGGTGCCTGGCTCACTCTGTTTCTGTGTCCAGCCACTGAGTGATGCTTCTTTCTCTTGCCCAGAGGGCTGGTGTGTTTTGGGGAGCAGCAGGCTTTCTTTTCCTGCTCTGTTCCAGACCATGGGCTTGCCAGTGCTGGCATGGATGTGAATGAGGAGCCAGCAACATGCAGGGAGTGAGGGAACACAAGGCTGGGAAGAGGAAGGGAGAGTAAACCTCCTACCATTTCTTTAGCTGCCAGATTAGTGTAAGAATGAAACAGACCCACAAACAAACCAAAAGGAATCACAGCCCTGCTCCACCATACCCCCCTGTGCAGGCAAAGGGCAGGACACTGGGATACAGCAGGGAATGGGAGGCCTCTCAGTCCCACCACAATCATGTCCAGAACTTCTGAGTGGCGGCTAGGGGAGAAATCAGGCACTGGAACAGGCTGCCCAGGGAGGTGGTGGAGTCCACACCCCTGAAGGTGTTCATAAGACCTGTGGCCATGACACTTGGGGACAGGGTTTAGTGGCCTGCGGGGTGTTGAGAGTTGGACTTGATGGTCCTAGAGGGCTTCTCTAACCTTAGTGGTTCTAAAAGAAGAGTTTAAATGCAGGCTGTGTCTCATTCCCTCTGTTCACCAAGCAACCACAGTTAGCTCAGACTCTTCCTAGTCTTCTGCTTGCTGTTTTTAAAAGGCTGTTTCTAGGCATTTCCTTTGTTCCCAAGGAGTTGTGACACATCCCTCATTTTAGGACTGGTTCTAAGGGAGATAAAGGCCAAAGGCAAGCTGAAAGTGTTGCACATCATTAACTCCCCTGAGTTTGCTTACTGCTTTCCCCTGTCTTCAGTGGCACTCAAGCCTTTTCCTCTTGCCCTGCATTCTTTCATGGAAAGGAAATGCTGAGAGTCATCAAAGAGCAGGCAGTGAGTGAATAATGAGTTGAGCTCACACAGAGCAATCCAAATGGCTTTGTTTAAAGTGGGTGTTTGGTATGCAAATAAAATTAGCAATCCAAATGTGGTTGGTTCTCCTCCTCCTGGTGTTTGCTCAGCCTCTCCCTGCCTCGGCCTCCCAGTTGGAAGGGCTGAGGGAATGGTTTCATTTGAAAGTGATCTTTGGCTATCAGTTGATTTGCTTTTGGACAGCCAAATTGAAATGGGATCAAGGGGAAACAGTAGAACTTCTTGGTCCTTCCAATCCCCTCCTTAAGACAGGTGGCCACAACACTGTTTGAAAGTGGCAGGAGGGGACAGTGATGCTGGGGAGTGAGTGCCTCAGAGAGACCTGGGGCTGTTTAGCCTGGAAAAAGAGCAGACTGAGAGGATCTTCTCAATGCTGAGCTGAAGTAGATGGAGGTCATGGGGCTGGGGCTGCGCTCTTTTCTGTGGTGGCTCAGTGACAGGACAAGGGGCAGTGGGCACAGACTGCAAGCCAGGAGGTTTCACTTGAACTTAAAGAAAGCTTCCTCTGTTGTGAAGGTGACTGAAGAGTGGAGCAGGCTGCCCAGGGGGGTTGTGGAGTCTCCTTCTACACCCACCTGGCTGTTGTGATCCTGGGCAAGCTGCTGTGGGTGCCCTGCTTTAGCAAGGGGGCTGGACTGGATGCTCTCCAGAGGTCCTTTCCAACCCCCTCCATGCTGGCACCCTGGGATTCCTTGGTTACCCCCAGGGCTCTCTCCTAGAGACTCTCCTTGCTCTACGCAGCCCCAGGGCAGTGTCACAACCACTAATACCCTAACCTGAGCTTGGAATTTGTTTTGTTCACAGAATGCTGGAGGCTGGAAGGGACCTCTAGGGATCATCCAGTGCAAGCCCAACCCTCCTGCTAAAACAGGGTCACAGAGGGCAGGCCACACAGGCTGGTTTAGTTCCCTATCTACTCTCAGAGCAAGTTCAAAATCCCTGGGAAATCAAACACTGTTGGCTTGCTGGAAGTGTGTCTGTTTCATGAAGCAGCTTCTTTTCATGCTTGAAATTCAGCTGTGTTGATCCAGAGGATCAAAGTGTGAGCTCACAGTTTCTGTAGTCTGAATGTCTTGAACTTTGTTCTTGAATTGGTTTAGGTTGTAAGAGCTGTGCCAGGAGCTGCTCCTTAGTTTTACTGCCCAGGGAGCTGGCTCCACCTCTCCCTGCCTAAAATAAACTGACAAAGGGATATGAAAAGAGCTTCTCCCAAGCAGGAGTTTCTTAAGGGGGCCAGGTGGTTTATTTGTTGCACCTTGACAGGCTGGAGAGGTGAACCTATGACAACCTCATGAGGTTCAACAGGACCAAGTGCAAGGTCCTCCAGCTAGGTCAGGGCAATCCCAAGCACTGATACAGGCTGGGCAGGGACTGGCTTAGGAGTAGCCCTGAAGAAAGAGACTTGGGGGTGCTGGGGGATGAGAAGCTCAACATGAGCCAGCAGTGTGCACATCCTGGGCTGCATCAAGAGAAGCATAGCCAGCACAGTGAGGGAGATGATTCTCCCCTCTACTCTGCTCTGGTGAGACCCCACCTGGAGTACTGCATCCAGTTCTGGAGCCCCTATTACAGGAAGGATCTGGAGGTGCTGGAAGGTGTCCAGAGATGGGCCATGAGGATGATCAGAGGGCTGGAGCTGCTCTGCTATGAGGAAAAAGAGTTAGGATTGTTCATTCTGGAGAAGAGAAGGCTCCAAGGTGACCTTCTTGTGGCCTTCCAGTATCTGAAGGGGGCACCAAGAAAGCTGGGGAGGGACTTTTGAGGGTGTCAGGGAGTGATAGGACTGAGGGGAATGGAGCAAAACTAGAAATGGGGAGATTCAGATTGGATGTTAGGAAGAAGTTCTTCCCCATGAGGGTGGGGAGACACTGGCAGAGGTTGCTGAGGGAGGTGGTGGAAGCCTCATCCCTGGAGGTTTTTGCAGCCAGGCTGGATGTGGCTGTGAGCAACCTGCTGTAGTGTGAGGTGTCCCTGTCCATGGCAGGGGGTTGGGACTGGCTGAGCCTTGAGGTCCCTTCCAACCCTGACAATTCTATGATTCTGTGATTTTTTTTTTTTTCCTTCCCTACCACCTAAGCATCTCAGGTTTATATTCTGAAGGTTTGAGGAGGATCCATACCCCCACTGAGAACAATCCTTTCCCACTGGTGGTGCTTTCAGCATAGTTAAAGGTGCTATGAAGTGGGTTGTGTGTGTGTGCACTGGACGTTTTATTGCTTCATGATGACTAATAAAGTATTTACAGGATCGCAGGATGTTAGGGGTTGGAAGAAAACCAAACAGATCATTGAGAAGGGTTCAAGCTGGTTTCTTCCCCTCCCCTCCACCCCCAGATGCCTTGATTTGTATGAAATACCAGGAAAACAAAATGCTTTGTCTCTGCTCAGCTCCCTGTCAGCCACCCCTCTTTTATTTTCACTTGTTTTTAACATTACTAATATGGTAGGAGAGGAAAGGAGGTGCTGAGCTTGTTTTTAACCCCCTGCCTTGCTGTGCCAGGACGTTATTAATGTTAGTGAGTTAAAGCCAAAGGAGAAGTCTGAATACTTGGAGCCCAGAACAAAGCCTCCTGGTTGGTTGGTTGCTCCTGCAACTGTCTGGACAAGTTATTTGCTGTGTGTGAGCTGTAGTTCTGCATGCAGGTCATGCAGGGCACTTTGGTTGCCATCCTGTCTTCAGCTGGCAGTTGCAGGTTGGGTGGTGGAGAAGGGGAGGATGCTCCTGTGCAGCACTCAGAGCCTGGTGACATTGCTGTGTGGCACTGTGAGAGCAAACAGAGCCAGCTCTGAAACCCTCCCCAGCAGCAGGAGGAAGTACTGAGAATACTTTTGGGCACTCAAGGGAGGCAAGCAAACAGGAAGTGTCTGAGGGCTCTCCCTGCTCTGATGCTGTGCTTGCTCTTGCCAAGTGCTGCCTGGTGATGTAAAAGGGACTTATTTTACCTGCTCCTATGGAAAGTGTCATGCAACAGAGTCCTCAGAGTTCGATTTTCGTAGCTCATTGCACAAGCTGTAAGCTGGTGAAGGGGAGAGTTAACTTCAGGACAAGCTGTGATCACCTTAGGATGTTGAAATAAAGGCTTTAGGGGGTTGGAGGAATAAAAAAGGCTGGGGAAAAAAATATATATATAAATAAGTCCTTTTCACAGCTTTAAACCCAACATTTGTCAGTGCCTTTCAAAACCTGCTGTACCTCAACCTGATCTAGAGTGAGGTGTCCCTGCCCATGGCAGGGAGGTTGGAACTGGGTGGTCCTTGAGGTCCTTTCTAACCCTGACAATTCTGTGATGATTCTGTTTAATAAAAGGGGAGCAGAGCAAAAGGAAAGTTCACCCTTTAGCCTTTTAGCCTCAATGTAATAATTTCCTCATGAAGTTTTCTTACCATAAACCAAACCCAAATCTTCTAGGTACCAAGACTGAAAGCAGGGATTAAGCAGCTGTGCCTTTACCTCCAACCCAGAGATGGTACCAGGTACTGTGTTGGGAGTTTCTGTTGCCTTTGGAGTATTGCTGAAGATATTCCAAGTAGCTGGAAGGTTCCTGCTTGCCTTGCTCTTATGATAAGCTCTCAGTCCACAAAGCAAGATGTGATTACACCAGGCACAGACAGATTGCTTCTGTTTCCACCTTATCTGAGCCCAGGCTGTTCTGATAGCAAAACATCACTCTCTGCTACTCAGATAACCTACCCAGGGTGTTCACTTGTCAATCAAAGGGTGGGGGTTTTTTGCTGCCATAGATGTTGTTTATTTCCTTCCTACTGCTTTCCTCTGAGTAGAGGGGGTTTGGTCTAGGGTCTCTGCCTTGCTGGTTCAAGGATCGTAAGAGGGAATTCAAGTTAAAAGTCTCCTTGGCTTGCTGCAGACTAGAGAAGGACAACTAACATTAAATGCATGGGTGTTGAGGAGCTGAAAGGGAGAGTTTAATGCTTGTATTCTCTGAGAGACACTGGAGCCTGGTGTAAGAACCACTGAGAATTTAAGGCTTGTGCTAAGAGACACTGGAACCTGGTGTAAGAACCACTGAGAGTATAATGCTTGTGCTTTCTAAGAGACACCAGAGCCTGGTGTAAGGAGCATGGAGAGTTTAATGCTTGTGCTCTCTGAGACACTAGAGCCTGGTATAAGGAGCATGGAGAGTTTAATGCTTGTGCTAAGAGACACTGGAACCTGGTGTAAGAACCACTGAGAGTATAATGCTTGTGCTCTCTAAGAGACACCAGAGCCTGGTGTAGGGACCATGGAGAGTTTAATGCTTGTGCTCTCTAAGAGACACCAGAGCCTGGTGTAGGGACCATAGAGAGTTTAATGCTTGTGCTCTCTAGGAGACACTGGAACCTGGTGTAAGGAGTGTGGAGAGTTTAATGCTTGTGCTAAGAGACACTAGAACCTTGTGTAAGAACCACTGAGAGTTCAATGCTTGTATTCTCTGAGAGACACTAGAGCCTGGTGTAAGGAACATCTTTTTCTGGATAAAGGTTTTCTTTTAGATGGAAGCACACCTAGAAACACCTTCCCACCCCCAACACACCCACTGGCAGGTCTTTGGTTTGGAACTCAAGGCTGTTTCAAGGTTCCTGAGCTGTTTTCAGTCTCATGTGGCTGGCCAGAGCTTTGGGAGTGGGGCAAGGGTAAGGCAATGCCTTATCAGCACTGCCTAGAACACCCAGCTCCACTTCCCAGAGGTGCAACCCCTTTGAACAGTTGGCTGTAAATTGTGTCAGCTCAACACAGCCCACCTGAAGCAGATGGATGAGGAGCAGAGCTCTGGAGTGCATTTGACAATCAGCTGCAGCAGTGCCACATCCCATCCAAACCAGTCAGGAATCCCCCAAGGAGATGGCTCCACTCAGACAAGCTCTTGGACAGGATTATTTGTCTAAATGCAACCATCCAGTTGTGCCAGTGCCGCAACCCACCCAAACCAGTTGGGAATCCCCAAGGAGCTGGCTGTCACCACACAGAGAAGCTCCTGGACTGAATCCAATCATCAGGGAATGCTGTTTTTCTTGGTTTGAAGCACACACAGCCCTGCTTCAAAATGAATGCAACTCAGAGCTGGACTGGGAGTCATCTCTTTTATTAAATACACAACTCAAACACCTAAAATGAATAAACATGAGCTCTAGAGGCAGTGAAACAGCACATTAAACAGTGTGCAAGAGAGAAAAATGCATCCAGGCAGCAGCCAGCAGCAGCTGGTGAAACTGCTCTCTCCCTACCCCTGCAAATAATCTTTATGGATGTGTTTAGCCACACATGTGGATGCTAGGGATAAAAGCAGTGACAGCAGAATGTTCATCAAAATAATTAGAGTAAGATGCTGGTAACAGAATATCAGGACACAGGGTTAGGAACTAGAGTCATGTCTTCAGCTCTTGGTCTTCTCTGAGAGTGTTTTGTCCATATCTAGCCTTTAAAACCGAGAGGGCATCTCAGGGGATTGGTTTTGTTAACAAGTACCTGGAGGGGGCCTACAAGAAGGCTGGGAAGGGATTTTTTTTTTTAGACTCATAGAATCAGTCAGTCAGGGTTGGAAGGGACCACAAGGATCATCTAGTTCCAACCCCAACCTCCAACACCTCACATTAGAAGGGTTTGGAGTGACAGGAGGAGAGGGGATGGATTGAAGCTGGAAGAGGACAGATATAGACTGGAGATGAGGAAGAAATTCTTACCAGTAAAGGTGGTGAGACTCTGGAACAGGTTGCCCAGGGTGGTTGTGGATGTCCCCTCCCTGGAGGGGTTCAAAGCCAGGCTGGATGAAGCTTTGAGCAACCTGGGCTGGCGGGAGGTGTTCCTGCCCATGGCAGGGAGCTGGAACTGGATGAGCTTTAAGGTTCCTTCCAACCCAACCCATTCCATGAGTCTGTGATTCTACCCAATCTAATAACAGAGAAGGAGATCCTCTTTTCACTCTTTTTGAAGGTCATTAGTGAGGGTGGTTTGGCTGAAAGGTCAAATATGTTTCATTCCAGGAAAGACATTAACTCAAAAATACCCAACCAACCAAAAAACAACTCCAAGAAAAACCAACCAACCCACCAAGCCACCCCTTGGACCTCATGTTGAACACCTCATAAAGGCTCCCCAGTTCAAGAGAGACAGAGACCTGCTGGAGAGAGTCCAACAGAGAGCCAGGAGGATGCTTAGGGGACTTGAGCATCTCCCCTATGGAGAGAGACTGAGAGCCCTGGGGCTGTTTAGTCTGGAGAAGAGAAGGCTGAGAGGGGATCTGATCAATGTCTATCAATAGGTGAGGGGTGGGGGGCAAGGGGAGGGGGCCAGGCTCTTTTGGGTGGTTCACAATGATAAGGAACAACGGGTTCAAACTTGACCAGAGAAGATTTCACCTCAACAGGAGGAGAAACTTCTTTACAGTGAGGGTGACAGAGCCCTGGAACAGGCTCCCAGGGGGGTTGTGGAGTCTCCTTCTCTGGAGACTTTCCAAACCCACCTGGATGCATTCCTGTGCAGACTACCCTAAGGGATCCTGCTCTGGCAGGGGAGTTGGACCTGATGATCTCTGGAGGTCCCTTCCAGCCTCTGATACACTGTGAGACTGTGACTAGAAACAGTGAAGCTTCCAACAAGGGACTTTGGCTTCTGTGAAATCCAAAGGGTAAGTGTTGGACAAAGAGAGGAAGGGACAAGAAGGAGCCCAGCAGTTGAAGTGGAGGGATAGGCACAGGTAGAAGTATGAAATGTGGTGGACTGATAGCTTGATGAGACTGCAGCCTACCAAAAGACTCACAGAATGGTGTGGGCTGGAAGGGACCTCCAAGGGATGCTCCAGTCCAAGCCCCCTGCCACAGCAGGATCAGCCAGAGGAGATCACACAGGAACACCTCCAGATGGGTTTTGAAAGTCTCCAGAGAAGGAGACTCCACAACCTCTCTGGGCAGCCTGCTCCAGGGCTCTGCCACCCTTCCAGTAAAGTTTCTCCTCCTCATGCTGAGGTGGAACCTTCTGTGTTCCTGTTTGTATCTGCTGTCCCTTGTCCTGTCTAAGGGCACCACTGAAAAGAGACTCTCAGCATCTCCTTATCCCAACCTCTCTTCTCAGTTTTCCACTGCCTAGTTTGGGTTTAGTCACCTTTTTATTTCTTTTTTTTTTTCCCCAGAAGCAACAAGTTGCCATGGAATAGAATATTTTAGATAGGGAAAAAAATAATAATAAAATAAAAAAGTAATCTAAAAATACAAAGAATAGAAATGATATAGGTATCAATAATATAAATACATTTGGGGTTTTTCATACTGATTTTAGGTATTATGTGAATTATAGATATTTATTTTGTTATTTATACTTCATACAATTGATAATCTAAGCAATATAAAGGAAATATAAACCAAATCTATAAAATATATGAATGTAAGTGACAGAAACCATATAAAAATAGCTATGTAAATGATAGAAATCATATAAAAATAGCTATAGAAAGAAAATAAATGGTAGAAATCATATAAAAATAGCTACATAAAGGATATAAATGGTAGAAATCATGTAAAAATAGCTTTAGAAAGGGTATGAATGGCAGAAATCATATAAAATAGCTTTATAAAGGATATAAATGGTAGAAATCATAAAAATAGCTTTATAAAGGATATAAATGGTAGAAATCTTATTAAAATAGCTATAGAAAGGATATAAATGATAGAAATCTTATAACAATAGCTTTATAAAGGATATAAATGGTAGAAATCATATAAAAATAGCTATAGAAAGGATATAATGATAGAAATCATATAAAAACGGCTGTATAAAGGATATAAATGCTAGAAATCACAGAAAAGATGTAAATTTCAATGAATAATAAGAATAATACAAATATTTAAACCCTTATATTAGAAGCCTATAAAAGGCAGCAGTATTAACACTGTAACTATGAGCAATACTTAAGAAATGACTTTAGAAACAGCAAGTTCTCCTGTGGTGAAAGAATTCCATCTGCAGCCTGCAGAATGAGACTTGCCAGCACTGAGTCTTTTTTTTTTTCATTAATCAGGCCCCAGGTAGCATCTCCTCCATCAGGGAAGTTTTGGGCAAGGCCATTCCCTAACTGGGGAATTCCTGACTCAGGGAGCCCTGGTGCAGGGGGAGCTCTGCTGCCTTCGTGCTGCTGCCTTCCTGCTGCTGCCTCGGGGCACAGGATGCTGAGCAGCTGAGGTCAGGGTGCAGCCTCTCCCATCCCTCCTCCCACCACTGCTGCATTGCACAACCTCAGAGTCCTGGATGAAGAAATCCAGGGGGGAAGCCTGGTGGTAGCCCTGTGTGGGGGCAAGCAGAGAGCTTCTGGGGGTGGCCACTTCTCTTTTTCTATCAGTGGACTCAGCACAACCCCAGCAGAGGATGTGCTGAACTGAGGGCTTTGCAAGGCTTTTATAGGACACCTTCCAAAGTGTTTCTCTGCCAGTGTAGAAATAAAGCAGAGCTTGCTCCAAATTAGGATAGAATCATAGAGTCACCCAGGTTGGAAGGGACCCCCAAAGCTCATCCAGTCCAATTCCCCCTGCAGTCAGCCCTGCATCCTCATCTAAATCAGCTCACCCAGAGCCCTGTGGAGCCTCACCTTGAATCCCTCCAGGGATGGAGCTTCAGCCACCTCTCTGGGCAACCTGTTCCAGTGCTCATCCTCCTTAGTTACTAACAGGCTGCACTGATCTGTGGCTGAACTTTGCTCATTTAACTAATAAGTTGCAAACAGAACCAGCTACTTAATCTGGTTAGCAGCCTGAGATGATTAAGTGGCCTGAGTTTCCTCTGAGAAATTCTCCTCATCTTAAACAACAGTGAAGAAAGCTCAGTGGTTTCTGCACTGAGACAGGACAGAAGAGTACAGGGAGTATAGGAGTAACTCCTTCTGGTGAGGATTTTAGGATCACAGGATGCCAGGGGTTGGAAGGGACTCCTGGAGATCATCAAGTCCAACAGCCCTCTGCCAGAGAAGGGTCACCTAGGGCAGGTCACACAGGAACACATCCAGCTGAGTTTTGAAGTCTCTAGAGAAGGAGACTCCAAAAAGCTCCAGAAGCTGTCAGCTTCTCGTGTCATGGCACTGGGAGTTTTCTGCTGTGCTTACTCTGCACTCTTACCATCAGTGGTGGTCTCTTCTTAGCTGATTTGGTTTCATGATGTCTGTCTCAAAGCTACTGGGTTGGGTTGTCTGCACCCATCAAATTTCAAGAGGGTCTGGCAATAGGTCCAAAAGTTACTAACCTACAGATCATAGAATTACAGAATGATCTGGGCTGGAAGGGGCCTCCAAAGGTCCCTCTGCAGTCAGCAGGGACATCCTCCACTAGATCAGGTTGTCCAGAGCCCTGTTGAGCCTCACCTTGAATATCCCCAGGGATGGAGCCTCAACCACCTGCTTGGGCAACCTGTTGCAGTGTTCTACCACCCTCATGGTGCAGAACTTGTTCCTAAATGCAGGATCCTGGTTTCCCAGGGAATCACAGGATGTTAGGGATGGAAGTGACCTCTAGAGATCATCTGGTCCAGCCTCCCCCTTTGCAAAGCAAGACCACCTAGAGAAGCAAGTTCAGAAAACATCTCTACACATTCTAGACATCCTAAGCTTATTCTCTTGCCTTCCCTCCCCTCTCTTTAGGCTTCTGCAGGCACTGCAGATCAGGTTTGGGTGTTTGCAAGGTAGACACAGACCCAGTGCACCCAGAACAGCTCAAAGCCCAGTGAGGAGAGCCACCCAGCATACTTCAGGGGTTCTTCTAAGCAAGGTAAGGTTTGGGTTTTTTTTTTCCTCTCCTCTCTCCACACCTCTGTCAGGACGCAGGTCTTTGCCAATGCAATTGACGGCATTACCAGACAGTATTAGACACAAATAGGTAGATCTAACTTTGCCTGGTAAGACAGCAATCAGCAGGCACTCAGGCTGAAGGCAACCACCAACAGCCAAGGGATTTCTCCAGATCCAAAGGCTTAAAAAGGAGAGAGGGCAGGGGAAAGGCTGTGAGGGCCTCTCCCTCGCACAAAGCCATAAGCAGTAAATATTTAACTGATTGTGAGGCAGCAGAAGGGTTGAAAACACAAAGTGGTTCCAGTTCACTGGCATGCAGGAGAAAAAAACATTGTAGAGAACTTACCAAGAGCTCTGTCTGGCCACTGCTTCCACCTTGGTCTGAAATTGCTCCCCATGCCTGTATCTGGTGGAGCTGCAGCAATATAGTCATGGTTGGACTCAATGATCTTAGAGGGTTTTTTTCCGCAACCCAAATGATTCTTTGATAGCAGCAGCAGCAGCACAGCAAGACTGTGGATGCGTGTTTCAGGCTAAAGATGGTGCCCTCAGCAGTGTTAAAACTCCTCTCAGTGAGTGAACTTGAGAATCACAGAGTCACAGAATGGTCTGGGTTGGAAAGGACCTCCAAAGGTCATCCAGTACAATCCCCTTTGCAGTCAGCAGAGACATCCTCAACTATAGTGATCAGGTTGCCCAGAGCCCTGTTGAGCCTCACCTTGAATATCTGCAGGGATGGGAGATGAGAAGTCTGATGCAGACCAGGCTCTGACAGCTCTTAACCCTTCCTAAGAAGCAGCACTGCCTGTGGGAATTGCTCTGCTCTGACACTGATTTCAGTGAGGGGAAAATCAGAAGCAGAAGGGGAGGGAAAGACATTGAGGCAGAAAGGGTTTTTCCCTTGGTTGCCTCTGGCTCTTGTGACTAACCATCTCCCTGAGACAAGACTCAATGGATGCTTTCCTAAGCATGCATCAGCATGGGCTCCATTTCATTGATTTTTAAGATGCCATTCCCATGGATGCCCAGTTAGAATTATCTCCTCCTTTCATTAATATTATTATTAGTTACTCAACTCCATCCCAGGTTAGGACCCACACTTTAAGAAGGGTGGGAGGTAGCTGTGCACTTCCATTCCTCTCAACCAAATGCTTGTTAAAAGCCAATTTGCAGGAGTCACTCACATCCCACACCATTTCCTCAGCCCCTTGTCAAGCAGTTACTTATTAACACAGAGGCTAGTCACACACACACAAAATCCCAACCAAAAAACCACCAACCTGATTCTCTGCTCCTTGCTTCTCTCTGCCTTGTTTTCCTGAGGATTAAACTGAGCCAGTCCCAGTGAGTCAACAGAGAGGAGTTCAAGCAAGCATAGTCAGCTCCTTTCAAGCTGTTCACATTGGAATGGGAAACAACCTGAAGTTAAATACCAAGAGAGGCCTTGGGCAACCTGGGTTAGTGGAAGGTGTCCCTGCCCATGGCAGGGGGGGGTTGGGACTGGATGTACTTTAAGGTTTCTTCCAACCCAAACCATGCTATGAATTGGTTCTTCTTTGTTTATTTGTTTCCCTACCTGGTAGTGCTGGCAAGGAATCTGCTTACTGCAAAGCATGGAAAAAAGAAAAAAAAAAACAACCCAAAAACCAGTTGGAATTTCCAGTGAGAAGGCAGAGAGTGCAGAATTTGCTTGCCTGGCACTTTGCTGCTGTTCCCAGTTCCATTTTGGAGTGAGGGAAGGGATCAATGCTGCACTGAGGATGAGGAAAAGGTTTTGGTGCTGTGATTCAAGCACAAATCAATTCAGACTGGATGTGGCCCTGGGCAGCCTGCTCTAGTTGGGTTGCTGATTGCATTGGGTTGGACAAGGTGACCTTTGAGGGTTCCTTCCAACCCAATGTAATCTATGAATCCATGAACTTGGAATCTATTTAAAGGTCTAGGGTGAGGAGTGAGTGGTCAGAGTGCTTGTGGATCATTGCCTTATAATTCTCACTGAAAGAAGCTGAAACCCCCTGGCTGCAGCACTGAGGAACTGGTACAAGGTCTGTGCAACCATCCCACCTCAAATTAGATCCCCAAAACTTTATGGTCTTGTACAGAGGAGCAGCCAAGGGAATTGGGCTTGTTTAGTCTGGAGAAGAGGAGGCTGAGGGAAGACCTCATTGCCATCTACAACTCCATGAAAGGAGGATGGAGTGAGGTGGGGAGTTGGTCTCTTCTCCCTAGTATCAGGCAATAGGAAAAGAGGAAGTGGTCTGAAATTGCACCAGAGGAGGTTTAGGTTGAACATTAGGAAAAACTTATTTCCTTTAAGAGTGGTCAGGGTTTGGAACAGGCTGCCCAGGGAGGTGGTGGAGTCCCCATCCCTGGAGGTGTTCAGAAAACCTGTGGCCACAGCACCTGGGGCCAGGGTTTAGTGGCCATGGTGGTGTTGGGCTGATGGTTGGACTTGGTGATCTTGGAGGTCTTTTCCCACTGAAACAATTCTGTGATGCTGTGACTCCAAGTGCTGGGCAGTGTGAATGTGTGCAGTGAGCTGCTAATGAGTTCTGACGTGAGTCCCTAACCTCTACAGCTAGACCAGGCTCTCTGCAAAGCACTGACCAGGACTGATCTGTAAGGATAGGAAGGACCTACAGGGTGAGCAAATACTCTCCATGGTGGAAGTGCAGTTCAGACAGAAGGTATTAAATGTCACTGGAGGAGAAGAGCAAGACCTAAGCCTAGTTTAGTCCCCATACATGCTTTGGTTTAGATCCCAGGACCTGCCAGCAGAATCAGATCTTCATCACAGCAAGCAATATCATCACTGAACCTTGGGGGCATTGACTAAAGCTGATGGAGCTGGACCATCTGGATCAAATAGGAAGTCACTAGGATAGGGTTCTTAGAGTAAGAAGAGCTCTTCTCCAGTGCTTGCTCCATTCTTGTGCCAGAAAATGCCTTTCAATCTGACCTCTGTGGCAGCTGAGAGCATCTTAAGGAGCCTCAGCTTCTAACTAAAGCCTCATCTGGGCTTGCACTCAGTGGTGCACTTCTACATGAGTAGGAATGAATCCTAGTGGGGTGGCAACCCTGCATCTTCCTCTGCTTGGTTAGGTAGAGCAGGGTAAACATTCAGCAGCAGTCCCTTGCTTGGGTTAAAGCTAAGTCCAAGTCCCTGGCTTGGGGTAAAGCTAAGTCCCTGGCTTGGGGTAAAGCTAAGTCCCTGGCTTGGGGTAAAGCTAAGCTAAGTCCCTTGCTTGGGGTAAAGCTAAGTCCAAGTCCCTGGCTTGGGGTAAAGCTAAGTCCAAGTCCCTGGCTTGGGGTAAAGCTAAGTCCCTGGCTTGGGGTAAAGCTAAGCTAAGTCCCTTGCTTGGGGTAAAGCTAAGTCCCTGGCTTGGGGTAAAGCTAAGTCCCTTGCTTGGGGTAAAGCTAAGTCCCTGGCTTGGGGTAAAGCTAAGCTAAGTCCCTTGCTTGGGGTAAATCTAAGTCCAAGTCCCTGGCTTGGGGTAAAGCTAAGTCCAAGTCCCTTGCTTGGGTTAAAGCTAAGTCCCTGGCTTGGGGTAAAGCTAAGCTAAATCCCTTGCTTGGGGTAAAGCTAAGCTAAGTCCAAGTCCCTTGCTTGGGGTAAAGCTAAGCTAAGTCCCTTGCTTGGGTTAAAGCTAAGTCCCTTGCTTGGGTTAATTCTTTTGTTTCTTAATGGAATGATCAGAGAGATTAACCCACCTGGTCTCCAAGCTGAAAGCAGGGCAGGGGATGAGGTTGAAAGTTCACAGGCTGCTCAAGCATGGAGGTATAATTGAACTGTAATTGGGGGGAATGACCTTTACAAGCAGCATCCTGCCCTAACCACCTCTCACAGCAAGGCACTGCAGCATGACAAGCAAATCTTTCAGCCTCCTGGACAAGGGCTGTGCCATGCCAACCCCCCCTAGAGCTCTAAGCACTGTTTGGAGAGAAGAAAGCATTACTGTGCCACTGAGAAGATGTGATAGAGCTGAACATGTCCTGTCTCACCACAACAAGGCTGAGGTTCAGCAGCACCTAACAGAGTGGTTTCCCAGCAGCTTCTTTGTGAGTACAGCCATTTAGAATATCTAAACATGTTAACATGAGAGCCATCATCCTTACCCTCTAGTCCAAAATTGTTCCTCTTTGGCCTAAATTGTGGCACAATGTCTGTGAGAGCTGCTCCTGATGCTCTGTTGCTGTTTGGTTCACCCTTTAAACATCGTTACCAGACAGTGTTAGAATAGAGCCAAAAAATCCAGCACTGTCTAGTAAGATGCCCACAGAGGACCAGAGTCTGTCCAGCAGCTGGAGAAAGGAAGCCTCCAGTAATGATTCCACACTCTTCAGGATGTCAGTGTTCCATAAAAAAAAAAAAAAAAAAAAAAACACACACAAAACCAAAACCCCCAAACAAACAGAAAATAGCTTGAGAAAGGTTTGCCTTGAACCATTGGTAGTGTGTAAATAATTGACCCCAGTATGTGGTGGCCAGAAGGAAGACACTGGGGATTGAAAAAAAAAAAAAGAAAAATATCATGGTGGAGGGCAGGAGACAGAACTAGTGCAAAAACAACCCCAAAAGGTTGATTTAATAAAGATCTAAAATAGAAACACAAAGTTAAGATCCATTTCAAGGTGATGGAAAAGCAGAGAGGTTTCTTGGCTTGGTTGGTTGTTTTTTTCTCCCCACTCCCTCCTCCCTTTTAATCCCCCAAAACACTGATCCAGGGCCTTCCAATCAATTAAAAAAGGCAGAGTGAAAACTGATCTCTGAAGAAATCAGGACTGAGGGCACCAAAAAAAAAAGGGACAAAGAGGGCTGGGGGGTTAAGACACTCAGCTGCTTTATTGTGGTGGCTGTAGTTGGGGGGATGCAGGCAAATTTGAGCTTCAAAGAACAGTGCCAGGAGCCTTGGGTGGACAGTTGTTAGGCAGTAATGTCATGAAGAGTAGTGACTATGAGGCTAAAGAGGATAAGATAAGATAAGATAAGAGACCTCTTTTGTTTGCTTTTGGGTGGCTGGGTTTTCAGAAGGGGAAGTTTGCTGTAGTGCAGAGAAGGTTAAAAGCAAAGAAAAAAATCTAGCACAGACTTCTCTCCCTTCAGCATCTCCTTGGGTGAGGGCTCTGTGCCATTCCAAATGGGGCTACAACCCCTTAAAAAGACTCCAGATTCCCCCCCCACACACACCCCAACACTGCATCACCCAGGAGGAGGGCAGCAGGATTTGGTTTTGTCTTCTTTTCTCCTTACTAATTCTTATGCCTTGGGGTCCTGATGGCCTCTGGCTAGGTGATAGCTCTGGTCTGAGCTGTGGAGGTGATGTTGTGCTGTCTTGGGATATTTAGTGTAGCTGAAAGATGCTCCTAAATCCTTGTGGGTCCAGCAGAGTATTTCAAAGGGTGTAGAGAGAACTTTTCTACCCTCCTCTCCCCCCTAAACTGTAGAGGAATATAATTCATCTGGGGTGAACAGGGGTCAAGGAAACAGTGCAAGCAATTAACCCCCAGCCCCAGCACACCATATAGCAAGGAGAGATCCCAAGGGGAGAGTGAGGAGGAGTGGGGCAGGATGCTGCTATTGTTGGATTTTGGTGCTTAACACCTGCCAGGTAGTGAAACACCTGCCCTTAAAGCTGTGTGTCAGGTCCAACCCAGCTGGCAGCAATAATGCCCCTGCTCAGAGCTAGCCTTCCTAAATCATTATTTACAGTACCTTACAGACACCTGGCAAGAATAACTTCATTGTTTTAATCCTCCACAAAGAACAAAAAGCCTCCATGAAGCAGTTAAGACACCTTCTCAACTTCCACTACAGTCCCTTTAGTCCTTTCAAGGTGACTTTAAGTGACTTAGAAACCTCCCAGATTAAAAAAATCAAGCCCATCAGGTTTTAAAAGGTGTTGTAACGTGAAGTCCATTAAACAGGAAGGCTGGAGAAGGAATTTTCATGAGGGTGGCTAGCAGTAGGACAAGAGAGGAATGGTTTGAAGCTAAGCTGAGGTTTAGACTGGATCTTAGGAAGTTCTTCAGTATGAGGGTAGTGAGACTCTGGAACAGGCTGCCCAGGGAGATTGTGGATGCCTGTTCCCTGGGGATGAGGCCTTGAGCAGCTGAATATAGTTGAGAGATGTCCCTGACCATAGCAGGGAGGTTGGAGAAGATGATCTCTGAGGTCCCTTCTAATCTAAGCCATTCCGTGATTCTATAATGAAAACAATCCAAAAGGAGAGGGAGTTAAGACTTGTTCTCTCTCCTTCCCTAAAGGCAAAGGGAGTTCAGTCTTGGTCTGGCTCCCTTCCCTCCCCTAAAAGTGACAAATGGATGTAAGAGTCTCTGTATAGAAATAAACTGCAAGCCCAGAGTTCTACATCAAATGGCTTTGCTGGTAGAACCTTGTACTGGAGAAGAGGAATTGGTGTGAAGAGGAAAGAGACTAAGTTACAACAGCTGAGCTGCAAGAAAATCAGCTCCACTTTTGCCTTCAGCAGCCTAGCTGTTCAGTTAGCTTGGATGTAGGAGAACAGTTGGATTGTGAGGGAAAAGGCTGAGCAACTCCCCTCTTCCACTTCAAGAAGATGTTTCCTTTCATTCTCTGGAGACCTGCCCTTGTTTAAAAGCAAACAAACAAACAAAAAAAGAGCATGTTGGGAGCAGAGTTCCCTGCATTCATCTTGCTGCTACCAACCATTTTCATTTGAATGTGTTTCATTGCTCCACCTTCTGCAGGGCTTTCTCTTGCCAGGCTCCCTCCAACCTGATTTAATCACTCAGGGTCACTTTCACCCTTTGCTCTAAGAAGCCAAAACCATTTTAGTTGTCAATTTACTTCTGCCTGGGGGGGAGATTTGAGCCTGAAGCATTGCACTTCTCTACTGGCCCCTGACCTCTGTTTCCCCAACTGCACTGTTGAGCTTTTCCACGTTGTACAGGAAACACCATCATCATCATTACCAGGCAGTATTAGAAAGACAGAAAACATCCAATGCTGCCCAGTAAGATGGTAATGGCATCTCAGTATCAGTGCTCTACAGACAGCAGCTACACCACAAGGCTCAGGAGTCTGACTATTTGGAGTAGAAACCCCAAAACTTGGGGGTGGGAGGGAGAAAAATAAAACCAAATACCACCTGGAGCTGTCCCTCCTTTGTGATTGAAGCAGTGACCAAATGCTCTTCCTTTGGGGAAAGTTCTGACAGGTGAGCCCAGGAATAGTTGCAGAGCTCAGAGTCCTGCCTCTTCCCACCATCCCCCCCTCCAATGTCTTCAGAACTGTCACATCAATAACTGATCTTATTTGTATTGACACTGAGCAAGTCAAAAGTGTATCAAGATGGATTTATTTATTGGAGGCATGGGCAACTACAGCCAACCTTCTGCTCCATCTGCCACTGCAAACTAAAAAATGGGGGGGGCAATAAAAATCCAGCAGGCAAGATGGCTCTAGAACTCTTCCCTTCCCTCCAGTACCTCCAACCATTGAAGCTTTATTTATGTTTTCATTCTCAAACTAAAAAATGTGGGGGGAAAGCAAAAATCCAGCAGGCAAGATGGCTCTAGAGCTCCTACTTTCCCTTCCAGCACCTCCAACCATTGAAGTTTAATCTATGTTTTCATTTTCAAACTAAAAACATGTGGGGGAAAGCAAAATACCAGCAGGCAAGATGGCTCTAGAGCTCCTACTTTCCTCCCCACACCTCCAGCCATTTAAGCTTTATCTGTGTTTTCATGAAGCAATTCAGATTTGCTGATTCCTTCAGTCACCATTGACTCAGATTCACCCTTGCAAAGCCCAAAAGCTCTTGCAGAGCACCAAAAATAGCCCCATGGATATTTGGACTCCTCTTTCCAGAGCCTCTTCCCTCATTTACAGAACCTCTTCCCTCTTTGCAGAACCTCTTCCCTCTTTGCAGAGCCTCTTCCCTCTTTATAGAACCTCTTCCCTCTTTATAGAACCTCTTCCCTCTTTATAGAACCTCTTCCCTCCTTCCAGAGCCTTTTCCATCTTTCCAGAACCTTTTCCCTCTTTCCAGAACCTCTTCCCTCTTTCCAGAGCCTCTTCCCTCTTTACAAAATCTCTTAATATTCACAAGGGTATTTTATTTTTTTTTTTAACAGCATTGACTCCTATAGATTAAAAGCACTTCTACACCTGGTCCTCTCCACAGCCCTGGTGCAACTCAACAAACTGCTCCAATGTGCTCACCACAAAGAGACTCAGCAGTGACATTTGACACCCCTTGAAAAGCCAAAGCTTGTGACCTGGCAAACAAACTTTCCAGTGCATTCTGACACCCCCTGGAAATCTCTGTTTGCCAGACACTGCTGGCAGATAAAAGCTCCCCCAGCCAGAATCTTTCTCATCCTCTCTACACATTTCCTCCTTGCTCTGCACAGTTGCTGAGCATCTCAACCAAACCCATGCTGTTTTCATTAGGGTACAACAATTAGAGCGACCTCCAACTCAGCAAAAGGATGCAAAAGATGCAGCTAAAAAGTAGGGGGTGGGAAATTTTCCTTTGGGTCCAGATAATTCCAGGTCAGAAAAAGCTCAATTCCTGACTGAAAAACCCAAACTCAAGTGATTTAATTTGCAAAAGCAACAAGGACAGCAAGGCCTGAAGCTTGAGGAGGGCAGATTGAGACTGCAGATTAGGAAGAAATTCTTTGAGAGTGAGGGTGGGGAGGCACTGGAACAGGTTGCACAGGGAGGTTGTGGATGCCTCCTCCCTGAAGGTGTTCAAGCCCAGGTTGGATGAGGCTCTGAGCAACCTGGGCTGGGGGGAGGCATCCCTGCCTATGGTGGACATAGGGAAAAATCATTTTTCAGGTCCCTTCCAAGCCAACCCATTGTATGATTCTCATCAGTCCCACTAAAGTAGGTAGCAAGCAGCCATGCATGCACTGAAGTGTTGTAGCAGGAAGGCAACAACAGGAAATAAAGTCTGCAAGAAGCAGCTCTTTGTCTGCAGCACCCTGCACCTTAGATGTGAGAGCTGGAGCTGGAATAAAAGTAGGTAGGATGGGGGCTTTCTAAACAACAAAACCCCAGGCTACCTGAAACTCTGTCTTGATAAACAGCAACCAGAGCTAGATATTAGGAACAGTTTCTTTCCTGCAAGAGTGGTCAGGCATTGGAACAGGGCTGCCCAGGGAGGTGCTGGAGTCCCCATCCCTGGAGGGCTTCACAAAACCTGTGGACATGGCACTTAGGGCCATGGTGGTCACAGATGGATGGTTGGACTCAATCTTAGAGGTCTTTTCCAGCCTTCATGATTCCATGAGCTGTTCTCTATTTGATTAGGGATAATAATCAGTCACTAGACTGACCTCAGTTCATCTGAACACAGGTAAAGAGCCCTGGACTGTCAGACCTAAACCTCCTAACAAATTCATCCAGACCATCACTGGAAAAGTCCAATCAGCAGTGCAGAACCACAGCCCAGGGACATGGAGAGGTCAGAACTGTGGATTCTGTGCTCTCCTGGCCCTTGGAGGAGGTTTATGGTGCTCTGAAGAAGATCCTTTGAGGGAGGTCAGTCCAGATATCAGTTTTACTGTTGCCATGCTGAAACTTTTGCCATCCCTTTCACTTAGAACCATGGAATGGTAGGACCTCTAGAGCTCATCCAGTCCAACCCCACTGCTACAGCAGGATCGCCTTAGATTAAATCACACAGGAACACAGCCAGGTGGGTTTTGAAAGCCTCCAGAGAAGGAGACTCCACCACCTCTCTGGGCAGCCTGCTCCAGGCCTCCAGCACCCTCACAGGGAAGAAGTTTCTCCTTAAGCTCAGGTGAAGCCTCCTGGGTTCTAGTTTGTGCCTGTTGCCCCTTGCCCTGTCCCTGGCCACCACTGAGAAGAGCCTCTTGCTTCAGCTTAGTATTTTGTCCAACAGTGACCTTGGAAAGCTGCCGGGAGATGACTTGCTCACCCTAAAACCAGTGACTGCAGCAGGAAAAATGCATTTCACAGTAACATTCTCATGACATGGAGTAGGGTGATGCTAAGGGTGTCACAGACTATCAGACCTAGCATGAGATGAGATGAGAGACTCTGAAACCTCCATCCTTGCCAATTTTCTCTGGATGAAACCCTGAGCTACCAGATCTAGCTTTGGATCAGACTGTATGACCTCCATCAGCCCAACCCCAACTGAATTTCCTATCATCTGGTCTTTCTGATGGCCTCTCAAAGAGCCCATGAAGAGCAAGGCAATCACCATCTCATTTCCAATGTACTGGGAACCAACCCAACAGGAGCAGCTGTTGGCATGATCCTGCTCTTTTTCCAATGGTGCAGGAATATTGCAGCCTGATACAAAGCATTTTCATCCCTTCCAACCAGCTAGGTGGCCTCTCCTGCTTTTTGTGTCCTAGAAACAGACCTGAAGCTATCAAATCACTTCCCTAAGGCATTCAGAAGCAGTCCTGATCCTCCTGGCTCTCAGTGGAGCTTTCCCTTATAGCCAGTTTCTTACTATTGGAACCTTTCAACAGCTTCAGAGCTGCTGCACTGACCCTGATGGTTGTTGGACTTGATGATCCCAAGGGTCTTTTCCAACCTGGATGTTTCTGTGAGTCAAGCCAGAAGCCATCACAGGATGCTAGGGATTGGAAGGGAGCTCCAGAGTCCAACCCATGGACACAACTACCACAAACTAATGCTTGAAAGGTAGAAAAATCCAAGTCTTGCCAAGAGGTTCAGCAGGACACTTCCTTCTGTGTCCAGAACATACAAAGCAGTGGCATAAAAGCACACAAAGCAGCCTTGTGCCATCTCTCATAACCCTTCTGGAGGTGGAGAACACCTGAAGTAAAGAGATTTTTCCCAAAGGCAAGTGCTGGTTCTCTCTTCAATAGGCACAGGCAAAAAGGAAAGTCCAAAGGGATAGGAAATGAGGAATTTTTTGAAGCCTTTTCCTTTCAGAACTCTTCCACCCTCCTAACTTTGATACATTTTGTGATGGAGGAAAAACAAAAAAACCAAACCTTGAAGTTAAATCAGCTGTGAGCTGACCTCTAACTCTCAACAGAAATGCCCTCCCTGGTACCAATGCTGCTTGGGAGGGTAAAGTTTCTTCCAGAGAGCAAGGTGAGCACATCAGAAGGGTTCACTGCAAACCCCCCACCTGTGCATCCAGGGGCAATGGCCATTTCTCATCAGAACTACACAGCAGTCAGGCAGAGGCTCAGTAACACTCAGCCCAAGTGCTCAGAAACTTCTCCAGCCACCTGCAGAGACATCATTGCCCACCCTTATTTAAAGCTCCTGAGTTTCTTATCTGGCCTTCAGCATTTGCAAGCAAAAGGGTGAGTAATCTATGAGGGACTGTGCTGCTACACCTATTCCGAAGATCAGATTGGAGCAACCAATTCCCTTCACACATGCCAAGAGAAAGAAAAAACAAATGCCAAACCATCCAGCCCCAAGCACCAGGCTGGATTAAATTCAATTGGACATTAGGAAGAGGTTCTTTGGACATTAGGAAACAGCTCTTCACTATGAGGGTGGTGGAACCCTGGAACAGGTTGCCCAGGGAGGTAATGGAGGGGTCCATCTCTGGAGACATTCAAGATGAGATGAGATTCTAAGCAACCTGGAGGATGTCCCTGCTGACTGCAGGGTGGGGTGGACTAGATGAGCTTTAAAGGTCCCCTCCAGCCCAATACATTCTATGACTCTATGAAATTCACTGTGGAAAGGTGAAAGGCCTCAATGCCCCTCTGGAATTTCTTAGCTCTCCTTACAGGAATGGGGGGATAAAAAAATAAGTGGCTTTAGTTGAAAGATCTTTTCTTAATACACTATCTCCTCCTATGGCAACCTTTACAAATCCATTCATTCCAGAATGAATCCCTCCTGTCTGGAGGGATGACCATCTGGACCATGTGCAAGGTGACCATTTCTAGTCTCCATCCAGCAGACACACCCCAGAAATCAGAATACTCAGTGTGCTACAACTGGGTGAAGAGCTTAGGGCCAAAGACATTTTGCCTCCACTCACTCCCCACAGGTAGTGACAACACAAAGTGCAAGTCATGGCCATGGTCAGGTACATGTGCCAGGAGCAGGAGCTGACTCACCATGGGAAGATAATGCTTCAACATTTTGCAATCAGCACTTACAGCACATCTGCTAAGTCATCCAGTCCTCCCTCCATGCTTCCTCCAGATCTAGCCCTTTGAGAGAACTCAGAAGATCCTCTGCCCAAAAGAATCCTCTGCATTAGGTCAGCCCTAGACTGGGCTCCTCAAAGCCCTTCTATCAGCCATGCTCTTTGCAATGTCCTCCAAAGCTGTTTCCAGCTGAAAGATGGACTCTTGATTGGTGTGGATAAGTGCTTGGAACACCAAAGGTCAAACTGTTGCTTCCAAATGAGTTCAAACCACCACCAAATGCATCAGAATTGCCTCCCAGCACTGCACTGACTTCCAGTCACACTCCAAAGGCATCAGAATTGCCTCCCAGCACCGCACTGACTTCCAGTCACACTCCAAAGGCATCAGAATTGCCTCCCAGCACTGCACTGACTTCCAGTCACACTCCAAAGGCATCAGAATTGCCTCCCAGCACTGCACTGACCTCTAA
The DNA here is from genome assembly GCF_027791375.1 of Indicator indicator. NCBI lineage: Eukaryota > Metazoa > Chordata > Aves > Piciformes > Indicatoridae > Indicator > Indicator indicator. The sequence continues at coordinate 3,050,525 of NC_072041.1, forward strand.
TCAGACACCAAAGGCATCAGAATTGCCTCCCAGCACTGCACTGACTTCCAGTCACACTCCAAAGGCATCAGAATTGCCTCCCAGCACTGCACTGACTTCCAGTCATACTCCAAAGGCATCAGAATTGCCTCCCAGCACTGCACTGACTTCCAGTCATACTCCAAAGGCATCAGAACTGCCTCCCAGCACTGCACTGACTTCCAGTCATACTCCAAAGGCATCAGAATTGCCTCCCAGCACTGCACTGACCTCTAATCAGGCACCAAAGGCATCAGAATTGCCTCCCAGCACTGCACTGACTTCCAGTCACACTCCAAAGGCATCAGAATTGCCTCCCAGCACTGCACTGACCTCTAATCAGACACCAAAGGCATCAGAATTGCCTCCCAGCACTGCACTGACTTCCAGTCATACTCCAAAGGCATCAGAATTGCCTCCCAGCACTGCACTGACCTCTAATCAGACACCAAAGGCATCAGAATTGCCTCCCAGCACTGCACTGACTTCCAGTCACACTCCAAAGGCATCAGAACTGCCTCCCAGCACTGCACTGACTTCCAGTCATACTCCAAAGGCATCAGAATTGCCTCCCAGCACTGCACTGACCTCTAATCAGACACCAAAGGCATCAGAATTGCCTCCCAGCACTGCACTGACTTCCAGTCATACTCCAAAGGCATCAGAATTGCCTCCCAGCACTGCACTGACCTCTAATCAGACACCAAAGGCATCAGAATTGCCTCCCAGCACTGCACTGACTTCCAGTCATACTCCAAAGGCATCAGAACTGCCTCCCAGCACTGCACTGACTTCCAGTCATACTCCAAAGGCATCAGAATTGCCTCCCAGCACTGCACTGACCTCTAATCAGACACCAAAGGCATCAGAATTGCCTCCCAGCACTGCACTGACTTCCAGTCACACTCCAAAGGCATCAGAACTGCCTCCCAGCACTGCACTGACTTCCAGTCACACTCCAAAGGCATCAGAATTGCCTCCCAGCACTGCACTGACTTCCAGTCATACTCCAAAGGCATCAGAATTGCCTCCCAGCACTGCACTGACTTCCAGTCATACTCCAAAGGCATCAGAATTGCCTCCCAGCACTGCACTGACCTCTAATCAGGCACCAAAGGCATCAGAACTGCCTCCCAGCACTGCACAGACTTCCAGTCAGAGCTTCAAGAGTCAGTTCTTAAGACTTCATCCTGTACTGACACCCACAAGAGCTAAATGCACAGCATCCCAGAATGGTGAGGCTTGGAAGTGACCTCTGAAAGGTCATCCAGTCCAACCCCACTGCCAGAGCAGGATCACCCAGATTAAATCACACAGGATCCCATCCAGCTGGTTTTTTGCATGGCTTCAGAGATGGAGACTCCACAACCTCACTGGGCAGTCTGCTCCAGTGCTCTGCCACCCTCAAAGGATTATTTCCTTATGTCTAGGTGGAACCTCCTGCATTCCAGTTTATGTCCTTCTGCTGGACACCAACTGAAAGGAGTTTGTCTCCATCCTGCTGACCTGAAGATTAAGTCAACCAGCAGAACCTACATCTGGATTTAAGGAGGGGGTGGGAAAAAGAGCAATAAAACCATCCTAAAACCAACCCCAACCTCCCATCTCTGCCTAGGTTTCCTATCCAAGCTGGGCACACCTCAATAATTACAGAGGCAGATTTTTCCCAACTGCAGAACACAACAACCAACCCTCATGCATTGCTCTTGTGCTAATCATTATTGACCTTGACAATGACCTGGGAATTCTCTTGGCAGAACTTAGCATTTGTGGTAAGGAAAATTATGTCTTTTGGGACCAAAACATTTAAATCCACTATTGGAAGAGAAAAAACAACCAAACAACTATGAAATAGTTTCCAAGAAGACCAAAATCCTTTCTAAAGCTCTTTGGAGAGACACTGGAGCAGGCTGCCCAGGGAGGCTGTGGCTGCCTCCTCCCTGGGGGTGTTCAAGGCCAGGTTGGATGAAGACTTAAGCAGCTGAGTCTAGCTGAGAGGTGTCCCTGCCCATGGTGGGGAGGTTGGAGCAGAGGAGCTCTGAGGTCCCTTCCAGCCTCAACCATTCTATGATTCTGGGGACATCTCTTAGAGCTAACCCATTAAGATAATAATAATATTAATAATAATAAAAAATCCAGCAGTAATAATAATAAACATTAATAATACTAATAATAGTGATAAGAACAATGATAAGAATATTGAGAAGAGACTTAATAATAATGTTATTAATAATGATACTACTAATAAAATAATAATGATAAAATAATGATGATGATAATGATGATAATAATGATGATGATGATGATAATTATGGTCATGAAAATGGTGATAATTATGATCATGAAAATGGTGATAAATAATAATAATATTGATAATTACAATGATAATATTGTTAATAGACTTAACATTAATAATGGTACTACTAATAAAACAATAATGATATAATAATGATGATCATAATGATGATGATGATAATGATGATGATGATAATTATGATCATTATAATGATGATAAACATTAATAATAATAATATTGGTAATAACAATGATAATATTGATAATAGACTTACCATTAATAAAGGTACTACTAATAAAATAATAATGATATAATAATGATGATCATAATGATGATAATATGATGATGATAATTATGATAATTATGATCACTATAAAGATGATAAATATTAATAATAATAATATTGAAAATAACAATGATAATATTGATAATAGACTTACCATTAATAATGGTACTACTAATAAAATAATAATGATATAATAATGATGATCATAATGATGATAATATGATGATGATAATTATGATAATTATGATCACTATAAAGATGATAAATATTAATAATAATAATATTGACAATAACAATGATAATATTGATAATAGACTTACCATTAATAATGGTACTACTAATAAAATAATAATGATGATCATAATGATAATGAAAAAATAATAATGAAAAAATAATAATGAAAAATAATAAAATAAAAAATAATAAAATGAAAAATAATGAAAAAAATTAATAATAAATTTCCTTGGTGGGACTAATAATAAATCACAGCTCAAGACAAAGAGCTCTTGTGCCATCCTCTTGCCCAGCACTGCTTCTGTTTAACTTCTTTTCCTACTAGTTCCATATAAACTCCCCCCCATATGTTGTGTAAACCCAGAAGTTTCAGCAATTATTGCTAATGAATTCAAGGCCAACTCATACTAAACACACCCCAAAAAAGTGGCAGTTTTGTGCTTCTATTAGCAGGCAAAAGACCAACACCAAACCTTCACCTCTGCTAAGATGTTCTAGGTCTACACCACCCATTAAAAGTTCTTTCAGCACAAAATCAGACCAGAAAAATGGAGGGTTTTGAGCAGGGGTTTGCTGCTACTTTAACAACACCTCCTAGGAGTTAGGGACCTGCTTTTCTAACAAAACTAGTTGACAAGATCAAATGTCATTTAATGTGATACTTTGATCTTTAGCAGCTCTGTGCACAGGTTGGAAAGAGCTTTCCCAGTTCTTTTTTTCCCTTTTGCTGCAAGAGCTGCCAAGAGTTTCCTCAACTAAGGAACGTTTTGCTTCGTGTTCCCCAGCTCAGGGGCACAGCCACAAGGCTGTAATCAACACACCATAGCTACCTGCCAGGCAAAGCTGTGCTTGCAAGGACAAACAAGAAGGCACAGACCTCCCCACTCCCAAAAGAAAAATAAAGCCATGGAATACTGGACAGATGAATTATGGAGCCTATTAACCAGCTCAACCTGCATGAAGACAACTCCAAGGGAAGCATTCACTTTTAACCCACATTCCTGACATGAATTCTCATTTCACATCCAGCAATAATTCCACATATTTTGCTTTTTTTTTTTTTTTCCTCCCATACCAAACCCCACACCTTTGCTTCCACCTACTTCTGCAAATAGGAATAGTTAGAAATGCTTATTTCCCATTGGGCTAATAAACAATTTCAGCTCATTTCAGCCTGTTTTGAGACATATAATACTGGCCAAGCACAGGAACTCTGAGTATTTACTCCCCACAAAAAAAGAGAAAAAAATAATTACAAAGACTTCAAGCAGTTTGCTGCCAGTGAAGCACTCAACTGATGGCCAGCAGAGGCCTGAAAATTAGGAGAATTTTTGGTTCCACACAGAAAACAGCACTTCCTTTTAGTACACTCAGGACAAGTGTGGTGATTAACACACAATTAACAGCAATTAAATGCTTTGTCTGGAGAGAACAGCACTAAGTTATCGAGGCAGAAGCAGGGCAAATCAGAGATGCATCATAAAAACCCAATTAAATCTCCCAGTCAATTAGTTAGTATTCACCTAATATATTATAGATAGATAGAGCTATAAAATCCATCCTTTCATCTCCTTTCTCTTCCCCAAGACGATATTTTACAGCCAAGGGCTAAACTACTCCAAGTCCTATGTAGAAACTTTCAGAAGTGGCAAGTGAAGAAGGGAAGGAAGGGAAAATGAAGAAGAAGGGAAAACATTTGGAAGAGGGTGTTTAGAACCTTACCTTTGTGAAACACCAGGGCACAAAATCCAAAGTAAAAACCAACAAGCAAAACAAACCAACCTCCAACCCACAACCCCACCACCAAAAACACAAAACAAAAAGCCCCAAAGCCCATCTCATTTTCCTGGTTTTCTTTCTCTGGCCCTTGGGTATCCATGAAATATAAACCCAACCTAACGGTCTCCCAGGTGACCGACTTCATTTAGTTAATCATCACCATTATTACCAATGTTCAGGCCTTGAGGAAGAGGAAAAAAAAAAAAAAAAAGAAGGAAAGAATGGCTGAAGAGTGGAAAACAAGGAACTTAAATGAACCCCATCCTCTTTCTCTTTCTTTCTTCCTTTCTTCCTTCCTTTCTTCCTTTCTTCCTTCCTTTCTTCCTTCCTTCCTTTCTTCCTTCCTTTCTTCCTTCCTTTCTTCCTTCCTTCCTTACTTTCTTCCTTCCTTCCTTCCCTCTTTTCTTTCTTCCTTTTTCTTCCTTTCTTCCTTCCTTCCATTCTTTCTTCCTTCCTTTCTTCCTTTCTTCCTTCCTTTCTTCCTTCCTTCCTTTCTTCCTTTCTTCCTTCCTTTCTTCCTTCCTTCCTTTCTTCCTTCCTTCTTCCTTTTCCTTTCTTTCTTCCTTCCTTTCTTCCTTTCTTCCTTCCTTTCTTCCTTCCTTCCTTCTTTTCTTCCTTCCTTTTTCTTCCTTTCTTCCTTCCTTTCTTCCTTCCTTCCTTCTTTTCTTTCTTCCTTTTTCTTCCTTTCTTCCTTCCTTCCTTTCTTTCTTCCTTCCTTTCTTCCTTTCTCTTTCTTTCTTCCTTTCTCTTTCTTTCTTCCTTTTCCTTTCTTTCTTCCTTTTTCTTTCTTTCTTCTTTTTTCTTTCTTCCTTTTCCTTTCTTTCTTCCTTTTCCTTTCTTCCTTTTCCTTTCTTCCTTTCTTCCCAGAAATTAACTCTGTACCTCTATTCCCTCTCTGTCTCCTCCCCTCTTCCACTTCCCCTTACCTGCCTGCCCCACTCACTTCTCAAATGCAAGGACAAACTTGCAGCAGCTTTCAAACAATTGGGTATCAATTATCCTGCAGGTGGGAATATTGAGATGCCCATTTCTAGCCAAGGGAGCTGCAGGGCTGGAGAAGAATGCAGCAACAGTTGGGGCAGAAGGAGGAGGAGGGGGAAGGGTTGGAAATAACTTGTTAGTTAACCTGTAGGGCTGAGCCTTAATCAATAGTCAACAGGCGATGAAAAGAACAAAGGATGTGAAACTTAAGCCTTTATATCTTCAAGCTCCATCAGATAAAAGCTGTACCTGGAGTTTGAAAGGATAGAGAGGCTTGTTTGAAAGCTTAAAAAGCATCAATGCAAACTTCAGCCTCCTTTTTTTTTTTTTTTTTCAAAGTTCAGGCTGCTTCTTGTTACTTCTGCCACGACCCGAGAGCAGGCAAAAGGAAGATCCTAAACCAAGATTTTTCTGACTCAAAACAGCAGAGCCACTTAAAAAAACAAACCAACAACAAAAAAACCGACCCAAACCCAGCCCTAATTAAAATGAAATGTGCATCCCAACTGTAAAATCTAATTTCCTCAGGCCACTCTTCCCTGTCCAAAACTGTGGTAAAGAACATTCTAAATCAACTTGGGCTGCAAACAAAATGTCTACCAACTGCATGTCTATGTTGCTTGCATGTCTATTTTATGCCCAGGCTGCAGGTTTGCAGTTCTAAATCCCATGATCCAGGGATTTTTCTTAGTGGGAATGCAGAAAGTTATCATCACTTGAGTGATAAGTTTTTTTCTTCCTTTATTTTAATTTAATTTAATTGAATTTAATTTTTTTTTTTTTAGATGAAGGGCACTAAGAAAATCCTCTTTGCTGCTTAATTAAAGCATCACAACGTAGGGGAGGCATAGCTGAAAGTATAAAACCTTATGGCTATCATATCGAATCCATTTTCAACCACCACCCCTAAGAGTTTTCTATTTTAATGTGTCCCTCCATTAATTTAGGCTCTGCTTAACTTCAAAGTGGGGTTTCAGGGAGGATTTTTTTTTGTTTTTCCTCCTTATTTTTCTGAAATTAAGAAACACTACTCAATTTTTACACCATATATATATATATATATATATATATGCACACCCCAGTAAATCTGTGTCACCAGGTCACTTTGAGGGCCCACACTCCTCTGGAACTCATTCACTGCAGGAACCAACTGTACACTGAGTGTTAAAGAGGGGCCAGCTCCAGATAAGGACTGCACAGTTCAACCATTAGAAAAATTTTCTCCTTGCTCCATTGGAAAAACTGAACAGCACTGAGAGTTTTGTGCTGGTGACCTTCAGATCTCAGTGACCTTTGTACCATGCCAGATTTTAAATTCTTGAATGTTAGCTTGCCTGAAATACATTCAAATAGCCCCAGAGTTCCATGCTGGTCACCTTCAGATCTCAACAACCTCTGTACCAGGCCAAATTTCTAAATTCTTATTGTTAGCTTGCCTGAAATGCAATAAATTAGCCCCAGAGCTCCATCCTGGTCACCTTCAGATCTCAACAACCTCTGTACCAGGCCAGATTTTAAATTCTTATTGTTAGCTTGCCTGAAATACATTCAAATAGCCCCAGAATTCCATCCTGGTCACCTTCAGATCTCAACAACCTCTGCCATGCCAAATTTCTAAATTCTTATTGTTAGCTTGCCTGAAATGCAATAAAATAGCCCCAGAGTTCTATCCTGGTCACCTTCAGATCTCAACAACCTCTGCACCATGCCAAAATTTTAAATTCTTGATGATAGCTTGCCTGAAATACATTCAAATAGCCCCAGAATACCTTCAGATCTCAACAACCTTTGTAACACACCGAATTTTTAAATTCTTATTGTTAGCTTGTCTGAAATGCAATAAAATAGCCCCAAATTCATGACTACCACTGAAAGCAACTTAATTCATGTGAGAAATATTTGTGCCTTTCCTGGGCAGAATGGGAAGAGGAGGCAGAACTCAATGTTTAGCTAACAGGATCCAACTCCTTGCCTTTTCTATCCTTTTCTACTGTTCCTCACCCATCTGGTTGCCTGAATTCAAGTTGCCCACAGAGCACAGGGTGTCTTTGAAGAGGCCAGATTCCCAATCAGGGATCATTTATTCTAATAATAATGAACCAATAGATCACATAATTAATTTTTGAGAGTGATTTAGACACCCCCACAGCCCCCCCAACAACAGCAAATGCACTTTCAAAAGTCTGGTCACGTAATGCCTCCAGCTCTGCACAGGCACTTCAGACACCCACGTCTGCAAAGCTGCAACAGAAGTTCAGATTGAAAACAAAAAAAGAGGTAGAAAAAAACAATGTAAAACAAGATTGAGACCTCTGCTGAGTTTGCAAAGTTAATAGTAATTGTTTGATCCTCAGCTGGAATGGCTGGGGAGGGGGTCTTTGTGTCCAGAGGGGAGAGCATAGACACCGTATTAGTGCTGAGATTGGAGCAAGCAAAAAGGAATCTTCCTGTTCCAGGGGAACCTAGAACCATGCAAAATTAACATTGAAATCGTGGGGGTTCCAAACTAAAAAGTTGACTCTTTTGCTACTTGCAATTACAAGAAGAAAATATCAGCCATAAATAAATAAATAAAGAACCCAGAGTTAACCTTGCTGGGAAAGAGGTGGGGGTGTCAATAAACTAGCAGAATTTCATGAACTCCTGACAAAAGCCATTCAGAAAAGAGCTATTAAAGACCTTCTGGAAGCTAAATAAATCCAAAAGCATTTAGGAGAGGACAAGCTTTGCCTCCTTTCTGACAAATGACGTGCTCTGAAGCGAGTTCAGCCGAAAGCTGAAATTATTTTGAGCTCTGTGCCTTGGCGAACTTTCTCGAAGGCTGTTTCAGTGAAGGGGTGGAGGGAAGGGGTGAGCAAACATTTTTCTGCTGACTCCCTCAGCGGCTACAAAGCCCTAATGCCTCTTCCTGAATCTGGGCAGATGAATTATACAAGAAGCCTGCCTTGCTTACAAAACACCTCTTAGAGCTCAGCTGAAATTATCACATCAACAGGGTCACCTCCAGCCGCCAACCAAATTAGACGAGATGAGAAGGGGCTTTTTCAGACACCTCGCTCTCCCAGGCTGAGAAAGCAGCCCCAGCTATTACCTCCATCCAACCCACAAGCAGACTTCACACTTCAAAAATGAAGCAAACCACTTTTTGTTTTGTCTTTGCTGCCTTTCGTTGTCCAACTAGCCAGAGCAAGTCAAGGCTCGTCAAGGCTGGCACGCAGAAGACCCACGCTGAGAGTCAACCAGCACCAGAGTGAAGAGCAGACTGACTTAATTATGCTCATTTTGCTTTGCACACACACACACACACACACACACACAAAAGCCTCAGGTAAGAAAAGAATAAACAAAGCGAACCCAAAATGGCTCCTCTGTGCCATGAGCAGAAACCAACGACTAAAGCAGAACAGGATCTTCCCTTGGCTTCCGCTTTGTTTAAACAGCAAAACCAAAACAACAACAACAAAAAGTCTTGTCTGCAAAAGTCCAAATCTCTCTCCTTCACTTCCAGCAACCTATCTGAGGAATCCATTTTGGCTCCCCAAGGAGGAGCAAAATGAAAACTGGAGGACTGGGTGGTTTTGGCAGTTGCAATAAAAAGCATTCAAAGCACCGGTTCATTTCGAAACTAATTGGAAAATGGCAAGCATTGCACAGACAGAGAGAAGGAGCCCACAGCATACCTGCAGGTAGAACCATCTCTGTTGCTAGTATGGAAGCTGGATCCTCTTGGAAATGCAAGGGGATTCTCTTTAGAGAGAAAGCCCTCTTCAGTTTGATACTCATTTTAGTCTGGAGAAACTTTTTCCAAAGAGATCTCTTTGCCTTTTTTATTTTCCTCCTTCTTTTCTTAACAAGCTCCCCATGACATCTTGATGAAACCAGCTTTCCCCCACTGGCTCCCTCCTATTCAATGTCTTGGTTCTGCTTTTACCTGCCCTGACTGGTTTGGTTAGTTGTAAAATGAACGTTTGAATTCATGCGCTGTTCTCCCCTCCCCCACCCCCCCCCTTCTTTCTCCCCCCTCCTAACTCTGAGCAGACAAAACCTGATATGGATAACAAAACCCTCTTTAATCTACCTGGGGAAAGGAGGAGGAAGAGGAAAAAAAAAAAAAGAGGACAGAGTCCTATAGAAAGTGAAGTTGAGAGGAGGATATTGATGAAGAAGTTAGGAAAGGCATTAAAGAAGTCGTTCTTCCTGCTGGTTAGATCCCTTCTTACCACGCTACCTGGACACCAGGACACACACACAGAGGCTGGAAGGAAACACAACCACCTGCTCCCCAAACCAAGCCTTCAAAATGGGTAACAACAAAGGGAAAAAAAAAAAAAAGGACAAACTGATCATCAGCAGAGCACGCACAAGAGTTCTTTTTCCTCTTCCCATCTTTCCGCGTCCCGGACAAAGACGAACTCGGAGGCGAGAGAGCTTTCCGCTGGGAAATTCACACCAAAAAGAGAGTGAAGATAAAAAATAAACCAAACCAAAGCAAAAAAATTCTACCTAAAAGAAAAAACAACACCAAACACAACAAAATAAATAAAAGAAAAAAAAAGAGAGGGGAAGAGAGGGGAAGAGAGGGGAAGAGAGGGGAAGAGAGGGGAAGAGAGGGGAAGAGAGGGGAAGAGAGGGGAAGAGAGGGGAAGAGAGGGGAAGAGAGGGGAAGAGAGGGGAAGAGAAGGGAAGAGAAGGGAAGAGAAGGGAAGAGAAGGGAAGAGAAGGGAAGAGAAGGGAAGAGAAGAGAAGAGAAGAGAAGAGAAGAGAAGAGAAGAGAAGAGAAGAGAAGAGAAGAGAAGAGAAGAGACGAGAAGAGAAGAGAAGAGAAGAGAAGAGAAGAGAAGAGAAGAGAAGAGAAGAGAAGAGAAGAGAAGAGAAGAGAAGAGAAGAGAAGAGCAAAAACCCAACCACAACAGAGTTCTGGATTGTGTTAGGCTACCAAAATAAAATTTGATCTAAATTAAAAAAAAATTAAAAAAGAAAAAAAAATAATAAATATCTCAAAAATGAAATTAAGAGAAACTTAATCAGTCAACAGGAAAGCAAAGGTGGTGGTTCCCTGGCGGCCCAGAGCGCTGTTGCTTGCTTCAGCTGGGAGTGAGAAGAGGCGGCCGGGTGTCTAAGGCTCGTCTTACATGTAGTCCTTCACCCCTCCCCTGCGCAGGTGCATTCTTTTCCACCCAACCAATCTCCTTGCCTCTAGCTATTAACAGGTGTGTCCTCTGCTGTTGGGAGCGGCCAGGGCGAAACCATCTCGTGTGCCGGGCGGGAGAAAGGCCTCTCCGGGGGCTCCCCGCCACCGCCTGAACAAAGAGTCAATTATTGACCCAGCGCAGCTCCGGGCTCTGATCCTCCTCCCATTCTTCCTGGGTGCCCTGAAAGTGACTTTCCAGTCGAGGTTTACCTCAGAGCTTGGGATTAGGAGATTCGTGGAATGGGTTGGGTTGGAAGGACCTCAAAGGTCATCCGGTTCCCAGCCCCTCTGCCATGGGCAGGGACACTTCCCACCAGCCCAGGTTGCTCAAGGCCTCATCCAACCTGGCCTTGAACAGCGCCAGGGAGAGGACATCCACCACCTCCCTGGTGTGCTGGTGTCTCCTCACCCTCACTGTGAAGAATTTCTTTCTAATCTCCAGTCTAAATGTGCCCTCTTCCAGCTTCAATCCATTCCCCTCTTGTCCTATCACAACAAGCCCTTGGAAAAACTCCTTTCCTGTCTTTCTTGTAAGCCCCTTTCAGCTACTGGAGGATGAAGGGATCTGTTCCTCTTCCTTTAGAATCAACCTCCAGACACTCTTTTGTCACAAACTGAATTTCCATCTGCCCACTGTCATGACCATCACCCTGCCCAGATGATACTGTAAAAGCCAACTGACTGTTCAGCCAACCAGAATATGGCTCTGAGATGAGAATATTCGGGAGCCATCGAGGAGAGTTCCATTGACTCCTAGATGAGAATAGTTGGAACTCTCCTAGATGAGAATAGTTGGAACTCTCCTAGGTGGCTCCCATTGACTCCAAGATGAGAAGAGTTGGAACTCTCCTAGGTGGCTCCCATTGACTCCAAGATGAGAAGAGTTGGAACTCTCCTAGATGGCTCCCACTGACTCCTAGATGAGAAGAGTTGGAGCCCTCCTAGGTGGGTTCCATTGACTCCTAGATGAGAAGAGTTGGAACTCTCCTAGATGGCTCCCGTTGACTCCAAGATGAGAAGAGTTGGAACTCTCCTAGGTGGCTCCCATTGACTCCTAGATGAGAATAGTTGGAACTCTCCTAGGTGGCTCCCATTGACTCCTAGATGAGAATAGTTGGAACTCTCCTAGGTCCTCCAGCCTGCAGCAGAAGAGCAGGGACATCAGTGGGTTGATGGTCACTTTTCCAGGCAAAAGACACAACATATAGAGACAACCCAGGCCACAAACTGAGGCAAGGACTTGCTGAAGGACATCCATAAACTTTTGCTGGTAAATCCACAAAAGCAGAAGCTTGACATGCAAAATAGCTTCAGGAGCTAATGGAAAGTCCCACCAGGACTCAAGTCCCTCAGTATAAAAGCTCCTAAGAGCAGAGGTCTACAACTGGATTGCTGTGTCCATTGCTGGGCACCATGATTGAGGTTTCAACTACTACAGGACACTTCAGCCCAGATCTTTGTGGTATTTGCTCCTGGGTTAGTCAAGGCAGAAACTCCATTTCTGATGTGAGCATAGGGGAAGGTCCCTCTTTTGGCTACAACCTGCACTATCATCAGCCATACTTCTCAGGTTTAGGGCTCAGGGTGCTGGACCAGCTCATTTCAACCCCACTGTCACCTAGAAAGCTTGGAGCAGATGATCCTTGGGGGTCCCTTTCCAACCTGGTATTCTGGGATGCTGTGAAGTGGAATTTTTTCAACGACACAACCTAGTTTGGGAAAGGACTGAAGGGTGTGGAAAAGGAGTTTCAGACAGAACTGATGCTCAGTTCTCCCCATGCTTAGTAAACCAAAGCAGAATTGCAACTGTGGCTTTCCCACTTTCATTTTCCTCCCCTTTCAAGGAAGTTTGCACCAAATTCCCATCAGTGTGATGATAAAAAAAAAAAAAAAACCAAAACAAACCAAGTGAAATGTTTTCTCCTTGTTATGATGGAAACAGACTCCCATTTCCCATGAAAGATGGAGCTAATGAAACAACAAATTATCATGCTAATTAGCCCAACTGGCAGAGGCTTCCCCTGAGACCCAACTTGTCCCCATAACTAACTCCAGAGGAACCTTCTCAACGACTGATTTCTCCTGCAAGGTTATTACACATGTTTATGGTTCCATTATCCTGGCAGCTGTGCATTATTCTGGCCAAGCTGGCTTCTTCCTTTTCATCTCCATCTTCCTAGAGTTCTAACTTCAAGACAGAATTTTTGGGGGTTGGGGTTTTTTTCAGTTTATTTTTTGTTTGTTTATTTTTTTTTCATGCCTGGGCCAAGTCCAGCCACAGCCTTTTATAGAATGGGCAAGTTGCCTTCTTCCATTTCATCTCCAGCTTCCTAAAGCTGGAACTTCAAGACAGGAATTTTATTTTTTTTTTGTGCCTGGGCCAAGTCCATTCATAGTATTTTATAGAATGGGATAGAATATATCATAGGATCATGGGATTTTATAGAATATATCATAGGATCACAGTATTTTATAGAATTTTATAGACTGGATCATAGGATCATGGAATTTTATAGACTATATGATGGGATCATAGTATTTCATAGAATTTTATGGCTTTATCACAGGATCATGGAATTTTATAGACCATATCATAGGATCACACAATTTTATAGACTATACCGTAGGATCATGGAATTTCATAGAATTTTATGGACTATATGATAGGATCATGGAATTTTACAGAATATATCATAGGATCTTAGGACGTCAAAGAATTTTATAGACTATATCATAGGATCATGGAATTTTGTAGACTGTATCATAGGATCATAGTATTTAATAGAATTTTATAGACTATATCATAGGATCATGGAATTTTACAGAATATATCATAGGATCATGGAATTTCATGGAACACATCAAAGGATCAGAGAATTTTATAGACTATATCACAGGATCATGGAATTTTATAAACTATATCATAGGAACATAGTGTTTCATGGATTTTTATAGACTATATCATAGGATCATGGAATTTTATAGAATACATTATAGGATCATAGAATTTTATAGACTCTATCATAGGATCACACAATTTTATAGACCATATCATAGGATCTTGGAATTTTATAGACTGTATCACAGGACCACAGAACTTTATAGACTATATCATAGGATCATGGTACTTTATAGAAGCATAGATTTACAGAATCACAGATTCATAAGCCAAAAAAAAAAAAAAATCCAACTAATTATCAGCCAATAAATCCTACTGCAGCAAGCCCCTGTGCTCAACAGTGTTCCTCAACCCAGCAGCTGAGCTTTTCATGGCCACAGCTACTAAATCTTGTGCAGATGGGTGAGTCCACCACATGGTAGGCTGAGAGGTGAAACCCAACTGTGTTTGTGAGAGCAAAGTTCAGCTCAAGGCACCACCAGTCAGGCCAGGAGTAGGAGTCATAGCAGGAGCAACCTTCCTTGTCTTAACAAGTTAAGCAAGGAAAGGAGGAAGGGAGGAGAATGTTGCTCTTTGCAGCCTCTGGAGAGGTGCAATAACCTGGAGGGGAGGAGAGGGGAAGGGGAGGGGGAAGGGAAGGGGGAAGGGGAAGGAGGAAGGGAAAGGGGAAGGGGAAGGGGGAAGGAGAAAGGGGAGGGGGAAGGGGAAGGGGAGCAGGACGGGGAAGGGGAAGGGGGACGGGGAAGGGGACGGGGAAGGGGGAAGGGGAAGGGGGAAGGGGAAGGGGAAGGGGAAGGGAAAGGGGAAGGCAGAGTGCACTGGCACTCTGCACTGGCAGAGTGCTCAGGCATTGGAACAGGCTGCACTGAAGCCTGCACCATGGGCACCAGTGAGTCCCAGCCAGCTCCACCTTCCTCTTAGCTGAAACTACAGGTGGGTCACTGAGCTGAACAATGATTGGGGAAGTTTCTCCCTTTTCCTGCTGGCCAGGTTGTCTGCCACTCCTCCCTGCCTGTTGCAAAGGGCAGCAGCTTGGCATCTGGGTTTGCCTGAACTCCCATCTGCCTGCTCCCCATGTGGACACAGCTGAGGGAAAAGACAAAAAGGGAGAAGAAGGGAGGTGGTGGTGTATGGCACAAAGTCTTTCATCTTCATAGCAGCAAGATTTTAGATCTGAAGAGCTGAGGCTCTCAGCTGCTTTAAATTGAGGGCTCTGGCTGCCAAGTGCCAATCTGAAGCTACAGATTAGTTTTCATCCAACCCTGTGGTGTTCAGGCTGTGGCTTTTCTTGTCCTTTGTTTCCTCTGGGATCAGTTAAGTGGAAGCAGGTGTTTTCCTGCCCTCCTAATCTCTAGGACATTCAGACAGGCCCAGCAACAGCTCCTGTATCCCAGACAGGTAAATGGAGCCAGGCATTGAGGTGCAGACCATGTTGGTGGCTCCATGTCCAACCTTTGGTTTCATTTCATGCTGTTCCCCTCAGCTCATCCTTACCTGGACCTTTGTTGTCAAAATGAGGATTTCTAAAATGAAGTGAGGTTTTGAGCTGCTTTGGGGAGCTCTGATGGTTAATCCCATGATGGAACATGGCAGGGTCTTGAATGCAGTTTAGCAGAGAGGGCTGGGCTAGATCAGCCCTTCCAGCATCCACCATTCTGTGAAGGTCACAGCAACAACTCTGTGTTGTGTGCACTGTAGTGCTGAGGGAAGACTTCAAGCCTCTCTACAACTCCCTGAAGGGAGGCTGGAGCCAGGCTGGGGTTGGTCTCCCTAATATCAATTGGTAGGATGAGAGGAAATAGCCTTGAGTTGTACCAGGGGAGGTTTAGCTTGGACATTTGAACAACTTCTTGACTGAAAGAGGGGTCAGGCATTAGAACAGGCTGCCCCGAGTGGGGGGTGGATCCTGGGCTGCATCAAGAGAAGTGTGGCCAGCAGGGCAAGGGAGATGATTCTCCCCCTCTGCTCAGCTCTTGTGAGACCCCACCTGGAGTACTGCATCCAGTTCTGGAGCCTCTATTACAAGAGGGATATGGACATGCTGGAAGGTGTCCAGAGAAGGGCCACCAGGATGAGCAGAGGGCTGGAGCTGCTCTGCTATGAGGACAGACTGAGAGAGTTGGGGCTGTTCAGTCTGGAGAAGAGAAGGCTCCAAGGTGACCTTCTTGTGGCCTTTCAATATCTGAAGGGGGCTACAAGAAAGCTGGGGAGGGAGCTTTTAGGCTATCAGGGAGTGACAGGACTGGGGGGAATGGAATAAAGCTGGAAGTGGGGAGATTCAGGCTGGATGTGAGGAAGAAGTTCTTCCCCATGAGAGTGGTGAGAGCCTGGAATGGGTTGTTCAGGGAGGTGGTTGAGGCTCCATCCCTGGAGGTGTTTAAGGCCAGGCTGGATGAGGCTCTGGCCAGCCTGATCTAGTGTGAGGTTTCCCTGCCCATGGCAGGGGGTTGGAACTGGATGATCCTTGTGGTCCCTTCCAACCCTGCCTGATTCTATGACTCTATGGTTTTCCAGCTGTCCCAGTGCAGCCAAGAGCCTCTGACTGAATCCAGTTTCCTCCTCCCTGCCCACATTTGTTTCATTTGGGCAAACAGTATTGCCCTTCCTTCCCATCACACCTGCTCAGTATGTCATCAGGAACCTATTGGGCAAGAGGGCAGGACTGACATCTCTGCCCACACAGGGATGGTGTCAGCTCTGCTGGGCATTCCCTGGTTCAGACAGCAGTCAGGAGTGGAGCAGCTCTTCCCTGCTGGCATCGTGTGAGAGAGCAAACACAGCCCTGGCTTCCCCACCACAACCTTGTGCCAGGAGCCAGCCTGAAGAGGAGAGTCAGCACTCCAGTTCTGCAAGCAGCCTGCCTCCAAATTGCAGCTTGCAAGGCAGAGCTGCTGCCATCTGAATCACCAGCCCACAGCATGCCTCAATGAATAAGTTTCTTCCTTCCCCACCCCTCCCATCACGCTTCATTACATGTTGTAACAGCTTTATAACTACCTCCTTCTCCAAATCCTGCAGCTAGGAAGCTGAGGGAAATGACCTGGCAGCAAAATCACCACATCAGAGAGCCACAGAGACAGCAGGGGTTGGAAGTGACCTCCAGAGATCAGCCACTCCAAGTTCCCTGCCAGACCCAGGGCAGGTCACACAGGAACACATCCAGGTGGGTGTTGAAAGTCTCCAGAGAAGGAAACTCCACAACCTCTCTGGGCAGCCTGCTCCTGGGCTCTGCCCCCCTCAGAGTAAATCCACAGCATGATTCAGTGCTCAGCCTTGCCTCTGTAAAAACCATTAAAGCTGACAACAACCTCTAAGATCATCAGTCCAACATCAGCCCACCCAAACCACTAAACCATAGCCCAAAGTACTATTTCTTGAACCCCTCTCCAGGGATGGTGACTCCACCAGCTCCCTGCGCAGCCTGACCACTCTTCAAGGGAAGAAATTCTTCCCAGTCTCCAACCTAACCCTCCCCTGGCTAGGAAATGGTTAAGGACACAGCTTGCTGCAACCCAATTTTAACGTTTCTATATTAAGTAAATAAAGCTAACATCAGATTCAGGTCAGGAACTATTTGTTCAGGGTCAGGTGACTGCAGCTCAGCTAATCAGTGAGCCACACCTTACCTTTTGAACAATCTCCCACGTTAGATCCAGTGGTTAAAAACAGGTTTGCTGCAGATCAAGTCAGTGAATTACAGCACAAACACCCACAGGAGCCCGGAACAATGGGCATCGTTTGCACTCCTAAAAGCCTGCAGCCTCCAGATTACAGCAAGAGGAGAGGTGAACCAACCAGGGGGAGCAGCATCTTGCTACGCAAAGCCAGGTGCAGGACCCAAAATGCCTCTTGGTTGATAAAGACTTCTAAGATCCTCCAGTCCAACCAGCAACCCAACACCACCACAGCCACCAAATCATGGCCCCAGGTGCCATGGCCACAGGTTTCTTGAACACCTTCAGGGATGGGCACTCCACCACCTCCCTGGGCAGCCTGTGCCAATCCCTGACCATTCTTTGAGGAAAGAAATTGTTCCTAATCTCCAACCTAACCCTCCCCTGGCTGGGAAATGGTTAAGGACACAGCTCGCTGCAGCCCACTTTGAATGTTTCTGCATTAAATAAATAAAGCTAACATCAAACTGTTCCTAAGATCCAACCTAACCCTCCCCTGGCACAATGTGAGGCTATTTCCTCTTGTCCTTATCACCATGCTTAATGTTGAGGAGCTCCCTGCTCTTGTCCAGGGTTTGTGGATGAGCAAATCTCCTTGGTGCACTGAAACCTTGGTTCTCACCCTGGAATGGCAAAAGCCAAGCAGCTCATGGGATGCTTCCTACCTGGAAATGGTTAGAACCAAAGTGGGAGGCAGAGCTGACACCTTTCCTCCAGATCAGCTCTTTAGGAGTTTCCTCAAAGGAACAACAACAACCCCGACAACCCAGTCTCATTCCTGCCTCCATGCATGCAACCATCACCTCTGCCACACAAACCCAGGCAGTGCTGAGCAACCAGAAGCTTCCTTTGCCTTCCTCAGAAGCTTTAAAGAACAAAATAAAAATTTAGTTCCTGGTATTTATTTCTTTATTTCTACTCAAGACTGATCCAACAGACTGGTGGTGAAAGTCCCAAGCCCCTTGTGGAGCCAAAGCAGCTCTAAGCCCTTTGGTTAACTCCATGCCTTGAACAGCAAGGACCCAACTGCATTTAGGACTGACTGCTAAATAAATACATTTTTAATAAACAGCCCTTTCTAGCAGAAAATCTGCTTTGCCTCCTTGGAAATGCAATGCTGCTGAGTTATTTTGTCCTGATTATTTCTCTGGGTTGGGCTAAGTACACACCTTAAGTGTTTGGTTAGCCAGTCCTGGGTGAGGGAAGGTGCTGGTGGCTTTTCCTTCTGTGTACTCAAGGTGCTGATATCCTTCTGTTGTGGGCAGAAAGAGTTCCCACCTAGTTAGCTCTGAAGAAGTCCTTTGGTCTGCAAGTGTAATGAAAGAGTGGCCCAAGGTAAGCTGAGCCAAGGTGGACTGTCCTAGCACTGAGTGGAATGAGTGTCATAGAATCAGAGAATTGTTAGGGTTGGAAGGGACCTGAAGGCTCAGCCAGTTCCAACCCCCCTGCCATGGGCAGGGACACCTCACACTACAGCAGGTTGCTCACAGCCACATCCAGCCTGGCTGCAAAAACCTCCAGGGATGAGGCTTCCACCACCTCCCTGGGCAACCTGTGCCAGTGTCTCACCACCCTCATGGGGAAGAGTTTCTTCCTAACATCCAATCTGAATCTCCCTATTTCTAGTTTTGTTCCATCACCCCCAGTCCTATCACTCCCTGACACCCTCAAAAGTCCCTCCCCAGCTTTCTTGCAGCTCCCTTCAGATACTGGAAAGCCACAAGAAGGTCTCCTGGGAGCCTTCTCTTCTCCAGACTGAACAACCCCAACTCTCTCAGTCTGTCCTCAGCCTGGTTTCCTTCCTCATCTGTGCCAGAAACCACAGTTTGAGGTTCACCTTCTTTATGACTCAGATGCAATACTCCTCAAGAAGCTGTCAGGACCAGATCCACATCCATGGAGCATCAAGTGGGGAGACAAAAAAAAACAAGGAACAACCAACTCTTCCAGGCAGAGAGGGAGCATCCAGAGCAGTGCCCTTTGAAACAGTCTTCATGACAGAAATGAGACAGCATGGAAGAGAAGGGTGTAGGAAACTCAATTTACTGGCAACACACAGGGGAACCAACCACGACATCACATTAATTACATTAATTAATGAGCTCTTCCAACCTCTGAACACCATCACTCAGTGAGGATGCAGCACAGAGACATTTCTGTAAGGGGCAGCTGTGGATCTCTGTGTTCCAGGGTAGCACTGGGCTCTAAGAAATGCAAATCTCAGACTTGAGAGCATCTCACAGTCCTGAGCCTGTCCCATGTGGTATGGAACAGCTCAGCTTTCCCTCACAAGAAAGCTCAGAAGGCTCAGCAGTGTTCCAGGTAGAACTGTTCTGAAGAACCCACACAGCTCCAGCCCAAAGATGCCAAACAGCTTTGCTATTCCTGGGACACAGGCAGAAGGTTTAAGTGATGAATATTCAGAGCATCAAAGCCCAGATGCTGCTTTCAGGCAGGTGACAAAACTTCCTAAGGTTTGTCAAGGGTCTGCTGGGGATTTTGATCTGAACCTGTCTTCAGTGTAGAAACAAAGGCTGAGGAAGCTCTGCACTTTCAAGCCACCTTCCCAACTGCTCCAATGCCTTCTGTCTGGTCAAAGTCAGCTTGGATGAGGCTCTGAGCAAGCTGGGCTAGGGAAAGATGCTCCTGCATATGGCAGGAGGGTTGGTTTACCAGGAGGATGGTGGAACACTGCAACAGGTTGCCCAGGGATATAGTTGAGCCCCATCCCTGGAGATACTCAAGGTGAGGCTCAGCAGGGCTCTGGGCAACTTGATCTCTGGTGGTGGTTGCCCAGGGAGGTGGTGGAAGCCTCATTCCTGGAGGTTTTTGCAGCCAGGCTGGATGTGGCTGTGAGCAACCTGCTGTGGTGTGAGGTGTCCCTGCCCATGGCAGGGGGGTTGGAACTGGATGATCCTCAAGGTCATTTCCAAGCCTGACAATTCTATGATCTAGTTGAGGACTGCAGGGGGGGTTGGACTGGATGACCTTTGGAGGTCCCTTCCAACCCAAACCATTCTATGATCTTGGAAGGTCCCTTCCAACCCAAACCATTCTCTGATTCTAGGATCTTGAAAGGTCCCTTCCAACCCAAACCATTCTCTGATTCTAGGATCTTGAAAGGTCCCTTCTAACCCAAACCATTCTATGATCTTGAAAGGTCCCTTCCAACCCAAACCATTCTATGATCTTCAAAGGTGCCTTCCAACCCAAACCATTCTCTGATTCTATGACCTTGAAAGGTGCCTTCCAACCCAAACCATTCTATGATTCTATGATCTTCCACCCCAACCCATTCCATGGCTCTACTGCACCATGGGACACGTTGATTTACCTTTACCTGATG
This sequence comes from Indicator indicator, assembly GCF_027791375.1. Taxonomy (NCBI): domain Eukaryota; kingdom Metazoa; phylum Chordata; class Aves; order Piciformes; family Indicatoridae; genus Indicator; species Indicator indicator. Next base: position 3,071,229 of record NC_072041.1, read on the forward strand.
GAGTGATGTTGCTGTTCAGCTCCATGAACTGAGGAGATGTCTATGCCCCTTCCTGGATTTGAATGCAGGAGTCAGGGTGTGTCAGAGCCACCTGCCTGGAACCAAACATCAGGAATTACTCATTCAAATCAGAAGTGGCAAGGACATGGGTGATGGGGGAACACCCAGCTGCAGAGGAGATGCCTGCCCATGCAGTGCCACCCCAAAGGGCATGGCAGATATGCAAAGGACAAGAAGAAATCATTGCCTCAGGACAGTTAAATGGTAATATCAATGGGAACACCACTACCACTCTGATTTGTCATGCAGAGCAGAAGCAAATCACAGAATCAACAAGGTTGGAAAAGACCTCAAGGATCATCAAAGTCCAACCTGTCACCCAAGACCACATGACTACTAAACCATGACACCAAATCCACCCAGCTCAACCAATTCACCCCAGTGCCCAGCAAGCTGGTCAGACTCAGGCTCATGCAGAGCAGGATTAGAGGCACCAAAACACAAAATGCACACACCAGGTGTGGATGGTGCCCACCAAGCAAGACCTTGTGGTGCAGTTGCAGTGTCATTAGATCCCCTGGAACCCCAAGCAATCAACCAGAGCCACTTTGAGTGGAGAATTCAAATGAGGAAAGAGGTTTGTGCTTGGCTGGCTGCACCTAGTTGAATGACAAATAATACAACAATAAAAACACAATGAGCAGATCCTGGGATGCTGCAGAGGGGAAAATACCACAAATCATCACCAAAGGCTCAGCAGTAGAGATGCACAATGACCCTGCAATGAGAAGGGAAGCCTTGGGGAGAGTCTTATCAATGATGGTCAATATTTTGAGGGTAGGTGTCAGGAAGATGGGGCCAGGCTTTCTTCAGTGGTGCCCAGTGACAGGACAAGAGGTGACAGGCACAAACTTGAACACAAGAAGTTCCATCTAAACATGAAGAGGAACTTCTTGACATTGAGGATGGGAGAGCACTGGAACAGGCTGCCCAGAGATGTGGTGGAGTCTCCATCTCTGGAGTCACTCAAAACCCACCTGGACACCATCCTTGTGCAACCTGCTCTGGCAGGGGGCTTGGACTCAAGGATCTCCAGAGATCCCTTCCAACCTCTGTTATTCTGGGATTCTGCAGGGTCTGACTTGAGCATTTAATGGTAAAATTAGTTCAGACAAACCCTTTTTGTTTAATCCCATTTTACACTTCAGAGGAGATGAGTTTCCTTCCTGCCCCAAGGTAGGGAACAGGCACTCCCATCTAACTATATGCTGGGCTCTCTTCCCATTGAGATCTGCCATCCCATCATTGCCCTGCTTATTTGGATCACTCAGGATGTCACTCGACCAGACCTAGGCAAAGCAGGAGGTTGCAGCTCTGCCTTTGCAGATGTTTGAGAAACCCAGGAAAGGTTTTTACCATATTTACCATCCAGACATGGCAGCAATTGGCAGAGCCAAAAGAAAACAAGCACCCAGGACACCAAGCCAGTGTTGGTCTGGCAGTTCCATCCCCTATCAGGCAGCACAAAGTGCTCTGGGACGTGCCTGGACAGGCAGGGAGTGAGGCAGCTCCAGTGACAGGAGGCAAAGAGAGCAGAGAGCGTGGAGTTCCCAGCCACTCCCCAGCCAGCTCTGCTCTGCTCTGCTCAGCTTGGACTGCCTGGCCTGATGCACTGCAAGAGGGCTTTTGGTCTTCCTGGAAAGCAATGGGCAGCTCCATCACCCTGGTTCATATCTTCCTGCAGAAAAGGCCCTGGAGGGTGCTGGTAGACAGCCAGGTTGAACATGAGCCAGCGTCATGCCCAGGTGGCCAAGAAGGCCAACAGGACCCTGGCCTCTATCAGGAATAGTGTGGCCAGCAGGACTGGGGAAGTGGTCTTGCCCCTGTCCTGGGCACTGGTGAGGCCACAGCTTGAGTAGTGGGTTCAGCTTTGGGGCCCTCCATCCAAAAAGGACATTGAGGTGCTGGAGTGTGTCCAGAGAAGGGCAACAAAGCTGGGAAAGGGTCTGGAGAAAAGATCTTGGGGTTGTTTAGTCTGAAGAAGAGGAGGCTGAGGGGAGACCTCCTTGCTCTCCACAGCTCCCTGAAAGAAGGCTGGAGTGAGGTGGGGGTTGGGCTCTTATCCTGAGTAGGAGGAGAGGAAATGGCCTCAAGTTGCACCAAGGGAGGTTTAGGTTGTACATGAGGGATGATTTCTTTGCTGCAAGAGTGGTCAGGGACTGGAACAGGCTGCCCAGGGAGCTGGTGGAGTCCCCATCCCTGGAGGTGCTCAAAAACCACATGGACATGGCACTCCCAGCCATGGCTCAGTGACCATGGTGGTGTTGGGCTGATGGTTGGACTTGATGATCTTAAAGACCTTTTCCAACCTTAATGATTCCATTATTCCATGATTTGTTCAAAACTCCTTACCCCAGGAAGGTTCTTAGACTCCTCTGGAAGCCTGCTGGTAGTGTCTTGGAAATTGCTGCCCAAACTGGAATGGTCATTTGTGTAACCATGGAAATGTTCTTCTGGAAGGAACATCTCCATGCAGGTACTGCTGACAGCAGTTCTCAGCACTGAGACTCTCCAAGGGGCTCTGACTATCCCATTCCCCAGCACTCCTTACCCCAGGAAGGAGGAGAACTGCACCTCAAGTAAAAAACCCATAGCTAGATCCTACTGAATGCTTCAAGGCTTGAGATGACAAATGCTGCATCTTTGGTTGACAGCACCATCAGGGAAAGGAGTAGAGGGGGAAAAATAAAGTCAGAAATACTTTTTTGCTTTTTTTAACAGAGCCAAAAATGAGGCAAAGTTTGCCTTCCTGACAGCTGGCCTCAGAGAAAGCAGAGAGGTATTAGTCAAGAGAGAGCAGAGGCAAGACTCAGGCAGGAGATCAGAAGTCAGCACAGGAAGTGTGTTTGGTAGAAAGAAAGGAGGAAAAAAAACCAAGATTCTAATGATGGTTCTTCTCTCCCTGTCTGTGCTGTGCTGTCATGACAGGAAGGAAGGAAGCTGGCAAAGGAGGAGGGCAAAATCCAAAGGAGAGTGTGCAGCCAGGGGAAGTGCTGCCCACACTGCCTGAGCTAAGAGGAAAAGCAGACAAGGAAGCTGGAGTGACATCCTGGATCTCTTTCCCCAGGGCTTTCTAAGCCACCTCTTAAAGCCATCCAGTTGCTCTTCTTGTTCCTTCTAAGCCAGAGGGAACAGGAGGGGCAGAGATGTTAAAGTAAGACTGGAAGCCACTCCATCACTGCATCAACTCATCTTCAGGTGCCCACAGGAACCTCAGAACGCTGAGGCCAGGGAATTTATTGAGGTTTGGGGAATGGTTTGGGGTTGGAAAAGGCCTCTAAGATCACCAGGTCCAACCATCAACCCATGACCAACACCATCATGGCCATTAAACCGTGTCCTAAAGTGCCAGGACCATGCAGTTCTTGACCACCTGCAGTTTCATGGAGTTGTTTTGGTTGGGAAAGGCCTCTAAGATCATCAGGTCCAACCATCAACCCATGGCCAACACCACCATGGCCATTAAACCATGCCCCAAAGTGCCATGGCCACACAGTTCTTGACCACCTGCAGTTTCATGGAGTTGTTTTGGTTGGGAAAGGCCTCTAGGATCATCAGGTCCAACCATCAACCCATGGCCAACACCACCATGGCCATTAAACCATGTTCTAAATTGCCATGGCCACACAGTTCTTGACCACCTGCAGTTTCATGGAGCTGTTTTGGTTGGGAAAGGCCTCTAGGATCATCAGGTCCAACCATGGCCACTAAACCATGCCCCAAAGTGCTCTGCCCCCACACTTCTTGACCACCTGCAGCTCCCTACCAGCTCTCACACAAACCATTTTCCAGCTGCCCCAAGGTTTCCACTCTGCAAGGCTTATAAAGGGTCAACCTAGAGTTTCTTTTTTTTTTTTTCTTTGCACCTTGCCAGCCTTGAGAAGTTGCAGAAAGCCTCAGGTTCCCCATTTCCCACTCCTAGCAACGTCACCTCTCTACCTGACTTCACCTGCAGTAATTGGTCTCTGAAGGCCAGGAAATGGCAACACCTTCTGCTGGGCTGCAGGCTGTGGGGATGGAGGAAATTAACACCAAGGCTTTTTCTTGCCTTTTTTTTTTTTTTTTCTTTTTTTCCATCCCAGTGAATAATGGGATTACTGGGGAGGGGAGAAGGGCTGAGCTTTTTTTGCATCAGCTCATGAGATCAGCTTTTACCTTCTCTTTCTTAGCCTTTTTATGAAGCAAACAGATGGGGGAGAGCATTGAATCCACACAGAGCAGCTGAGGTGACAAAGGAGTTAAATAAAGTGCTCCTCCAACCAGTGACACTCCTGGGTGACAACATGAAACACAAAGCAGCCTCTGGAGGGTGACCCCAGCAGTGTCACCCCAAGGGATGGACCAGGACACTCTGGACATTGAGTTTGATAAAGTAACAGAAGTGGTCAGCTCTAACACAGCATTTTCCACCTATAATTACCATTTCCACATCATTTTGGCTTCGAGTCTGAGATGCAAACAGCCTTCCATAACCTGCTGCTTGTTCCAGGCTAGGATGTGCTCACCCAGAGTCCTGCTTTGCTGATGAGCACTGCATGAGAGGATAGGATCAGCAAGGCAGCAGCTTTATTCTCTTGGCAGCAGGCATCCAGCTTTGCTCTCTGCTGTGGGAACCCCATCAAGCATCCAAGCTTTCAGAAGCAGCCAGACCTGTTCATAGGATCATCAGATGTTAGGGCTTGGAAGGGACCTTTGAAGATGCTGTCTTTAGAGCCCTATAGCAGCACTTGGAATCAGAGAAGTGTTGAGGCTAACCCCTGAGATCGGAGAGTCCAACTGCTCACAATCCCAAAGGAAGATGCCACTCTTCCCATTTTAGAGACGGGGGTGGTGGGGATGGAAGCAGCTCCCCTGGAGTGACTCCTTCCTTACATTACACATCCCATCACTGCCAGACAGGGGTTAGCCTCTGAGTTGAGATTTGCCCTCCACAAATCCACAGAGGCTCTGCTCAAGCACAGCGTGAATCCAAAGGAGATCTGAGGAGGGAAAGGATCCCTTGCCTTGCTCTTCATCACCCACAGGATCCCTTGCCTTGCTCTTCATCACTCACAGGATCCCTTCCTTGCTCTGTCACCACTCACAGGATCCCTTCCTTGCTCTTCACTCACAGGATCACAAAATTCTTTTGGTTGGAAGAGACCTTTAAGATCATCCAACCTTTCACCCAGCCCTGCCAGGTCCACCACTAACCCAGGGCCCCTCAGCACCACATCTCTCCAGCTTGAAAAGCCCTCCAGGGAGGGGGACTCCAGCACTGCTCTGGGGCAGCCTGTTGCAATGGTTTTTGGGCAGGTAACCACACAGGTGAGACAATCCACTGCGTGCTAACAGCCCAAGGAGCCTGCTGGGAGTGGTAACACACTGAGGTGTGATCCACCAGATCCCTGGCAGGTTCAGCTCAGGAGAAAGAGCTGCCCTTAACTCTTGAGTTTCCTGGTTTGCTTTCCAACTCTGAGCAAAGTCCTCTCTGCTTCATAAAAGGGACCTCACTCCCCAAAGCCCAGCTAGTCAGAACATGTTTTTTGGTAGGTTTTTTTTCTCCCCCTCTCTCTTGGCACCCTCCAAGATAGCCCCTAGAGAAAGGGCAGCAGAAAGCTTTTCCCAGCAGAGCAGCCAGCCTGCCACTGAGCACACTCTGAGTCATCCCTTACCACCACAGCTGTTAGTAGCGAAGGGTGGTGACCAGCCAGGAAGCTCAGGATGAGTCATTATCAAATCCAACCATACCTAGATAACCTTGGCAGGGCCTTGCTTCACTAGACAAGACAAGCTGTGAGCTGCCACTCCTGCCAGCTCACTTCTTTTTTGGGAACCATCTCCTAGGAGCAGGGACTCCTGAGCTAATTGAAGGCTGAGCTTCTAAAATTGAAAGTCAGGAGACATCACATTTAAAGAGAGGAGAATCAGCATGATGCAAAGAGCTGCAGTGAACAATTACATCAAAAAAAAAAGGGAAAAAAAAAAGGATGAAGAGGGTGAGGGAAATCAGATCTTTGTCACCCAGCTGGGCAAAAAAAAAAAAAAAATAAAATCAGGCTCTGGCAGTTCTGCTTCAGATGATTGGAGGCTTTTCAGCACTCTTGAGTGTGTTTCAGTGCTTACAAACATCAGTGCTGCTGAAAGGGCTAAAAACAACCACCCTGGGATTTACAGCAGAGAGAAGACTCCTGCTAGGTCCAAACCCTCCTCTTCCTAGCCTGCAGTCTATGACTGAGAACAAAATAAAGCTTGGAAGTGACAGATGAGCTCATCTACAAGTCAGAGCTGCAGGAGAGAGTTTTCTCCTATTAATCATCTAGAGCATGACTGATTGTGCCTCACTCTGCCTGAATTCATTCTCTGCTCTCTTTTGTTTTTTTCATATATTCAAAGCTCCATATGACTGGAGCCAAAACACTCAGGTCAGCAGGCTGGTTTGTTTGTTTTTTTCTGGGAAAGGCTGGAATGTTTCTGTGTGGTCCCAGGTCTGTTCAGTCCTATCTGCCTATAGGTGATGATGTTTCTTTGACTCTGGAGAAAACAAAATAGAGGATGGTGGAATGGTTTGGGTTGGAAGGGAGCTTTAAAGGTCAATCTAGATCAATCCCCAACTAGCTAGACAAAGGCAGGCTGGCACTGCCAGCTGACCCCTGGCTGAGCTGACTCCTGTCTTCTCAGAAGAGCAGGCAGAAGAAAGTGAGGGGAAGACACAGAGTGAAGGGGAAGGAACTGGAGAACAGATGTGATCCTCTGGATGCTCCCAAAAAAGGATGATAGGATTATAGAATGCCAGGTTGGAAGTGACCTCATGGATCATCTGGTCCAACTTTTCCAGGTAATAGTCCAGGGGAAACAGGATCTGCACTGCTCCCCATCCCGGGAGGCTTTTGCAGCCAGGCTGGAATGTGGCTGTGAGCAACCTGCTGTGGTGTGAGGTGTCCCTGCCCATGGCAGGGGGGTTGAAACTGGCTGAGCCTTGAGGTCCCTTCCAACCCTGACAATTCTCTGATTCTAGAATGTTTCTGCACTTCAACTGTCAATCTTGGGCCCTTGAAAAGAACTGGTCTCAGTTACTCAGTTTAGTCCATGATGTTGGATGCTGCATCTTGGATCTTCTAGATTCTCTTTTCATAGCATCCATGATTTCAGCAGATACTGGAATGCTACATTCTTCACCTCATGTTCAGATGCAACCTCCTGGGCTCCAGTTTGTGCCCATTGCCCCTTGTCCTGTGGCTGGGCAACACTGAAAAGAGTCTGGCCCCAGCCTCTTGGCCTCCATCCTTCAGCTCTTGCTGAGTATTGAGAAGATTCCTTCTCAGGCAGCTCTTCTCCAGCCCCAGCCCTCTCAGCCTTTCCTCCTCACAGAGATGCTTCAGTCCCCTCAGCATCTTTGCACCCTCCACTGAATTCTCTCCAGTAATCCCTGCTTGAACTGGGGAGCCCAGAGCTGGAGAGTCTGCAGGACCTAGCACTTGGCCTTGTTCAGCCTCTTTAGAATAGAATCATAGAATCAGGCAGGGTTGGAAGGGACCACAAGGATCAGCCAGTCCCAACCCCCCTGCCATGGGCAGGGACACCTCACACTAGATCAGGCTGGCCAGAGCCTCATCCAGCCTGGCCTTAAACACCTTCAGGGATGGGACCTCCACCACCTCCCTGGACAACCCATTCCAGGCTCTCACCACTCTCATGGGGAAAGACTTCTTCCTCATGTCCAGCCTGAATCTCCCCACTTCCAGCTTTTTTTTTTTTAGGTTCACATGGACACAATTCTCTTGTCCAGGTCACTCTGGGTGATGCTGAGCCAGTGGGTGAGCCTTGTTCAGCCTCTTTAGGTTCACATGGACACACTTCTCTTGTCCAGGTCACTCTAGGTGATGCTGAGCCAGTGGGTGAGCCTTGTTCAGCCTCTTTAGGTTCACATGGACACACTTCTCTTGTCCAGGTCACTCTGGGTGATGCTGAGCCAGTGGGTGAGCCTTGTTCAGCCTCTTTAGGTTCACATGGACACACTTCTCTTGTCCAGGTCACTCTGGGTGATGCTGAGCCAGTGGGTGAGCCTTGTTCAGCCTCTTTAGGTTCACATGGACACACTTCTCTTGTCCAGGTCACTCTGGGTGATGCTGAGCCAGTGGGTGAGCCTTGTTCAGCCTCTTTAGGTTCACATGGACACACTTCTCTTGTCCAGGTCACTCTGGGTGATGCTGAGCCAGTGGGTGAGCCTTGTTCAGCCTCTTTAGGTTCACATGGACACACTTCTCTTGTCCAGGTCACTCTGGGTGATGCTGAGCCAGTGGGTGAGCCTTGTTCAGCCTCTTTAGGTTCACATGGACACACTTCTCTTGTCCAGGTCACTCTGGGTGATGCTGAGCCAGTGGGTGAGCCTTGTTCAGCCTCTTTAGGTTCACATGGACACACTTCTCTTGTCCAGGTCACTCTGGGTGATGCTGAGCCAGTGGGTGAGCCTTGTTCAGCCTCTTTAGGTTCACATGGACACACTTCTCTTGTCCAGGTCACTCTGGGTGATGCTGAGCCAGTGGGTGAGCCTTGTTCAGCCTCTTTAGGTTCACATGGACACACTTCTCTTGTCCAGGTCACTCTGGGTGATGCTGAGCCAGTGGGTGAGCCTTGTTCAGCCTCTTTAGGTTCACATGGACACACTTCTCTTGTCCAGGTCACTCTGGGTGATGCTGAGCCAGTGGGTGAGCCTTGTTCAGCCTCTTTAGGTTCACATGGACACACTTCTCTTGTCCAGGTCACTCTGGGTGATGCTGAGCCAGTGGGTGAGCCTTGTTCAGCCTCTTTAGGTTCACATGGACACACTTCTCTTGTCCAGGTCACTCTGGGTGATGCTGAGCCAGTGGGTGAGTCCTTGTTCAGCCTCTTTAGGTTCACATGGACACACTTCTCTTGTCCAGGTCACTCTGGGTGATGCTGAGCCAGTGGGTGAGCCTTGTTCAGCCTCTTTAGGTTCACATGGACACACTTCTCTTGTCCAGGTCACTCTGGGTGATGCTGAGCCAGTGGGTGAGCCTTGTTCAGCCTCTTTAGGTTCACATGGACACACTTCTCTTGTCCAGGTCACTCTGGGTGATGCTGAGCCAGTAGGTAGGGCTTGATGCTGCTGGTTTGAGGTCTGTGTGCAGTGCTGAGCAAGCAGGAGTCTGCCGCTCACTTCAACCTCAGTGGTTTCTGGGCTGGAGGAAGGCAATAATGCTTCATGGTGCTACCAGGAGAAGAATTAGAGCCATGGGGCAAGTTCAGCCCATAAAGAGCTCTTCCCTGACCAACCTGATTGAGTTGGAGGTATCCTTGCTCTCAGCAGCAGAGTTGGACAAGATGACCTTTGAGGATCCCTTCCATCCTGATGCATTCTGTGGTTCCTTGGAGGATGGAATCCTGAGGCCATGTGTATAGGAACTGAACTTTCCTTCAAATCAAGGGATGCAGAGCCTTGGAGGGCCTTCAGCTCCTGCCCATGGGGAGCCTTGGTCACTTCCAGAGATAGAACTCAAGTTTCTAAATCACTTGGATGTTTGCAAAGTAGCCTGAGGATGAACTTCACTGAGGGTGTTTTCAAGTTGCTGATTCAAACAGCTGCTCTGGATGGAAAAAAAAAAAAAGGGGGGGGGAGGAAAAAAGGAATTTCTGCTTGCAGAAAAAAAGAGAGAGAGAGAGAGAGGAGGGAAGTGCTTGGAGAAAAGGGCCATAAACCAAATTAACACAGAGCCTCCAGGCATTGGCTCAAAACATTTCATTCCTCTGAGATGAGCTACCTTGGGGGAAACAGAAGCAGCAAAACAAATGACAAATGGAAGCCAAGGGATGCAAATGATGAAACAAGAAGAATGCTGTAGAAAAAAAATACAAAAACAAAAACCCCACAAACAACTCCAGATAGTATTTGAGGACTGGGGGCAGGGAGTTTGTTTTGTGTTATCCAACTCTCTGTGCAAAAGAGGCCTTCAGACAAATCCATCAAAGTGGTTACACAGAAAATAATATTTTTTTCTTCCCTTCCCCCCCCCTTCTCTAATTTTTTTGCACCTGAATTTATCAGCCCAGGATGTTGTCACACACTGGAAGCAGTGCATTCCAGAGTGGTGAAAGCCCTTTTGATCTCCATACCAATCACAAATGTGCTGCTTTAGCCTTGCTCACAAATTTTGCTGTGCAACCAGAGGCAGGGAAAAAAGAAAATCATAAATTTGCATCTTCTGGCCATGCAAGAAATCTGCACAGGATTGATAGGAAAGAGAGAAGTGGGACACCAAAATCTCTGGCTAGACCTTTGCAAAGGAGTAAATTGATGCTGCAAATCCATATGAAGTGCACAGAGCTGGCACTTCACAGTCGTGAGGGGACAGAAGTCCAACTCAGAGATAAATTCAGAGAGCTACAGACAGCATGGCCCTGGAACAGGCTGCCCAGGCAGGCTGTGGGTGCCCCCTCCCTGCAGGTGTTCAAGGCCAGGTTGGATGAAGCCTTGAGCAAGCTGGGCTGCTGGAAGATGTCCATGGCTGGAACTGGATGATCTTTAAGGTCTCTTCCAACCCATTCTATGAATCAATAAAAGTAAACTAAGTCCCTGCAGCTGTTCAGCCAGGGACCATGGAGACCAACAGCCCAATTCATCCCACAGAATCAGTAAGGTTGGAAAAGACCTCAAGGATCATCAAAGTCCAACCTGCCACCCAAGACCTCATGACTACTAAACTATGTCACCAAGTGCCACATCCAAGCCCCTCTTGAATCCTTGACCTATTGCATCATGAAATCCTTATGCACAGGGTGGAAAAGGCTGAGACCTAAATGTTCAAGTGGAAAGAAAGTGATCCTGCTCTGGCAAGGGGGTGGAAAAGGCTGAGACCTAAATGTTCAAGTGGAAAGAAGGTGATCCTGCTCTGGCAAGGGGGTGGAAAAGGCTGAGACCTAAATGTTCAAGTGGAAAGAAGGTGATCCTGCTCTGACAAGGGGGTTGGACTGGATGATCTCTTGAGTTCCTTTCCAACCCCTAACATTCTGTGATTCTGTGGGATGGGCAGTTCACAGCTAAGCCTCAGAGGAGGAAAGATCAGGTGACAACATTGTGAATCACCTCCCAAAAATGCAGAGCACAGCCTGAAAAAAAAAATTAAAATAAAATAAACATCCCAAACCCACCCTGCAGGGAGTTGGAGAAGTTTGAGGGCATGAAGAGTTCTGGGAATCCTCTCTTCACTCAGACTGACTAAATAAAGGACTCAAGTAGTGGATTTAGCTGGCATGGGTCTCCTGGGGTGGTTTACATCATCTCTTACTGGCTCCATAACTCATTAACTTGCAGCTTATCTCTGCAGCCCTTTCTGTGCCCCCAATGCCAGGCAGTGTCCTCCCATCACACTCACTGGGCTGAGCATGAAGTGCCAGGCACGGCTGAACTGGAGAGACACAGCAGGCCAGGGCTGTGAAACACCCACCCAGAGCCCTCCCCAGAGCAGCTTCACAGCTCTGAAACCTTTTAGCAGACCTCAAGGGGCAGCTTCCCTAAGTGGTGACCCTGTGCTGGAGCTTTGTAGAGTGAAGCAGGAGAGGATTGAAAGCTGCAGCACAAGGATGCATCAGCTCTGCATCCTTAAGTGTGGAGATCTCTGCAGCCCTTCCACAGGAAAAGGTCCTCTCCTAATTCTGACAGCAAAAGACAAACATTATAGAGGCAGAGCCTGATTCTTCAGCTTATATTAAGTTTAAAACAAGAAACACAAAGATGCATCATTTTGCATCCTTAAGTGTGGAGATCTCTGCAGCCCTTCCACAGGAAAAGGTCCTCTCCTAATTCTGACAGGCAAGAGGCAAGCACAGAGGCAGAGCCTGATTCTTCAGCTTATGTTAAGTTTAAAACAAGAAACACAAAGATGCATCAGTTCTGTATCCTTAAGTGTGGAGATCTCTGCAGCCCTTCCACAGGAAAAGGTCTCCTCCTAATTCTGACAATCAAGAGGCAAATATTATAGAGGCAGAGCCTGATTCTTCAGCTTGTATTAAGTTTAAAGCAAGAAACAAAAAGATGCATCAGATCTGGATCCTTAATTGTGAGGATCTCTGCAGCCCTTCCACAGGAAAAGGTCTCCTCCTAATTCTGACAATCAAGAGGCAAATATTATAGAGGCAGAGCCTGATTCTTCAGCTTATGTTAAGTTTAAAGCAAGAAACACAAAGATGAATCAGTTCTGCACCCTTAAGTGTGTAGAACTTTGTAGCCCTTCCACAGGAAAAGGTCTTTTCCCTAATCCTGACAATTAGGCAGAGCCTAATTCTTCAGCTTATATTAATAGTTTAAAACACTGCACAACTGCCCCACAACTGATACAAAATCCTCCAGAATTCAAGAAGGTTTTTCTTTCTTTTTTTTCCCCCCCCCCTTGCTTTCTTTAGGTTATTTTCTTTAAAGCACCTTGAGGATGTGTCCCATTGTAGTCAGGCTCCATTCCATGGGGGGAAAAAAAAAAAGAAATAGAAAATATTTAAATTATTAAACCAAATATTGCTGTGCTGATGCCTTCATTTGCAAATCAAATCAGGCATCAGAGAGGGGAAGCTGTGATTCAAAGCTGCACTATTCAAATCACTTTTGTATTTTGGGTTCTTAGAGGTGTTCTGAACGGAGCTGGTGGCATTCTGTTTGCCATTTCTTCTTTGTTTCAGGAGCACCTGACAGGATATTAAGGCTTAGTTATGCAAACCCCTCATTTCCAATGTTAATTGCTGGTGTCACTGATTCCTTCCATGATTTGTCTGAGCAAAGTTAGGGGAAGGCAAGGGAGAGGGGAAAACGAGGGAGAGGGGAAAACGAGGGAGAGGGGAAAACGAGGGAGAGGGGAAAACGAGGGAGAGGGGAAGGCGAGGGAGAGGGGAAGGCGAGGGAGAGGGGAAGGCGAGGGAGAGGGGAAGGCGAGGGAGAGGGGAAGGCGAGGGAGAGGGGAAGGCGAGGGAGGGGGAAGGCGAGGGAGGGGGAAGGCGAGGGAGGGGGAAGGCGAGGGAGGGGAAGGCGAGGGAGAGGGAAGGCGAGGGAGAGGGAAGGCGAGGGAGGGGGGAAGGCGAGGGAGAGGGGAAGGCGAGGGAGAGGGGAAGGCGAGGGAGAGGGGAAGGCGAGGGAGGGGAGGGAGGGGAGGGAGGAGGGAGGGGAGGGAGGGAGGGAGGGGAGGGAGGGAGGGAGAGGGAGGGAGGGGAGGGGGAGGGAGGGGAGGGAGGGAGGGGAGGGAGGGAGGGAGGGAGGGAGAGGGGAGGGGAGGGAGAGGGAGGGAGGGGAGGGGAGGGAGGGAGGGAGGGGGGAGGGAGGGGAGGGGAGGGAGGGAGGGAGGAGGGGAGGGAGGGGAGGGAGGGAGGGGAGGGGAGGGAGGGAGGGGAGGGAGGGAGGGAGGGGAGGGAGGGAGGGAGGGGAGGGAGGGAGGGAGGGGAGGGAGGGAGGGGAGGGGGGAGGGAGGGAGGGGAGGGGAGGGAGGGGAGGGAGGGAGGGAGGGGAGGGAGGGAGGGGAGAGGGAGGGAGGGGGAGGGAGGGAGGGGAGGGAGGGAGAGGGAGGAGGGAGGGAGGGAGGGAGGGAGGGAGGGAGGGGAGGGGGAGGGGAGGGAGGGGAGGGAGGGGAGGGAGGGAGGGGAGGGAGGGAGGGGGAGGGAGGGAGGGGAGGGAGGGAGGGGAGGGAGGGAGGGAGGGGAGGGAGGGAGGGAGGGGAGGGGAGGGAGAGGGAGGGAGGGAGGGGAGGGAGGGAGGGGAGGGAGGGAGGGGAGGGAGGGAGGGGAGGGAGGGAGGGGAGGGAGGGAGGGGAGGGAGGGGAGGGAGGGAGGGAGGGGAGGGAGGGGGAGGGAGGGAGGGGAGGGAGGGAGAGGGGAGGGGAGGGAGAGGGGAGGGAGGGAGGGAGGGAGGGAGGAGGGGAGGGGAGGGAGGGAGGAGGGGAGGGAGGGAGGGGAGGGAGGGAGGGAGGGAGGGAGGGGGAGGGAGGGAGGGAGGGAGGGAGAGGGGAGGGAGGGAGGGGAGGGGAGGGAGGGGGAGGGAGGGAGGGGAGGGAGGGAGGGAGGGGAGGGGAGGGAGAGGGGAGGGGAGGGAGAGGGGAGGGAGGGAGGGGGGAGGGAGGGAGGGGAGGGAGGGAGGGAGGAGGGAGGGGAGGGAGGGGAGGGAGAGGGGAGGGAGGGAGGGGAGGGGAGGGAAGGAAGGGAAGGAAGGGAAGGAAGGGAAGGAAGGGGAGGGAGGGAGGGAGGGGAGGGAGGGAGGGAGGGAGGGGGGGGAGGGAGGGGAGAGGGAGGGAGGGGAGGGGAGGGAGGAGGGAGGGAGGGAGGGGAGGGGAGGGAGAGGGAGGGAGGGAGAGGGAGGGAGGGGAGGGAGGGGAGGAGAGGGAGGGGAGGGGAGGGAGGGGAAGGGAGGGAGGGGAGAGGCGAGGGAGAGGGAGGGAGGGAGAGGGAGAGGGAGGGGAGGGAGGGAGGGAGGAGGGAGGGAGGGGAGGGAGGGAGAGGGAGGGAGGGAGAGGGAGGGAGGGAGGGGAGGGAGGGAGAGGGAGGGAGGGGAGGGAGGGAGGGGAGGGGAGGGAGAGGGAGGGAGGGAGGGGAGGGAGGGAGGGGAGGGAGAGGGAGGGAGGGAGGGAGGGGAGGGAGGGAGGGAGAGGGAGGGAGGGAGGGGAGAGGGAGGGAGGGAGGGAGGCGGGAGGGGAGGGGAGGGAGAGGGGAGGGAGGGAGGGAGGAGGGAGGGAGGGAGGGAGGGAGGGAGGGAGGAGGGGAGGGAGGGAGAGGGGAGGGAGGGAGAGGGGAGGCGAGGGAGAGGAAGGGAGGGAGGGAGGGAGGGAGGGAGGGGAGGCGAGGGAGGGAGGAAGGCGAGGGAGAGGGAAGGCGAGGGAGAGGGAAGGCGAGGGAGAGGGGAAGGCGAGGGAGAGGGGAAGGCGAGGGAGAGGTGTGGGAGATTGGTGCCCTTTCCCTGAAAGCCAAAGTTAATCTCTTTGCCCCTGTGAGTTGAAAGGCAGACAAAATGTACCTTTAAGCTTTCAAAGCAAGGAGTCAAATATTGCAGAACTTAAGAGGTGTATTGTCTCCCCTGGAAGCATTTTGTTCTGCATTTATTACACTGCTGCTAAGTTGGGGGGGGTTGGGTTTGTTTTTTTTTTTTCCTTCTCCCTTTCCCTCCAATCACCTGAAAATAAAAGGCTCTGCTCTTAGTGGAATAGGGTCCTGTAAGTGAAGAAGCTAATTCCACCTCAGAGATCAATGCTTCAGTGCTTGCACCTCTCCATCACCTGCTGCCCACAACACTGCTGCCAGATCTGGAGCAAAGCACACTGAGTGTTCCTCTTCACTCAGGCCACAGAGATTTGCCTTACTCATAGAACCACAGAGTCATTAAGGTTGGAAAAGGGCTCTAAGGTCATCCAGTCCAACCATCAACCCAACACCACCATGGCCACTAAACCATGCCCACAGGTTCCTTGAACACCTCCAGGGATGGGGACTCCACCACCTCCCTGGATAGCCTCTTCCAACCCCTGACCACTCTTGCAGCAAAGACATTGTTCCCTCATGCCCAGCTTAAACCTCTCCTGCTGCAGCTTGAGGCCATTTCCTCTTACTTGTTAGTTTCTTGGAAGAAGAGACCAACCTCCACCTGGCTCCAACCTCCTTTCAGGGGGCTGTAGAGAGTCAGAAGGGCTCTCCCCAAGCCTCTTTTCCCCCAGGCTGAACACCCCAGTTCCCTCAGCTGCTCCTCACAGGACCTGTTCTCCAGACCCTTCCACAGCTTCATTGCCCTTCTCTGGAGACTCTCCAGCAATACACCACATCTGTTTCTCACCATTCCAGGAGCTGTTTGTTCAGTCCTGGCAGCTTCCAAACCAGCTACATAAATACAACAGCCAAGTTCTAAGCATCCAGGCACGCCTTATGGAAGAGCTGCTGTTAGGCAGGGTGCTAGGCACCCTCAAGGGCTGGGAGTGGTGTGGAGCTTTCCTGTCCATCTATCCTCTGGATGCCCTTCAAGAGGAGGAAGTGAAATCAAACTCACTGAAAATTGAAATAATGTATTTAAAAGGTTCATTAGAAATACCTCGTTCCAAGCCTTTAAATATCCTTCCCCCAAACTCAGTGGCTTCCTGATACTTGGATCTGTGTTTAGGCTGGAGGTGCTGGCCAGATGTAGGCTCAGCTGCCCCTTCCACACACACCAAAACAGTTTCACAGCCTCACAGCATGCCAGCTTGGAAAGGACCCCAAGGATCACCTGCTCCAACCTTTCCAGGTGGCAGAGGAGCTGAGCTGGCCAGCACCCTGGCAAGCTGAGGCTTAAAGCTGTCCAATGTAGAGGAATTGGGAGATGATTCCAAAGTCTGAGTGTTCTCCTGGGGAACAACTTCCGTGAAATATTCTATTCATAGAACCACAGAACTCTTTAGGCTGGTTTCAATCCTTAGGAGTCTCTCCTGGCTTGAAGGTGGCAGAAACAATCCCTCCAGGCTCACCTTTCAGGAGTTCTGATCCAGCTTCTGCTGGCACACCACTGGGGATTGATTCCCATTCCTGACCCAATGGTGTTGCAGGCACAAAAAAATAAAGCTCTGGCTCCAGCCTAACAGAGCAACACATGGGAAAGCAACCCTCAGGAAGGCAGCTGCTGCTAACCCCCACCCCCAGAAACTGGAGGGGAGGATTTAACAACCAAAAGCAGCAGAAGAGAAGAAAGCTTCAGCTCCTGTCTCAGTCCTTCGGTGTCATGGTTGGGAGGATGCTTAGACCACAGCAGCCTGGAAAGGGAAGAGAGAAGGGTGGAGCCCAGGCAGTTTTAGTCAGCTTCTTGATCTCTATGCACAGCAGCTCAGGGGTTAACCAACTGTGGGTGCTCTGCACCTTTTATTTGCCTTGGATTGACACCAAGTTTGAGTCATCACCTTCAAACAGGAGAGAAAACAAAAAACCAAACCAAACAAACCCAACCAAACCCCCCCCCCCCCCCCCAAACCTTGAGCTTCGTGTTCCAAAAAGGACATTCCCATCCCAGGACATTGTGAAGTGCTTAGCAGGGAAAGGAGCCTGAGGAAAGGCTGGTACCTGCCTGTCCCCTGCCCTGAAGGGAAAGCTGCTCAGAGCACTAACTGATCACAAACACAATCCAGAGGCACAGGGACCTCTCAGATGCATTATGTCATAGCTACAAAGATTTAGCTTTTCTCCAGCTCCATTAAGCTCATCCTGTAGGTGGGACTGAGGGCTTTTATAGCAGCAGACTATCAAAGGAATGCAAGGAATGCAGGGTGGAAACAGATTAGATATTCCTCCTCCTCCCCCCCCCCCCTTCCCTTTCCTTATAGAAAGACTTGGATTTATTTATTATTCTTTTTCTGTCCCCTCTCTCTCTCTCTGAAGCCTTAGCAATGTCAATGCACCTCTGAAGGCACTCCAGTGCAGCCTTTCCTCAGTCCAGGACTCAAAGCCAACAATTTCACAGGTTTTTCCTGTTCAATCAGGGGTTGTGCAGGAACTTAGCCAAGCTTTGGAACCAGATTCCACTGGCAGTTTGGGTTGAACTAGAGGACTGACCTACAGCACATTAACCCCAGTTTTGCTCTCTCATCCTGCTTGAAGGATTGATCCCACAATTACCAATGATATCCACTGGTCATGCCTGGATTCCCTGTCCTGATGGTGTAGGTTGCTGTGCTGGATACAAACAAAACCCAAGGGGCCAAGCTTGTTTCTAGAGTCAGTTTGGATGAAGAAGTTCTTCCCTGTGAGGGTGGGGAGACACTGGCACAGGTTGCCCAGGGAGGTGGTGGAAGCCTCATCCCTGGAGGTTTTTGCAGCCAGGCTGGATGTGGCTGTGAGCAACCTGCTGTAGTGTGAGGTGTCCCTGCCCATGGCAGGGGGCTGGAACTGGCTGATCCTTGAGGTCCCTTCCAGCTCTGTGATTCTATGACTCTAGGAAGCCTTCTCAGCAGAAGCTAAGGCAGCTGGCAGGGTACTTCAGCCTTCCCCCTACAGCAAAGAGCAAAGCTGGTCCCACCCAGCTGGATGCCTGTCAAGAGATTAAGATGCTGCCTTGATGATCCTATCCTCTCATGCTGTCCTCATATCTCTGAGTGACAACATCCTAGTCTGGAATAAGCAGCAGCATATGGAAGGTTGTTGACACCTCAGACTCAATGCAAAATCCTTGCAAGGCTCAGGCTGGGAGATACCTCAGAGAGGATCTGTTCCCATCCCATGCTGTGGGCAGGGACCAGCTCTCAACTAGACCAAGCTGCCTCATCCAACCTGGCCTTGAACACCCCCAGGGAGGCATCATCCACAGCCCCTCCAGGCAACCTAGAAAACGACTGTGGAAGAGGAAAACTGGAAGTTAAATTCCTTAGCTAAATGCTCCAAACACTCAGCTGGAGACTGACTCCAGCATCCTTTGTCTGAACAACTGCTGCAAAGAGCTGAGGTAGGTGACCAGGGAAGTGAATCAGCCTGACAGGAGGAACTCAAAAGATCATTAGCAGGGAGATTCAAAGCAAAGCAACTGCCTGGAAGAAATCAAACCTGTCCCTAATGAGTTGGCATACGAACAGAAATCTGGGGCAGTGGTAAAAAAAAATAAAAAAAAAATCAAAGGTTCCATCTGAAGAACCTCATTACCCTAATTTCTGAGCTGGGTACGTGTTGCTCTTTTGCACATTCAGCCAGCTCTTGACATAAAGTAGTGAATAAGTGTTAATTAAGACTCCATCCCAATCAGGACAAGAAGGTTAAACACTTTGCTGTCTTCCCAGCTAAGCCTGAAAGGAAACCAAGAACTGCCTGCACCTCTAAAAAGGGAAAGATTTTGAGTGTGTATCCTGGTAGTAGAGGTTGTTAAGAGATAAGGAACAGTGTGAAAGCTTCCTTCCCTTTTCTTCTCTCTGGGGGGAAAACCTGGAGTCCACTGCAAGATCATTGCATTGGGAGGGATTGAGGAGATGGCTTCGTGTCTTCAGCTCTCATTCCAGGAAGGTTTTCAAGCTAAAGGATTCCTGAAAGCCTTCATGAATCCCCCTCCTGTGCTTGTTTATGTATCCTGCCCACAGCTTGACCACAGCTAGGTTAAATCTGGGCTCTTGAGCTCTCTTCTTAACAGCAGCAGCCCACTTCAGAACCAATATAGCCTGGGCTTCCTCAGCTCCCTGCTCTATCTGCTGGTTCAGGTGAGAACCAGGGCAGGAATTCCTGCCAGCACTGCAAACCTGCATCATGAACACACTGCCCTGAGAGTGCTGCAGCCCTGGAGCAGCCTGCCCTGAGAGGTTGTGGAGTCTCCTCTGGTGGCATTCCAAACCCCCCTGGTCATTGTGATCCTGGGCAAGCTGCTGTGGGTGCCCTGCTGGAGCAGGGGGGTTGGACTGGGGGAGCTCCAGAGGTCCCCTTCCAACCCCCACCATGCTGGGATTCTGCAAAGGGAAGCCCTTTGCAACCAAGGGGACTCAGGGCAGGGACATTCCTGCAATGCATGGGAGATGTTTCTCCTCTGAGCAGGCTGCTGTGGGTGTTGCCTGTCCCTGGGGGTGCTCAAGGCCAGGCTGGATGAGGCCTTGAGCAACCTGGGCTAGTGGGAAGTGGTGGGTGTTGGAGCTGGATGACCTTTAAGGTCCCTTCCAACCCAAACCATTCTAGGATTCTATTAAAGCAAAACCCCCCAAAAGAATCCTCTGTCAGACTCTTTCTTTTCCATCCCCTTCCTCTCCAGGGTACAATTCAGTGGAGAACTCTATGGTGGGAAGCTTCTGTGAGGTTTTTTTTTGTCTTTGTTGCCTTCCTGGGAGTTTTGCAGCACACACTTCACTCTGCTGCTAAGTTCAGCAGATGTTTGGCACCTTCAGGAGATCATTTTCTCAGGAGCCAAAGCCTCTTTCTCCTCAGCCTAATGGATCTGGTGTGAAGGTCTGTTGGAAATTGAAGCTGGAAAGCAAAAGCCACTGGAGCAAGAGAACAAAACCAGCTGGAGAGTTTGAAGATAGCCCTGATCACTGGAGCCACTTCTCTCATATCTCAGCTTTTTCAACCACTTGGCAGCTAAGCAGAGAGCTTCAGAACTTCATCAAAGCAAACCAAAAAATAAATCACAGCTCTTCCATGCCAGATTCTCTCCCTGTAAAGCCTGGAGAACCTCTGCCCATAGATGAACTAACAGGGAATAAGAAGAAATGGGGAAAAATGCCTTTTTTTTTTTTTTTTTTTTCCTTGTCGGGTTTTTTTAAACCCTGTTTCAGCTATCAAAAATCAAACTGTACAGCACTCCACCCAGAGAGCTGATCTGAGCCTGATTCCTCTGGATGCTGATTAGAGCAGACATCTCAGAGAGCATCCCTGCCTCCCCCATGGGCTGCAGGGAACCAGGGAAGTGCTTCAGCTATCTTGTTTGCTTCGATTTCTGCTCCTTACCCACACAGCAGAACGAGCAGATTGGCTTCCAAGCAGACTGACAGGAGGCAAACCAATTGTCTGGGAGCTTGTTCAACACCCTCAGCCCTTGTGATGAACCTAAGGTGGATTTTCATTAGCAAGGTCTCAGTGTTTTCAGCAGAGGCAGCATCAAAAAGCATTCCCAGAGGAAGAAGGTATGGAAGGATTAATTACATGATGCAATCTTTGCCTAACTCTCTCCGGCTGCTAGGTCCAACTCTAGAAGCAGGCATTAAGGTAGGAAATAAACATTTTAGAGCATTTGCTTTCCCAGTTACCTGAATCCAAGCACTGGAAGGGTGGTGGGAATCTCTGCAAGCTATCAAAAGGCTAAGTCCCATCAGGATCATAGAATCATCAAATCACCTGGGTTGGAAGGCACCTCTAAAGGTCATCCAGATCAACCCCTCTGCAGTCAGCAGGGATGTCCTCAAGTGGATCAGGTCACCCTAAGCCCCAGAATCATGCAATAGCAACCTGAATCCAGCAGCCTCAGACTGAGAGTGCAGGTCTGGATGGTCAGGAAGAAGAAACCAGGTGAGGTAATGCTCCAAACTGCACATCCCTGGCTTGAGATCCAGAGCAGTGCTTGCCACAGTCAAGCCCTTCTCCTAACTCTGCTGCTTCCACAGCACACCCAGAGCAGAAAATGCCTTTAGGTTGGAAGGGACCTCAGAGATCATCTACTCCAACCCCCCTGCCATGGGCAGGGACACCTCTCAACCAGCCCAGGATGCTCAAAGCCTTATCCAGCCTGGCCTTGAACAGCACCAGGAGGAGGCAGCCACAACCTCCCTGGGCAGCCTGTTCCAGAGTCTCACCACCCTCATGCTGAAGAACTTCATCCTCAGCTCCAGCCTAACCCTGCTCTCCCTCAGCTTCAAACCATTCCCCCTTGGCCTGTCTCCAGACACCCTCCTGAAAACTCTAAGCCTTTCTATCTTCATGGCAAGTTTCACATATCTCTCACAGCATAGCTTTCCTTTGCTTGTGTTCCATGGAAGAGACCAACAGCAGCTTAAAATACCCCAAAATGCTTTTTTTTCAGGTGTGATTCATGGCTTTCAAAAGCTTTGCTTCTTCCTGATGGGAGATGCTTCCCACCAGAATGGATTAAAACATGATGCTGGCATAGTAACATTTTTCCTGCTGGTTAGGGTTTGGAATGGGGGCTGTGAAATACCCAAATCTACATTGGTGCACAACAGGAAGAGCTCTCAGGTTTCTAATTCTCCAGGACCTGGACTCAGCTGAGTGCACATCACAGACGCTGATTTGCATCAACCCAGGAGCTGTGACCTGCCTCTGCTCAAAAAAATCCCCAACAACAACCCTAAGCAGCTCCTCCAACAACCAACCTTACAGCTGAGTTTTCAGAATAAATATCAAAAGGTGAAAAGCTTCATGAGCTGGAAGCATTTAGGGAAGAAACTTGTCCATTTTCTTTCCAAGGAAGGAAAAACTCCTGAGGGAGGAGACCATCAGAGCTTCCTGCAGAGCCAGCCAGGCTCTGGTCAGGTTTCACACCAAGGCTGCTGACTCACAGCATGCTCCTGCTATTGGCTGGCCACTGGGAAACATGAACTACACCAGTGAGTTATCAACCAGGGTGGAGGAATGTCTGACAGGCACAGCACTGGGTTCCTCACATAGTTTCTTTAACCCCCTGAAGGCCAAGCAGCAGCAACCACCTGGTCCAGAGAAGGGCCATGAGGATGAGCAGAGGGCTGGAGCTGCTCTGCTCTGAGGACAGACTGAGAGAGTTGGGGTTGTGCAGTCTGGAGAGGAGAAGGCTCCCAGGTGACCTTCTTGTGGCCTTCCAGGATCTGAAGAGAGCTACAAGAAAGCTGGGGAGGGACTTTTTAGGGTGCCAGGGAGTGATAGGATTGGGGGGGAATGGAGCAAAACTAGAAATAGGGAGATTCAGATTGGATGTCAGGAAGAAAGTTACCCTCATGAGGGTGGTGAGAGACTGGACAGGTTGCCCAGGGAGGTGGTGGAAGCCTCATCCCTGGAGGTTTTTGCAGCCAGGCTGGATGTGGCTGTGAGCAACCTGCTGTAGTGTGAAGTGTCCCTGCCCATGGCAGGGAGTTGGAACTGGCTGAGCCTTGAGGTCCCTTCCAACCCTAACAATTCTCTGCCTCTACACCCTGCTGCTGCTGCTGCTGCTGCAGCACACCCAAGACTATTCCAGAGGTGTTGGAAGACAGAAGGTCTCTCCAATTGCTCCCTGTCAGCACAGAATGCCAGGTTGGAAGGGATCCCAAGGATCACCTGGTCCAAGCTTTCTAGGTGACAGTGGAGCTGGGCCAGTGTCTGCTGCCCTCCACCAACAGCTGGTACCAGCACCAGGAGCTGTTGCTGACCTATGGCTTGGACTCCAGCTAGCAGCTGAGGCTCAGCAGATCCTGTCCTTGGCTCTGGGTTTGCTGCCTTGTGTTGAGGTCCCAGATGGGTCCCAGAACCACTTCTGTTGCCTTTAAGCTCAGAAGCAGCTCCTTTGGGTGTTGTCATTGCACTCCTCTGGGTTCTTAAGCAAGGGAAGGATCCATCACTGTTTTCCTGAGCAGACAAGAAACCTGACCTTTAAGAGCTACCCAGCAAACCCAACTTGTTTTTTGTCTGAGTGTCCTGAGACACGATGAGAGCAGCCTGGAGTGTCAGCAGGAGTCAGTTCTGCAGTTGCATCTTCCTTTGATGGGTGAATAAAGGAAAGATTTGGGGTTTGAACACCTCAATTCTGCTTCTCCAGGATGATGAAGGAGGCAGAACAAGAGAGGAAAAGGAGAAGAAAGGAGGTCCCAAGACACACTGAGGGCTGTCAAAGATGTGTCCCTATGCACCCCAGCAAGGTCAGGAAGCTGCTGAGGGGGATTTCTCCCAGAAAATATTTTGCCACCCTTTTGAAATGTGCTCTCATTTTACCTCTCACTGCCTTATAAATCATTAGCAACAATTATCCTTTTCCCTTCAGCCAAAACAAACAAACAAACTCTCTTTTTTTTTTTTTTTTTTTTGGGGGGGGGGATTGTTGTTAGAGAATAAATAGTAAATATTAATCAAAAACAAAACAAAACAAAACAAAACAAAACACAAAGCCCCAAACCACCTCAATCCATATTCCAGGGAAGTGGGGCAGAGTTCTTCTCTTGCTCTATAGGCTTTGGGCAGGTTGATTGCATATCTGTGCATAATAAAGCCTCAAATCCAGGAGGGTGATTTTATCCAGGGCTGAGAAATTCAACAGTCCAAAGTGACTTTTTTAATCCCCTTGCAACTGGATCTGGCTCTATCCACTCAAGCAAAGATCCCCATGGCACAGCCCAGGCAGGATCCCTGAGGCTGCTCAATTACCACCCAGTTCAACCAAAGGCCACAGCACTCAGGAAAGGTCACAGCACTGGAGGGCAGGTTGTGGCACAGCCTGCCTAGAAACCATCTAAAGAGACCCAGCAGGGAAAAGGGCACAGAGGAAGGAAAGAAAGGCAATTAAGGAAGTCCTGCACATCCAGCACATCATTTTTCTGTGTTATAGAATCATTGATGCTGGAAAGACCTCTTGAAGTCCAATCATTGACCTAACACCACCCTGGCCACTAAACCATGGCCCAAAGGGCCATTTCCTGACCACCTCCAGGGATGGGGACTCCACCACCTCCCTGGCCAGCCTGTTCCAATGCCTGACCCCTCTTGCAGCAAAGAAATTGTTGCCAATATCCAATCACTGCCATTTCCCAGTTAAACAAATGCAACCCTCAGCAACCAGCAAAGACTTCCTTAGACAGCAGAGAATTATTGAGGCTGGAAAAGACCTCTGAGGTCATCATCCTGGCTCCTTCCACACTGATTTGTACCCCCAGTACCTCTGCCCAGCTCCTGTTGTGGGATAGCAGAAGCCACTGTGCACAAGTTTCCCACTCCAGTAAGAAGGATTTGGATTGCTCTACCTAATGAAGCCCAGAAAATATTTACAGGCATGCAGAGATTCCGGAAAAGAGGAGGGAAAGAGGAGGGAAAGAGGAGGGAATGAGGAGGGAAAGAGGAGGGAAAGAGGAGGGAAAGAGGAGGGAAAGAGGAGGGAAAGAGGAGGGAAAGAGGAGGGAAAGAGGAGGGAAAGAGGAGGGAAAGAGGAGGGAAAGAGGAGGGAAAGAGGAGGGAAAGAGGAGGGAAAGAGGAGGGAAAGAGGAGGGAAAGAGGAGGGAAAGAGGAGGGAAAGAGGAGGGAAAGAGGAGGGAAAGAGGAGGAAAAGAGGAGGAAAAGAGGAGGAAAAGAGGAGGAAAAGAGGAGGAAAAGAGGAGGAAAAGAGGAGGAAAAGAGGAGGAAAAGAGGAGGAAAAGAGGAGGAAAAGAGGAGGAAAAGAGGAGGAAAAGAGAAGGAGGACAGACCCTTGGTCTTCTAAAATCTTCCCACTGGAATCAATGTTGTTTTCAAGGGCAATCTGAAGTGACCTTAGGGCTTCATTTGTTTTCTTAAGTTGCTCTGAATTCTTGGCACCACCTCAGCAGGGGCTGTGAATTATTGTTGCTGTGTTCTTCCCCCCCCCCCCCAACCCCAACCCCCCCCCCCCCCCTGCTTCTAATTCAAACCCAGAGCCACGTTTGCCTCCTGCGTTCTGCTCTAGGATTAACCTGAAGCTTACAAGATTCGTGTTGGGGTAGGGTTTGTAGTAAATCATTTCCCCTTTCCCATGGATGTTGGGCATTCAGAGACACAGAAAGCATCCCATGAGAAACCAGGGGCTGGTTAGCTTTAAGACAACAAGCTGGAGTTCAGCCCTGCAGCTTATCCTTTGCCTCCCTGCACCCCTCCCAGGCAGCCACATTTATTTATTTATTTATTTATTTATTTTAAGCTATCCACACACCAGAAAGAGCTGAGATTTTTGCACTGAGCCTCCTTTGTTGAGAGATTCACTGCTTCCTTTCTTCCTGCAAGCCCCTACAGAAGCAATGGAAATCTCCTGACAACTCATCTGGGATCCCTCTGAATAGGAAAAGGCTTTCCCAGGCTGGCTGCCTGATGATTACAGTCGTAAGCCAACAAGGGGAGTTCACAGCCCCAAGTAAATAGCCAAGACAGGGCTGACAAACCAGAGCAGCCCCCTGTGCTTAAAAAAAAAAAAAAACAAAAAAACAAAGATAAAACACATTTAGAAAGTGTTTTCTCTTGGATTTTGGTTTTCTTTCCCCCCTTCCCCCTGGTAATTTCCCTCCTGCTTCTCAAGCTGAGGATTTTTCAGAATTCAGAGAGGTAAAAGCCACTGGCAAGCAGCTTCTTGAGTACACAGCAAGCATCACCTTGCTGCTGGTTGTTGCCTCCAGGAGCCACCTTACACCAGAGAGCTGTCCCCACTCAGCCTTATTTCAGTTCATCCTCTCAAAATTCAGGGTTTTTTGGGGGGCTGTTTTTTGTTTATTTGTTTTGGTTCTTTTTTTGGTCTCCCTCTTTTTTTGGTCACCCTTTTTTTTTTTTTTTGCCACCCTTTTATTGTTTTTTTCACCCTTTTATTTTTTGTCACCTTTGTTTTGTCACCCTTTTATTTTTTTGGTCACCCTTTTATTTTTTTTTGGTCACCCTTTTATTTTTTTTGGTCACCCTTTTATTTTTTGTGACTTATTTTTATCACCCTTTTATTTTTTTGGTCACCCTTTTATTTTTTGTGACTTTTATCACCCTTTTTTTTTCACCCTTTTTTTTGGTCACCCTTTTATTTTTTTTGTCACCCTTTTATTTTCACCCTTTTTTTTCCCCTTTTATTTTTTTGTCACCCTTTTATTTTTTTTGTCACCCTTTTATTTTCACCCTTTTTTTTCCCCTTTTATTTTTTTGTCACCCTTTTATTTTTTTTGTCACCCTTTTATTTTCACCCTTTTTTTTCCCCTTTTATTTTTTTGTCACCCTTTTATTTTTTTGTCACCCTTTTTTTTGTCACCCTTTTATTTTTTTTGTCACCCTTTTATTTTTTGTCACCCTTTTATTTTTTTTGTCACCCTTTTATTTTTTGTCACCCTTTTATTTTTTTTGTCACCCTTTTATTTTTTTTGTCACCCTTTTATTTTTTTGTCACCCTTTTATTTTTTTTTGTCACCTTTTTTTTTGTCACCCTTTTATTTTTTTTGTCACCCTTTTATTTTTTGTCACCCTTTATTTTTTTGTCACCCTTTTATTTTTTTTGTCACCCTTTTATTTTTTTGTCACCCTTTTATTTTTTTTGTCACCCTTTTTTTTCCCCCTTTTATTTTTTTGTCACCCTTTTATTTTTTGTCACCCTTTTATTTTTTTTGTCACCTTTTTTTTTGTCACCCTTTTATTTTTTTTGTCACCCTTTTATTTTTTTTGTCACCCTTTTATTTTTTGTCACCCTTTTTTTTTTTGGTCACCCTTTTATTTTTTGTCACCTTTTTTTTTGTGTCACCCTTTTATTTTTTTTGTCACCCTTTTTTTTTGGTCACCCTTTTATTTTTTTTTTTGTCACCCTTTTATTTTGGTCACCTTTTTTTGTTGTTGTTGTTCCTAAACCCCTCTCAAAACTGCAGAGCACGATTCCAGCTGCACCCCTTCCCACCCTCCAGAGAATTCCTCAGTCAGAGAAGATAAATTCTCACCACTTACTTGCTCTCTCCAGTCTCTCTCTGTCGTATCAACACGAAGAAGGAAGGAAAAAAAAACACCCAAACAACCCAAACCAGCTTCTTTTGGCCTTGTTGGAATTAAGCAACAAAAACAAAAAAGAAAACAAAAGAGAGAAAAAAAAAAATCAAAGATCCAACTCTTAACTTCACATAAATCCCTTAAGAAGAGGGGGGGGGGAAAAAATAAAACAACCCAAAGGTGGAAGATGAACACCCTGATGGAATCTGAGAAGTGGAGATTTCTTCCCCCCAAGTGCTTTACTGTGGCTGTTATCTCAGCCTTGGCTAAGCAAGAGAATGCTGGTGAAAATCTTTGCCTGGTACAGTACAGGGCCTCTGGTTCACAGGCCAGGAATTTTACATTGAATAATTTTTAACTTCAGGCTCTGGGAGGGAAAAACGGAGGCTAAGCAGAGGCTGCTTGCTTGATGAGCTTTTTGTTTAGTTATTTATTTCATGGAACAAAAGAAGTTCTAATTGGGGAGGGGAGGAAAAATAAACAACAACAAAAACCAACCCATGGGGAAAAAAACCAACAACAAAAAAGGGGGGAAAAAACCAACAACAACAAGAAAAAGTGTCACATGGGGAAAAAAAACAACAACAAAAAAAAAACCAACCACCCATGAGGGAAAACCACCACCAACAACAAAAATGGGGAAAAAAACCAACAACAACAAAAACCAACCCATGGGGAAAAAACCCAACAACAACAACAAAAAAACCAACCCATGGGAAAAAACAACAACAACAACAAAAGAAAACCCAACCCATGGAGAAAAAAACCACCACCACCACCAACAAAAGAAAACCCAACCCATGGGGAAAAAAAACCAACAACAACAAAAAAAAAACAACCCATGTTGAAAAAAATAATAACAATAAAAAAACCAACCCATGGGGAAAACAACATCAACAAAAAACAACCCATGGGGAAAAAAACACAACAAAAAACAACCCATGGGGAAAAAAACACAACAAAAAACAACCCATGGGGAAAAAACAACAACAAAAGAAAAACCAACCCATGGAGAAAAAAAACACCAACACCAACAACAACAACCAACCCATGAGGAAAAATCCCAACAACAACAAAAACAACCCATGGGGAAAAAAAACAACAACCACCCAAAAAAAAAAATGGGGGGAAAAAAACACCACCACCACCAAGAACAACAAAACAAAAACAACCCAACAACAACAAACCCAACCCATGGAGTATCCCTTCCAGCTGCTCCCTCTGGGGTGAAGGGACCAAGGGGAAGAGGTTAGCAGAATGAGGATGAACTTTTATTGGCAAATGAACTGATCTGGTGAGACCTGACCTGGAGTGTCCAGCTCTGGGGCTCCCAACACAAGAGAGAGGGACATGGAGCTGCTGGGGCAGGGCCAAAGGAGAGCCATGAAGATGATCAGAGGGCTGCAGCAGCTCTGCTATGGTGACAGGATGAGAGGCTTGGGGCTGTTGAGCCTGGAGAAGAGAAGGCTTCAGGGAGACCTTAGAGCAGCCTTCCAGTACCTGAAGGGGGCTACAGGAGAGCTGGGGAGGGACTTTTGACAAGAGCTTGGAGTGATAGGATGAGAGGGAATGGATTGAAGCTTGAGGAGGGGAGATTGAGACTGGAGATGAGGAAGAAATTGTTTCCAGTGAGGGTGGGAAGACACTGGAACATGCTGCCCAGTGAGGTTGTAGATGCCTCCTCCCTGGAAGATCCCAGGTTGGATGAGACCTTGAGCAACCTGGGCTGGTAGAAGGTGTCCCTTCCCATAGCAGGGGACTCCTTTAAGCTCCCTTCCAGCCCAACCCATTCTATGAATGAATGAAAACTCAGTAAGGCACCACCAGGAAGCCTCTGGCCCATGCTCTTCCCACCAGCACATCCTATTTCCAAGTGAAATTTTTCTCCTCCCAGGCTGTTTGAAGCCCTCAGCAAACAACCACAACCCAATCCATTGCCTGGGTAGAACAGAACATTTCATTCAAGGCTTCAAGGACCTGCTTCATCCTCCCATTTCCTGCCTGGGCTGTGGCCCAGCAGCTGCACTTTGGGTTGAAGAATGGTTGGGGGTTTGGACTAGATGACCTTTAGAGGTCCTTCCCAACCCAGTGCATTACTCTATGATTTTTTGGGGGGGACTGAAGTGCATTTTGCCATCCTTCTGGTAAGAATTCTCTATTCTCCCAACCAAGTCCAACCAGGAAACTGTTTCCTCTCCTGCAGGCAGAGACAGCAAACCCCAAACCAGCTGAGCCTGACTGCAAGTCTCTCTCAGTCCTTTCATTATTGTGCTCCTCATTCTTACACCCAGGTTTGATCATTATTGTTTGGTTGGTTTGTTTTTTTTTTTTTTTTCCTCTTGTTCTCTTCATCACAGCAGCTGCCCTTTGACAAGCTGAGAGCTGCTGAGCACCTGGACAATTAAAGCTTCATTAAAACAGCCACTGGAAATTGCTGCCTCTGTTGATTACATGTTGTTAGACCAGAAAAAAAATCAGTGGAATAGAGCCTCTGAGTGGGTCAGGAAGAAGCAAACAAAATTCCCTGGGTTTGTTCCCATCTTGCTCTCTGTAGTGAACACAGAAAATGTGGTGGATTCCCTAAATTGAGGTGTCTGCCCTCATTATGGAACTGGACAGGCTGAGAGAGCTGGGGTTGTTCAGCCTGGAGAAGAGAAGTCTCTAGGGACACCTTAAAGCAGCCTTCCAGTACCTTAAAGATCTACCAGGTCCAACCCCCTGCCATGAACAGGGACACCTCTCACCAGCCCAGGTTGCTCAAAGCATCACCCAGCCTGGCCTGGAACACCTCCAGGGAGGGGACATCCACAACCTCTCTGGGCAAGTTGTTCCAGGTTCTCCCCACCCTCACTGGACAGACTTTCCTCCTAAAGAAAAGCCTCAGAAGCTTCAGGCATCTGAGCTGGGAACCATTATTGTCAAATCACTCAGTCCCAAAGTTACAAATAAATAAGGTGTCACAAGAAGGCTTTGATCAAAGAACAAATACAAAAGAAGGGATTAGAAAAATAAATGATTTTCATCTCAGATCCAGCACTGTTTTGAGGAGCATCAGGAGCACCACAGTTTGAGCAGAGAGGCAGGTTTTAGACATTTTAAAAGCTGGTTTGTGTTGGTACTGAAGTGTGACTTCAAAGACGCTCTCAGATGCAAGCACAGACAAATCATAGAGTCACAGAATGGTTCAGGTTGGAAGGGACCTCAGAGATCATCTCCTCCAACCTCCCCACCATGGGCAGGGACACCTCTCAACTAGACTCAGCTGCTCATCCAACTTGGTCTTGAACAACCCCAAGGTAGAGGCATCCACAGCCTCCCTGGGGAACCCCTTCCAGAGTCTCATCACCCTTGTAGTGAAGAACTTCTTCCTCAGCTCCAGTCTAACCCTGCTCCCCTCAGCTTCAAACCATTCCCCCTTGGCCTGGCTCTAGACACCCTCATGAAAAGTCCCTCTGCAGCCTTCCTGCAGGATCTCTTCAGCTATTAGAAGGCAGCTCTGAGGTCCCCCTGGAATCTTCTCTTCTCCAGGCTGAACCCCCCCCCCCAGCTCCCTCAGCCTGTCCTCATATGGACTGCTACAAACCCAAGCAAAGCAGGAGGAGAACCAAACAAAACCCCAGCTCCTCCTGTCAGCAGAGTTTCCATCTCCAGGTCCCTCTGGAGTTGTCTCTCCTGTAGGCTGAGCAACCTTAGTTAGGTTCAATAAAAATTGAAAGTTAGGCTCAATGAAAGCTGAAAAAAATCCAAAACAAACCAAAACCAAACCAAAACCAAACCAACCAACAAACAGAAATACCCAAAGAACCAGACAAAAACCCAAGAAACAACAACAACAAAAAAATAACCAAAGAGCCAAACCAGGGAGGCCAAACCCCAGGAAGCCAAACCCAAGGAAGCCAAACCCAAGGAAGCCAAACCCCAAAACAATCTTGCTGTTAAAGCCTGAAACCAACGAACTCCCCCAAATGCAACCTCCTGCCCTGCATCAGCTAGAACGCCAAGCGCTTGCCGGGGGAGGGCTGAGCCTGCCTGCTCTGTTTTGCAAGCAGACAAAGCAGCAGGCTGAATAACAAGGTCCATTAGCTGAAAGCTCTGAAACAAAAAACCAGCAAAACATCCGTGAGGGAGGCTTGCCGAGTGTAAACCTAATCACACCCAGCCCTGGACAAGTCAGTGACAGGCACACAGGTGTTGCCGAGACAGATGCTGCCCGCAGCAATTGGAAACGATCACTAAGCAACGGCCATCCCCTCCCCCCGGAGAGTTCAAAGGCACAGCTCAGCTCCCCACCCACGCCCCGGGGAAGGACAAACACCTCCAGGCTCTTCTGTGGATGCAGGAGGCATTGGAGGTATTTAGAATCCTGCCTGCAAGGTTAGTGACAAGAGCTGTGCTTTCCACCAGAGGAGTGTGGGCAGCAGGGCAGCAGAGGGGATTCTGTCCCTTGACTCTGCTCTGCTGAGACCCCACCTCCAATCCTGCCTCCAGTTCTGGTGTCCCCAGCATCAGAAGGACACACAGCTGCTGGAGTGAGGCCAGAGCAGGTCACAAAGATGATCCAAGGGCTGGAGCAGCTCTGCTGTGAGGACAGGCTGAGGGGGCTGAGGGTGCTCAGCCTGGAGAGGAGAAGACTCCAGGGAGACCTTAGAGCTGCCTCCAATAACTGAAGGGGATCCTGCAGGAAGGCTGCAGAGGGACTTTCCATGAGGATGTCTAGAGCCAGGCCAAGGGGGAATGGTTTGAAGCTGAGGCAGAGCAGGGTTAGACTGGAGCTGAGGAAGAAGTTCTTCAGTACCAGGGTGATGAGACTCTGGAACAGGCTGCCCAGGGAGGTTGTGGATCCTCCCTCCCTGGGGCTGTTCAAGGCCAGGTTGGATGAAGCCCAGTTGAGAGATGTCCCTGCCTGTGGCAGGGAGGTTGGAGATGACCTTAGAGGTCTCTTCCAACCCTAATGGCTCTATGATTCCCAAGTAACTCCTTCACCTCCAGTGCATTCCAAGTGCCATTCAAAGCAGCAGCATCTAGTTTAACCATCAGCTCAGCTCCTCAGCAGACCAAATCACAGGCAGCCTACCTGTTCTGTACAGTAGGGGAGGAGGGAAAGGGAGGGGGGGGGGGAAATAAACCAACCCCAAAGCAATCAGACAGACTGAAAGAATTGGGGCTGTTCAGTCTGGAGAAGAGAAGGCTCTGAGGTGACCTTCTTGTGGCCTTCCAGGATCTGAAGGGGGCTACAAGAAAGCTGGGGAAGGACTTTTGAGGGTGTCAGGGAGTGATAGGACTGGGGGGAATGGAATAAAGCTGGAAGTGGGGAGATTCAGCCTGGATGTGAGGAAGAAGTTCTTCCCCATGAGAGTGGTGAGAGCCTGGAATGGGTTGTCCAGGGAGGTGGTTGAGGCCTCATCCCTGGAGGTGTTTGCAGCCAGGCTGGATGAGGCTCTGGCCAGCCTGATCTAGTGTGAGGTGTCCCTGCCCATGGCAGAAGGGTTGTAACTGGATGATCCTTGTGGTCCCTTCCAACCCTACCTGATTGTAGGATTCTACTCTATGACTAAATCCTAACTTCAAGTAAAATTAACAACAAGTTGCCCAACTGTGAACCCATCAGCGTGGGAAGCAGCTCCCAACATCCTCCTGGGTTCTTCCCCCCCCCCCCCCCAATGCATGCAGAGAAAAAAAACCTCCAAAAAGAAAATAAAGCAAATATAGAACTCTTGCCCCAACAACCCTCCCCCCTCCCTCCCACCCCACAAGCAAGCCTCAGAGCTGTGTTTGGCCAGCACTGTCCCTTCCAGAGCAAACAGACATCACCCAACTGCGGCAGACAGGTTGGATTGAGGCGCATCAATAAAATGTGATTTATGGCGATGCCACAGGAACGTTTTGTACCTTATCAGGCTGCAGATAAGATAGGAGGCATTGAGAAAGGCTCATTAAAGCCCAGCCTGGCAGCCAGCACACTAACGAACTTGCTTTTCAAAGCTTGTTAGCAAAGAGGCAGAAGGTCCACAGGAACAGCTTGCAGGAGTAGGTGTGTGTGGGGAGGGGAGGATTAACCTGCTGCTGTTGCTGCTGCTGCTGATTAGGTGACAACTTTGGTTACAGCACAACTTCTGCCTTCACCCCCCCCCCCCCAAAAAAAAAAAAAAAAAAAATCCACTCCTTTTATGATCCTGAAAGATTCAAAGGCTCCCAGGAGAAGGAAGGAGCTCACCGAGCTCCTCCCAACCCTACCTACTTCTAGTGCAAAGTTTAATCAGAGTATTTCACAGGTGAAGTTGGGGGAGGTTTAGTTTTCCTCTTAAGGGTTCTGTTTCTCAGGAGCTCAAGAACATAGTAGAGGAACAGCACCAAACTTATCTGCCTGTGCTCAGTCTCTTGTAGTCTGGCAGTCAGACCAAACCACCAGGTGAAAGTCATCAGAGAATTGTCAGGTTTGGAAGGGACCTCAAGGAGCATCCAGTTCCTTGGCAGGGACACCTCACACTACAGCAGGTTGCTCACAGCCACATCCAGCCTGGCTGCAAAAACCTCCAGGGATGAGGCTTCCACCACCTCTCTGGGCAACCTGTGCCAGTGTCTCCCCACCCTCCTGGGGAAAAATTTCTTCCTACCACCCAATCTGCATCTCCCCACTTCTAGTTTTGTTCCATTACCACCTGGTGGCTGGAGAAATGACTGCTCTGGGGAGCTACTGCTCTTGGGACAGCCAGGTGGGCCTGAACAATGCTGAGAAGCAGGTGTGAGACCTCAAAGAGAAGGGACTCTGGTGGCTGCAGTCCAGGTGGGGTCTTTTGTTCCTCATTCCAACAATAGTTAACTCTGCAAGCCCCAAATGAACCTCTGTGGAGAAAACCCTGAGTTGTTGAGGGAGGAAGGCTTCATTTCTCTTGCTAAAATGATTTTTTTTGGGGGGTGGGGGATGAATTGCTACCAGTTTGTGTTTTTCATCAATCACTAGTTTTCCTGGCACTCAGAAAAACTTGACCAACTCAGCCATGCTGGAACAGGAGCTCCCTCCATCCTTCTCTCCTGGCTTGCAGGGCAGGAGAAGGGCACTACACCTTGCATTCTAACCCCACCAAGTGGCCACCACACCAGGAGCTCCTTGGCTCTGGGTCTGTGGATTTCCACAGCCCAGCTGTTGAAGAGGGCAGAGGGATTGTACCAGGAATGCACGAGGAAAAGGTGAAATGGGAGGAAAAGCAAAGGAGGAAGGAGGAGGGAGGAGAGAGACTTTCCTCAGTAAGAAGCCAAAGTGTTTAAGGTAGAGGTAGCAGTGGCTGAAAGCAAAGGTCTGTGAGAGGGGAGGTGTTGGGCAGTGAAGGTTTGTAGCAGTGTAGATCAAAGGGAAGAGCAGCAAAATGTTTGGAGAGACATCCAAGGAGTTCTGTCTAGTTTGGCACATTGGGGACCTCCCCTCATAGCCATGTCCATTTTTATTGATAGGCTCTCAGGGCTTTTTTCCCCTCTTCAGCTGCACATTTTATCATCTAGCAGAGGATCTCCAAGGTCTGTTCCAAGCAGGGGATTCTATGCTAATGATCAGACTTGGTGATCTTGATGATAATGATTGGACTTGGTGATGTTGGACTTGGATAATGAATCCTGGTGATGTTGCCCAGGGATGTGGCCATGCCCCTGGAGACATTCAAGATCAGACTTGATGTGGCCCTGGGCAGCTTGATCCAGCTGGAGGTGTCCCTGCTGCCTGCAGAGGGGTTGGGCAAGATGAGCTTTGAGGGTCCCTTCCAACCCAATGCAATCTGTGAATCCTAAAGTCCTCTTCCAACCAAAGGCTGGCATCAAGCCTGACAATATTGTGTGCTTCACAACTTCTGTACCTCTACCTCATCAAGACACATCTGAAACCCACAGAGCCTGCAGCCATTGAGGTCTGCCAGTGCCACTTGGTTGTGTTGCAGGTTGCCTTTACAACCAGGGCACAGCTGGGTTGCAAAGTGACACCACCACATCTAACCTGGCCCTTTCTAGAGCTCTATAATGAACCATTGTTAGCACTGGGTGAAACTAAATACAGCTCCATGTCAGCTCACCCCAGCAGCAATGTGATATTCTGCAGGCAGCAAAAAAAAAAACCCAAAACATAATAATAAATAAAAATTTAAAAAAAAAAATTGCCAATTAACTGCTAAAAAAGTTCCCCAAGATTGATGAGGGGAAGGGAGGAGCAGGGAAGGGAACAAAGAGCTCACCACCCCCTTGCTTTTCCCTGGGAGACTCAATTAAAACAACCCAACCCAACCCCATGCTCTGGAGCCTGCCAAATCAGTTCCTTTCCAGTTGGGATGCTGCAATTCATGGAGTCACTGAGGTTGGAAAAGACCTCTAAGGTCATCAGGTCCAACTGTCAGCCCAGCACCACCATGGCCACTAAACCAGAGCCCAAAGTGCTATAGCTACACATTTTGTGAACACCCCCAGGGCTGGGGACTCCACCACCTCTCTGGGCAGCCTCTGCCATTCCCTGACCACTCTGGCAGCAAAGAAATTCTTCCTAATCTCCAACCTAAACCTCCCCTGGTGCAACTTGAGGCCATTTCCTCTCATCCCATCATTTGCTACTTGGAAGAAGAGACCAGCAGCTACCTCACTCCAACCTCCTTTGTAGACAGCAATGAGGTTTCTCCTCAGCCTCCTCTTCTGCAGACTGCCCAACCCCAGTCCCCTCAGCTGCTCCTCAGCTGACTTGTTCCACAAACCCTTCCCCAGCTGTATTTAATCATGGCACTCAACTTGCCACATCTCAAACACCCTTAAAATCTAAAATACCCTTGGGGTGGGACTAGATGATCTGCAGAGGTCCCTTCCAACCCCTACCATTCCATGATTTAGAATCCTAGAATCAGTCAGAGTTGGAAGGGACCACAATGATCATGCAGTTCCAACCCCCCTGCCATGGGCAGGGACACCTCACACTAGACCAGGCTGGCCAGAGCCTCATCCAGCCTGGCCTTAAACACCTCCAGGATTTAATGAGGTTGGATCCAAAGAGAATGTTGGCTGCTGGAGAACAACCCCCCCATACACTGTTGCTCCTGTGGTGACTAAAGCATTCTGCTCCACCACCCTGAAGTGTGTGAGCCTTCAGCCCCCTCTAACACCACCAGAATGCTGAGTTCAGTCTCAGAATTCTCAGGGTTGGAAGGGACCTCAAGGCTCAGCCAGTTCCAACCCCCCTGCCATGGGCAGGGACACCTCACACTACAGCAGGTTGCTCACAGCCACATCCAGCCTGCAAAACCTCCAGAGATGAGGCTTCCACCACCTCTCTGGGCAACCTGTGCCAGTGTCTCACCACCCTCATGGGAAAAAACTTCTTCCTAATGCCTAAATTAAACCTCCCCTCCTCTAGCTTGGATCCATCCCCCCAGTCCTATCACTCCCTGACACCCTCAAAAGTCCCTCCCCAGCTTTCTTGGAGCCCCCTTAAGAAATTGGAAGACCACCATAAGGTCTCCTCAGAGCCTTCTCTTATTGGAAGACCACCATAAGGTCTCCTCAGAGCCTTCTCTTCTCCAAACTGAACAACCCCAACTCTCTCAGCCTTGAGGTTTGGGTTATTCACTTAGCAGCTGCTTCACTTTCATCCCTTTATCCTCTGACTTCTGCCCCTTTCAGGCTTTCCCCTCCATTGCTGGACCATCCTTATCATTGCCTTCTCATTTTGAAGCCTGCATTAAGATAAAGCAAACAGATAAGTGACCTCTCCCAGCTAGGTTCAGTCCCACCATCTGATAATTTACTCCAATTACAGCACAAAACACTTTGGTCTCTGCATCCTGCCTACTCCAATTTGTAAAGTCAATGTTTGCCTGGTGGCAGCTTCCATTGCTGAGGGCACTGGGATGGCACACAGCAGACAGCACCACACAGATCATTCCTCACCTGGCTTCAAGTGGAAAGTGGTCTGCAAAGGCTGAAGCCAGAGAGTGGTGGAGGTTGGAAGAGGTCTTTTAAGATCACTGGTCCTGAAGTTAGAGAAGAAAGCAATTAGCCAAGCTCAGACAGCATGGAAGGTCTGGATTTTCAAAAGCCAAACCTGACACCATGAAAGAGCTGAAGGTATCCTGGTGCTAACTTCTTCAAGACCTTAGAAACAACCCTTAGGCAGTGGGGATGGAGGGGGAAGTATCCTTCTGCCTGCAAGAGCAGACAAAGATCCCTATTCAACCAAAGGGACTGAATTCCTTTTAGGAATTTAGACTAAATTCCAGTCTAAATTCCTTTTAGGGGGGGCTTTAAAGTCCATTTTATGCTTGCAGCTGGGAGGAAGAGGGCCAGATGTGAAGTGCTTAGCAAACATCCTTGCCCATTAAGTGCAAAAAGCAAAAGGCAGAGCAAATGAAGTCTCCAAACTTTGCTGCCTGACCTGATGCCATCAGAGCTGGGCAAGCATTTGCCACAAGTCCATCCTAGACCTTTGAATTAGCACAGGGGTGGGAGAGACAAGAGTGGAAAGCAAAATGCTGGTGCCCAGCTTTGTATGCAGAGAAGGCTTTGTCTGAGCAGAGAGGTTGCAAAACATAAACAGAGTAATTAAGGCACTCATTCTAATTGCAGGCAGTTAATTGTGCTGTATGCTGCCTAATTGAGGCAGTGGCTGAACTGCCAGCCCTGTGTTGTTACAGCTCCTGACAGAGCACTGAAGCTTGCCTGGGGAGAAATATCAATCCCCTCACTTGGTCCTGACTCTGACTTTTAGGGATCCCCTCCTTCCACAGCTGGTTTTCATTCTCATCCAGCACCAGCTGCTGCTCTCTGCAATGTGAATGCAATGTGGAGGTTGGAAAAGACCTTTGAGACTCACAGGTTCATAGATTCATAGAATGGGTTGGGTTGGAAGGGATCTTAAAGGTCATCCAGTTCCAACCCCCTGCCTTGGGCAGGGACACCTCCCACCAGCCCAGGTTGCTCAAGGTCTCATCCAACCTGGCTTTGAACACCTCCAGGGAGGAGGCAGCCACAACCTCCCTGGGTGACCTGTTCCAGTGTCTCCCCACCCTCACTGCCAAGAATTTCTTCCTCATCTCCAGTCTAAATCTCCACTCCTCAAGCTTCAATCCATTCCCTCTCATCCTATTACTCCCAGCCCTTGCAAAAAGTCCCTCTCCAGCTTTCCTATAGCCCTCTTCAGGTACTGGAAGACTTCTCTCAGGTCTCCCCAGAGCCTTCTCTTCTCCAGGCTGAACCACCCCAGCTCTCTCAGCCTGCAGGGAAGAAATCGCTCCTCATGTCCAACCTAAACTTCCCCTGGTACAACCTGGGGCCATTTCCTCTTATCCTATCATTTGATATTGGAAGAAGAGAGCAACATTTACCTCACACCTACCTCTTTTGTAGATTCTGAGATGGTCTATCCTCAGCCTCCTCTTCTGCAGACTAACCAACCCCAGTTCCCTCAGCTGCTCCTCAGCAGACCTGTTCTACAAACCCTTCCCCAGCTGTCTTTAATCATGGCACTCAACTTGCCATATAGAATCATAGAATTGTTAGGGTTGGAAATGGACCTCAAGGCTCAGCCAGTCCCAACCCCCCTGCCATGGGCAGGGACACCTCACACTACAGCAGGTTGCTCACAGCCACATCCAGCCTGGCTGCAAAAACCTCCAGGGATGAGGCTTCCACCACCTCCCTGGGCAACCTCTGCCAGTCTCTCACCACCCTCATGGGGAAGAATACCTCAGATACCACCTTCCAACCCCTGACCACTCACATCTCCAACCTCAGCCTCCCCTGGGTGCAAACTTGTGGCCATCCCCTCTCACCTTATGCCTCCTTTAGAAGCCTTAAAGCCAAAGGTGGTGTTGGGAATGAAAATTTGTTCTAACAACCAAGGCTGGAGATAACAAAGGATCCAGCAGAGAGCAGGTCAGAGGTTTGTCTCCCTTTTGGAACTCTTTCAAGCACTCCCCCTTGCTGAAGCTGGAGTGGGGATGTGGATAATTCCTGACATTTCCACGCTCAGTTCATCCTCATCACTGCTCAGCTCTGCATCTCCTGAAAGATATTTACCTGGAGAAGCAGATTAGCTCCTGCTGTGTTATCAGAGGGCAGCACATGCTTTGAATTAGGTTTTTCAAACACTATCTCCCCAGCTTATTCCCTTTGAGATATTTTTCCAACTGAGAATTTTCTCCTGAAGCAGAGGTTTTTTGTGTGGTTTTTTTGTTTTTTTTTTTTTTTTGTTTTTTTTTGACAGGTTGCAAGCTCAAATGAAATGCAGCATTAGGGCTTTCTCCTCCCTCACTCCACACAGAGCCCTTCTCCTATCACCATCGGAGGTTGGTGGAGTCACCATCCATGGAGGTGCTCCTAAAATGTGCTGACATAGCACTTTGGGGCATGGTTTAGTGGCCATGGTGGTGCTGGGTTGATGGTTGGGCTTGACCTTGGAGATCTTCTCCAACCTCAACAATTCTATGATGCAGCCTCCTAGGCTCTGACCTCCTGGGGGTCAGCATTTGGCTGGGTTCACCTCATAGCTGGGTTGATGTTGGACTCAGTGAGTTGAGAGGTATTTTCCAACCTTGATGATTCTATGGCAGAGAAGAAGTTTCTGTGACAGAGAAGAAGATTTTGTGAAGATTATATAATAGAGAAGAAGATTCTATGGCAGAGAAGTATTTTCTATGACAGACAAGAAGTTTCTATGACAAGGAAGATTCTATGACAGAGAAGAAGTTTCTATGACAGAGAAGAAGATTCTATGACAAAGAAGATTCCATGGCAAAGAAGAAGTTTCTATGACATGAAGAAGAGTCTGTGACAGAGAAGAAGTTTCTGTGACAGAGAAGAAGATTCTATGACAAAGAAGATTCTATGACAAAGAAGATTCCATGGCAAAGAAGAAGTTTCTATGACATAGAAGAAGAGTCTGTGACAGAGAAGAAGTTTCTGTGATAAAGAAAATTCTATGATAGAGAAGATTCTATGACAGAGAAGTTTCTATGACAGAGAAGAAGTTTCTATGATAAAGAAAATTCTATGATAGAGAAGATTCTATGACAGAGAAGTTTCTATGACAGAGAAGAATTTTCTATGACAGAGAAGTTTCTATGATAAAGAAAATTCTATGATAGAGAAGATTCTATGACAGAAAAGAAGTTTCTATGACAGAGAAGATTCTGTGATAAAGTTTCTATGACAGAGAAGAAGATTCTATGACAGAGAAGAAGTTTCTATGGCAGAGAAGAAGTTTCTATGACAGAGAAGAAGATTCTATGACAGAGAAGAAGATTCTATGACAGAGAAGAAGATTCTATGGCAGAGAAGAAGTTTCTATGACAGAGAAGAAGATTCTATGGCAGAGAAGATTCTCTCCATCACTCTCTCTCTTCCTCAGAAAGAAATTTTCCCACTTGAATTCCACTCTAGGATAAGCAAACAACCTGCAATTTCAACTAAAGCAGGCACCACCATTTCATTTGTGGTCTACCCATCCAAAATTATTCCCAGCCAAGCCAATTAAAACTTGCAAAGGTTCTGCTGAAGGCATTGATCTGCTAGAAAATGCAAGCTGGGGACCACTGCTCAGCAAGAGTGGATTCTTGTCGAGGTTTAATGCTTTGTCTCTTGTCACAGTGAGCAAAGAATCAGCTCTGGGGCAGCACCCAGCACCTTCCAAAGCCAGAGATGGGATTCCCTTAACAGCTCCTGTGCTGGTAGCACTTCACCAGCTTCCTCTACTTTGGCCTTAAGGGAGCAAGCCGGCAATTAAATGTTGGCACCAAATCAGGCTCCAGCGCAGACCAGAGAGCTGTGGGCTGGGTTCAGATCCATCCTGCAGGCGTGGAAGTGTCCCTGCTGAGATTACGGCGTGCACCACACGGTGTCACTCACACACCGCCGAGCCACTGCCCCGGCGAGCTGCTGGGAACGAGCAGCGCCGAGAGCACGGCCGTGCTCTGACAAGGAGCAGCTTTGCTTCAGGGAGGGTGCTCCTGAACACGGAGTCATAGAATGGTAGGGCTTGGAGGGGACCTCTGGAAATCATCCAGGGCAGGGCACCCACAGCAGCTTGCCCAGGATCACCATGGCCGGGGCGGGGGTTGGAATCTCTCCAGGGAGGGAGACTCCACAACCCCTATGGGCAGCCTGCTCCAGGACTCCAGCAGCCTCACACCAAAGAAGTTTCTCCTTTCAAGTGAAACCTCCTGGGTCCCAGTTTGTGGCCCCTGCCCTATCATTGGCTGCCCCTGAAAAGAGCTCAGCCCCATCCTCTTGCCCCCCATCCTTCAGCTCTCCCTGAGCATTGCTCAGCTCCCCTCTGGGGCTGCTCTTCTGCAGGCTCCACAGCCCCAGGGCCTTCAGCCTCTTCCCCTCACAGAGATGCTCCAGCCCCACCCAGTGCTTGCCAAAATCATTCTGGCACAAAAAAAAAAAAAAAAAAAAAAAACAACAAACAAACCCACCACAAAACAAAAAACAAAACAAACAAAAAAAAACCAAAACCAAACCCTTTGACTGCAATCAGAATTATGCTGAGTTTTATCAAATCCCCACCAATCACCCCTCCAAACAACACTGAAATATTTTTTTTTTTTTAGTGCCATGTCTAGATGCTTTTTGAACACCTCCAAGGATGGTGACTCCACCATC
This sequence comes from Indicator indicator, assembly GCF_027791375.1. Taxonomy (NCBI): domain Eukaryota; kingdom Metazoa; phylum Chordata; class Aves; order Piciformes; family Indicatoridae; genus Indicator; species Indicator indicator. Next base: position 3,112,971 of record NC_072041.1, read on the forward strand.
TCCCTGAGCAGCCTGTTCAGTCCAGCTGCCCAGAGTTGCTATTCCTTGAAAAGAGAAAAATAAAACAAACAAACAAACCTTGCAGAAACATTTAAAAACATGGGAACTTGAGCTTTTGGAATAAACCAAGCAACTGCTACAACTGTTTTGCACATCCCACAAGTGTCATGATGCAGACAAACAGAAGAAAGCATGGGGGGAGTGCTGTGCTGCCTGGGGGGAGGGCTGTGCTGCCTGGGGGGAGGGCTGTGCTGCATGAGGGGAGGGCTGTGCTGCATGAGGGGAGGGCTGTGCTGCATGAGGAGAATGCTGTGCTGCATGGGGGGAGGGCTGTGCTGCATGGGTGAGGGCTGTGCTGCATGGGGGGAATGCTGTGCTGCATGGGGGGAATGCTGTGCTGCATGAGGGGAGGGCTGTGCTGCATGAGGAGAATGCTGTGCTGCATGGGGGGAGGGCTGTGCTGCATGGGGGAGGGCTGTGCTGCATGGGGGGAGGGCTGTGCTGCATGGGGGGAGGGTTGTACTGCATGGGGGGAGGGTTGTGCTGCATGAGGGGAGGGCTGTGCTGCATGAGGGGAGGGCTGTGCTGCATGAGGAGAATGCTGTGCTGCATGAGGGGAGGGCTGTGCTGCATGGGGGGAGGGCTGTTGCTGCATGGGGGGAGGGCTGTGCCGCATTGAGTTCTTCAGCTAAGACAAAAAAAAATTAAAATGAGAGATTTTGCTCTGCTCCTCCAGAGCATCCAGCACGATACATTTGACTGCACCACTGGATGGCAAGTGGTGAAGCTGCTCAGGTGTTCTTGGAAAGGAAAACCCTCTGGTAGCTGCTCTATGTCAATTACAAGTCAGGTCTACATCCCCAGGAGCTTACCAAGGAGACAGTTTAAATCAAGACAGTTTGGGCAATCCCACAGGCAGGAAAACCCAGGGAAATGGAGCAAATGTCTCACACATGAATAGGCTTTGAGGCCCCCTGCCTGGCTTTGTCCTGAGCTTCTCTATCAGCTGGGAGGAGGGGCAGCCTTCCTTTATTGCCTTTGTTGCTCCTGCACAATGCTTCCTATCTCTTCCTCCTCTCTGCCTTGGGGCTCTCGCAAGACTCCTTCCAAACCCCAGCCACCAGCTCCACCAGGTAGTAGAGTGCATTAAACTCTGATTAGAGACTGCCTTCTCCCTCTCCTGCAGACAAAGAATCCTCACCTATGTGGCCCTCACTCTGTTGAGCTCCCTGGGGGGATTTCAGCAGGCTGTGCCCAGGGGATGTTTGGAGCAGGAAGGGCTGTGGGTGAACATGCAGCACAATGGCAGCTTTGTCTGCCTGCACAGCTTTCTCTTTCTTCCTGCATCCAAACATGGCCACAGGCCTCCTCTGCACCTCCCAGGAAAAGCAGAGGCCTCCAACACAGGGCTTGAGGGCAGAGCCAGAGAGAAGCTCTGCTGTGTGCTGGTAGAACAATGGGGATGGGGTGGAGCAGCACCCATGTGAGCATCAGATGGACAGCCTCCCCTCTCAGTGTGCTCCACCTCCTGCTGCAAGGGTGGATGGTGCAGGAGCTCTGGCAGGAGTCACAGCATCAGTTAGGGGTTGGAAGGGACCTCAAAGGTCACCCAGCAGCAGGCCAAGCCCCCTGCCAGAGCAGGAGCACCCAGAATCACAGAATCAGCCAGGTTGGAAGAGACCTCAGAGATCATCAAGTCCAACCTAGCACCTAACACCTCCTGACAACTAAACCATGGCTCCAAGTGCCACATGCAAGCCCTCTTTGAACCCCTCCAGGGATGGTGACTCCACCACCTCCCTGGCCAGCACATTCCATGGCCAATTACTCTTTCTGTGAAGAACTTTTTCCCAGGGCAGGTCACACAGGAACACATCCAGGTGGGTTTGGAACATCTCCAGAGAAGCAGACTCCACAACCCCTCTGGGAAGCCTGCTCCAGGGCTCTGCTACCCTTCCAGGAAAGTTTTTCCTCATGCTGAGGTGGAACCTTCTGTGCATTTCATTGCCCAGCTAGTGGAAGGGACACCCCTGGAGTGCCCAGAGTCATAGAATTGTTTCCACTGGAAAAGACCTCCAAGACTGAGTCCAACCATCAAGCCAACACCACCATGTCCAGACCTTTGCTGAGCACAGGTTCATGCAGTGATGCACACTAGAGACAGAGTTGGCTCTTGGTCAGAGCCTGCAGCTTCTGCTTGCAAAGAAAGAGACACCAAGGATCCATACACAGCTAAAACCACGTCCTGTGAGTCTGTGAGGCACAGATAGAAAGTCCAAGTGGTGTAAACTATCCTCTCTAGGATGGGTTTCTTTCACGTGTCATTGAATTAGAGAATGGCCAAGGTTGGAAGGGACCTTAGAGATCATCTGCTCCAACCTTCCTGCCATGCCTCTCTGTTAGACTTGATTGCTCATGGCCTTGAAAATCTCCAGGGAGGAGGCATCCACAACCTCTCTGGGCAACCCATTCTAGAGTCTCACCACCCTTGGACTGAAGAACTACTTCCTAAGATCCAGTCCAATATTCTTGCACTAAAGATCTACTTCCCAAGATCCAGTCTAATACTCTTGTACTGAAGATCTACTTCCTAAGATCCAGTCTAATATTCTTGTACTGCTGTCTACAACTCCCTCCTGGGTTGGTCTCTTCTCCCAGGCAACCAGCAGCAGAACAAGAGGACACAGTCTCAAGCTGCGCCAGGGGAGGTTTAGGCTGGAGGTGAGGAGAAAGTTCTTCACAGAGAGAGTGGTTGGCCATTGGAATGTGCTGCCCAGGGAGGTGGTGGAGTCACCATCCCTGGAGGTGTTCAAGAGGGGATTGGACGTGGCACTTGGTGCCATGGTTTAGATAGGCATGAGGTGTAGGGTGACAGGTTGGACCTGATGATCCTTGAGGTCTCTTCCAACCTTCTTGAAATGAAATGAAATGAAGTGAAAGATCTACTTCCCAAGATGCACTCTAATACTCTTGTACTGAAGATCTACTTCCCAAGATCCAGTCTAATACCCTTGGACTGAAGAACTACTTCTCAAGATCCAGTCTAATACCCTTGGACTGAAGAACTACTTCTCAAGATCCAGTCTAATATTCTTGTGCTAAAGAACTTCCTAAGATCCACTCTACTACTCTTGCACTGAAGAACTACTTCCTAAGATCCACTCTACTACTCTTGTACTGTAGATCTACTTCCTAAGATCCTGTCTAATACCCTTGGACTGAAGAACTTCTTCCTAAGATCCTGTCTAATATTCTTGTACTAAAGAACTTTCCAAGATCCAGTCTAATACTCTTGCACTGAAGACCTGCTTCCCAAGGTCCAGTCTAACCCTCTCCCCTGCCCTCCTCAGAATGGAAGAGGATCTCTTCCATCAGCACCAGAAGCTCCCCAGAACCTTTCCTCCCTGGGTGGGCACAGACACACAGCCACCCTCTGCCTCCTTCTCCCCACCCACCCTTGGAGGCAAACAGTTCTTAGAGCCCAAGAAGTGCAGATCTGGCTGGAACATGATCTGGCTGCCACAGCCCTGGCTGTGTTTCCAGCCTGGTCATAACCAGCTTTTGTTTGTGTGTGTGTCCTTGTGTCAGGGAGGGCTTACAAACAGAGCTCTAATCTCTTCAGGCCATCGCTGGCAAAGAGAAGTCATTCAGCAGCTGAGGCAGTTACAAAGTGTTTGAGATGCAAACAGCACCAATTATCTGCAGCCATCTCTTCCCTGGGACTTTGCTGTAAAACTTGTTTTCAGACTGATTTAGCTCTTTTAACAAGAGGAGCATTCTTAGAAGCCAGGAGCAGCATTTGCTTGCAGCTGGAGCTGGCTGGATGAGTACAGAAGGGGTTGGGTTGGAAGGGACCTTTGAGATCATCCAGTTCCATCCTCCCTGCCATGGGGAAGGCCATCTCCCACCAGCCCAGGTTGCTCAAGGCTTCATCCAACTTAGCACTGGCCACCTCCAGGGAGGGCACATCCACAGCCTCCCTGCGCAACCTGTTCCAGAGTCTCTCCAACCCTCATTGGAAAGAATTTCTTCCTAATCTCCAGTTTCAATCTCCCCTCCTCAAGCTTCAATCCATTCCTTCTCATCCTATCACTCCCAGCCCCTGTCAAAAGTCCTTTCCCAGCTTTCTTGTAGCCCTCTTCAGGTACTGGAAGGCTGCTCTAAGGTCTCCCTGAAGCCTTCTCTTCCCCAACAGCCCCAACTCTCTCCCTATGGAGAGGTTCTCCATTCCTCTGGTCACCTTTGTGGCCTCCTCAGGACTCTCTCCAGCAGTTCCATACCCTTCCTATGCTGGGGACATCAGAACTAGACACAGTGCTCCAGGTGGGGTCTCAAGAGATCAGAGGAGAGGGACAGAATCCCCTCCCTGTCCTGCTGGTCACACTGCTTTTGATGCAGCCCAGACTGACACCAAAGAAGAATTTTACCTGCAGGAGGGACAGAAATGTCCCTTCCAGCAAGCATTCAGTTAAGTTGTTTTTCAATTTGCTGCTGTATGAGGACTCTTGAAACTGTGTTTTGGAGAGGCAAAATTCTCATTCCCCTCTTGGTCTTTTTGGGGGTTTATTTTTAGCACAGCATGGATGTCACAGGGCAAGGGTGTAAGGCACAAAGGGGATCTTGCAGCTGGCATGGGTCCTGCTTTTCATAAAGCAAACTTCAAGCCAGTGGAACAATTGCTCTGAGTCAGGTTTGAAGGAAATGGAGGAGTCCAGCAGCAAGACCTTGGCTCCTGGGATGCAATCACCAGCAGGCACCTGATACTTCACTGGATAGAACACCATCAATTCAAATCAGGCAGGGGGGCTTGGTCCCCACTGTTTAACTGCAACAATCAGCAAGAAAAGTCAGAGATTTCCTCACCAAATTCCTTAGGGGAGAGTGAGAGCTTTCCAAAGGTCATGGACTGGACTTTGTGTCACCCAGCAATAAAGAAAGAGCTGTAAAATGGCACAGCAGGAACACAGACCTGGTCTCCAAACAAGATTTACTGGGATGCTGGTAAAAGCAAGAATCATCAAACAGGTCTCACAGACAGTGCCTGAGGCAGCAGGAACTACACTGTGCAGGACAAGGAGCTGGGTGACAGCAGCAGATCAAAGAGCTCCTTCTGAGCAGCAGAGCTGCAGAGGCAACCTCAGTCTTGGGCCAGCCTTTGGGGTGTGCATGCACAGTGCCAGGTCTGTGTCCTGCAGAGCTGGCAAGCAGCACAGTCTGCAACCTGGGCCAGCTGGCAGGGGGCTGCTGGAGAAGAACAAAGCTGTGGATCCCCACAGGAAAAGTCCACCTGAGGTTACACATTCAGAAAGATCTTCTTGGCAATATTAGGGCTGCAAGGCCAAAGGTTCATCACTGAAATGATTTTTTTTTTTTTTCCCCTCACGTGGATTCCTTTCCAGGAAGATGCAGGCAAAATTCCCAGCTTGGAGCTGGGAATCCCCAGTGCATCATTTTCCTGGTGAGATCAAATCCTGCAGACTCATTTTGTGCACATGTGGTGCCAAGTCTCACAGAGCTTCTCAGAACCTTTAGGTATCAATAGCTGGAACCTTTGGCTAGAAAGAGAGATGCAAAGGTCAAGCCCTCTTCTCTCCTTGAGCTTTTTGGCCTCCATAAAATCCATGCAATCCCAAGGGCATTTCTGCTGCTGGGGACCAAGCCCTTGCTCAGTTACATAAATCCACTGGGCAGCTAGAAAAACTCTTTTAAAATGCAGGCTGTGCCTTAGATACACCAAATCACAGCCCACCCTAAGGCTCAATTTGTACCTGGTCCCAGCAGCTTGGGTCTGAAGTTGGGTCCCATCTGATCAATGTGGGGGTTCATAGAATGGGTTGGGTTGGAAGGGTCCTTGAAGATCAACCAGTTCCAACCCCCTGCCATGGGCAGGGACACCTCCACCAGCCCAGGAGCAGGTTGCCCAGGGAGGTGGTTGAGGCTCCATCCCTGGAGACACTCAAGGTCAGACTTGATGTGGCCCTGGGCAGCCTGATCTAGCTGGAGGTGTCCCTGCTGAGTGCAGGGGAGTTGGACAAGATGACCTTTGAGGACCCCTTCCAACCTGCTGCCACCAATCTGTGAACTTTTCAGATCCAGAATCCATTCTCCTAGCAGGAATCTCTCCCAGGGGGCAGCAGTTGGAGCAATAACCAACCACAGCCCTCCCCCCCCCAACACACACATAAAAGCCACCTCCCTCAAGTCTTTGCTTTGTGACTTGGCTCCCTTCCTGCTCACACTTTCCCCCCCAGCACTTCAGCATTCCTGCACAGGTAAAGCAGGACTCAGCTCTGTAGAGGAGGGCAGGGACAGGGGCTCCCAGCTGAGATCACAACTCTCAGGCACAGACATCTGAAGCTGTTCCAATTTACTCCTCACTCCCTGAGCTTTCGAGTGGTGCTCAAAGATCCATATTTGCATAGCACTTTGTGCCACCATGCAGCTAAAAAGTCTGGATACCAATGTCACACACTTGTGCAGAGCCTCAGCACTTCCCAGCCCTTCAGGTGCTCTCCAGCACGTCTGGAAATAAAGCTGCCTTTATCTTCTCAAAAGGAGTGCCTAAAGGAAAGGCTCTTATGCTGCAGTCACACAGCTGTGCCTCTGCTCACCTCCAGTCTGAGCAGAGAATCCACAGATGGATGGCAGCAGGTTGGAAGGGACCCTCCAAGGGCATCTTGTCCAACCCCCCTGCACTCAGCAGGGACACCTCCAACTAGAACAGGCTGCCCAGGGACACATCTTGAATGTCTCCAGGGATGGAGCCTCAACCACCTCCCTGGGCAGCCTGTTCCAGTGTCTCCCCACCCTCCCTGTGCAGAGCTTCTTCCTGCTGTCCAACCTACCTCTGCCCTGCTCCACTTTCAAACCACTGCCTCTCATCCTATCCCCACAGCCCCTTCTGAACAGTCCCTCCCCAGCTTGCCTGCAGGTCCCCTGCAGATATTGAAATGCAGCTCTGAGGTCTCCCTGGAGCCTTCTCCTCTCCAGGCTGAACAACTCCAGCTCCCTCAGCCTGGCCCCATAGCAGAGGTGCTGGCAGCCCTCTGATCATCCTTGTGGCTCCAGCAGGTCCATGTCCTGCTCGTGGAGGTGGCCCCAGAGCTGGACACAGCCCTGCAGATGAGGTCTCACTGGAGCAGAGTGGTGGAACCAGCTCTCTGGAGGTGCTCTCATTCACCCTGAGCATCACACAACAACTCTAACACCTGAAGCACAAAGGACAAGTGAGGTGAGGAGAGGTGAAGCCTGCAGGGTACGTTTCCCAATCCTGCCCTGAAGGCAGCACAAACCTTTGGTTTCAAAACAGTGTTCACATCCACAGGGATGTAAACACTCTGCAAATTCACCAGGGCATGAGAGCTGCTGCAGACTTGAATCAATGCTCTTACAAGAAGCCTGATGGACTTCCTTATTTCCATGCTTCTAGCCCTGCCTAAACCTTTGCCCCATTCTTCAGAGGGCTGTTAATGTGATAAGACTTCACTGATAGACACACAGGCAAAAAAAAAAAAAAAAAAAAAACAAACCAAAAAGAGAGAAAATATTGTTGAGAGCAGCTTTAAGTTGATGATCAACAGATAAAAATCAAAATGTCAAGGGGCTGGAGCAGCTCTGCTACGAGGACAGGCTGAGGGAGCTGGAGTGGTTCAGCCTGGAGAAGAGAAGGCTTTGGAGATCCCTTCCACCCCCACCCATTCCATGAAAGCAGAGCTACAAAAGCACACTCCCAACTGGAGCAGTTCCAGACAGGACTCCTTGGTTTTTCTGGACACTTAATTAATTAATTTTATTTTTTTTTAAAACAGTGCTTCTTTCAAATGGAAGTGGAATTTTTTTTATTCCTTTTTTTTTTTCCTTTCCATTATTTTCAGCTAAAAAAGAAGAGAGAGGGGCAGGGGGGGAGAAAGGCACTCAAGCTCCACAGCTTTCCAGCAGTGAAATCCTCTGGGTGGTTCAGAGCACACCTGAATCTATCATGCAATTAACTTAGTTAGGATCTTTGCCATCCTCCTTGGAAACTGATGCAAAAGTAATTAACAGCTGGGAAGAGCTGCCAGTGTGAGTGACAGCCTGCAGAGAATGGCACTGTGGGCAGAGCTTTTGTGCTAGCACAATGAGCTGTGTCTGAAAGGAGATAAAATCCAACCCACTTAGTGCCAAACTTGATCTTTGGTCAATGCTGAGGTTACTAAGCCAGCAGCCCCCAAGTTTCACAGATTGATCCATCCAGAGGGACTTGGACAGGATTGAGAGGTGGATCCAAGCCAAGATCATGAAGGTCAGCAAGGCCAAGTGAAGGGTCCTGAGGTGGGGAAATCCCAAGCACAAATGCAGGCTGGGCAAGGAGCAGATAGAGGAGAAGGACTTGGGGATGCCAGTGGGTGACAAACTCCCCAGGAGCCTGCAGTGGTCCCTGGCAGCCCAGCAGGCAGCTGTGTGCTGAGTTGCATCCAGAGCAGGCAGAGCAGCAGCACAGGGAGGGGATTCTGCCCCTCTGCTCTGCTCTGCTCAGATCCCACCTGCAGCACTGCCTCCAGCACAAGAAGGACCTGGAGCTGACAGAGCAGGTCCAGAGGAGGCCACAAAGATGATCAAAGGGATGGAGAACCTCCACTATGAGGACAGGCTGAGAGTTGGGGCTGATCAGCCTGGAGAAGAGAAGCCTCCAGGGAGACATTAGAGCAACCTACCAGTACCTCAAGTGGGTTACAAGAAAGCTGGGGAGGGATTTTTATAAGGGCTTGGAGTGATAGGATGAGGAGGAATGGATTGAAGCTTGAGGAGGAGAGGTTGAAACTGGCCATTAGGAAGAAAGTCTTTAGAGTGAGGGTGTGGAGACACTGGCACAGGTTGCCCAGGGAGGTTGTGGCTGTCCTCTCCCTGGAGGTGTTCAAGGCCAGACTGGATGAAGTCTTGAGCAACCTGGGCTGGTGGGAGGTGTTCCTGCCCGTGGCAGGGGGGTTGGAATTGGATGATCTTTGAGGTCCTTTCCAACCCCAACCCCAACCCCAACCCCAACCCATTCTCTGAATCTATGAAAATGAAAAGTGAGCTCTCCTGCAGCCACAGAGCTGCAACAAGATGTACTTCTACAGAAATAAGTCATCATCATCATCTTTTTTTTTCCCCACTTCCTGGCTTCAAGACTGAGAGTGTTCAACCTAGACAAAGAATGAAAGCATTTCTTCCTGTGAGCCACACTCAGAGCTTCTACCAGGAGCATAAAACCAGCACTGGGCTGAGTGAACTTCCCAGGGAGGTGATTAGGAAGACATCACTCTCTTTTCCTTTGACAAACTCTCTCTTCCTACCCCTGTAAAACACAAAGGAAGCCTCCCTGCAAACTAGCAACCCTTCCAGGCCCAGGGTTGCCAAAGCAAATACATTTCAAAAGGGTTTGCAGTTCAGCAAGATGTGATTGCCAGGCCTTGGATGAAAGCCTTGAGCTGCTTTGCCCAGGAGTGCCTCAGAAAGCCAGACCCACACAAGGGCACCACCCAGCTGGAGGCAGATCCAAGCCCAAAAGAAAGTCCAAGTGAATCAGGATGTTTGCAAGAAGGGTGACATCACCCAGCAGCAGCAGCACATGGGAGGAGAGCACTCACTGAGCTATGCTTTGCCTCCACACTCCTTCACCCTACAACACCCAAGTGTGGGCAAAAGAGAGGGACAGAAATCACAGCTGGAGGCAAGGCAGATGGAGGCTAAATCCTGCTGGGGATACAAAACAATCTAAAGGGTAGTGCAAGGAATCCAACCCCAAAGCATTTGTTGCCTGCCTGGCTTTAGGAGCTGCTGAACAGCTCACTGCAACCTGCAGGGAGCTTTGCTTTGCTCCAGTGGGACCAAAGCCACTCAAACCAACCACACAGCAAACCCAGAGAGAAAAAACTAAAGCACCTCACAAACCAGAGCTGCCTCCCACACCTAGGGCTGTCTAGACTCCACAGCCACCCCACAAGCACACTCTGTAGCTGCTTGCAGCTAACACCAGAGCTGAAGGAAGGCTCCAAGCAAGTTCAGGCCAAGGGCAAGAAGCTGTGGAGCTAAACCAGCCTCATGGATAAAGGGATGGGCAGAAAAGTGCTTTCATAGCCCCTGGCAAGTCACCAGGCTTGAAACTGGGTGATCTTTAAGGTCTCTTCCAATCTAAACTATTCCATGCTTCTGTGAAGACAAACCAGAGCAAGAAATCAGGGCAGGATCAGAGTGAAGCCCTTGAGGTCCCAGCTCCTGCTGCACTGCAGGGTGTAACAGCACAGCCCATCCAGAGAATTGTCTTTATCACTCCAGCAGTGGAAATGTAACTGCCTGGCCTGAGTAAAACCTCATCCTCCCCTGCCTTAACTGCCTCTTTGCTTAAGGCACAGACCATAAAACCCTCCAAGGAGCATCCAGGCCACGTAACATTTAACCTTCTCTGGTGCTCTCTGCATTTTGTCAGGTATTTGACCCTTCCAGAACTGCAGCTTCAACCCATCCCTACAGGGATGCAGAGGTGTTTTGTTTCATCCAGGTGGTGGCACAGACATTCACATTGAGTATCACAGTTTGCATCAACTTTCCCTTCTCTGGAAGCCCTTAAGGAGCTTTTGTCTGTTGAGTGGAAGCACTAAAGCCAAGCCAGCAAGGATGCTAAAGGCTTGGTGAGGGAGCTGCAGAGTGTGGCTCATGCTCAGCTGCTTGGATTCAAACCACAACAGAAAAGGAATCACACCTCCTGCCTCCTGCACCTGTTCTCAGTGTGGAGAAGGTTCCTGATGGTTTCATTTTGCAGGTATTCTGGGATGCATTAAAAAGAGTGTAGCCAGCAGGTCTCAGGGAGGTTCTTCTCCTTTCTCCCCTTCCCTTCCTTTCTCCCCTTCCCTTCCTTTCTCCCCTTCCCTTCCTTTCTCCCCTTCCTTCTTTCCTCTTCTTTTTTTTTGTTTTTAATCTCACCAGGGAGCATTAAAAACAAATGACAAAAACGCAAAGCAGCCTTCAGACATCTCAGCAAACCTCCTGGTGTGGGGAGCAGGAGCAAGGCAAGCAACACTTCAGAAGCTGCCTGGAGCTGAAGTGCATTCTTCCCAACGACTTGAAGGGCCACCCAAAGAAACCCTGAGTGCAGGCAGCTGCAGCTTTTGTCCCTGGGTTGGCTTCTCCCAGTCAGAGTCACTGCCACACCACCAGCTTGGCACAGGCACAGCTGAACTGAGCTCAGCCCTTTGGAGCAGGCAGCACTTCCTGAAGCTCTCCACTCAGTTACCTTCACATCCCAAGCAGAGAGGATAGGCTCAAGCTCCTCAGGTGTTCTCTCCTGCTTCATCCACTCCCTTTGCCCATGCATCTCAGATTGCATCCTGTGTAGGGACAACAATTGTGGGTGCCTCATGCCTGGAAGGGTTTAAGAACTACAGGAAAGCAGGGGAGGGACTTTTACAAGGGCTGGTTGTGAGAGGGGATGGATTGAGGCTTGAGGAGGGCAGATTGAGATTGGAGATTAGGAAAAAACTCTTTCCAGTGAGTGTGGGGAGACACTGGAATAGGTTGCCCAGGGAGGTTGTGGATTCTTCCTCCCTAGAGGTGTTCAAGGCCAGGTTGGATGAGGCCTTGAGCAACCTGGGCTGGTGGGAGGTGTCCCTGCCCATGGCAGGGGGGTTGGAACTGGATGATCTTGAAGGTCCCTTCCAACCCATTCTATGGTTCTACCATCTCTAAGGACTCTTCAAACTCAAGCCCTTCTGTTCTAACAGCAAAACTTCTCTTGTTCCTTTTCCCCAACCACTACCTAAGCTGTGCCCCCAGCTTCTTTTTCCTCTCTCCTCCAGTTTCTTCTACAGTGCAACAGCTTTCAGATCCTACTGTCAGGAAGCTACAGACTTGTGCCTGTAATCCCAGGTGGATTATCCAAGCAATGTTCATGAGAAGCTTTTGATGGAGACAGGGAAGAGAAGAGAGAAAAGACCAAACAAAAAGGCAAAGAAAGCCACAAGAGACAAGTTCAGAACAATTCCTGTGAACTTTGATCAGTGCCTGGGTTGAACCCAAGTCCCTGTGTTTGCACAAAGCTTTATCTCTTCATCTAGCAAACTTCAGACAGTTTGCTGCAGCCAAATACTCCTCCTGAGTGCCTGCATGCAGCATAATTTCTGTGTCATCCTTCAGGAACATGACACCAGCCTTCTGGAGGGCCTATAATTGGATAACAGCTTCCAGTGAGACACAAGGTTGGAGACTTCAGAGGAAATGATTGTCACACTCCTCCAGCTCTGCTGCACTGACACGCAGAGGGTGTCAGAGCTCCTCTCAGGTGTGCAAAATGCAGCCTCAAATGGTCTCCTGTTGTGCTGCATCCACTTCCAGCTCTCCCCAGTTGACTGCCTGCCTGTCTCACCTGCTGAATTCAGTTGGGTGACTAAGCACAGAATGCTAGGGGGTGGGAAGGGACCTCAAGAGATCATCCAGCAGCAGCCCAACCCCCCTGCCAGAGCAGCATCACCCAGGGCAGGTCACCCAGGAACAAATCCAGGTGGCTTTGGAAAGTCTCCAGAGAAGGAGACTCCACAACAGCCCTGGGCAGCCTGGTCCAGGGCTCCAGCAGCTCACAAAGGTTCTCCTTCTGTTCCCATAGAACCTCCTCTGCTCCAGCTTGCACACCCAGTGCCCCTTGGACATCCCTGAGCAGAGCCTGGCTCCACCTCCCCACACTGCCCTGCACCCCTCAGGCTCCTCTGCTCCAAGCCCCAGCTCTCTCAGCCCGTTCTCACAGGGAGATTTTCCCTCTTTTAATGACAAGCACACCTCTTCCTTTCCTTCCTCTCCCCCAAAGGCTGTCACATTCTGGAGTGCATGCTGGGCAGAGCCCATTTAAACTGCCAAATCCACTGCTGAGTCTTGCCTGCCCCAGAGAGATCATTCTGCAGGTCAGTTTCTCTTTGGATGTGACACTGTCACCTTGGCTTTGACAACCAAGCTCATTAGCCTTGTCCCAGTGCATGCACAGGAGACAGGAAAGCATTTGGGGTTATCCTTCCTCATCAGGATGCTCACTGAGAGCAGCATCCTCCTCATCCCTCAGGTTGCTTTGCAATGGAAAGAGCACTGCTGAATTTAACTGCTCCTGCTTCAGACCACATGGCTCAGCAGCCCAGCTCCCTTCAGCTCAGCCCTCCTTGCTAGGGCTGGTTTATGGCAGCTGGGGTGAAGAGCACAAGCTGTATTTGTAAGAAGCCCAACAGGAGCACCAAATTCCAAGGACATGAAGGGAAAGGAGATTAAAAAAAACAACCAACAAAACACCCCACACTTCAATCAGAGATCAGATAGAACACAGCTAAACCCCCAAGCCAAAACCATGAACTTCAACTGGTAAGAGATGATTCTGATTCTCTCTGGTACATTTCATAGAATCCCACAATCATTTGGGTTGGAAAAGACCTTTGAGATCATCCAGTCCAACCCTTCTCTACCTCTGCCAAGGCTGGTGCTAAACCATGGCCCTCAGCACCACATCTCTGTGGCTCTGAAACACCTCTAGGGGTGGGGATTCAACCCACCAGGCTTTGAGAAGCCTTCCAGTGAGGAATTTTCTTCTGATATCCAACCTAAACCTGGTGCAACTGGAGGCTAATTCCTCTTGTCCTATCATTTGATATTAGGGAGAAGAAACCAACACTCACCTGGCTCCAGCCTCCTCTCAGGGAGCTGTAGGGAGCAATGAGGTCTCCTCTCAGCCTCCTCTTCTCCAAACACCCCCAGTTCCCTCAGCTGCTCCTCACCAGCCCTGTTCTCCAGACCCTTCCCCAGCTTTGCTGCCCTTCTCTGGACCCTTTCCAGCCCCTCAATGTCCTTCTTGGAGTGAGAGGCCCAAACCTGAACCCAATATTGAAGGTGTAGCCTCACAGGGGTACCATCACCCCTCTCCTCCTGCTGGCCACACCATTGCTGATCCAAGCCAGGATGCTGGTGGCTTTCTTGGCCACCTGGGCACACTGCTGGCTCATGCTCAGCCAGCTGCCAACCACCAACTCCAAGTCTTTTACCACTGGGCAACCTTCCAGCCACACACTCTGTCACAAGCCTGGAGGCATTTGTGGGGTGGTTGTGACCCAAGCTTTGTTTGAACTTCACTCCTGCTGGAGAGAACACACCCTGGGAGCTGAAACCAGGAGCTAATTTTGCTCCCATCAAAAGGAAACACACCAATGACCTCCTCCCCACACAAACACACCAGGGGAAAAAAAAAAAAAAAAAAAAAAAAAGCTCAAATATGTTTATTTTGGCACCATTGAAAAATATACAAATCCATGAAATATCAGGGGTTCAAATTAAAGCCAATGCTTCAAAAGAGATTTCTAGGTCTTTGAAGGGAGATGGAAACCAAAACCAACCAAACAAAACCCCCCCCCCACATCCTAGATTGACTTTGACAGTGCAAACAGAGGAGAAACTGCTTAGACCAGCAGGTCCAACTGGGTCGGACAGCAAGAAGGAAAGTTCCTGAAACACACAAAAAATAGTAAAAAAAAAAAAAATCTATCTCTGTTGTGTTGAGAGGAAGGGGAAAGAAGAGTGTGGGGAAGGGAGGGGAGATGTCATCACTGAGAAAAACTTGACTGCACAGAGGTTGGAGCAGGAGATGCTTGCCATTAAACTGCTCCAATCTGCACTTGAGGAGAAGAAAGGCTTCAGACAGCACACTGACAGCAGTGATCCTTCAATAATTGATGTGGAGAAAGAACCTAGCAGCAGCTAAGCAACACAAGGATGCAGCCTGGCTGAAAGATTTGGAAGCAGAAAGCTCCTTGGCTTCCAAGAGTGCAGTTTCTGGGCATGATTTGCATAGTTCCTCCTTTTTTTCCTTAAGTGGCTAGGAAAATATTCAAGCAACTAAGTTCAGGCGAAAAAAAAATCCAAACAAACAACAATAACCAAACAACAAAACTCTTAACACCCTCTGACTCCCCTCCCCCCCAGCCATAGCTTCTAGCTGTGGAAAATGGAAGCAGCACAAAAACAAAAAGACATCAAAATGACAGAAAACAAACCTGCCACCTCCTGAGCTGGGAAGAGAAGAACTCTAAAGCCCATTTCGTGCAGAAAGCTGAAGGCTCTCCCAATGGCACTGTCTGCTGCCTTCAGTTTGTGCAGCAGGACAGGTTTTATCCCTTGTTGGGACAGAAAGCCAACTGAATTCCATCATACAGCAATTCAGGCTCTTTTGGGTGGTTTTTTTTGGGGGGAGGGCAGAGGGGACCTCTTTGTGGCTTGTTCTTTATCTCCACTCTTTGCCCCAGCTGGTTTGGGTGCTCCAAGCAACCTCATTGCCTTGTAAGCAGAGAGATAAAAGGAAATGCACAGAATCCCAGAAATGTTAGAGGTTGGAAGGGACCTGGAAAGTGCCTCCAGTCCAACCTCCCCCTGCCAGAGCAGGGTCACCCAGGAACACATCCAGGTGGGTTTGGAATGTCTCTAGAGAAGGAGATTCCACAACCTCTCTGGGCAGCCTGCTCCAGGCTCTGCAACCCTCACAGGGACAAAGTTTTCCCTTCTCTTCCTGTGGCACCTCCTTTGCCCCAGCTTGCCCCCAGTGCCCCTTGTCCTAATCTGGGCCATCCCTGAGCAGAGCCTGGCTCCAGCCCTGCACATCTTTATCCCCAGCAATGAGGGCAGCCCTCAGGCTCCTCTGCTCCAAGCCCCAGCTCCCTCAGCCTGGCCTCACAGGCACATGTTCCACTGCCCACAGCATCTTTGTGGCTCTGCACTGGACACTTCCAAGAAGCTCCCTGAGGTCCTTCTTGAACTGAGAGGCCCAGAACTGGACACAATATTCCACATGTGGCCTTCCCAGGGCAGAGCAGAGGGGAAGGATACTTCCCTAAAGCCAGGTCTCCTCACTCAGCTATATTTCTCTCCTCCCACCTCAGTTGTCCTCTTTTAGCTTTGAACCAGGAAGAAAAGGGAATCTTGCTGAGGAGGTTTGGACTCCTCAGAAGGTTTAAGACTCTCCATCTGGGTGTCATGTCAGCTCAAGACAGCTCTGTTCACATGTTCCTGAAAAAGAGAGCCGGCTGTTCCCAGGTTCTGTTCATGCCAGCGGAGACTGATGGAAGAGCTTCCAAGGGATTTATTTTAGGAGCAGAAACCCATCCTGGAGTGCCAGCTACACCAAAAGAGGCAACAGCAACACAGGTAGGTGGGAACAGACAAGCTGCAGAGTTAGCATTCCACATATGGTGACAGTGACACTTCTCAACCAATTTAGCAAGCTCAGGTTTTTTTTCTTTCCCCACTCTCCTGCCCATCCCTGTGTGCCCATCGTGCTGGTGGGGATGTGTTCACATGGCAACAGTCAACTCAGGCCAGGGCAAGCAGAGGATGGAAACCCAGGTGGTGGTAACCTAGCCAAAAAATATTGACTTTCCAGCTGGTTTCATAGAATCATAGATTGAGTTTCCAGCTGACTTCATAGAATCATAGATGATTGACTTTTCAGCTGGTTTAAGAGAATCATAGAATCATAGATTGAGTTTCTAGCTGGTTTCATAGAATCATAGAGTCATAGATTGACTTTCCAGCTGGTTTCATAGAATCATAGAGTCATAGGTTGACTTTCCAGCTGGTTTAAGAGAATCATAGAGTCATAGATTGACTTTCCAGCTGGTTTCATAGAATCATAGAGTCATAAATTGACTTTCCAGCTGGTTTCATAGAATCATAGAGACCATAGGTTGACTTTCCAGCTGGTTTCATAGAATCATAGAGTCATAGATTGACTTTCCAGCTGGTTTAAGAGAATCATAGAGTCATAGATTGACTTTCCAGCTGGTTTAAGAGAATCATAGAGTCATAAATTGACTTTCCAGCTGGTTTAAGAGAATCATAGAATCATAGATTGACTTTCCAGCTGGTTTAAGAGAATCATAGAGTCATAAATTGACTTTCCAGCTGGTTTAAGAGAATCATAGAGTCATAGATTGACTTTCCAGCTGGTTTAAGAGAATCATAGAGTCATAGACTGACTTTCCAGCTGGTTTCATAGAATCATAGTCATAGATTGACTTTCCAGCTGGTTTCATAGAATCATAGAGCCATAGATTGACTTTCCAGCTGGTTTAAGAGAATCATAGAGTCATAGATTGACTTTCCAGCTGGTTTCATAGAATCATAGAGTCATAGGTTGACTTTCCAGCTGGTTTCATAGAATCATAGAGTCATAGGTTGACTTTCCAGCTGGTTTCATAGAATCATAGAGTCATAGATTGACTTTCCAGCTGGTTTAAGAGAATCATAGAGTCATAGATTGACTTTCCAGCTGGTTTAAGAGAATCATAGAGTCATAAATTGACTTTCCAGCTGGTTTAAGAGAATCATAGAATCATAGATTGACTTTCCAGCTGGTTTAAGAGAATCATAGAGTCATAAATTGACTTTCCAGCTGGTTTAAGAGAATCATAGAGTCATAGATTGACTTTCCAGCTGGTTTAAGAGAATCATAGAGTCATAGACTGACTTTCCAGCTGGTTTCATAGAATCATAGAGCCATAGATTGACTTTCCAGCTGGTTTAAGAGAATCATAGAGACATAAATTGACTTTCCAGCTGGTTTAAGAGAATCATAGAGTCATAGATTGACTTTCCAGCTGGTTTCATAGAATCATAGAGCCATAGATTGACTTTCCAGCTGGTTTCATAGAATCATAGAGTCATAGATTGACTTTCCAGCTGGTTTAAGAGAATCGTAGAGCCATAGATTGACTTTCCAGCTGGTTTAAGAGAATCATAGAATCATAGATTGACTTTCCAGCTGGTTTCATAGAATCATAGAGTCATAGATTGACTTTCCAGCTGGTTTAAGAGAATCATAGAGTCATAGATTGACTTTCCAGCTGGTTTCATAGAATCATAGAGCCATAGATTGACTTTCCAGCTGGTTTAAGAGAATCATAGAGTCATAGATTGACTTTCCAGCTGGTTTAAGAGAATCATAGAGTCATAGATTGACTTTCCAGCTGGTTTAAGAGAATCATAGAGTCATAGGTTGACTTTCCAGCTGGTTTCATAGAATCATAGAGTCATAGATTGACTTTCCAGCTGGTTTAAGAGAATCATAGAGTCATAGATTGACTTTCCAGCTGGTTTAAGAGAATCATAGAGTCATAGACTGACTTTCCAGCTGGTTTCATAGAATCATAGAGCCATAGATTGACTTTCCAGCTGGTTTAAGAGAATCATAGAGCCATAGATTGACTTTCCAGCTGGTTTAAGAGAATCATAGAGTCATAGATTGACTTTCCAGCTGGTTTCATAGAATCATAGAGTCATAGATTGACTTTCCAGCTGGTTTCATAGAATCATAGAGCCATAGATTGACTTTCCAGCTGGTTTAAGAGAATCATAGAGCCATAGATTGACTTTCCAGCTGGTTTAAGAGAATCATAGAGCCATAGATTGACTTTCCAGCTGGTTTAAGAGAATCATAGAGCCATAAATTGACTTTCCAGCTGGTTTAAGAGAATCATAGAGTCATAGATTGACTTTCCAGCTGGTTTCATAGAATCATAGAGCCATAGATTGACTTTCCAGCTGGTTTCATAGAATCATAGAGTCATAAATTGACTTTCCAGCTGGTTTAAGAGAATCATAGAGTCATAAATTGACTTTCCAGCTGGTTTCATAGAATCATAGAGCCATAGATTGACTTTCCAGCTGGTTTAAGAGAATCATAGAGCCATAGATTGACTTTCCAGCTGGTTTAAGAGAATCATAGAGCCATAAATTGACTTTCCAGCTGGTTTAAGAGAATCATAGAGCCATAGATTGACTTTCCAGCTGGTTTCATAGAATCATAGAGCCATAGATTGACTTTCCAGCTGGTTTAAGAGAATCATAGAGCCATAGATTGACTTTCCAGCTGGTTTAAGAGAATCATAGAGTCATAGATTGACTTTCCAGCTGGTTTCATAGAATCATAGAGCCATAGATTGACATTCCAGCTGGTTTAAGAGAATCATAGAGCCATAAATTGACTTTCCAGCTAGTTTAAGAGAATCATAGAGTCATAGATTGACTTTCCAGCTGGTTTCATAGAATCATAGAGCCATAGATTGACTTTCCAGCTGGTTTAAGAGAATCATAGAGCCATAGATTGACTTTCCAGCTGGTTTAAGAGAATCATAGAGTCATAGATTGACTTTCCAGCTGGTTTCATAGAATCATAGAGCCATAGATTGACTTTCCAGCTGGTTTAAGAGAATCATAGAGACATAAATTGACTTTCCAGCTGGTTTAAGAGAATCATAGAGTCATAGATTGACTTTCCAGCTGGTTTCATAGAATCATAGAGCCATAGATTGACTTTCCAGCTGGTATCATAGAATCAGAGTCATAGATTGACTTTCCAGCTGGTTTAAGAGAATCATGGAGTCATAGATTGACTTTCCAGCTGGTTTCATAGAACCATAGATTGAGTTTCCATCTGGTTTCATAGAATCATGGATTGACTTTCCAGCTGGTATCATAGAATCTATCTATGATTCTATGAAACCAGCTGGAAAGTCAATATTTTTTGGCTAGGTTACCACCACCTGGATTTCCATCCACTGCTTGTCCTGGCATGAGTTGACTGTTGCCATGTGAACACATCCCCACCAGCACGATGGGCACACAGGGATGGGCAGGAGAGTTAATTTCCTGAATAAGTGACTACTGGGCCACACAGCTGGTATTAGGATGGGCAAGAACCAGCACCTGAGCATGGGGGCACCTTCAACAAGGACATATTTGGTGAGCTCTGCCATAAGGTGCTGGCCTGCAGGTGTCAGGCATGTTAACAGAGGGCTTGAGCAAAGCAAACCCTTTATTGCATTGGCAGGAACTCACTGACCTCTCCAGCTCCCCCCAGCACTCAGTGATGTGTACACACAGCTACCCTGGAGGAATTCTGGTTTCCCTTCCAGGGCAGGAAGCTACAGAGATGATCTTTGCAGGACATACAGTGCAGACTGTCAGTGACAAAGCCACAGCAAATGGCTCTTTATCCAAGGACTCAGCTAAAGCCAACTGGAAAAAAAAGCTTCCCATGCTTGGGATTGGACCCATACTGACCACAGCCTTCAAAAGCACCAAGAACAACAGTGTCTGGATAGTAGAACTCTAGTCACAGTTAAAATCCAGGGACAGCTCTGTCAGAGGCTGAAGAGGATGCTCCAGGAGGCATCATTTTTTTTTGCTTCAGAAGGATACTGCATGGGAAGTTTTGTTGTATTGTCCTAGGAGGTTCGAGCAGTGGCACTTAGTGTTAGCATTGCCAAGGGGGTCCTTCAGCAAGTCCACATCCTTGAGGAATTCCAGTCTGGAGTTCTGGCCTGCAGCACTGAGACCTTCAGCTCTGGGGACAGAGGAGACAGCACAAGACAGGAAGGAGAAACTTGCCAAAACTCCAGAAGTGCACCAAAGAAAGGCAGGGCTCCTTCAAGGTTTGGGTTTGTAACTGGAGGAGACAACAGGAGCACAGAGCTGGGATAGTGCATTGCAAAGATCACCAGGTGTGATCTGACTTCAGGGTCCCTGCACTGCTTCAGGGTCCCTGGGAAGGTTTGGCACAACCACTCGGACACAGCAATTGGGCTTCCCACGCAGGGTCAGCTCCTCGGAGGGATTCTTCCTGGCACTTCAGTGGATTCAGAAAAAATAAAACCACCAAACCCAAAAGGTTTCTTGGACACTGTGCAGACTTGTGAAGTCCTCAGTCAAGAAGGAAGGTCAGACATTGCTGACCCTGGTTTCAGCAGAGGAGATGATAGCAGCAGAGGTGGATGTCACCAGCGAGCGCTCGCGCCTGACGTACCGCGGCTTCCGAACTGCGACGGTGAGACACAGACATCAGCACACAGCCCCCCAGGGTGGAAGGGACACTCAAAAGTCACCTTGCCCAACCCTCCCTGCAGCCAGCAGGGATGCCTCCAACTACAGCAGGCTGCCCAAGGCCACAGCAAGTCCACTCTTGAATGTCTGCAGGGATGGGGCCTCAAACCGCACCCCTGGAGGCTCCAAGCTGGAAGTGGATGAGGCCTTGAAGAACCTCAAGAGGGAGAAGAGGTTGGATCTGGATGACCTTTAAGTTCCCTTGCAGCCCAGCCCATTCTATGATCCTATGAGTCTGAAGCCACCACAAGCCTTGTAAAGCTTCACATGTATGAAAACTCCACCTGGCCTCAGGAAGCCAACTCCCAGCCATCCCCCACCACACACACCCCGACTGCTGTATTCCAAACAGGCTCTCTCCTTTTTCAAGCAGCTGATAAAACTTCAAATCAGCAAGCCTGAAAATGAGCCAATCTGGCACTGGCAAAGAGATGCCAATCCTGAAAATAGATCCCAGACTGAATCATTTCTTTTTGAGCACTTCTAAGGAGATGCAAGATTATTATTACTATATTTCCCCCCCCACCACCAGACTTGTCTATTAAGACAGAGAAGTCGAAGATCTATTTTAGGAACTGTCAAAGATCTATTTTAACAGCAAGTACTCCATCAACACTGTATGCCTACATTAATTAAAGCAATAAATCCTATCCAGAAAGGCCTACTAGCCAGAATTCATTGGATTTCTGTCCCCTCAGATGCCACAGCTCTACACCAGGCTTTACAGGTGATTGCTTTGACTTGCTGTGTGCTGGTAGCAGATCTGCTCTGAGATGTTTGCCTGCTTCTCAATAACAAGAGGCACAAAAGGGCAGCCAGCAGCTAAAATATTTGCAGCAGCATGTCCCAGAGAAGAGTTCCTCACCTGAAGAAGCTGGGGGAGGTATCATGGATGCCTGCATAAGAGAAGAATTGATTGGGTCAGACAAAGCACCTTTTGTCCTCGCTCTGGCAGCAGGAAATGCAGCAACAGTTCAGGGAAAATTCCCTGAGGCTGCCTTGGAGAAGGGAACTCAATAGAATCCATAGGGTCTGTATTCACCTTTCCCCCCCCATTTCCTTCCCCCCTTCCCTCCCCCCATTTCCTTCCCCCCTTCCCTCCCCCCATTTCCTTCCACCCTTCCCTCCCCCCATTTCCTTCCACCCTTCCCTCCCCCCATTTCCTTCCACCCTTCCCTCCCCCCATTTCCTTCCTTCCACCCTTTCCTCCCCCCCCATTTCCTTCCACCCTTTCCTCCCCCCCCATTTCCTTCCACCCTTTCCTCCCCCCCCATTTCCTTCCACCCTTTCCTCCCCCCCCCATTTCCTTCCACCCTTTCCTCCCCCCCATTCCTTCCACCCTTTCCTCCCCCCTCCATTTCGCATCCCCATTTTTCATTTGTTTTTTTTCTTTCTCTGGACAAAGAACCGCCCCCCCCCCCAACATCTTTTTCATTCTATTTCATCAAAGCAGCTCCCTAATGAACTGTTCAAGCCTCCAAGTCGTTGTTCACACCAGGCTGTTCCTATCAGAAGGACAGAGTTCACTTAACTGTTTCACTGGGCTGGAGAACAGATGCTAAAAAGAGAGAGGAAAGAAAGAGAGACACCAACCATCATTAACTTAAAACCCCCAGCAGTTCTAACCCTTTAGACAAACACAAGCATAGAATCAGAGAATTGTTAGGGTTGGAAGAGACCTCAAGGCTCAGCCAGTTCCAACCCCCCTGCCATGGGGAGGGACACCTCACACTGCAGCAGGTTGCTCACAGCCACATCCAGCCTGGCTGCAAAAACCTCCAGGGATGAGGCTTCCACCACCTCCCTGGGCAACCTGTGCCAGTGTCTCATCACCCTCATGGGGAAGAACTTCTTCCTCACATCCAATCTGAATCTCCCCACTTCTAGTTTTGCTCCATTCCCCTCCAGTCCTATCCCTCCCTGACACCCTAAAAAGTCCCTCCCCAGCTTTCTTGTAGCCCCCTTCAGATCCTGCAAGGCCACAAGAAGGTCTCCTGGGAGCCTTCTCTTCTCCAGCTCCAGCCTCTTTCAGTCTGTCCTCATAGGAGAGGTGCTCCAGCCCTCTGAATGCAACAGAGGAGTTCTCTTGGTAAAAAAAAAAAAAAAAAAAGTTAAATGAGTTTTGGCACAAAGATTACAATAAATCAAGGGAAAAAAAACCCAATTTTGTCACCAAACTTACAACAACAGATCAGAAGCCTCTGAGATCCCATTAGTCTGCAGGACTCTCTTCAAGAGAAGAGATAAAGGGTTGCAAAGGTCTCTCCCTCTCCAAGAATGTCTTATTTGGTGTTCAAAGAAAGGAGCCACAGCAGCAGCTCTTTAATATGAAGAAGTTTCCACAAGAAGAAAAGGGCACTTTGAGGCAACTGCCAGTGAAAGGCAGTGCAGAAAGGAAAGAAGTGAGCAGTGAAGGTGCAACCCTTTCACACAGCAGGTTCCTGCCTTTGTTGACCACAGGATAATCATCATCCAGACAGGACAATGAGCCAGAGAAATGCTTCTAATGCTTCTCCTTCAAAGGTGGAGATCAATGCTTTCACCTGCTGGACCAGAGTCAACTACCAGGACATGTGGAAGTCAGACCAGTACCACTCGAGCCTCAGAGGTCTTCTGTCCTACCAGCTTCAAAGTGTCAAAGCACAACAGCTCTTGACCCATTTGAAAACTGAAGGAGGATCTTGGACTGACTCCATTTACTTAAAGACACAATGCAAAAGGAACCCAGAGGCTTCAACAGGCAGCTGTCATTGGGACACTGGCAGTTCCTGTGCCACTGACCAGTTCAGACCTTGGCCAGCTACTGCTGTGCACTTTGACATGCAATGAGGAGACCAGAGAGACTGTAAACCATGGAATGGGTTGGGTTGGAGGGACCTTCAAGATCAGCCAGTTCCAACCCTCTTGCCATGGGCAGGGATATCTCCTACTAGCCCAGGTTGCTCAAGGCCTCATCCAACCTGCCCTGGAACACTGCCAGGCTTGGAGCCTCCACAACTTCTCTGGGCAATCTGTTCCAGTGCCTCAGCACTCTCCTGGGGAAGAGGTTACTGTGGCTAGACACAACAGCCTTAGCCACATAATGCAACTGGATTGCTGCACCTACTCCCTTTTTTCCCCTCTTTTTGCACTTATTTCTATTGTGACAGCCTAGCTGGAGCTTGGTCCTTTTAAGACATGATTTAGACTGGAGATGAGGAAGAAATTCCTTACAGTGAGGGTGGGGAAACACTACAACAGGTTGCCCAGGGAGGCTGTGGATGTTCCCTCCCTGGAGGTGTTCAACGCCAGGCTGGATGAGGCCTTGAGCAACCTGGGCTGGGGGGAGGTGTCCCTGTAGGGGGGGTAGAACTGGATGATCTTTAAGGTCCCTTTCAACCTAAACCATTCTGTGAATCTAAGAAAATAAGAGGAGGTCTATCTGTTTAGCAGACCCAGGAAGCAGCTTGCTTTCAACAGAAGGAGCTCTAACACAGCAAATGCTGTGCTAGGGCTTGGCATGGGAATCACTCAAAGAGGCTGCAGAAAAGGGACAAGACAGAGTTAAAGATGAGTCTCTGCTTCCTGCCAAGCTGGGCAAGAATGGAGACATCACCTCCCAACTTATTGTGCTCAGCACCTCCCAGAAATTGAGGGCCAGTAAAGTGTGGACAAAGAGAACAACTTCAAACTGCAGCACCTGCCAGAACCAGAAGTCCAGATAAAGTCCTGGTGCCTTAGTCCTAGGCACAGCCCAGGTGCTCTTTCCCTGGTCTTTCTGGAATCACTTTGGCATGAAGTCAGGTCACTGCATTTTAGTGCCATGGCTTCACTTCTCAGGGACAGGAATGGCAGGAATAAATTCCATGACAAAGGAAAGCTAAGAGCTGCTCTTTTTAGCTGCTTTTCTTATTTTGTAGCTGCTTAAAAAGCTAATCTGGCAGTTACCTCTTCCAAGCCCTCCTGCATTTAGAGTTGAAGGAGTGGTGGAAGAATGAGGAACCTCAAACTCCATTCCCTTTCTCCTGCTGCTGACACATCCATGGTGAGCACACTGCTCTTCATTGCTACAGCTCCCTCCCCTCCAAAAAACAACTCCTTCTGGCAAGGCTTTACAAATGGGTACAGAAATAAAGCAGGGTTATTAATTTGTATTTAAAGGCCCTCTTTTTCTTCCCCTTGTTGAGATCAGGTAGCTAATATTCAGTGAGAAGCACCACCAAGTCTTCTGGTAAACCTTGGGAGAGATTCTACCACTCTACTCTGGTGAGACCTCACCTGGAGTACTGCATCCAGCTCTGGAGCCCTCAGCACAGGAAGGACATGGACCTAATGGAGTGGGTCCAGAGGAGGGCCATGAAGATCATCAGAGGGGTAGAGCACCTCTGCTATGAGGACAGGCTGAGGGAGCTGGGGGTGTGCAGCCTGGAGAAGAGAAGGCTCCAGGGAGATCTAACAGCAGCCTTCCAGTACTTGAAGAGGCTACAAGAAGGCTGCAGAGGGACTGTTTGCAAAGGCCTGCAGGGATAGGACAAAGGGCAATGGTTTGGAATTAAGAGAAGAGAAGATTTAGATTGGATGTGAGGAACAAATTCTGCAGCAGGAGGGTGCTGGAACACTGCAACAGGTTGCCCAGTTGAGACCCCATCCCTGGAGATATTCAAGGTGAGGCTGGACAAAGGCTCTGAGCAACCTGCTCTAGTGGAGGATGTCCCTGCTGACTGCAGAGGGGGGTTGGACTTGATGACCTTTGGAGGTCCCTTCCACCCCAAACCATTCTATGATTCCCTACAAAAGCCAATAGCTGGGTTAGGGAGAGACACTTTGACATGCACCTCAGCAGACTCAGAGTGAGACCAGACACCCTCTGCACTGGCCCTGAACACACAACCCTAAAAACACACAGCAGGAGAAAATTCTTCCTTAGCCTGCCTTGCTTTGAAGGATCCAAAGAGTTCACAGCAGTGACATTGCATTTAAAAGTTTTTACATGAAGAAAGTGAGCAAAAGCCAAAAATGGGAGAGATTGAAATAAGAGAGTGAGAGGCATTTTACCTTTGTTTCTCCTGTAGAAGATGTTAGGAAGTTTATTGGCACGTTTGAGGTAGAAGAAAGAAGCAACAGAGAGAATCAGGAATAAACTGATGAAAAATGTGCCTAAGATGAGGGAAGC
The DNA here is from genome assembly GCF_027791375.1 of Indicator indicator. NCBI lineage: Eukaryota > Metazoa > Chordata > Aves > Piciformes > Indicatoridae > Indicator > Indicator indicator. The sequence continues at coordinate 3,139,033 of NC_072041.1, forward strand.
TGCTACTTCTGGGCTCCCTGTACAAACAAAAAAAAAAAAGAGAGAGAAAAGACTTTTGTTCACTAGAAATCTCTTGGAATAGGACCAGCTTCTGGATATTCATAGGAGAAAAACAATAATTCAGTGCTGTTTCCTCTTTCCTTTTTAAATACAAAGAGAGACCTCCCTGCAACACTGGCAAATGCCTTTCAATGTGCAATTTTGTTACCTCAACAACTTCCCCAACCCCACCTGCCCAGGTGTCAGCAAAGCCTCAGCCTCTGCTTTCTCTGAAGACACCCACAGCTTTTTCATCTATTATTGTTTATTTTATATAACTTTCCAACCCAGTGCTGGGAGGCACTCGACATCAATATTGTTCTTTCATGCCTTAAATGAAGCCTCCCAAGGCCACAACTTGTCAACAGCCAACAAACCACTGCTGCAGCACACCCAGCATTGTGCTGGCCACAAGAAACCATCCCACTGAGGCAGACATCACCAAAAGATGCCTTCCCCTCACCTCTGTTCCACTTTCCCCACACCCTGCATATTGACTCTGCTGCTTTATTGAAGGTTATGATCCCAACCAGCAAGAAATAAAAGCTGGTTGTGAGCTTGTGGCAGGCAAACTTAAGACACCAAATCTATCTGCCAGCCAAGCACTGCTTGGAGAAGTCTACATTCTGAAGAGCACTGAGATGTTTTCAAGTCCACACATGACAAGATAAGTGATAAGAAAGGATCAGCAGCACCCAGGTTTGATGTGGTTGTTCAGCTTTGCTTTTTAAGAGCACTGATGATAAGCACTGCCCTTGGAACACTAAATCACTTCAGTCTGGCATCCCATCTCCTGCTGAAGTGTGCAGTGCTGCTGTCTAAACATCCTCAACTTTCATTCTTCTCACCAGTGGCAAGCCTTTTTAGGAGATGAAAGAGAAATGACTGGTTTGCAGTGATCAAATCTACAGACAGGGCATAACCTCAACCCTAAAGCCCAAAGAAAGATCCACCCAGTAAAAGAGCTACCTCCAAACTCAACTGCAAGCCTCAGTCAGAGATTCATAGAACAGGTTGGGTTGGAAGGGACCTTAAAGATCATCCAATTCCAACCCCCTGCCATGGGCAGGGACACCTCCCACCAGCCCAGATTGCTCAGGGCCTCATCCAGCCTGGCCTTGAACACCTCCAGGGAGGGGCCAGCCACAATGTCCCTGGACAACCTGTTCCAGAGTCTCCCCACCCTCATATAAAGAATTTCTTTCTAATCTCCAGCCTCAATCTTCCCTGGCCAAGCTTTGTTGCTCCTCATCCTCTCACTCCAAGCCCTTGTCAAAAGTCCCTTCCCACCTTTCTTGTAGCCCCCTTCAGGTACTGGAAGGATGCTCTAAGCTCTGCTCAGAGCCTTTCTCTTCTCCAAGCTGAATAGCCCCAACTCTCTCAACCTGTCCCCATAGGGGAGGTTCTCCATCCCTCTGATCATCTTTGTGGCCCCATCTGGACCTGCTCCAGCAGCCCCGGGTCCTTCTTGTGCTGGAAGCCCAGAACTGGATGCAGTGCTCCAGATGGGGGTCTCCAAATCATTAGGACAAGATGACAACTCCACTCAGTGGAACCCAAGTACCTGAAAATGCAACTGTAAGCCTTATAAGAGGCTTCTTGGTGAGAACAAGAGAGAACAAACAGAAGTGGCTCCTTGATGTGGAATAAAATCTCTGCTAGAGAACTCCAGATCCCACAACTTGCTTGAAATGGCCACATCCTGAAGGGCCTGGCAGGCAGTGAATCATCACACAGCTATTGCCATCTACTCACCTATGTTCTGGAGGAAAGGAGTTACAGTGCTTATATTCATGTGGAAATTCATTCCTCTGCTACCAGCTGTAAGTCAAGCAACAACAACAATAAAAACAAGACTTCTTTAAGTCAAATCTGACCAAAATTCCAGATTTCTTGAAAAAAAAACCCCTCAGGAAAATGCTATTTTACTGCTCAGAAATGATTTGAAGTTGGGGAAAAATTTTGATTTCTGCCATGAAAAACTCACTTCTGTGGAGAATTAAAAGAAGAGAAAGAACAAACCTAGCATGATCAGAATTTGCCCCCCAAAAGGAGACAAGAATTCTCCAGTGCATTTCTCAGTAAATTCAACCTGGATCTAAGGGAGAAGTTCTTCAGGACAAGGGTGGTGAGACTCTGGAACAGGCTGCCCAGGGAGGTTGTGGAAGCCTCCATTTTGGGGGTGTTCAAGGCCAGGTTGGATGAGGCCTTGTGCAACCAACTCTAGTTGAGAGGTGTATTGAAGAACTTCTTCCTAAGTTCCAGTCTAACCCTACTCTGCCTCAGCTTCAAACCATTCCCCCTTGGCCTGGCTCTAGACACTCTTAGGAAAAGTCCCTCTGCAGCCTTCCTGCAGGATCCCCTTCAGTTATTGGAGGCAGCTCTAAGGTCCCCCTGGAATCTTCTCTTCTCCAGACTGAACACCCTCAGCTCCCTCAGCCTGTCCTCACAGCAGAGCTGCTCCAGCCCTTGGATCATCTTTGAGACCTCCTCTGGCCTCACTCCAGCAGCTCTGTGTCCTTCTGATGCTGGGGACACCAGAACTGGCTGCAAGATTGGAGGTGAGGTCTCAGCAGAGCAGAGTCAAGGGACAGAATCCCCTTTCTTAGGCTGCTGGCCACAGCCTTCCTGAAGAGTCTCTGCTGGACTACACACATAAGAGGAGAACTCAGTACCAAAACACAACCATCAAAAGAAAGGGCTGGTAAATGACTCACAGGTTCTGCATTCAGTCAGATTGTGACCAGATGAGACAGGAAGGGATTCATTTTTGCACTTAATGCAGCTGCTACTGCCATCCTCATTCCACCTTCTGTAACAACCTGCAGAGGAGTAAGATGTCCAAAGGTTTGAAACAACAAAAGCAACATTGGAAATACTTCCTGGAAAGAGGCAAAGACAACTTCCTCTGTTTGGTCTACTGCTTGCAAACATCTCCTGCTTGCTATTACACAGGTTAAGAGGTTTTATAAATTCACAGAATGGTTTGAGTTGGAAGGGACCTTAGAGTTCCAACTCCCTGCCATGGGCAGGGACACCTCCTACCAGCCCAGGTTGCTCATGGCCTCATCCAACCTGGCCTTGAACACCTCCACAGAGGGGACATCCACAACCTCCCTGGGCAACCTGTTCCAGTGCTTCATCACCCTCATAGGGAAGAACTTCTTCCTAATGTTCAATATAAATCTGCTCTTCAATTTCAAACCATTGCCCTTCTCCTGATCCCTGCAGGCCTTTGCAAACTGTCCCTCTGCAGCCTTCTTGTAGCCCCTTCAAGTACTGGCAGGCTGCTGTTCAGTCCTCCCTGAAGCCTTCTCTTCTCCAGGCTGAACACCTCCAGCTCCTTCAGCCTGTCCTTGTAGCAGAGGTGCTGCAGCCCCTTGATCATTTTCATGGCCTCCTCTGGACCCTCTCCATCAGGTCCATATCCTACCTGTGTTGAAGGGCTCCAGAGCTGGCACTGCCATGCCTCAGCCCTCTCAAGTGCTGTCTGAGTGGTGTCACTTTAAGAACCCAGCCTGCTTCAGCTACTCCATGACAGATGGGAAGTGTTTTCTATCAAGTCACCCTCCCTTGCAAGCTGGAAACTGATTAAACTTTCATCTTGGCCTATGTCTTGGCTGTTCAAAGCTCTCCATTTTCAGTTGAAATGCAGATACTGGGATGTCTTTGTTAGGGAAAAAAAGAAGAAACCCACCACATTTAGGGCACATCTTCAAGAACAACTTCATTTAATACAATAAAGCTGCAGCGGTTTCACTTGAGGCTTAGACTTGAGAGATGAAGATTAGAAGGATATTCTTACTAGATCATATTACAGCCTACATTTAAAGGGAAGGAGGGAAAAAAAAAAAACCCAAACCCTCACTGTGCTGGCTAAAATCCAGTTTTGTAGAGCCCTGAGCCAAACTGGTATCAATTATCCCATAAAGTAAACTATTAGCAAGGTGCTGATTTGAAAACAGCTCTGCTGCGAGGTTTTCCTTAGAGACAAGCAGCACTTTTTGATGTCCACAGTAATAAATTCCATCTGACATTTAATCTAAAACACAAACAGATCCTATGTAAGGGCAAAGGCTTGCTACAGGAAGAGGAAGGAAGCATCAAAGCACTTATCTGACACCGAAGATATTGGGAGATTAGCAGCTCAGGAGAAGATTGAAGCGAACACAATCCCATGGCTTGCAGACAGCTGTTGGTACCACAGCTAAAAATCACTCAGAAGCAGAAATTAATCTATCCATAGAACAGCTTAGGTTGGGAGGGGCCTCAGACATCACCTAACTCCAACCCCCCCTGCCATGGGCAGGGACACCACTCAACTAGACTTTGGCTGCTCAAAGCCTCATCCCACCTGGCCTTGAACACCTCCAGGGAAGGAGCATCCACAGTCCCCTTGGGCAACCTGTTCCAGTGTCTCCTCACCCTCACTGGAAACAATTTCTTCCTCATCTCTAGTCTAAATCTCTCCTCCTCAAGCTTCAGTCCATTCCTTCTCATCCTCTCACTCCAAGCCCTTGTAAAAAGTCCCTCCCCAGCTCTCATGTAGCCCCCTTCAGGTATTGGAAGGCAGCTCTAAGGTTCCCCTGGAGTCTTCTCTTCTCCATGCTGAACACCCCCAGCTCCCTCAGCCTGTCCTCATAGCAGAGGTGCTCCAGCCCTTAGGTCATCTTTGTGGCTTCCTCTGCACTCACTCCAACAGCTCTTTGCCCTCCTGATGATGGGGACACCAGAACTGGCTGCAGTATTGACTGAAGCAACAGTCAGAGAAGCTACCAAAGCAGTGAAAATAGCCTCAAAATGCTTTACCAACCACCATAAGGAAATGACTGAACCCAGAAGTGGACCCCAGTTTTGAAGTCCCTAATTCTCTTGTTACTGTGGGCTCTGAAGCAATTTTCCTGCTTCCACTTCTCTGATTTTACACAGAATGGCATTAAAAAAAAAGCCCAATTTTTTTTTTTTTGCTATTATTGGAAAACAACAATAGAAGTTTTGAAGTCCATTTAAAAGCAAACAAGTCTGCATGTGTGGCACCAGGCAGAAGGAGGCATTCTGTCCTAACAAGAAAACACTGAAATGATCCTTAATGCTCCCCTTTCAATACACATTGCAGCAGCTCTGCTTTTCATGTTCATTATTTGAGCTTTTCAGGGCTCTTAAGCATTTGCAGCAGCTCTTACACAACCCAACTGCATGCTACATAAAAAAAGAATAACCTGATTAATAGTTGTCTGCTCTCCTTCCCCATGCAGGAGCAACATTTCTGAGTCACAAGAAGCATAACCTTGGGTATAGAGAGGAAGACAGACTTCACTCTATAGCTGTGCTGCTGATTGGTTTCACTCCCCAATTAAATCTGGAGCTTTATTTCCTTGTTAACTGCCCAAACCCATCTGGAATGTTATGGAACCATGACACACTTTACCTGGACTGCACTGGTTGGTTACTGGACAGGAAGTGTTTGAATCCAACATATCCACACAGCATTCTGTTTCTGACACCTAAACAAAGAACAGACATTTCAGAGAACCATGGAATGGTTTGGCTTGAAAGGGAACCCCCCCCCAAAGTCATCTAAGTGCAACCCTCCTGCAGTCAGCAGGGACATCTTCCAGGTAGAGCAGGTTACTCAAAGCCTTGACCAGCCTCACCTTGAATATCTCCAGGGATGGAGCCTCAGCTACCTTCCTGGGCAACCTGTTGCAGTGTTCCAGCACCCTCATGGTGCAGACCTTGTTCCTCACAACCAATCTAAATCTGCTCTGCTATCATTCCAAACCATTGCCCCTCTCCTATCACTGCAGGCCTTTGCAAACAGTCCCTCTGCAGCCTTCTTGTAGCCCCCTTGGAAGGCTGCTCTTAGGTCTCCCCAGAGCCTTCTCTTCTTCAGGCTGAACAACCCCAGCTCCCTCAGCCTGTCTTCACAGCAGAGGTGCTCCAACCCCCTGAGCATTTTTGTGGCCCTTCTCTGGACCCACTCCATCACCTCCACACCCTTCAGGCCTTTGTAAGCTCATTAAATGCTTCAACAACAACCAGGAAAAAGAAACTCCACAGAGAACACACAAGACTAAGCAGCAGCTGCAGTTTAAATTTGCTGTAGCTTTTTCTTTTCCTGTTTTTTTTTTTTTTTTGCATTAAGCAATCTCACAAGGACAGAAGCAGCTTGATGCACCACCAAGCTGATTTTGACCTGCCAGCTGCTCCCCACACTCAACACTTTGAGAACAAATGCACACTTTGCTGTTGACATTGGACAAAGCCTCCAAAAAAAGAAACCTGCTTCAGAAATATACTTGCTCAAATTCTTCAGTGCAGCACAGGTCAGAGAGAGAGTTCTGCACAGAACTGCTCTAACAGATTGGCTGAGGAAAAACTAGAGGTAAAAATGAGTGGTAAAAACTACTTCTCTCCTTTTTGCTCATATGGCAAGAGAGGACATCTACATTCAGCAGAGCAATCCAGCAGGACTAGAAGAGCTTCTTCCTTCACTATTTAATAGGAAAGGCACACAGTTTATTTTCTGTTATATATATCCTGAAGGCACACAGTTTATTTTCTGTTTGGGTTGGAAAGGACCTTAAAGGTCATCTAGTTCCAACCCCCTTGCCATGGACAGGGACACCTTCCACTAGCCCAGGTTGCTCAAGGCCTCATCCAGCCTGGGCTTGAAGACCTCCAAGGAGGGGACAAAAGACAGTTTGAAAATTATTTGTAAATTACAACAAGCTGTAACTGAGTTTAGAGATAAATGGTTGTTAGAAACTCTTCCTTTGACAGAGAGCAGCACCATCTCATATAGACCTGAGCATAGCTACTCTCTGAAGCTGTACAAGAAAAGCCATAAAAATCCCACATCTTTTAGAATTTTACAGGAAGAGAATCAGAGAATCACAGAATCACAGTTAGGGGTTGGAAGGGACCTCCAGAGATCATCCAGTCCAGCCCCCCTTCCAGAGCAGGATCACCTAGAGTAGGTCCAACAGAATCATTTCCCTCAGCAAGTCAAATCAGTCTTAAAAAGGAATGAAGCATTCTTGTTCACAAGTACCAAGATCTGATCTGTATTTCAGCCACAGAAGTAACTTCAATACACCTAACAGCCAGTATTGCTCTGCTGATCCACAAAACCCCTCACATCCAGGGGAGACAAAAATCAAAGCTATCAGGAGAAACGGTCAGGGCTGTCACAGCTGAAATTAGTGCATGATGGGGAGGTAAATGCAGTAAAGAACCAGAAGATAGATGGATAACCTGCTTGGGACCACTGCTGTTGGGCAAACTCTCCTGCAAGCTGAGTTTCACGCTCATTTTTGAAGCAGTGTTTTGCTTTAGAGCTTCTCAGTCATCTGAAAAGTTAACTGTATCCACAGTTTGGATTGTTTGCAGTTCAAGTGCCAAGCAGCTTGAAAAGTGGGGGGTTTGATCATCAAGGGGAGGGCTTTTTCAAGTGAGTGGTGCTATCAGGTACATCCCTGCTCTCCTACAAGCACATGAGTAAGGAAGAACTCAATGCTTTAACAGGCAATCAGCCATCACAACAAACTGACCCTCTGTACGAGTTCCAGTTAAGGACTGCTGGCAGCCTTAGGTCATTTGTGCTCAATGGGAGAGGAAATCATCTGCTCTGCTTTGATAGCACCTAGCATGACAAAAAAAGCCAACCCAGCCAAAAGACATGGAGTACCCACCGAGCTTTCAGGAGATTTGCTGGCAACTTCTGCTACCAGTTGAGTTAAGAGAAGGATGTATGGCACCTCCATGCCCAGGAGAGTCACAGGCCTGAGTAACAACAGGGAAAGAAGTTACAAAGTCTTATTCAGGAAAGAATGGCTTCACTTGGAAGGCACTGTGAAGATCATCCAGTTCCAACCCCCCTGCCATAGACAGAGACACCTCCCACCAGCCCAGGGTGCTCAAGGCTTCATCCAGCCTGGCCCTGAACACCTCCAGGGAAGGGACATCCACAGCCTCCCTGGGCAACCTGTTCCAGTGTTCACTGCCCTCACTGGAAAGAATTTCTTGCTAATCTCCAGTCTAAATCTGCCTTCCTCTGGCTTCAATCCATTCCTTCTCATCCCATCACTTACAACCCCTTGTCAAAAGTCCTCCCCCCAGCTTTCTCGCAGCCCCCCTTCATGCCAGAGAAGTTCATCATTGCCTTTTGTTAAGGAACTTTTGACAACACATTGCTTTTATTTGAATACAAAGCCCTCTAAATTAAATATGCTGGGGGTGGGGAATGACTTACCTTGGTTCAAGACAAATTTGAGACACTCAGGAGTTTTCCCTCCAGCTGCAGAGGGGCAGGTTTCTGCCTAGGGCTGACTGTGGTTGCTAAGAAACAAGGAACCTTATCAGCCTGCTCCAAACTGGGCCATGCAGAGACTATTCCACACCCAGGATCTAAAAATCAATGTGACTGCAATAGAAGGGTTACTGCCTGGCACCACCACTGATAAGCCTTCTCCACAGCTCCAGGCTCCTCTGGCTGCAGCATTGAGCTGGGATGGATTTGTACCAGGACAGCAAGCAGACACTGCTGTGAAAAGGCAAGGCTGGCATTAATTTCTCCCATGACAGCACAGTCATGAAGCATTAATGAAGTCTGTCTCTTAATAGGGAGCATTTCTCAATTGCCTAAGAGCAGACCTTCCTGATGTGGAACAGAATATTTTAGTCTGCTACAAGCTGAGCTTTATTTCCTACCCACCCTCCTCTGCTTTTGCCACCTAATTCCATCCAGAACCTAAAGAAAGTTCACTTCTCTTACACTAAATTGTTTGGGTCATGGTTGACCTGCATTGTTCAGACACTCCCTGTGTCAGTGTTATAACATCTGCCTCTTCTCTGGACGATATCATGTTGGAAGCTACATCCAGTTGTCAGAGTCATTGAATTGTTTGGGTTGGGAAAGACCTCCAAGAACACAGAGTCCAACTGTCAGCCAACACCACCATGCCCACTAAACCATGGCCCCAAGTGCCCCAAGAGTCACCTCCAGGAACAGTGACTCCATCTCCTCCCTGGGCAGCCTGTTCCAATGTCTGAGCACTCCTGCAGGAAAGAAATTGTTCCTCATCTCCAACCCAAACCTCCCCTGGTGCAATTTCAGGCCACCTCCTCTTGTTCCATTGCCTGATACTAAGGAGAAGAGACCAATCCCCACCTCACTCCAACCTCCTGTCAGGGAGCTGTAGAGAGCAATGAGGCCTCCCCTCAGCCTCCTCTTCTTCAAAAGAGAGAGCCTGCAGCCTAGTAGCTTTAGGAAAAGTTTTTTGTATTATATATATAGCAAAAATAATCTATAGAGTGTGGGGAGGGACTTTTGTCAAGGGTTTGGAGTGATAAAATGAAAGGGAATGGACTGAAGCTAGAGGAAGGTAGATTTAGATTGGAGATTTCTAGTGAGGGTGGGGAGACACTGGAACAGGTTGTCCAAGGAGGTTGTGGATGTCCCCTCCCTGGAGGTGTTCAAGACCAGGCTGGATGAGGCCCTTGAGCAACCTGGACTGGTGGGAGGTGTCCCTGCCCATGGCAGGGAGTTGGAACTGGATGATCTTTAAGGTCCCTTCCAACTCAACCCATTCTATGAATCTATAAAATACAAGGGACAGACAAAGGCCTACAAGCAGAGATGAGTAAGAGGAAAGCACCCAAGAGAAAGCTTTCAACCGTAGGGGAAAACTCCTTCAGTGACTCATCTCACAGACTGAAATTTGTTACTATTTTTGTTCACTTAAAAAAAAAAAAAAAAAAAGAAGAAAAAAAATCCAGTGGATGACTTTTAAATTACTGCAAAATCTGTGCCACGACCCTTTGTGAGTTGTTGTTTTGCTGAAGAACAAAACCGTTGAGCAGTTCCTCTTGATGAATTTCCGTTCAGGTTTTTGAATCACAACAGCCTTGTTGCCTCCACCTCAAAACAAGATTAGTTCAGCTTGGTGGGGAAAAAAACTTATGATGATCCCCTGCTGTCAGCTTGAAGGCTCCAAGATCAAGGACTGAAAAGCAAGCTCTGGGCTTAGTGCTACAACTAATTTCTACAGTTGGTGAGGACTGAGGCTTGCACTGTTGTGATACCTCCCAGTTCCAGCATAAGAACAGCCACTCAGCTCTGGGGAGACCTCACCTGGAGCACTGTGTCCAGCTATGGGGCTCCCAGCACAAGAGAGACATGGACCTGATGGCACTGGTCCAGAGGAAGCCACAAAGATGGTCAGAGCTAGAGCACCTCTGCTGTGAAGACAGGCTGAAAGAATTGGGGCTGTTCAGCCTGGAGAAAAGAAGGCTCCAGGGAGACCTTTGAGCAGCCTTCCAGTACCTCAACGGGACCTACAGGAAGGCTGGGGAGGGTCTGTGGGGATAGGACTAGGGGAAATGGTTTTAAACCGGAGCAGGGCAGATTGAGGTTGAACATCAGGAGGAAGTTCTGCACAATGAGAGTGGTGAGACACTGGAACAGGTTGCCCAGGAATGTGGTTGAAGTCCTGTTCCTGGAAGCATTGAAGATCAGACTTGATGGGCCCTGCAGGGTTGGTCAAGATGACCTTTGAGAGTCCCTTCCAACCTGATGCAATCTGTGACTCTCTGAACTTCTTCAGTGAAAGGGTTCTCAAACCCTGGAACAGGCTGCCCAGAGAGGGGACTGAATCCTCATCCCTGGAGGTGTTTCAAAACCACAGAGCTGTGGTGCTGAAGGCCATGGTTTAGCATCAGCCTTGGTAGAGTTAGAGAATGGTTGGAGGATCTGGTTTCCAACCAAAACAATTTGATGATTCTATGATTTAGAGTTTGTCAAAGGAGCCTAATGTCAAAACAATCCTCAGGGTGTGCTTATGGATGGATGTACTGCAAACAAGTGGAGTTTGCCTTGTGACTGATTGGTTTTCTACACAAATGAGCTGCTGCTGCTTGGCTAATAAAGGTTCCCCTGGGCAAAGCAGTTAAGAGTTGGTAAAAACACCTGCTGAGAAATCCCTCCTTGCTCTGGATGCCACAAACAGATTGTTGTCATTACCTGATTACTATAATAGCTGCAAATACTAAGAAGAGGCAGGTGAAAACCAGCATTTTAACAAGCCTATGCTCTTGCTACCTTAGGAAAAACACTTTTGAGGAACAGGCCACCCCAAACACAAACATCATTTGTGAAACCAAACCACTTCCAACTGCCCAATCCTGCTCTTTGTGAACACCAACAACTACACAGCTCAATATTGATTGGATTCCCATCCCTGAAATAAATCAAGGCACTCATCAACGCTACTGCTGCATTGATGGGCAGATTTCTCTGCACAGCCCCTCGTGACTCTAACAATATAGAGCATCTGCCCTGCAGCTGTTCCAGTACAAGTAGGACACCAGATCTATTTGCCCTCAAATCATCAGCCAATATTTTTTATTTCTGTGAGACAGAGACAATATCCAAGCTAAATATGTAGATTGGTTGTTGTTCCCTCGAGGTTAGGTTTTAGTTTGAACCAGTTTCACGTGCAGGAAAAGGAAAGCAGAGCTGAACAAAACAGCTTTAAAAGCTTCCAAACATTTAAGACCTATCAAAGAACTATAGAATGGTTTGGGATGGAAGAGACCTCCAAAGTTCATCCTTCAAAGGACATCCTCCATTAGATCAGGTTGCTCAGAGGCTTGTCCAGCCTCACTTTGAGTATCTCCAGGGATGGAGCCTCAACAACCTCCCTGGGCAATGTGTTGCAGTGTTCCACCACCCTCATGGTGCAGAACTTGTTCCTAACATCCAGTCTAAATCTGCTTTTCTCCAATTTCAAACCATTGTCCCTCATCCTGTCCCTGCAGGCCTTTGCAAACAGTCCCTCTGCAGCCTTCTTGTAGCCCCTTCAAGGTACTGGCAGGCTGCTATTAGGTCTCCCCAGAGCCTTTTCTTCTCCAGGCTGAACAACCCCAGCTCCCTCAGCCTGTCCTCATAGCAGAGGTGCTTCAGTTCCTTGCTCATCTTTGTGGCCTCCTTTGGACCCACTCAATCAGCTCTGTGCCCTTCCTGTGCTTAGGGCTCCAGAGTTGAACTGAGTACTCCGTTGGAGGTTTTATTTCACACCATAACTTCTAAGGTTATTCCACACCATAAACTTCCCAGTTTAGAGAGGAAAAAGCCCCAGAGCCTCCAAGACATTCAGCACACATGAATGCTAACCATGCCTCTGAGTGGGGTAGCTGAAGGTTTAGTTTGTAAGTCAATTATGTGGATGAGGAGCAGAAATCCACAGCCAACCAATTTACAAACCCATAGAGTAGGTTTCACATTTGGCAGCATTTTCCCTTTGGATTAAAGGGGGGGGGGGAGGGAGGAACCAAACTGATAATGTCACACACACAAACTGGTGCTCAAATTAGAAAGTAATTTATGCTTGAGATGCCAACACAGTTTTGAGAACACAGACATTTTAATTAAAACAAGTATTTCACACCAGAGTTCCACATTTGAAACAAATCTCCAATCAGTGACAACTTGGATCTCGAGCACCACAACACACAGAAGCTAAACCACATCAAGATTCACTGAGGTTCCTCTTCTTGCTTTGAAAACAGAGTACAAACAATTCATGAACTCTAAGCACTGGAAGACTTTTTCCTTCCAGTTCCTGGAAGCAAGTGCTCTTTAATTCATTTGGATGCCTACAATTTCCATACATAGAGCTGTGCAGCTGTTAGTCCTGCTGTATTAGCAAGATCTTTCTTGCTTCAAGCATTGCTGGAGCATTGTTTGAGAAAAATAGTAATTATTTTCAAGTTCTGTAGAAAAAAAAGGCAGGCAAACAGAAGAACCATTGCCTAAATTTCAGGTGAGGGTAGAATTCACTCAGCAGACCTCATTCTGCTGCCAAAAGCTTCTTAGTTCTGATATGACCTTGAATTAACCATGATAAAAAAAAAGCAAACAGAAGAACCATTGCCTAAATTTCAGGTGAGGGTAGAATTCACTCAGCAGACCTGTTTGAGCCATCACACTTACTCTGCTGCCAAAAGCTTCTTAATTCTGATGTGACCTTGAATTAGCCATGATTAAAAAAAAAAAAAAAAAAAAAGAAGTGACACCAGAAAAGCCAAAATGCAGTTTCACAAACTTGTAAAGACCTAAACCCTGACTTACCAGCAGCTTCAGAGGCAGGCAGCAGAGCACTGCATCCTCCCCCAGATAACACCCAACACGTGTGGTATGTGGTTGACTGCTAATTTCTCATTGACACTGCAACTGTTTCACAAGAAACCTGCAGGGCAGAAGAGCAGATAGAACAATCTTTCACAAATTCAGGCTGAAAGAGGACTTGTTTTTCCAGCTCTCTTCACATGCACCCATGAAAAGAACTGTTATCACTACCCTTACATCAAAATTATTGTGTAACAGGCCAGCAACCAGCAATTTGAAACACACACCTTGCAACCCAGACAATAAAGATAGCGACTGGAAGCTAGGCTTGGCTTCAAAAAGCAGATAGAAGGAGCCTAGAGCAAATGCTAAGTAACACTAACCCTTCACTGTTGTCATCAACACGATTTTGGCAGAGCCATTCTGCTGTCCTTGCAGCCTTCAAAACTGAGAGCAGAAAGGAATACTGCTGTGATCTGGTTGCTAAGAGTATCACTAGATGTTGAAATTGAATGTATGCACGGCCCCAAACCCATGGTTTAAGGGATTTTATTCCCCCCCCCCCCCTTTCCCCCTAAACAGTGCAATAAAAAAAAAGATCTGTATTTAAGAGGTACAAATTTGCTTGAAGTTTATCCAGAAAAAAAAAAAAAAACAAAAACAAAAACAAAGCAAAACAAAACCAAATACCAAAACCCTAAGAAGTCTCAGACCGCCCCAAACTGTAGTAAACTGAGTGAGTTTAAGGAAAAAAAAGCATCCAAAGTTTTATAGGACCAGAAGGAAGAGAAGATTCCTTTCCAAAAGCATCTCCCGAATCCCGCCCTTCAACGTCAAACGTCTCAGGAGCCAAGGAGCCTTCAAAAAGCTGGGAAAGGAGGAGGAACGAGGGGCGACTCTTCCCCAGCTTCACCCCACATGGGCAAACCGCCGCTGCTGCTCCCTCACACCCCATCGCAAGCCCGGGAGGGAGTTCGGGGGCCTGCTCTGCGCTCCGCCGGCTGCACCGCTCGGCACTGCCCGGGACGCGGGTCGGGGGCCGACCCCAGCAGCTCCCCCGACCCCGCCGCCTCCACCGGCAGCAGGACAGCGGTCAGAGGGCCCTGGGCCGCGGCTGGCAGAACCGCTCCGTGCCCGGCGGTGCTGCTCGGGCCCGCAGCCGAGCCGAAAGCCGCAGCGGCTCCCTGCCCTCCTCTCCTCACCTGCCCGGAGGCGCCTCCCACGCCCCGAACAATGGAGCAACGTCCGGGGGCTTCGCCGCCCTGCCCGGGGCTTTCCCCATCCTTCCCTCCCACCACCCCACAGCCTTCCGCCGCCTGAGGGGCCCGGCGACGCTTGCTCCACCGCCTCCTCACCTGAAGAAGCAACCTCCGGCAGCACCGGCGGCAGGTTCCCGTTCGTACCCCCCGCCCTCCGGCAGCGCCCAGCCCGCTCCTTCCCGCCGCGCCCTGGGAGTTGTAGTTCCCTCGCTGCCGGCACGCGCCCGGCTGAACGCCACGGGCCGTGCCGCCCCGAACTACAAATCCCAGCAGGCTCCACAGAGGGCCCTACCTGCGCCCTTCTCTCCCGCAGGTAAATCCCCGCCCTCGGCCCGGCCCCGCAGCGCCTGGAGCAGCGCCGAGCCCCTGGGAAAGGGAGTCCGGCGGCAGCGGGTGGGCCGGGGGGCGGCCGGGCCCCGCACCACCACTCCCGGCGCGGCCGCTCCCGGCGTGCCTGGCGCCGCCGCCGCCATCTTGGGCGTTGCTGGGAGACGCGGACGCGCCGGGGGGGAACGGGGAGCGGCCGGGGGACAGCAGGGAGCTGGAGGGCTCTCCATCACCCAGCCTTGTGCATCATCACCCAGCCTGGTCCATCATCCAGCCTCTTCCATCACCCAGCCTTGTCCACCATCCAGCCTCTTCCATCACCCAGCCTTCTGCTCCACTCTGCTGAGACCCTGCCCTGGAGTCCTCAGCACAGCACAGACCTGATGGAGCAGGGTGAGATGAGGCCACAGCAATGCTGGCAGGGCTGGAAGCCTTCTGCTGTGAGGCCAGGCTGAGAGAGTTGGGGTTGTGCAACCTGGAGAGGAAAAGGCTCCAGGGAGACCTTCTGGTGGCCTTTCAGTGCTTCAAGGGGCCATGAGAAAGCTGGGGACAGACTTTTGAGCAGGGCCTGCTGTGACAAGACAAGGGGTAATGGTCTGAACTAAAAGAGGGAGATTCAGAGTGGAGAGAAGGAAGAAATGTTTGACACTGAGGGTGGTGAGACATTAGTCCAGGTACCTGGAGAAGCAGCGGATGCTCCATCCCTGGAAACATTCCAGGACAGGTTGTTTGTGGCTCTGAGCAACCTGCTCTAGTTGGGGATGTCCCTGCTGACTGCAGGGGGCTGGACTAGATGACATTTAAAGGTCCCTTCCCACCCAAACCACTTTGTCATTCTATGATTCTACAATCAAAGGAGTAAATACTTCATTAAAGCCCCAGGACAGAGGGCACAAGCAGGTCGTAGCTTTTCATGATCCCTTCCCACCTCATACACAGAATCAACCAGGTTGGGAAAGATCTCAGAGGTCATCAAGTCCAACCTAATACCTAACATCTCCTGACAACTAACCCATGGCTCCAGGAGCCACATCCAAGCTTTTTTTGAACCCCTCCAGGGACAGTGACTCCACCACCTCCCCGGGCAGCACATTCCAATGGCCAATTACTCTTTCTGTGAGGAACTTTCTCCTCCTTCCCTCAGCTACATTTCTGCTATGCTTAGGAGGTACTTCAATGGTTGCATTAATTAGATTTCTCTACTTAGCTTCCTGACCTGTCTCTTTCTGCACACAGCTGCCTCCGAAGCCTTCTGTCATTTGGACTTCCTGATTTGTGGCTTCTTCACACTTGGCTGAGGCAGTTACCAAGATTTCCTGTGTGAGGGGGAAAGCAAAACCACTCTCACTTTACATCTGAGCTCTGAAACAAAGCAGAAAACACAGCTCACCCTTATTCAGGCAGAGATCCTCCCCGGGGAGCTTTCTTCTCTACACCACAGAAAGATGTTCTGTCAGGTTGCTCAAGGCACACTGGCAGGGAACCTGATTCCTTTCCTCTGCAGCACAGACAGTGACCAACTACCTTGTGATGTTGCTGCCTGATTGATAGATTTGGGGAATGGGGAGGAGGCTGCAAGTTGTTGTAGGAAGCTGAGTGCCTCTGAGCAGAGTCTGTTCCTCACTGCTTTGACCAAGTGACCATTTTTCAGTGACTACTGTCTCCTTAAGAAGAAAGCTTGGAATATTGACTCCTGTGGAGACAAGGCCATCTGTACCAATGCTGACAGGTTTTCACACAGGCTCAACGTGGTGGGGGTTGGAAGGGACATCTGGAGATCATCCTGCTAAAGCAGGGTCACCCAGAGCAGCTTGCCCAGGATCACAATGTCCAGGCAGGTTTGGAATCTCTTCAGAGAAAGAGACTTCACAACCTCTCTGGGCAGCCTGCTCCAGGGTTCCAGCACCTTCACGGGGCAGATTTTTCCCCAGGTCTGTTCCACTATACTTCTGATCAATTAAAGCATCAATTCAATCAATCACCTGCATCCAGTTCTGGTGTCCCCAGCATCAGAAGGACACAGAGATGCTGGAGTGAGGCCAGAGGGGGCCACAATGATCCAAGGGCTGGAGCAGCTCTGCTATTAGGACAGGCTGAGGGAGCTGAGGGCGTTCAACCTGGAGAAGAGAAGGCTTCAGGAGGATCTCAGAGCTGCCTTCCAATAGCTGAAGGGATCCTCTAGGAAGGCTGTAGAGGGATTTTGCAGGAGGGTGTCTAGAGACAAGACAAGGGAAATGGCTTGAAGCTGAGGGAGAGCAGAGTTAGGCTGGAGCTGAGGAAGAAGTTCTTCAGTACCAGGGCGGTGAGACTCTGGATTAGGTTGCCCAGGGAGGTCATGGATGTGTCCTCCTTGGGGGTGGTCAAGGCCAGGCTGGATGAGATCCTGAGCAGCCAAATCTATTTGAGAGATGTCCCTGCCCCAGGCAGGGAGGTTGGAATCAATGATCTCTGAGGTCCCTCCCAACCTAAGGCGATCTGTGACTGTTAGATTCACTTCAAATGCCCTAAATCAGTCATGATCTGTAATCTTCTGCTCTGGAATTGTATCTG